>NC_140575.1:21897276-22570401 GCF_057381845.1 Rhamphochromis longiceps
TGTGAGTGTGTGCGCGCACGTGGTGGGATGGTGAGGGTGTGGTGTGTCTGTAGTCAAGCCAACATTAAACCGAGTACCAGGACACCGACTGCTGTTGGCCTTCTCACATTTATGCTTTCTAATTGATTCTGAGTGTGATTTATGTAGCTCTCTGCACCCACATGCGCTTGCCTGCCCTTGGTTGTGCAAGCACACACACCCACGTGCACACACACTAACACACAAAGCTGTGTAACTCATCATTGTAGCACAAGGCCGTATTGTATTGAGTGTCTTCATGGCCTTTTTTGTGACACATTCATTCACATTTCCCAGAAACATGTGTCTAGTGTGTGTGTGGGTAGGTGGGTGGTCGTCTCATATTCCGTGTAACACTGCCGGCTGCTAAAAATTAAGACATGACAGGGAAAGTGTGAGTGTGATAGTGAGAAGTGGGTGTGGGTGTGGGTGTTTTGGGGAAGCTGCATGTCAATAAGCTGAAGTTACTCAGTTTAGTAACCACAGCCTTTTGCCTTCAGGTGCTCAAGTGCCGCCCAAATAGTTAATTGTTTTTTGGGGGGTTTTTTTGGAAGGCATACAATTATTTTATGGCTTGATTTCTGAAAGCTAGCAACTCAGAGAAATGAGGAAAGAGAAATCCAGATAGAAGCAACTGAGGAGATTGCAATCAAAGGGGTAAAGGTAGGGTTATACCAGCTACCGGCAGGTTTGTGTTATGGTGTAGTGTTTCCATGACAGTGGTCGTTATAATTAGACAACAGTATAATTACAAAGTTGATAACAATACTCGGTAAACCTTTGTGTGACTTAAAAAAAAGTCCTATATGCATGCAACTAGATTTTAACTTGGTCAATCTTGCGATACACATGGTGATATGCATTATTTACCTGTTTCTTATGACTGTTCAAACGGGGAACAACAATAAAAACAAAAACATAATTAGCATGTGGTTGTCAAAATAAGGCCAAACAGAAGAGTTCTAAAATTGAAAACAGCGTTAGGAATAGAGCACAGCCACAATGGAGTGATTCATACACAAGCGAGTGGGAGGTGGACTGTGCCCAGTGGCCTCTCCTAGCTACCTTTAACCACTGAGAGATCCACCCTGGGAAAAAGGAAGTAGGACAAAATAAAAAGAGGTTGAGGGAGAGAGGATGAAGATTAGTGAGAAAGTGATGAAGATCCTGACACGGTAATTCAGAGATCTCCCACAATCACTCTACAGCCCCATTGACTGGCTCCATTGTAGCCGCAGTAAAGCACGCTCGTGCTCATTGGCTGGTTGGTTCTGAATGTCGCTGCTTCTCATCTGTGAACTCTGGAATTTGTGTGTGCGTTTGTGTGTGATGAGTTAATGGCTATCCATTGAGTGGTTGATTGTGTCCTGTTGTCCACACTGGAGCTCTTTGTCCAGACTCTATGCACTGTCACACATACGTGCATTTACACGCACATCTGAATACAAACCAGGCATTCCTCCAGTGGCAGGGCACTTGCCAAGCGAGAAAGTAAAAGAGAGACTAACAGGACCATTCATAGTCATGGTGGTGTGGTTCTTCTTGGCCCTAGTTCCAGACATGAATGGGTTTGAGGCTAAAAATATTTTATTGCAGCTTTTTATGCTTGTTTTGATTCTCCTGCTCTTTTCATTACCTCTCCTCTTTTAGGTTCTCTCACAGTGGAAACAATTGAAGCCTGTGCTGCATTAAGGTGCATTTATGAGAATTGTTTTGAGTTTATAGAGTGGTTGCACTCATTCAAGGTGTAAATTTGTTGAAATGACAGTCTTGGAAGGTAAACAAGACAGAGCAGGAAAAGACTGTCAAAATGTCATGAGGCACATCCGCGTCCGTGACATCATGAGGAGACTTTGTGCACCTTTGCCCCTTCATTCAGTGCGATGGCTTGGCCTGCGATACCCTGAGCTGTATAGCAGACAGGCTGACTAAGTGACAGAGGCAAAGGGGTGTTTAACTGGTCAGTGTGGGTAGACCATGCGTCTCACTGGCTACCACAGATGGACAAAGACAAGAGGGGAAAAAATGGAGAAATGGCGAGTTAGAAAGAGAAGCACAGAGACATTAAGGAAAGGCTGCCAGAAAAACTCACAGGGTGAGGGAATTGGAAAGACAGAAATGTGGGTAAATAATTCAATCCACCATTGTGAATTTGCTTCCCCACTAAAATACCACCAGGGAACTAGGGGGAGAGATTATTTCAGGCTCTTGTTTATTATGCCAGCCTGTGTCTTGGGACAGAGTTAAGGTCCTGCAAGCTGTAAGTACATTAACATGCAAGTTTGGAAGAGAAGAAGGGGAGGAGGAGAAGGGCGGCAGTCTTTCTGAGGAAGAGACAACTCAAATGCACCAGTGCCCGCTCTTGTTTTTTCCCCTCAGTTTAATCTAAATCCATTCAAGAAGCTTTATTGGCAAGATAAGATCGCTCTGACATTGCCAAGGCTTAAGTGCACCTCTCCCTCTTTCTAGTTGTACGGAGGCGGAAGTAGGTTGGTGCTGAGAGAGGAATGACAGCCTTTATCCCGGTCAGTAAACACAAGCCAAGGGAGTCCCTATATTGTTTATAGTGTGTCTCTAACTCTCCACTCCCGTACATAGACACTTAGGACGCCAGCACAGTCACTCAGTCAGAGACACACACAGTAAATATAGATATCCAGGCCTGCGTACACACACAAATACGAGGTCGCATATACAGTAGGAGCGCATAGATAGACATGTACAGGCACACACACTTTGAGGTCGTGGTTGGATGAAGCAGGGGTATGTGTTTTAGTGTACGTGTGTGTGTGGTGGATTTTTGGCAGCCTGTATACGGTAAACTGGTCAAATCTCAGCACATTCAAGCTTCTTTCCTGCCTGCCAGTCTGACCACTAGTGGCTTTAAGTGTGTGTGTGTGTGTGTGTGTGTGTGTGTGTGTGTGTGTGTGTGTGTGTGTGTGTGTGTGAGAGAGTGAAACGGCTTCATAACAAAGTAATCTTTAGCAAACATTAGATAAACTCATGTAGATCTGCTGATTTTATGGCATTTAGAAAATATTTTACGTGACTTGATTTGCAGCAGCTGCGTTTCTGTGAGGAAAGGGTAAGCCTTCATTTCTAGACAGCGCTTGCATAATTTCCATCTGCTGGAATTTTTGCGTATATACAATTCAACTATAGCATCATGTTTTCCGTCTTATTTCACAATACAAAAAAGCTACTAGTGACTAAGGCTCCAAAATCCTCATTTATGTAAGCCATACGTCACATTTGTTGCTTAAAGTGTACCACTCATTTCCTGGCCTTTCTATGCCCGCTATATACTCTGACCACCTCTTTGCAACTTCAGCACTTAATTTGGTGCCTCCTTTTCTTCCTTTCTGTCTCACTTCTCACACTTCTGTCTTCCCTGTTGTTTTCACTGCTCTTATTGTCCTTAACCAAATCATTTTCCCACCTTCATAAAACCCTGTAGCTATTTTAATTTGACTGATTGACTCTTATACAGTATGTTGTACAAAATGGTTTGTTTGCTACTAACAGAACTGTGTTGCCACAGCATTTCTGCTCCGTGAGGTAGAAGGTTATTACCTCTGTGGCTCATTTTTCTTGGCTGGGGTTCCCTGGGAGAAGTTTTTAAGGTTGGGTGGCTGTAGCTGTTGCTGTGGGTACATAACTACAAGTGAGCTGGTTTTAGAAAAGCAGGGGAAGACTGGGTGAGCAGAGTAAACAGCCATAAAGTAAACAGGTCAAGATGCCCTTGAGCTACTCGTTGAACTTGAACAACCCTTGTGGAGTTGCTTCTTTGCCAGCAGCGGAGGACTCAGCACTTGCATCAATGTGAAGCAGAGCTGCAGGAGAAGCACGAGAGATCATCCTGTCATCCAAAACAAATATGGTTCTAAAGTTTCTTTTAATACAACAAGTAAAGCGGCAAAGTCGCAGCAGACTCTCGAGGACACAAAATGTGACTTCGCTGTTACTTTGATCATTGGATTTTCCTTGTGAGTGTGCGTACGTGGTTGGAGGGAGGGGGGCATCTGTATAATAGTGCTATGACTGTCAGAGCTACATCCTTGTGGTTTCCATGGCTACAGACAGTGCTGGATCCCCACTGTGAGACAGACTTGCACAGACACCAGACAGATGAGAGCAACTTCAACTGATAGTTAGAGCTGTGTCGTGCTGAGAGCTGAGACCCACAAAATCCTCAAATCCTTTTTTTGTTTTCCGTCTTCCTCTTTCTTTCTAATGTATTGGAAAGCCATCAGAAGCGCTTCCCCGACTCTGTTAAGCAGAGCTACAATTTGGATAAAATCTTACCAGTGGTGGAAAATATTTTTCAGACTTTAAGTGGATTCATTTTAAAAATTAGATGGGTTTGGTGTGATGGGTAGCGCGGTAAGGCTCCGTTTTGCAAAAGCCCTGAAATTTCTTGTGATTTTTGCCTTTCACACTATTAAAAAAAAAACTCTGAGATGGGTCACACCTGTCGTTGCTTGCTTCTGTAAGTGTGCCTGGAAATGTGCCCTGGAGTTTCTTTGATTCTTAAACCTTTTTGCCTGAAATAATGAGTGACATTTACTGACAATAAAACACAATCTCAGCTTTTTTCTGTCCTTTTTACATTCAGGAAGCCTGTTTATTCGCTGGAGTCCATCTGTTGGGAATGAGGCATTTTAGCCTTACGGTCTACTTAAAATTCTCTTGGCAGCTGGATGATAGCTTGTCACTCCCATTTTTCTAGTTGGTTTACTGGTCTTGAAGCAGACTTAACAGATAAAAGGAAAGAGGACACACAAGTTTAACTGATTTCGACTCATTTTATATGAGTAACCATGTCTGCTATGCCCTTTGCTCTCTCACTCTTTCGCTCTCATTCTGTCTGTTCCCCCCCTTTCTGTGCCTCCTCCTGCTTTTTTATTCTGTCTCCCACATCTCCATCATCTGTTTTCTGACTGAACACTGTTAGTCCATTTAAAAAAAAAAAAAAAATTCACCCCATATCTTCTTCCTTTTGACTTCTCATCTGTCTAGGCACAATCCCCTTAGGGAGATAAACAGCAGAGACCTTACAGTCACTGTCTTTGATCCAAGCTGAATAATGGTATGTGTGTATGTTACAATATCTGTCCATGTACAGTAGGGGATGTAAGAACTGCTGCACATACCTGCACCCATTCTCTTAATGCTGGTGTAAATATCTCCATGCTTTCACTTTTTTTTTCTCTAAGAACTCTCAGTTTATAGTGTGTGTGTGTGTGTGTGTGTGTGTGTGCGTACGTACCACACCTGGGAGAGCCAAGATGTGGTAGTTTGATATCACTGGCGCTCTTTCATCAGTGAGGTGATTCTCCTGCTATGTGTTTGAACTGCAGTGAATCAAAGCTTGTTGTACATCTGCAGCTGTGGCTGTATCACCTGCACACTCACTGTACAGCCTGTACAATCTTTCTTTGCTGCCCATCTTTCTTTCATTTTTTTTGATTTCTTTGTAGCTTCATTGGCTTTGTTCTTTGTTTTTTTTTTCTTTTTAGGACGCATGATGTGGAAGCCAAATTCAAGCAGATCACCCTTTTATCTGTAGTCAGCCATTGTCACTCTTTGCACAGTTAACAGTACAGCTTGTAATATATCCAGTCCCAGCTGCAATGTGCAACAGAGAGTTTTGCAAACTCCCTCTTTGCTTAGTGTTTGCTTGCTGACTCATAGGGGAGGCATATTAACACAAAGGGAAGATTTTGTATCCACATCTGTTATTTGGAAGATAACCACTGGAGCTGTCTAACTGAGCTTTTTCCACACAAGACCTGACTTTATCAGTTTCTCACATCATTGTCAAGGAATTTTGGCCCACTCATCTTTACAGCACTGCTTCATTCCTTACAGTGGGCATTCGTTTATGCACGGCTCTCTTAAGGTCCCATTACATTTCAGTCAGGCTGAGGTCTGGACTTTGACTGGGCTGTTGCAACACCTTAATTATTTTCTTTTTCAGCCAATCTTTTGTAGATTTCCTGGCCTGTTATGACCCGGTTGGGACAAAGCTTTTAAGCTGTCAGACAGATGCCTTCACATTTTATTCTAGAATACTTTGGTTTACAGAGAAATTCATGATTGACTCAATGACTGCAAGATGCTCGAGTACCGTGGCTGCAAAACAAACAGTCAGTTGTTGATTGGTATGAGGTTTTTATGCCGATATGCGGCGTTTGGTTTTCACCAAACATGGCACTGTGCATCTCTATTTTAGTGGTCATCTGTTCCTTCCAATCAAACCATAATTATTCAATCTTTTTCTGTATGCACTGTCATCAGCTTTTACATTTAACATGTGAACTCAGGCCTGTAGAGTCTAAGATGTAGTTCTTGATCAGTTTCTTTGAGCATTGCGCAGACTGACCTTGGCGTAAACTTCCTGTGACTCCTGGGAAGATTGTGACATTGTGTTAACACACACCTGAATGCTTCAGACCAGCAAAACGCCAAATCTGTATTGCTGATGACGTTTTTCTGGATCCCACTTACCCTTTTAATTCCTGTAGAGGCAGCAGAGGTGTAGAGAAGCATATGAAAACTTTCTTTTTCACATGTTGATAATTAATTTATATGTGCTCACAATATTCATGGAGCATGAAGGTTACAGCAGTAATATACACTAAGTATTTTCTCTCTTGTTATCAACCCTTCAGTATATCACCTGGTATTAAATACTAATCCAAAGTGAGGGCTCTAATTTACCCTAATTTAAATACTTCTGCCACATTTTGTGACACTAAAAGCTTGCTGTCCCTCGCAGCTGTTTGTAGCCATTAATAAAGGGAATTAGTGGCATTTACAGAGGCTTTTAATGTTGGACAAATGTGCGCACTGATCCTTTAGGAACAATAGACCTATTTCACAGCATGAAATTATAGGTAAAGACAGATGTGGCTAATCACATTAGCAGGGTTTTGTACCTAAATGGAACAGATCCTACATTAGTGTCATTAGTAACACCTGCGTTTACCAATTTTTCATGCCAGCATGGCTGCAGTGAAATAGTTCTTTAAGGCTAGCAAAGGTTTTGTGTTTGTGGTTAATTAGCAACAGCTTCTTGATTGAAAACATCTAGATTTAGTTTTAGCCGTACTTGTTTTATGCAATAGTGTGCACATAAAATGGCTCTGTTTTTGATCAGTCATGTTTAGTGCCTTTTAGTTTAGTGCACAGACCCACTGCGGTAATTTGTAAAGCTAGATTGCAAAAGTATGTTTATAAGTCACAGAGAGTGTGGCATGCATACATACTAAACATTAAAATGACCTACAATTAGAATAATAATACAACCCCATGTACTGGCTTTGCCAGTCTCTACTTTCTCATTGCAACCTGATTAAAGACTGAGTTCTGAAGCGTTCATCTCAGAAACACTGAAGTGCATGTTGACTACATTGATGTGGCCCGTGTGTGTAATTACTCTGCAATTTCGTCATGGTAACGTTGTGATTAAGCAGTGATATATGGGTTTATTTGTAGCAACATTGTATAGAGTTTCACAATAGAAACCAACACAATCTAGTGACAGTATGCGTGGGCAGAGTGCTCATGGGAACCAGAGTGGCTTTTAACATTCATTTCCTCAGGGAGGGCTTGGATTGCCTCGTCGTTGTTGTTGTTGTTGATAAACTCATTCCCATAGTTCAAGGCCAAAACACACAAATACACAAAGAAAGAAAGTTCCTACTTTCCCTCGCATGCACTGTACTCATACAAGATGACTCATCATAATGTAAACTGTAAAGATGCTTAAAAATTGTTTCGGCGTTTAAAATTCAGGCTCCTTCACATAATTCGTACAGTTTGTGTTCACATGCCCTGGAGTTCAGACAGTGTATGTTTAAGCACACGCATGCATATATGAATACAGCCAAACAAATGAAAGCTGAACTTTATTGTTAGGGGTCGGAGCGAAGAAACAGTCGAAACAGAAGATAGAGCCTTCTCATTTTCCGGCTCGTCTCCATCAACTTTCAGATCATCATTTCAGTTGAAAAGGGAATTTCTTTTGCTCTGCAGGTTGAAGGTGTTTTCTCAGTGTTGCATGTTGAATTTTTGTAAGATCACTCAAAACTATCTGGGTGAATTTGTATGTGTTTCTAATCCTTAGGAGTATAAATGTGTGTGAATGGGTGAATGAGGCAAGTTGCGAAAGTGCTTTGAGTACTCAGAGTAGAAAAGAGCTATATAAGAACCAGTGCATTTACCACTTACAAGGAAAATTAATTAAGCACTCAGCATTTTTATGCATTATTACTATTTACAAAGCCCAGAGGCAACATTAAAACTGCAGCCTAACTAGTCAAACCCACTGGAGTCTGTACACAAGTTGTCTGGGGGGCCCAGCGGTGTCTGGCACTAGGATGTAGCATATCTTTCATCAGACTTTCTCCAGCACATCCAGGATCCTCGATCAGATTGGGATCTGTGGAGCCTTGAGGCCAGGTTAATGCCTTTGGCAGACTTGCTAGCTGCTACCTTGCATGCCAATACATAGTCCTCGATTCACAGCAATACACTTCAACCCCACATCCAATTTTCAAAAGACAGGTGGACAATAACTGCAGAGGCAGACTGTTTTTATATTTAATGTGCGTGTCTTTGATGCTGTGAAATCATCAGAGTGGATTTTAATGGTGAAAAAAAACCTACCAGCTAGAGATCAATTTTGCATGCAGTGCTGAGGACACAGAGCAGCTAAAACTTGCCGTAGTCATTGTTGCTGGTCGAGAAAATCATCGACGGATAAACTTACAACAAGAGCAGTTATTAGTTTCAATCCTGATTTGTGTACCCAGCTGTGTAACACGTCGTGAATATGACCTAAACTAGAAAATAAACAAGATGAACAAGAAAATATTCTTATTTTTCCTTTGTTTTTTAAATAATTGAAGAAAAGAATTGACAGTCTGTGCAATGGGGAAAATCCATTGTATCTCTTTCTTTCTGTTGCATGTCTAGAAGAATGGGAATCGAACTGTATATTTTCTGGCTTGCATGGGTTTGAAGGGGCAAAGGAGGTGAGGATAGAAGTTGAGTGTTAAGATTCCCCCTCTGGCAAGGCAAGCTGTTAAGAACTAGAGACCATGACACTGAGTGTAGGTATCTAAGATATCCATCATTTAAGCTGCATCAGTGGAATGCAGACCACTTTACCCCCAGGCATCACAGCGCATATATATATATATATATATATATATATATATATATATATATATATATATATATATATATATATATATATATATATATATATATATATATATATATATATATATATATATATATATATATATATATATATATATATATATATATATATATATATATAGGCTGAGCACTTGAGGATGCCAACGCTGCCCTCTGGATGCCCTCCTTTTCCTCAGCCTCCTATGGATGTGACATAAACTTAGAGCATATTAATCACACCCTAGCGCACTGTCAGACTCTTTTCTCATAAGTCATGTTATAGTGGCTTGCACACAAAGTCTTCTGTCTTTGTTGTTGTCTGTCTCCGGGAATCCAAAACCTTCCCTTTTTAGACAAGATGAATGATTATAGATTGCCTCTGTTTAGCCAGTGGGTTCTCTTTTCATCCCTTCTAATTTTGCAATCTTTAGAGGTAAAGAAAAATAAACTGCATTGCTTTCTTTCTTTCTTTCTTTCTTTCTTTCTTGCATTTGCAGCTGTTTCTGAAGGGATATATGAATACATTAGGAACTGAGTAGCTATGACAAAAAGAACTGCATGTGTCGTTTTTTTTCCCCCTCAAAATGTCAGAGTACCTCTCCTTTCCTTTCTGTTTCTCTAAGCATGATGGACTTCCTCTATTTCGCAGTCGGAATATCTCTTTTTGCTAAAACCCAGTCTTAATCCCAAACAGTGCAGTGTGTCATAGGGAGAAAGAGCTGAAATGATGGGAAGCTTTTATAGACTGAAACGAATGACTGATGCTTTTGAAGTGAGCCAGTATTTCCTAAAAGAAGATGAAATCTTTGGACTTAACTTGACACAAAGGCCCAAGGCCTTTTTGAATAGATCACTTTAACTAGAAGTTCCCCTCTTGACTTTATAATGAGGCTTTTTGGAAAGCTTCTCTGTAGTTGCAAAGTGAGGGGTGGAGACTGAGCGAGAATCGAAGCCAGTTTCCCAGAGGTTTACTGACTCCTGACTTCATAGGCTAAAACAGTCACACTGTAACTGTTGCTCAAAGAGCCAAATCCTGAGGGACCAGAAGTGTGCGTTTGTGACTATACATTTCCAGTAGTGAGAAATTACACCTCAAGACTGTTAATGTATAAGGGAAAATGTGTAGAGTGTATACCTTTGTTTCCTGTTTACATGAATTTGAATACAAAGAAATATATATAAAACTTGTCATTCTGCCTGATTAATTTGCTTTTTTATACTTCTAAAACTCAGAAGTAGACACAACTTCAGCTGGGAGATTGAGACTTCTCCTCGATTTCAAGTGTTCAAAATTCATTTTCAAACTCCTTATTATATTTATTTGTAAATATTCACGCTCTTTTCTTACTTGCAGCTTTGGTCCATGAACTTGTGCGGGCGGTTTATGTGGGGTTTGCAGACCTCTCTTGCAACAAACTGTGCAAGTGTAGGTGTCAGTGTGTGCTTGTGCCTTTCGTACGGTCCGCTGCTTTGTCTGCGTGTGCTTGCATACGTGTAACAGCAAACAGATGTGAAGCATGCACTTGGAAGACTTGGCAGTATACTCACAGGATGACTGTGTGTCTGCCTCCAGTGTCTGTCTGGAGCTTAGGAACACTGACTGGAAATTTCGGAATCATAGTTCTCACTGCCTGTTCATGTTATATGGAAAGGTAACACGGACTCATTTACATTTATAGCATTTACTGGCAGCTAATATTTTGGGAAAGACAGGGATACGCCTACTTGACATATTGCATTTACTGCCTTCTCAACTTTTATGGGAACATGCGCACACACTTGCACATGTTGAAGCATTGAGGCATAAACCAACAACACGTCTTTGTAGTAGTGCACAAGGAGAGGACTTGACTTAGCTGTTAGAAACATTTGCTACTTGTGTGTGCTGCACTACTCCGGATAAGGGAGAGTTAACAAGTCTTCAGTGTGGTTAGTCGTTCTCTGACCTACCTTACGCAGTAGCTGCACACTGCAGAGCACGTCATTCCTCATAGTGATTCCAAATAGTGACACTTACTTCATACTCTTTGAGGTTTATATTTCAGTCCTTCTTTTTGTAGATTTTATTGCCAATTAAAAGCAGTAGAGTCGTCAAATAATGTTAAGAATTTAATGGTAAAATCTATTGATTTAATTCATAAATAATTGGTACAGTAGTGCAATAAAGTACTGCACGTGCAACCTCGTACATATTCACATTTTAGTCTGTGGTTGGTTAATCATCAGAGTTTTAAGTTTCACAGAGACTGGAAGGCTTCTTCCTTTGGGGAATGTGAGGTCTCTATATATAATTTAATCTTAGTGTCCTAGTTGCTGGAAGATCGGTCAAGGAGATCATTAAAATGATTAGGATTCATCCGTTGCCTATGATTATCCACAGCCCTGCTGAAAGACTCTTGGATGGATAGGATGGACCAGCACTGACAGTTCAGCCGGGGATTCAAGTGTGTTACGCCAGTAAATGCTAATGTAGCCTCTAGCTGCTCCCTCAAGCGAGGGGCTACAGAGGTCTGGTAAGCTCACACCTTTCTCCATACCCAGTCTAATTCTAAATTCAATTAAAAATCCTGTCTGTCACTTTCAGAGCTGTACATGCTGGTGCTACATTTTACTGCATGTTACCTAGTTACTACAGCTCTATTGTGGTACAGTGCTCTGAGAAAGGTTTGCAGGGGGTTTAACTTTATAGACTTGAAAATAGAGTTGGTGAGCTTTTGAGGTCGGTAACTCACTCCTACTTCACTTAAAAGAATCTGCTCAAGAGAAGCTAATTTACATGTATGTATATATTTTTTGCATTAGCTTTCTGTCTGCAGTTTAATGTTATTTTCATCTCTTATGGGTTTTTTTTGTCTAAAAAGATCTGCAAATCAACTTTTTATCTGAGCTCACTAAGCTCATGACTTGACACAGTCGCTTGCTGATGATCCACCGAGGCTATTCTATAATTGACATCACTGTTGGCAGGCAATGTGACTGTGTGCATGACTGTGTTGCTGGGCTGTTGGTCAGCGTGTAAGTATGATGAATTGTGACAGTAGTCACTGTGATGATACAGGCTTTAAGCCAGTTAGAGCCATAGTAACAGGACAGCGTTCCCACTTTGCCTTTGAACTACTGCTATGCTGCTATAATGAGGGAATTTTCTTTTCGGAGCCTAACCCAAGGGAGGTTGTCTGTGTGTGTGCATGTGAGTCACACATGCTGTAGCCATTGTCTTTATGTCTTGCTGGCCCATAACCAGAGGCTTTGTTGTTTTCTTCAGCCTCCAGGTGACAGTAAGAAACAGGAAGTGTGTGTGAGTGTGTGTGAGTTGCCCTTGATGCTGAACTTTTCTCATGTACAGAGTAGTCTCACATGAAATGACCTCAACTTTGTGAGCCTTTGCCTGCAGGACTGGGTAGCCTGTCAAAAAATTGTGTTTGTGAACACTTGTATGTCCGTGCGTGTGTGTATGTGTGCCTGAGGACAGCAGAGGCAGGTAGCGTCCCTCCTTAGCTCTATTTTAAGTCCTGGTTTGACATTGTTGAGGTGTAATAAGCCATAGTCAAGTCAGCTCATGTAGTAAATCTTTGCTTATTGTGCAGCCATATTACAACTAGATATGCACTTGCATGCACACACATGCACAAACCTACGCACACATGCGTGCGCTCGCACACACACACACACACACACACACACACACACACACACACACGCACATACACTAGTGATACATATAAATGCAGTCTGCAGCTATATTAGGAAGACAGGAAAAATAGCGCTCTCAGCCTCTCCTTTTCTTATGTTTACTCTGAATCTTTGGTGTGACCAACCCAGTTTTCTAAACTGGTTGGACAAACAAGCTCATTGTGTGCTATTATATTATCTTTGTGTGTTTTCTTTGTGTGGGTGGGTGGGTGGGTGTTGGGGTTTTATTCTCTGTTTCTATTCTGCTTCAACCTTCTTGCTTTGAGGCACAGTTTTGCCTCTTTTACTTATTTGTTTACTCACCTGTAAGAAAAATCACAGTACTTATAACATTAATTTTCCTTGAAAGTAAAGAAATGTTTATGTAACGTTGAGGAAATGATCTAATGAAAAGCAAAAACGTGATACGTGCTTATATTTTGCAATTTCTGCTGATAATTGCCAAAGATTGCAAATAAAAGTGGCAAAAATTATTTTTTAATCTTCATTTTGAATGAATGTGCAGTATACGTCCCTCTGTGTTTCTCTCTGCATAAATGAAAGTACAGTTAATATGTCCAGTCAGTTTTCACCGTCGAAAATGGGGATCTATGTATAAAAATGGAAGCTATTTGTAAACAGTTTTTGTAAAACCCCCTGAATTACAGCTTAAAGTCTGCATTTCAATCACATCTTGATTGTTTAATGTAAAACCCACTGTGGTGGCGTCTATGCCCAGCATGATTCAAACTGAGTTGTATATTTATACCGTGGCAAATGCAATGTACAGTAAAGGAGGAGCTGCTTCTGAAGTCTAGACCTAAACCCTGAGCTTTGCCTCAGCAGCTCAACCACATGCTCAGATAAAGCCATATTCCAGCCAGCATGTGTTCCACTTGGCAGCCACTGAGGGTTCAGGGGTAAGTGAATGAAAAGCCCTGCTGCTGGTGTGCGGCTTCCAAGCAGATGAAATAAAATATCAAGTAAGGCCCCAGAAAAACATGAAGGAAGAGTGGACAGAAATGGAAAGATACTTTAGATTTTTAAGTTGTCTTTAAGGACTTTAAAGGATAGATAACACTAAAGAGAGGTTTATATGACAAGTAAAGGAGAAGGAGCGAGAAGGAAGTGGAGGTAGTAAGCAGGAGCTGGGAAGAAAAAGGGAACATTTTTATGTAGCTGTGAATGACGATTTTGAAAATTTATATGGATTTAAATGCATAAACATGGCCTTGTTTTTGCTTGATGCACTTACGTACAGAAAAACTCACAAACATGCGCTCTTGAGATGAAAAGGCATTCGGAGGGGTCACATACACAAACATGACTCCGAGAATAGACTCTAAACACTAGGGAAGAAAATAACCTGGTAACAGCGGATGTGGCGTGCATGTGTGTGTGTGGCTGTGTGTCTGTGTGTGAGACGGAGGCAGATTTGGAATTTTTTTTATGTGTGTTTGTGCCAAAACATTTATTTTTAGGGTTAATTCCTTATAAAAGAGCAGTTCAGTTGCTTTGGTCCTACTTTCATCTCCAGCTGTAATGAATCCTGTAAGCTGTTTAATATCTGTTAATTCCTCATGTAGTGTCTTTATTGCTCCCACTACATGCACTAATTTCTTTTTTCTGTCTGTTGAGGTTTTGCACAACCGCTGGTTTAATAGAAAGGAGGGAGAAGGGTTGAGAGAGAGGTGAAGAGAGTCCAGTTTTATAGTCTCGCTTGTGTGTCGGGTTGTAAATACCCCCCTCCCTCCTAACAGGCTTAAAGTGACAGCTTGCCACTTGGTGCTAGATTCTGGTTGTGCTGAAAATGTGCAGCTAAACACTTTTTGGCACACCATAGATGTGGAAAAACAGCTGGACGTTACATCTTTGTGGAGGATTTACTGTAAGTCTGAAGATTTTTTTTATTAATCCAAAGAACAGCAATCCCTTTAGCTAATAGGTCAGTTTATTAATGACTCTTATGTAGAGCGGTTAGTCAGGGTCCTACCGGCTGACATAATCCACTAAATGATAAATTAGAGGATCATTTATATAATTTATACCACATTTGCCTTCCAAGTATGCATCATGGAAATCTTGATTATAGGTTTGGTAAAGTATTGTGAGGTGTGTTTAAAAAGGAAACCTTAGCCATCCTGTCCAAGCCAAAGACTCATTTGAGTTTTCATCTTGGGCTCATAGTATTTGGAAGGCTTCACAGTAAGATACCAAATTCCCTTCAGACATAAAATTATACATTTTTAGAAAATTAGACTACATCATAATTTTTTATTTGTGTGTTTAATTATTAATGTGTCTGATGGTTCTTTCTACAGAGTTGGTCACTTACTAAATGGTGAATAACTTTAAACAAATGAAACAATGCCTATACAGAATAATAAAAATGGGAGAATCGGGCCAGGATGCTGTTCGAGGTGCTCCTTTCTCACATGTAGCGCAGTGCGGGAGAAAGTCCACATCCAATGCGATCTCACCATTGGGAATACTCTGTTTGATTTAAGAGAGGGTATTAGCTGGCTAACACAGGAGACATATTGGCCACTCGCTCGATGTGAATTCACTAGACAGTTCCCATGAGCACAATCGGGCATTGTACAGGCTTTTTGCTCTAGAGCGGACATAGCAAAGGGTTGCAATGCATGCATGAAAACAGTTTTAGTTGTAGTCATACTTTAACTAATGGCAGTCATCAGTTCTGGCTCAAATCGACTTGTTGAAATGTTGGTCTTACCGAATGGTTGACGAACATGGGTTGTACCACTAAGTCCTGATTTAGATGTGGGGTTTTCTGTGTGTGCGTATTGGTGTGCATGTAGCGAGATGAGGAGGGGTGAGTCACCGGTGGTTCGGAACACGATGACTCCTCGCTGACTCGTGACGTCGGGGTTGTGGCGACAGGGATTTGCGGTTAGAAACCCTAATCTGCTCCTCATATGACCCTCTGATGGACAGGGACAGCAGTCAACACACACATACACACACATAAGCGCACATACCTACACACATAGACAACCCTCAGACTAGTTAGTCTAACTCTGGCTCTTCAGTCTAAACATGCACTTATATGGATTTCTGTTAAAATCTGGAGATCTCTACTCTTTCTCTCATTATAAACACAGTCGTGCTGCCTGCATGTATCGACCTAGATGAGCGCACAAATGTCTCAAAGACATTATGTTTGGACATCCAGAAGATGTCTTGAGGAAAGTGAGAATATATTGTTTTGTTTTGTTTTTTTAAATTATTTTTTATGTCTGCCTGTGAAATTATATACTTATATATATAATTATATACTTTACACCACTGATTTTATGCCTTTAAGATCCTTTTTTTGAGTCTATACTATATTTCCATGAAAGTCATAATGACAGATGTGAACTCTTTTGAAGGCTTTTTAAAGAGATTTGCAATTAACATTTAATATTTTGTGATTTTTAAAAAGCCGTGGGGTGAGCTTTAAAATGAATTCTAAGAACGTATTTAGTGAAAACATAAAATTTTTATTTCATTCTCTAATAAATCCACATTTTTTAAAAGCCAACTGATTTCAGTGAATTAGAACATCTAACACTATTGATAGTATGTTACTACTAAGTTTTAGGTGAATATAAAAGAGAAGACACTTATGTAAAGGGGGAAAAATAAATAAAAAATGAAAGGTGGTTTTATGTGGTTTGTAGCTTTTGCCTTTTGTTCACTGAATAATGGCGAAAATGATTGGAAATCAAATACCTGGCAGGATTTGAAAGTCTGCTTTTGCCTCTCCCTCACTTTCTCCTCTCTCAAGTCTGATTCACACTCACACTCACTAATGTGTGTGCTAATGTACAAACATGTCATTTCAGAAGCGCTAAAGGCACACCTCTCCACAACACCTATCACCGTAAGTCTATACTCAGCAATGGGTCATGCTGACCTCGTCACAATTAGCCAGTTTGCAGTTTAAGCTTTGGACTCTCATATGATGGTTTTGAGCTGTGTGTGCCTGCTGTGGCTTATTTGGAGAGATTTGGTCATTGTGTCGTTGTTGAATGATATTTGTTATTGTAGAAACACTCTGGTATTTGGGGAATGTCTGAGTTCAGATGTTTCTTGAACAAGAAATTTATATCCAACCAGCGTTGGGTCTGGGAATGGGCTTGGGACTGGCTCCATGATGTGTAGTTTTGGACTGCTCCAAATATATATGAACACTCAGCTCCTCTTAATGACTGGCTATTTTTGTAGTGGTCTAGCTTTGATAATGCTTTACTGCATAGTAACACAGTCTCCATCAAGGTCGGCTAAAGCCTCTGTAAGCAAATAAAGATTGTTTGAGGCCAGTTAACTGTTCATAACAACTTCCTGAACACAGAATATTCATGCTGGATATCCTTGAGCTAGTACAAGAGTACTGAGTTTAACTACAAAACATTTAAACATTGATACTGAATTTGTAAACTTGATATATTTGGTATATATAAGCCTATTCTTTGGACCATTTGGGCTCTAAAAAGTTAAAAAGTTGCAAACTGAAATAACTAAATATGTTCACTAAGTGTTGCTTAACAAATTTTAATGACACATAATAACCTGAAAAACTGCAGTGCAAATGCATTGGGTTTTCTAATTTTACATTAAGCTTACTTTTTGGTATTATTGGGGAGTATATCAATAATCAATGACAAGAGGAACCTGGGCGATTCTGGCGTTACGTTCACTGGCAACGTTTCAAAGCTTTACAAAAGAAAGAAGGAAAAAAGGGACGCAGAGACAAAAGGAAAAAGGAGAAAAAAGCAAAAACAGTGATCCAGCTGTGTGTGAGATTGTAATAAACAAACTACTTCACTTGGATGCTGTTTTCCCACTTTACACCGACACTCCTACACAGATGGAATGAATTTGGTTTGAGAAGTCGCTTCATGTGTAAGGAATAAGCCAGAGATACATTACAGTGTGTTGTGTATTACTGTATTATTATTAGTAATAAGGGTAAAATGTGCAGTTTGGTTAGGATATATTCATGTTTTAAGTAAGTGATTTTAAGTCCTGTTGCTCCAAATGCAAAACATTTTCCTTTTCATATTATTTCCTTTGGTTTGTGTGTGATTGATGTTTGTGTTCAGCTGCCAGATTTCTTGTTGGAAGTAGGTGGTGTAAGCTAGTTGCCGTTGGGTCTTGGGCTGCAGGTGGTAGCAGGAATAAACTGACGACTAGTGAAATCCAGGTCAGCTGTCTTGGCACATTACATTACATTTATTTATGTGTCCTTTGTCTTTTTATCCTGTGTGTGTGTGTGTGTGTGTGTGTGTGTGTGTGTGTGTGTGTGTGTGTGTGTGTGTGTGTGTGTGTGTGTGCGTGCCTAATGTCTGATTTATGTGACTCCTTGTGCATTAGCAAAATCCAGCCAAAAGTGTGACATCACTACAAATGTGTTTGTTAAATAAGTGGCTATACAAGGACTGGGTCATTATGGGTTGCAGGCAAGGCATAATGGACAGGTGCGTGCGTGTGTGTGGTGGTCTATGTGCATCTATGCATGGATGTATTTGTTTGTTTGCATCTATTTTACACAGGTATATTTGACTGTGTTTGTTGGTATCTGCAGTTTTTGGTGTTTTGAAGCTGATGCCAGCTTTCATCATCTTCTCATGTGGGCTACAGTGTTGAATATTTACAGCTTGTTTTTTCTGCCCTCTGCAGTGGAACAGTAAGGTGTTCTTGTGTGTGTTTGTGTGAGAGAGAGATCAAGACTGTGTGTCTTAGCCTTATAAGGTCAAGCTGTTTTAACCAGGAAACATGTAAGGATAAGAGAAGATGTGAGTCACCGTTTTCCTTCATCTGCTCAGAAGCACAAAAACATCCTCTCCTCTGCCCTCAACACCTTCCCTAAGGGGCTATACAGTGCATGTGTGTATGTGTGTGTGTGTGTGTGTCCGCGTGTCCTGGGGTCCTAGTCGTTTCTGTTTTGTTCCTAATGAGGCGTCAAGCTATTCACATATCCCCCTTTCATGAGAGATGCAGCTGGCAACAGCCGGTGCAGCACTGGAAGAGTCGGTGGAAGACTGGAGTGGAGTGAACCTTGCAGTACTATTGGACTTGATTGAGTATTTATCTCCTTAGTTGTATATGGTGGATTGATCAGAAAAAAAATAGTTACGTTTCAAATAATGTTATTCAGATAATTTATTTATTATGAATATTAGAATAACTAATGTCTTAAGTAAAATCAGATTGTATGACTCTGTGTACCTATGTGCGTGCTTCTATAAGGAACTGGCCAAAATCTTGTCTTTAGTGGTCTCAGACAATCAGCAATGACTCTGCAGAGAAAACTATCCAACCCTTACATGTTCATTAAATCTTATTTAATCTGCATTAACTATACAAACATGCTTCACAAAAGAAAGATGTTGGAGTACATACTGCCATGATATTATTCAAACCTATGAGTCAGCTGGTTATTGAACAACTAATATTTACTATTTCAAGCTCATGCCAGGACTTAAAGCTGTGTGTCTATGGTAAGAACACCAAGTAAGACCCTCTCGCAGCCGTCCATACTCTTACCTGCTTATCCCATTCAGGGTGGTAAGGGGTGGCTGGAGCCTATCCCAGCTCTTATTGAGTGTGGGTTTATTCTGTGCCTTTACCTTACAATATAAAGTGACTTTAGGCAGCTGTTGGCATCCAACAAATCCAGACATCCCTTCAGTTGATCCATCTACTGTTCACTGAAACTTAACCAGAAATGGTCTCAGTGTAGGGGTGGCTACCAAAAAGAAAGGGAAATGGGGAGAAAAGGTGGAATTACGCAAGAACTGACTGAAAATAAGTGGCAACAGGTCTTATGGAGTGGAAGAGAGTGAGAAATTCTTTTGTTTGAATCATTAATATTTACAGAGGAGGTCAGGAGAGAGGTAAAACAGCGAGTGCATGCAGCCATCTGTAAAACACTGTGGAGGCTCTGTCACGTCTGCACGCCAATGGTGTGGAAGATCTTGTCAAAGTTGGTGGAATTGTAAATGCAGAAACACAGATTTTAATCCAGCATGCAAAACCATCTGGAAAGCATCTGATTGGCAGTGGATTCATTTTTCAGCATGAGTTATCGCAAACACACTGCTAATGAGGTAAAAGCATACCTTGATAGAAAACAGTGGAGAACAAAAAGTCATCGATCGGCCTCCCCAGAGCCCCGAACTCAACATTACTGAAGGAATCGACTGTAATCTTAATATAGAAAAGAACAAAAGACAGCCAACATCCATAGAAGAAATTTTCTTCAAGATGCCTGGAGAACTATTTCTGAAAACTATGTGAAGCAATTACTTGGAAAAAGTAAAGAAATGAGGGGTGGCTCAAGTTTTGCACAGTAGTATACTCTGGAACGATCTACTTTTTTTCTTAGTCTTGCTCCTTGTCTACACAATCAAACATTATATATATATATACTAGATACACTACCAAGTGTTGGAAAAAGTTATCTTGGTAAATATTTGGTCCTTAGAATTTGTTACCTAGTAGGTCAAAGTAATCGAAAGCAAATTGATCAACTTTTGTCATATTATTAAGATGAATGGCATTATGTAACTATAAACCAAAGTATAACCAAACTATAAGCCTTTCTTTGTGCTCCATTTCCGCTCCCCGTTGAGGAAAAAATACGCCTTCACAATGGAAACTCCCCCTACCTGAACCTGAGCAGGATCTTCTTGCATGCAGCTTACTTCTTTTCAGCTCTAGCTGCTGTTTTGACCTGTAAAAACCAATGCTGTTATTCTGGGACATGCTGTATCAAGCCTGCAGATGCGGTTTCGTATTGACAGCTGTATGTGCGTTTTTGTTTGTCTAGAGTGCAGTGAATTGTGCTGTAAGCCTGGTTCTCATCCAGACAATAATTTCGGCAGACATAACAAGAGAACCATCAAGTCTCTGCCAGATAGCACATACCACTTTACTCCTTCAAATTAATTATATACAATGTTGAAAATGAACACATGCTCTTTACGTGGTTCCTTTTCCATTTTCTCCTTTAAGAGCCTCAACTGTGTTGTGTAGGAGCGTTGGAAAATTTCACAAACTTTCTCCACAAATTAAAAAGCATCTCTGTGTTTGTCTGAGTTATTCCTTATACATAAATGTATGAAAACACTATCTTTTATTTAAACAAGCAGATATATTCTTTCTAACTTGAGGGCTTTGGACGCAAATACCTTAACTGTCCCTTAATCATTTATTGTCTCAGATATCCTCGGATTCTTCCTATGTGTTTTGGCTTGTTTACAGACATCTGGTTTACATAGTATATCTTTTTTACAGCAACGAACTGGATCATTTTTTTTCTCCATGCTCTAGACCATCAAAACACCAGCTTTTCTCAAGCTAATGGTCTTATGCTTCTGGCACAATCAGCAGAAATCTCCTGCTGTGTTTTACATATCTATATGTCACATTTAAAACATGCAGTATAAGTTACTGTAGATTTTCTTATTAGAGAAAAGAGTTTAAAGTTTATTTCAGCTTTAATTAATACATGATGTCCCATTCTTTGCAGCTGACACAGAAAATGATAACTGAAAATGTAGCCAAGACTTTACATGGGCACTGCTGTCTGCCAGAGTATCTATTTGTCTCCACCTTTGTGCTCTTGCCAGAACATTACAGTTCAACAGTTGACTGACGCAGAGCTGATGAACAAATGTGGATACAGAATAAGTTTGATTCTCTTTTCAAAGACATGACTCTGTAACTTGTGTGTGTGGATTCAAAGAGTTAGAGTAAATAATTTATGTGAGGATTACAGAGGGAGGCAAAGAAGTGGGTCAGAACTGCATTTAGTTTATTAGACATTTGCAAAGATCAAACAGTGAGTGAAATAGATGGAGACAGAAATTACAAAACAGGGAGTGGAGCAGGGGGTGTTTAAAACTGACACTTTGAACAATTAATCACATGTATTTATGCATGTGTTTGTCATCTTTGCATCTTTGTGTGTTTATGTTTCTGTGTATCTCATAGGGAAGTTATATTTTAAAAAATTCCAGTAACTCCTCTTTATTAGGCAACTGTTGTTCCTCATGGGGCAGAAGTCAGTACCCACACTAATCTGTCTCTCTCTCTTGTGTTTAGTATGAGTGTGGCATACCAGAGGTCTGTTCTCGCTGTGTGATCTCAATAACAACACTGAAATTGTGCCTCAGGATGTGTGTTTGTGTGCGTGTGCAGTGAGTTAGTTAGTTCATATACAGAGAGAACGTTAAAAAAAAAAAAAAAAAAAAAAAAAAAAAAATATATATATATATATATATATATATATATATATATATATATATATATATATATATATATATATATATATATATATATATATATATATATATATATATATATATATAAATAAAAAAAACTCTCTGGGGGAATGTTCTCATCCGCAAAGACCCGCTCCCCCAGGAGGCCCCTCGGGCCTATTGCTATGACAGCACATGCACCCACACAGACAGAAAACAGTGGTATATTACACATGGGATAACAAATGAGGATTAGAGAGTGTGACAAGAGATTTAATGCTTCCTGGTGAAGGTCAAGTTGAAAAAATAACTATGTTAGGTGGAAGAAGGAGATGGGAGGAAGAGCCAAAGAAAGTCAGAGAGGATGGGAGAGAGAAAAGTGGAAAAAGGCAACAGGTTGCCACAAACATAAGGACTCAAGTTCATTACTTTCTACTTGTTGTGCTTTTTAATGCATAGGCCAAACAAACACAACAATCTAATCTCAGAAAACTTAAACTTGAGGGTTGTTCTTACCCTCAACTGAAAACATCATCCGGACTAAGATATTTCTCTATTTATAGATTTAGCATGGAAAAATAAAGCACCTACTTGCATTTGGTTAATATTTTGTAATCTTGTTTTTTTTTCCCCCTCAAGATGTTCAAGACACTTTAAAAACAAACTCACACTTTTCCTGTACAGATTTTGACTCGGAGCTTTGGCTTGTTGATTTTGAGCTGGAAGCTGGCAGTGTACCTCTGTGCATCCTCTGCTACCTTGCCTCTAAAATATGTGCAACAGAAAAAAAATATTTAGCTAGTGATAAATCAGAGCAGGCCTCGAAAAAAACTAACACAGAGTGTGTGTGTGTGTGAGAGAATCCTCTTTTTCTGAAATATGTGTCAGTGAGGCATGTGAGGACACTTGTGGGTGGGTGTATTCACATCCATGTATGTGTGCGCGTAGGCTGGTCAGTGTTATAAACACCAGCGGAGTTTGTTTACATGCTCAGTATCAGTTTGGGAAGCTGTCATTTACCAAGCTATACACACAGATATTTAACACAGTGTGCACAGTAAGGAGTGTGAGTGGACATGTTTGTGTGGATGTGTGTGTGTGTGTGTGATTGTCATCCTGTAATCATGTTTTTCTAACTGACTGTCCACATTTCAAGAGCAGCTTGCCAGGAAATGTAACTTCCTGCCCAAGAGACTGATTCAGCAGCATCCAGCTGTTGCATGTGTATGGTTAGAAACACAGGAGAGGAAAAAGTAAGACAGAGGTGTGTGTGTGTGTGTGTGTGTGTGTGTGTGTGTGTGGAAAGGGGTGGAAGGGGATTTGCCTGTTTTTGTTTTTTGTTTTTCCCATACAGTTTCTTAATTGTTGTTTACCCAGACACCGAACACCCCCTCCCCCACTCTCCCCTACGCAGAAGCCCACCTCCTTCTCTTTCAGTTGTTGTTGTTGTTGTTGTTTTTGTTTTTGTTTTTGTTTTTTGTTTTTGACAGATTTAAGTAGGAAACTCCATCTCCTTAAGAACCCATTAAATATCATGTGTCTGCACACTCAGTCTAAGTTATTCTAACCTTTCTGTGCTTTTCCCCTCCTGTGGTCATTCTGAAAATCTTGAATCCCACAAGTATGCAGTCCTGAATTCACAAACGTGGGGTTTTGAGACACTGTTTTCATGTATGCTACGAATGCTTGTGGTTGTGACTGCAGTAGCACTATACTACTATTAAATTTTATGTCCGGACCATACAATATGTATGAGTACATATGTGTAAGATGTAATGCCTCTAAGCGATGTTCTTCTAGCACGGGAAAGAAAATGGAGAAATAGAAATTTGTGCATTAAATACAGAAACTAAGACATCTAAAACTAGAAAAGCGGAATGTAGAAAATGGAGTGGAGAGACAGAAATAATACTGAGCTGGGTCTTCACATGCCAAGTTATTTTCACTCTTGTGCATAGTCTTCAAATGATTTTAACAATCAGCCTTGTTTGCCATCCTACTACACAGTATGTTTGCTTTCTGAGACTGGTATTTATTGCTTGACTTCCTTTACTGTACAGATCAATGTCTCCAGTAGCTCTCAAATGCAGAGATGAGCTGAGTTGGGTTTTTTTTGTTTTGTTTTGGGTTTTTTTTAAAGAAATGTTCCCAAGCAAATATGTTGAATATGAAGCAGGGAAACGGAGAACATAACATCCCATTTTCAGGAAGATGATGAAATGAGCATATCACATAAAATATATGTGAAAATTAAAAAAAATGGTGTATATATATCTATATCTATCTATATCTAGCTATCTATCTAGCTATCTGTAGAGATATCTGTCTATAAAATAAATGTTTTTAAAAACATATGTGTTAATAGTTTCTGTATGTGTGACCATGCAAACTTTTGCTCATTATTTAAGGAGAAGAAATGGTGCATACAGATATATGTGTGGATATATACATGCATAATTAAGATTACCAAGATGTATATCTTAGTTTAAAGAGTTCAACCTTTATTATTATTTCATATTTAATATTTCACTGTAAGGTTTAAATAAACAGTTATAGTCACTAAAATAAATCAGTCTGTCCTGTTTTATTTTTTTCATTTTAAACTCCTTATTAATTGTAAATATCCTCTGGAAATGCAGTGGTGCGTCTTTATTTCCTTGACAAACATGCAATTTGTGCCCAAGAATGGAGAAAAACAGCAATGGAAACATGAAAGCGCCAGGTGTTTTTCTCCCCCGTACAACACCTGCTTCTCTTTAGCGGAGTTGTGATTTCTCAGCAGGGTCATAGTAAAGTCTTTGTTGATCTTCTCTGACGAAACAGGGAGTCACGACTGTCTGCTTTAACATTCTGCCCTACTTTTAACTTGGGTATGTCTGGTACCTTTCTGCACCGTTATTTTAGAATGGCGCTTCAGTTCAGATTTTACTGATATAGCCAATTCACGACAAGAATTATTATATTACCTTATTTTAAAGCAAAGATGCTACAGCTGGATACTAACTGGAAATTGTAGCATCTTGCACACACAAAACACCTAATATGTGCACATGTATGGAAACACTCAAATACACAGTTGTCTACTTCTTGATTATTGTCGTAATAATTTACTTTTTCTCATGTTTTCCCTTTCTCACCCTGACTCCTTTCTCCTCCCTCTTCCCCCTCTTCTCTTTGTTTACTCACAGGTGGTGTCCTCCTATCCAAAACACATGCTCATCCTAACAAATTGCTGACAGAACAAGACGGACGGGGTAAGGGAGTACGGGAAAGAGAGATCTCCCAGACGCACACTCGTAAAGAGAAAGGGGCCATTGGCCATCTGTGGTCAGTCCCCTGCTATTTTGCAGCTGCGTTGGAGTCAGCGAATGGTCCTGAGCTCTGATAGGAAAAAGAGTTTTTTCTCCAACGTTGCCCAGGGGATGAGCCCAGGCTAGGGCAATGTTAAAGCCTCGCTGGCCTTGGATTAAGCCCCTTGGGCTATTTTGTGTAGGGATGGGTGATACCCCAGCTGGATCCTCTGCTGTCACTATTCTCCACAGCTATCATTAGTGGCTAATGAGCTGCTGCTAGAGAGGAAACGGGGAAGGTGCCTGCGGAGAGAGGTGAAACATTACAGCTCTTATTAAGAGGCCCACAGAGAATTCTTTGCCTATTTAAAGCTTTGACTAGCATGACTTTGCCATTTATTATTGTAGGCATTTCTTTATATATTTTGATAGCCTTTTTTGTTACAGCATAAAAATGGCACCTAGAAGTTGAAAGACTTTTTTTTTTTTTCTTTTTTTTTCCAGGAAGATGATTCAGTGTTTGGACATAAATTATTTTTCTCATGAAGCAGTTTCAAAAATATATTTTTATTCAGGAGGAATTTTGGTAGATTGTTTTTGTTTTACTCTTCCCGATAATTTTGACCTTCCTATTCCCTGAAGATCATTGGTCACCATGGCAGCAGCCTATCGTGTTGTTGTGAGCAGCGTGAGCTGTTACAACAGTGTGGTAGTAGACCGACGCACTCACTCCCATGCAGTACACTACTGCTCAGGGCCATGTGGAGCACTGTCCCAGGGCTTGGACTGCACTGTTGCACACCGTGGCACCTGTTCTGAGCTCCTTGTTGCACCTGACCCTCAATACAATGACCTTAACAGCTCGCCCATACACTCCCGCAACATTATTGCTCAGCAGCTTCCTAACCATGCTAAAGTTTGTCTTGCCATGGATAGTACTCATAATGGGAGCCTAGAGAGGGCAGGCAGCAGTGGCAATTTATCTTTAGGAGAAGAGAGCCCAACATGGCGTGGTAAGAAGACCTCTGGTGGTGGAGCATCGACTGGGAGTATGACCTCCTCTGGCAGTCTGAAGGATATTACCGAAGAAGCCATCAACCTGGCCAGTGGTAAACTCAAGGAGTTTTCATTTGATAAGCTCCGCCTCTCATCCTCCAGCCACATCACCTTCCGGAAAGGCCGTAAAGTCCGTCCTGACTCTTTTAGTCGTCGCTCCACCGACCTGGAGATTATTTATGGCCACTTCAGCTCCAACCTTACCACAAATGCAACTACTAACGGTATGACAAATGGCACGGCTTCTTCTAATGATGAGAACCTGCCACCATTTGTGCAAGGGAAAGGAACGGTGCTAGAGGAAACGAAGATTAAGGGCAACCCAGGCACCATGTCGTCCATCACCAAAGTTGCTGGTGGCTCAACAAACAGCCTCACGAGTATTGGGTCATTAGACCAAAGTCTGAACACAGTGGCCTCCCTGTACCGCAACACCCTAGGAGAAGAGAACTTAATTGCCCGTCTGCTGGAGAAGACGCGAGCGGAGGCAGCTACTGGCGGAGCAGGTGGCGAAGACATACGTGCCTGCCTTGATATTCTGCTTAAATGTTCTGAAGACCTTAAGAAATGCACTGACATAATCAAACAGTGCATCAAACACAAAGCTGGTGGAGGCCCAGAGGATGGGGAAGCAAGCCCTGACAGTGTGTATCGGGCTGTGATGACTCGTCTCAGTTCCTATCTTAAGAGATTGCCTCTGGAGCTGGAAGGAATTGGAGGTTTTGGAGGCTGTGGACAGGGTGCACCTGGAAGCGGGCACAGTGATTTGGCTGAACTGGTTAACACTCTTCACTCCATCCAGCAGGGACCTTATTCGCCGATATTTGGCAATGAACAACCTCCTCGCTATGAAGATGTGGTGCTCTCTCCTCCAATCCCAAAGACTGTTCCACATTCTGTTTCTGCTCCATCCTCTGTCTCATCTACTTCTTTATCTCTAAAATCAGATTCCATCCATACCAAACCAGTTCAGAGCTCAGCCCAGCTTAGAGCTACCCCACTTACTAATGGAGTTATCCAACATCCACATACTTCTTCTTATACACAACATACTCTCTCTCCTCCAACCATTATATCCTCTTCATCCAGCTCCTCTCCAACACACTCCTCCTCCCCTCTTCGTAACTCCCCGACCCCAGCTTATACACACACTCCCCCAGCATCTCCCATGGAGGCTCTTTATATTGAGGAGGAGGAAGCAGATATGGGAAAGACACCAGAACAAATCTCACAGCAGACACACACTCCATCTAGAGGGATGAACAGCAGCCAGAGCAAAAGTGGGACTATGATGGGGCAACACATGCACCTGTCCCAAACACACACGCTCTATAACTCTTCAAATAATTTGCCAGTCAGCTCTGGCTATGGCTCAAATTGGCCTTCCTCTGCGTCACTAACAGTCTCTGCACCCAAAGCTGCTGCACACAGGAATGATGACATTGACAAGCTGCTCATGGACTTGGAGAATCTCTCTCAAAGTATGACTCATCCCAGAAAGACAGAGCCTCCACTTCCAGCCAAAACCAGGAAGAGAGATGGGAGCCAGGGGATCACCTCCAGTGAGTCCTTCACTCAACCCAAAATGGCTCTGTTCCAAGTCTCAAAGCCAGACAGCCACTTAACCATGAACGGCATTAGCTCCAGAACTCCCCAGAGTTTCACTCCTCCTAAAGAAGAGAGGAGTGAAAATGTGGCAGGAGAGGAGGAGGATGGGGCATTGTTGCTGAGAATCCTTGAGAGCATTGAGAGTTTTGCCCAAGAACTGGTGGATTCCGGAGCAGGGAGCACAGGGAGTGCTGAGAGGAACAGTGGAAAGGAGCGGGAGGTGATGAGGCTCCTGCAGGATACACTGGCCACCGCTGGCAGGGCTGATACTCCTCTGGAGAGCACAAACCCACCAGCTGCTCCCACCGCTCCAACTGTACATACAGATGCAATCTCAGATACACTGATAAAACACACCTTGGCAAATACACCTGAAGTTTCACCTGCCCCAACACCTGCAGTATCTGATTCTGAAAGCAGTGCTTCAGCTGACCAAGCACCTAAATCTACACCTGAAAGTGCTCCCCAACCTTTGCCTACACCTACACCTGACCCTCCAGTCGAGTCTGTGGATAAAATTCCAGAAGCGTCTACAGATGAGGATGACTCAAAACCAGTCTCTGCCCCGATATCCTCTGCACCTGCAAACTTGCATTCCTCTACGCTTTCCGATGAAACCATACCTGTGGCCGCACCTGAAGCTCCAGCTCCTGTTGCTACGCCAACCACAGCAAGTGCTACCGTTGCTGTTGGTGAACATACTGCTTTGAGAGATGCTGGCTCAACCCTTCTTATCCAGCAGACTCCAGAGGTCATTAAAGTAAGTGTTCCAAAGTCACACTCACAAATGCATAATCTAACAGACAATCAAAGACATGAACATTTCAGAAAATAGTTTATTGGTGCTGTGAGATTTGTTTTATTATTATTGCATTTCAAGCTGCTGCTAGGAAATAAAGAAATGGGTGTTTCAAGGGCTTGAGTAATATGAAGTACTTATTCCAAGACGGTGCCATTACAGGTGCAGTCCACTGATTGGGAATTTGTCATGTTGGAAAGATTGCTACATGCAGTGCAACTCTGGGTTAATTTATGTTCATTGATGTATATAAAAATGTGCCATCTGTGCTTTTAAATGTTACTGTTGATCCATTTAGGTGCAGTATGAGGGCGCCTGACTGAGGGATAGACATAGAGGGACCACACAGGCTGATTAGCATTAGACTGAAAATAAACTGAGGATTTCATTGCTGTGGCACAACCGGACTGATGCTGCTGTAATTGGTGGTATTAATTAGCTCTAATTAACATGCTGTTACAGTTACTCTATCTTGGCTTGAATCAAAAAAGTTGAGGCTTTGGATCACAGAACAGAATAGCTCCTTGTTGTGGAGTGGCTCTTTGTTGGCTTTTCCTGGTTTTGAACTTGTTTTGTTCTGTAATTGTATGTGTGTGCAGGCGTATGCATGTGTGTAGACTTTGTTTTTCTTACTGTGGAAAATGTAACGGTAAATTGCAGTTGTGCTACAGAGGAAAAGAGAAGGGAACTAGAACTTGATAATTTTTTTGTCTGTGTCTGCGCGTAAGCTGGAGTTAATGATGATAAAAAGGCAGTGTTACCTCAGCCAGTCCCTAATGTGGATGTTCTACTGCAAATTGTAGATTTAGGTAATTATGCATGCCAGACAAACGCACATTATCATCAACACAGAGGAATCAAATCATTGTTGTCATTTATTCCCCTCTATATTTGACATTTTTCTCTTACTAATTTATTTTTCCTCTCTCGCTCCAACCATCCTTCTCCTCATCACGCTTCCTCTGCTGTTTATGTGTGTTTATTTACTGAGCTGTGTAACCTTATGCCCTGCTGATATGTAGGGCACCTATTTATGAGGTTACCATGGTAGCTGCCACAGTAAGAACGGAACAGCCAGCACCCGAACACATCATTACACAATCTCCTTCCTCCTCCAGCTTCTGTGTCCCTATCCATCCCTTTTTTGTTTTTGTTTTTTCTGCTTATCTGCTCCCACATTTCTTGCAGTTAAACTCTCTCCGTTTTTCATTTTTCTGGCTTATAGGTCTACTTTTGTTTCTCTTCTCAGTGTCCTTCTTTCACCTGCGGTCAAGGATTATGTCCGTACTGATCACTTCTTGTCTTCCAACCCTGTGATTGGCTGTTGTTTTATTTTGGGAGAGGTGAATAACTGTTGTTGCTGCGTGGAGAGCAGAGAAACCCAATGGGAGGTGCTCATTGGAGCACTGGAGGAAGTGGGGGGAGGGTTGGGTTGTTGGCACAACAAGCGTTAATGGTATCATTACCCTACAACCCCCTCCACCCCTGGCACAGCTAGGTGTGAGGGAGACCTAAATCTGTCCACCCCTCTGTACTATGGCATCCCGTTAACAGACTCACTGTCGCCACAGTGTAAATGGACCGGCATACGTGCATGTGTGTGCATGTTTGTGTGCGTGTAAGCATGTGAGCATGTGTTATGCACACCTAGGCTTTATTACATGTCCAGATGTTCATACATGTGTGCATTTACATGTGTGTTCATGCATGCATTAAATTTGTTTGAGTTAAACGTGATGAATATCGGAGTCTGATCAACTGTGTGTGTGTGCATCTGTCTGGCTGTCTGTTTGTTGGCCCATGGGTAAGATGACCCGGTGCTACTGTGGGTCACAGCTGAGTTTGGAATAGCTCTTCGACACCCAATACCAATTCTGGCACTCTGGGAATTATGTTAATATTCCTCAGCGCCAACCCCGCCCTGCAATGCATTAAACTGCCAATCAAACTGTAAACAAGACAAGCCCCCTCATGCACAAGTGAGAAAATGCACTCACACAACTGCAATGAACCACACACTCCACGTTGAACATTTGTAGCTTTGTTTCGCTTGGCACTGCCATAGCTTCACTGGGAAGTTCTGCTAAGCCCTCTATGGTGACGCAGGCCCCAGGCAGTAGTATCTTCATCTCTGCTTTACGCATGTTTATTGTTGATTCTGCTGCTGACAGACTAATACAGGGCTTTCTGCACCTGTCAGAACACACCCATTAATCTCCATCATGACAGGAAAGCTGACTGATATAAATCAGAGGCAAAGCCGTAACACTCATAGTGGGGAGATGTGATGGTGAGAGTCAATTAACTTTAAGGGCAATGGGCTTTGAATGGGCTTTCTTTCTATTCCTGTCTCTCTGTTTTTAGGTAATATAATAAAAGCTGCTTTCGGCTCCTCCCTTGTTCACAATGGGTTGGCCACAGTGAACGTTTGATTTGGCAGATTTTTACACTGGAAGCCCTTTGTTTCTCCTCCCATATTTAAACCAGAGGTCTTTTGCTTGTTAGGCATATAAGTAAACCACTACAGTATGGAGCCAAATTTTAGGTAACATGGTAAGATGTATTTTAAAATGAGACAACATTCACTGGTGGGTAAATGTAACCTAATTTTTGTTCTAGTGGCATTGCTTCAGTACAGTTAATGGTGGAATTGCTTGCAGACACTGACTGGATCTATAGCTGTCACTCTGATAGTTTAATTAACACACTGCTGGTTTAAGTAGTTTTACCAACTTCTGCAGATGTGTCACAGATTAACAAGATTAACATTGGTCTTTAGCTCATTTTAAATTTGATGGCAACAGTATGTCTCAAAAGAGTTGGGACAGAGCAATTTACCACTGTGTAGCTTCCCCATTCAGTTCAGACTTCTGGGAACTGAGATCAGCTGCTAGACTTTTTAAATAGGAATATTGTCCCATTGTCCCACTCTGCTATAGGATTTTGGCTGCTCAACAGTCCTAGATCTTCTTTGTCCTATTTTTTGTTTCATGATGTGCAGAATTTTTCAACATGGTCTGGACAGCACCTGGACTCTTCTACCATGAAGCCTTATTGTTGTAATAGTGCATTATGTGGTTTAGTATTGTCTTGCTGAAATTTGCAAGGCCTTCCCCGAGAAAGGCATCATCTGGATGGAATTCCAGTATTTCAGGATTGGCATGCTGCCAATTCCATAGCCATTAATACATCCTCATATCATCACAGATCCAGGCTTTTGAACTAGGCACTGATAACAAGCTGGGTGGTCCCTTTCCTGAGTATGGAGGATGCTAGATCCAAAAGGAATATTAAATTTCGATTAGTCTAACCACAGAACAGTTTTCCACTTTTCCTCAGTTCATTTTAAATATAGTTTGCAGGAAAAGACTGGACATTTCTTTGCTAATGGAGCTTTAACCTGGATTTCCTTATGGCACAGTGAACTGTGTTCACAGACAGTGAATTCTGGAAGTGCTCCTGAGCCCATGCAGTAATTTCCATGACAGAATCATTCTTGTTTTTCCGTGCAGTATTGTGTGAGGGCCTGAACATCCCAGGCATGTGCACAGAGTTTTCTTTCAATACTTGGTATCTTTTGAAAATATTACATACGGTAGAAATATTCAAAGTCTTCACAGGTTTTTAATTTTTTTAATGCACCTTTGGTCTGAGCTATATGTCTCCCTATGTATACAGTAGTTCCCAAAAGAAAAATCAGTGGGTCTAATGGGGTAAGATTTGATCGGTTTCTTCTTGACCCTATTCGAGAGTCCTTTGATTACTGGACAGTCTCAAAAAATATGTGAGTGGTCTGGTTTTCCCACATTTCCTCCAACACAGTTCCACTTTAATTTCTTTCACATATGATGAGATTATGAGAGGTGTATTTAAATACCACATTTTTAGTTTAAAGTCAAATTCTTTCCATAGTAGACTATTACTTTCTCTATGCCAGATTGTACACACCTCTTCCCATACTTTGTAGAATTTAGTCATTTTCCCTTAATATTTGCCATGTTTTGCATGGTTTCATTTATAATCTATATTCTTTGTGATTTTTACTGACCATTTACTGACTTTCTTTATGACTTGAATTGTAAAACGTCTTATCTGAATGAATCCATTTCACAATTTATAAATGCAGATTTTGCAGATTTGTGAACTTGTGCTTAACTCTCTAAGATGCTCGTTTCATACCCAGTCATGTTACTAATCTGTTGCCAATTAAGCTAATAGTCGCACAATGTTCCTCCAGCTGTTTCTTTTTAGTATCACTTAAATTTCCAGACAATAGTTGCCTCCATCCCAACTTTTTGAGTTGTCTCACTCCTGTCAAAATGAGCTAACATTTTTAATGGAAGAGTATTGTGGATAAAATATGGCTTTATGACACTTGTGAATCCTTGCATTCTGTTTTAATTTACATTATACATAAAATGTAAAATGTCCATCCATCCATCTTCATCCGCTTTATCCGGGGCCGGGTCGCGGGGGCAGCAGCCTAAGCAGAGAAGCCCAGACCTCCCTCTCCCCAGCCACCTCCTCCAGCTTATCCGTGGGAACACCAAAGTGTTCCCAGGCCAGCTGAGAGATATAATCTCTCCAGCGTGTCCTGGGTCTGCCCCGGGGGGCCTCCTCCCGGCGGGCCTCCTCCCGGCGGAACATGCCCGGAACACCAACCCCAGGAGGCACCCAGGAGGCATCCTTGTCAGATGCCCGAATCACCTCAGCTGGCTCCTTTCGATGTGGAGGAGCAGCAGCTCTACTCTGAGCCCCTCCCGGATGGCCAGACTTCTCACCCTATATCTAAGGGAGAGGCCAGCCAACATTCGGAGGAAGCGGCGGACCGGTGCAGCGTCCGCATTACTGCAGCTGCAGCCCCAATCCGTCTGTCGATCTCCGGCTCCCTTCTCCCATCACTCACGAACAAGACCCCGAGATACTTGAACTCCTCCACTTGGGGCAGGAACTCATCCCCGACCTGGAGTGGGCACTCCACCCTTTTCCAGCTGAGAACCATGGCCTCAGATTTGGAGGTGCTGATCCTCATTCCCGCTGCTTCACACTCGGCTGCGAACCATTCCAGTGCGAGCTGGAGGCCCCCACCCGATGAAGCCAACAGAACCACATCATCCGCGAAAAGCAGAGATGAGATTCTGAGACCACTGAAGTGAAAGCCCTCCGCCACTTGGCTGCGCCTAGAAATCCTGTCCATAAAAATTATGAAAAGAATCGGTGACAAAGGGCAGCCCTGGCGGAGCCCATCACCCACCGGGAACGAGTCCGACTTATTGCCGGCAATGCGAACCAAGCTCTTGCAACGGTTGTATAGGGATCGAATGGCCCGTAGCAATGGGCCAGACACCCCATACTCCCGCAGCACCTCCCACAGGTCACCCCAAGGGACACGGTCGAATGCCTTTTCCAAGTCCACAAAACACATGTAGACTGGTTGGGCAAACTCCCAACTCTCCTTTCCAGCACCCTGGCATAGACTTTCCCAGGGAGGCTGAGGAGTGTGATCCCCCTGTAGTTGGAACACACCCTCCGGTCCCCCTTCTTAAAGATGGGGACCACCACCCCGGTCTGCCAGTCCAGGGGTACTGCCACGCAACATTGTAGAGGCGTGTCAACCAGGACAGCCCTACAACGTCCAGAGCCTTCAGGAACTCGGGGCGGACCTCATCAACACCAGGGGCTCTGCCAACAAGGAGTTGTTTAACTGCCTCAGTGACCTCGCCTCTGGAAATTGGCGGGTCATTCCCCTCATCCCCAGACTCTGCTTCCTCCTCGGAAGACGTGTCAGTGGGATTAAGGAAGTCCTCGAAGTATTCCTTCCACCGCCTGACAATTTTCTCAGTCGAAGTCAGCAGCGCTCCGCCAGCACTATACACAGTGCAGGTAGAGCACCGCTTTCCCCGCCTGAGACGCCTGACGGTTTGCCAGAATCTCTTCGCGGCAGTCTGAAAGTCTTTTTCCATGGCCTCTCTGAACTCCTCCCACACCCGAGTTTTTGCTTCAGCCACTGCCCGAGCCGCATTCCGCTTGGCCTGTCGATACCTGTCGGCTGCCTCCGGAGTCCCACAGGCTAACCAAGCCCGATAGGACTCCTTCTTCAGTCTGGTGGCTTACCACCACGGCAGGCACCAACCACCTTGCAGCCACAGCTCAATGCAGCAGCTTCGGCAATGGAGACGCTGAACATGGTCCACTCGGACTCAATGTCCCCAGTCTCCCTCGGAATGCTGTTGAAGCTCTGCCGGAGGTGTGCGTTGAAGATCTCGCGGACTGGGGCCTCTGCTAGACATTCTCAGCACACCCTCACTACGCGTTTAGGTGTACCAGGTCTGTCCAGCGACCTCCCCCGCCACCTGATCCAACTCACCACCAGGTGGTGATCAGTTGACAGCTCAGCCCCTCTCTTTACCCGAATGTCCAGAACATATGGTCGCATGTCTGGTGATACGATTACAAAATCGAACATCGACCTGCGGCCTAGAGCGTCCTGGTGCCACGTGCAGTTATGGACACTCTTATGTTCAAACAAGGTGTTTGTTATGGCCAAACTGTGATTTGCACAGAAGTCCAATAACAAAACACCACTCGGGTTCAGATCAGGGAGGCCGTTCTTCCCAATCCCGCCCCTCCAGGTCTCGCTGTCATTACCCACGTGAGCATTGAAGTCACCCAGCAGGACAACAGAGTCTCAAGGTGGAGCACCTTCCAGCACCCCACCCAGGGACTCTAAGAAGGCTGGGTACTCTGAACTGCCACTCGGCGCATAAGCGCAGATGACAGTCAAGACCCGTTCCCCGACCCTAAGGCGCAGGGAACAAACCCTCTCATCCACCGGGAAAAACCCCAACGTACCGGCAGCAAGCCGAGGGGATATTAGAATACCCACCCCAGCCCGCCCTCGGGCACCCTCCCCGGGCCTGGCTCCAGGGTGGGGCCCCAGTAACCCTATCCTGGGCAGGGTAAACTGTTCCCTCGATGTTTTCTTCATAAGGGTCTTCTGAATCGCTCTTTGTCTGGTCCCTCACCCAGGACCAATTTACCATGGGAGACCCTACCAGGGGGCAAAAGCCCCCAGACAACATAGCCCCTGGGATCCCTGGGACACACAAACCCCTCCACCACAATAAGGCAGCGATTCACGGAGAGGAATGTAAAATGTGTTTTTGGAATTGGGGGTTGTATATAAACTCATTCGCTGACAGCACAGTTAACATACTTAAAATAGGCTTGTGATTAGACTGGTGTTATGAGTACTCAGCTCAGTGTATGCAGATGGGAAGTAAAAATGCAATATTGCCTGCTATTCAGAGCCTTTGTGAAAGTATTCATCAGAGTACCGCTCAATGGTGATTCACCATATATCAGCTTATTATAAAGAGATGGCTGAGTGTTCCTATCTGACTTTTTAGCCAGAAGAGGAAAGTGCACTGTTGACCTTTTAAAACAGAAATCGGCAACTTCTTTTGGTTCAGACAGTTTTGAAAGAGTATGGAAGGAACGATAAGGAGAAGCATGGAGATATAAAGTAAATTATTTTTTGGTTTCCTGAGCAGTTGGCTTTGGGAAGGAGAAATGCAAAGTGCATCTAAAGTGGGGGGGAGGGGGGGGGAATCTGCAGCTCCCAGTTGTTGACTCTGGGTCAGCAGAGAGTGACATCATTCCTCAGCTCCTTCCACAGGAAATAAGGTCACAGCGGGGACCTTGGCCAAGGTGCACAAGCACACAGTTGAATGCTTTCATTTAAGCACGCATACAGTGCTCTTGAAAGACAGGATAATAGGTTGCTATGTGTAGGAAGAGTTTTCCCAATACAGTTCATACCACCAAGGTATAGACAATGGAATCAGATCATGTTCATACTATCAACTTGGTGGAGCTCATTTGGCTGGATGATCCTTTTTTTTTAGTGCGCACATATGCACAGGCATACACACACTTGCACAGAGAGCACTTTTAAGCATCTGACATCATAATTCACCACTCCCTAGTGCAAGGTTGGCTGTGATCCAAGTGCTTTTGTCAGTGTGATGTCCTCAGCTGCAGTGTGCGTGTTCATTTGCACACATACGCACCAATCCACACGCCTGACTTTTTTAAGGAACTGTACTTATTCATCTGAAAGGTTTTAATCTCAGCAAGAGTCACCAGTGTGCAAGTTTTTGGGCCTCCTGCCGGGTCACCATGAAAACCAGCACAACATGTTTATTAGTATTAGGTAGGCGGTGGGATTCCCCTACCCCAGAATATCAGTTCTGCAGTGCGATTGGCTAATGGGGACTCCCTCTTAGAATCATGGCACCAGGGGGAGATTTAGGTTTATGTGACTGTGTTGATGTGGGTGTGACCGTGTGTGTGTGTGTGTGTGTTTCTTTCCTCTTGAAAGAGTTTGCCAATGTTCCAGAACACCATGACTCGGTGGGAGCTTGGGTGTCACCTACCCCCACCCATCTACTTCCAGTCTACCTATTTAGCCCCCACTCTTCCCCTCCCTCATTTTCCTTTGAACTCACCCTTCACCCAATTCCACCCAGAATGTCCTGTGGGATTTCTCCAGAAAACTCCCTCAGCGCTAAAATACTCTCACCGCTTGGCCAAAACAAACATGTTTGGATGTCTTCACTGAAAATGTATGTGTGCTTGTTAAGTCAGGAGGCACAGAAGGAATTCAAAAAGAGTGGAATGCAACCCAGAGATGTGTAGTATAACTGAGTTATTGGACTCCTTTTTCTTCATCCTGACCTCTAACTCCATCGGGTCATTTCACACATTTTGAAGCAGAGCCAAGAAGGTCAATGGCAGCAGAAACAAGCATCTTCTGTCAGGTGCATGGTCACAGTCTAATTTAAGTGACAAACTGCTCACAAGTGATAACCGTTAGACAGCTGCTACCCCCTAGTGACTGTAAGGCCCAACCATACCATAAAGTACTTTGTAAGCTTGCAGTCTGATTTCACCCTGGTTTGTTGAAATTAATAAGGCCTATAGCATCATCTACAGGAGGATCTGTGAACTAACTGATATATACAACTAGAAAATTAATTTACCAATGAAACTGCTATACTTAACTATTTTTGTTGCAATATTGCTTCTTTTTTAGAGAAAACTGCTCCATGTTTAAACATAATCTCCACTGATTGCGACATTTTCACAGTTATACAGTTGGAAGGACAGTGGTGCAATATACTTGGTATGAGAGAAATGTTACCTTTTGTCTGATATTATGTCGACACAGACTGATATATATATTTTCTTATGTTGCATGTTAGAAGAAAGCAGTTTCCTTTTCGCTAATGTTTCTTTGTTGGTTTTTAAATGAGCTGCAATTTAGGATTATATCCGTTGTGTGCATGCTATAGTGCTATCTGAGTGTCATGTACAGAGTTTTGTTTTTAATATTCCAAAATATTATATATTTAAATAATTATAGAGGAAGCAGGACTGATCTTCTCTGGTATTGGTGGTTTGAGGTCTCTTGCTGCACTCTAGTGACAGCTCCCTCACTGTAGCTCCATGCTGAGGACCAAAACTATTGCTGATGTAGGATTAGCTCACTTGCTCTAAATCCTAAGATAGCCATGGGAAATGTAATGCAAAACCTGCCCTGTTAGCCATATGTATAAAAATAAATGCCAGTGAAGGACTGGAGTTTGTTGTTATTAAGCATTAGTTGTTGACAGGCGGTTTTCCCAGATAAGGGAAATGGTTCACTGTGTAATTTTTCAGATGTAGCTTGTCTGGCAAGTTTCCCAGAAATAAGTAAAAAATTGACACTAAACCTCTATAAATATTTTCGTAACATTAGGAGTCCCCTTCTGTGACCACTCGGGCAGTTTATATTGAGTTAAAATTGCATGCTAATGTTTTACATTTCCATGCCATGTAACCATTTAGCGAGAAAGTGCATATAAGCATCACAGATCTAACACGTGGAAAATTATCTCTTTGTATCTTCTTTAATATCTGTTTATGAAGATTTGTAGACACTCAGAATAGAAAATATAGGGCTCTATTTAGTTTATAGGTAATCTCAGACATATCCAAATCTTATAAATACAAGTCCCTGTTATGTATGTATTAGGATTTATTATTTTTTTTGTTGACAAAAAATAACTGGACTTTTAGCTGTGTAATATCAGTGTCAGTGTCTGATTCCAGTCAGACAATTAGAGCAGCTGTGTTTTTAACTGCTCCCATGTTGCCTTCCTGTGATTGGGATGTGAGTTAGACCGTAGCCAGCACTGATTAACTTTGTCTATCACAGAAGCGGGAGTTTAACTCGGTTCATTCTTCCAAGTTTAGAGAGGAGGTTCCCAAGGTAACTGTATGTGTGGGCGCGCATGTATCAGTGTGTTTGTATGCATGCGTGTGTGTTCTTCTTGAGAGGAAGAGAGAATGGGTGTAAAGAATAGAGCAGCGATGTGAACTCTGCTTTCCACTGTTGGCACGGGAACCCTGGGAGCATTCCTCCCTACACTCGATCCAGGGAAAGGGTTGTCACCATGGAGATGGCATTTGGCAGGCCTGGTCTAAAGTGAGTGTGTGTGTGTATAATCAGATGGATGGAGAGGCGATAGTAGCCTGTTCCATGTGTATCGGGTTCAAGTTGAAACTTTATTTGTCCTAGTTGGTTTCATTGCAAGAATTAGAAATAACATTACATAAAATTATGAGACTGGTATGCATAACTGTGCACACTTGCCAATGATAAAATAATTGCTTTAATTCTCCTATGTACTTAAAAGTGTGCATGGATATTTCAGTAATTTAAGCCTTTTTTTAAATGCTGTATAAAGAACTATAAGGTCATTATCACATTATTATTATGATAGTAGTAAATTGTGTCAGAACATTTCCATATTAGAATATCTAAGCAGTCCAGTTAAACAGTAAATGGTTGGCTATAGCTTTACAAGTAAATTTAATTTTGACTTGACAAACATGTCTTTCTCAATGTTTGTTGTCGTGTGTGTGTGTGTGTTAAGTCTGCCTGGTGCCTGAAGCAGAAATAAACGTGAAATCGGTGGCTATATTTACACAGATAATTTTACACAGCGGACAGGCAGTTTCATAGAGCAGGTGTGTGTGTGTTTAGGAAGTTGTCATGTTCACACTATTAAGCTGCTCTGAAAGACTTGGTTCCTGTTAAGTGAACACATCAAGGCGCACGTCCACACCCGCACACAACCACATGTGTAATATGCCCTGACAAATTAGAGACATGTATCAATGCACTAGTAAAGACTGCAGGAGCACACGTGTGCGTGTCAAGTGTGCCAACAGTCGGATGAAGGCGGCAGTTGTTGTTCGACAGCTGACCTGCTGTGCTTCCCATCGTGCATTTATTTGATCAGTGTTGTGAAGGCCGCTGACTCACCTGTTTCTGTGGCTGTGTGGCTGGATTAGATCTGAGGGGTGGGCAGAGAAAAGCTTGCAGACATAACACACACACACACACACACACACACACACACACACACACACACACACACACACACACACACACACACACACACACACACACACACACCTGTTACGTTGCCTTTTGTTCCTGTTAAACTTCCATCAGCCGCCAGAGTTTCTTCACTGTTATGCTTCTTTTTCTCCTGTCTGTGTAAGAAAAAGTAGGTTCGAACCAAATATATTCAGGAAGGATGCAGGATGCTCAACAACAACAAATCCTTTTTTTACAACTTAGAACATATTCAAAGTGACATGTAAGGGGCTATGAGTAGATTGCTGATGTGCAACATACTTGATAAGATGACCAAATAGTCTTTCCCAATGGATCATCCTGTTGTCAGAGCAGTCTGTCTGATCTAACTGGTCCCACTGTTTGAGTTCAGAACCAGGTGGATACATTCTCTATTATTGCATTCATCTGATATTGAGTCAGTGTCAGAAGGATACATCTGATATATAGTCGGTATCAGATGTTTTGGTCCAACATGAGGGAAACATTTGCTTGTTTAGCTCCTTAATACTCAATTAAGTTCACCAGCTATTTGTTTAGAATATTGTGGTGTAATGAATACAATTTAGCTGTTCCTTTTTTAATTAAAACAACTAAATTAAAAGATGTTGACATGCTTGGAAAGAGAAACTACACAAGCACATTGTCTTGTCTATGCTCAGTTATCAGATCCATTTCATATAGATTTTCATATTCAAGCTGATTATAAGTACAGCTTGAATATGAAATTCTACGCTATTTAATTATTTAATTTAAGTTGAGTAATTAACTAGTCAAAATTCTGCCTTGACGTTGCATTTCTGTTGGCCTCATGTGTCCCTTCTTGTAGGAACAGTTTGTCCCAGTGAGTGTTTTCATGTCACCTGAGCTCACTAACTTCATACGTACTGCCATGGACCGTCACTGGAGTTTTACAGTTTGTATAGCTTAGTAAATTGGTTGTTTTTATTCATTTTTTCTGTTATTTTTTTTAAATCTTTAATAGCAGGCTAATCATCACAGAACATTCAAGATTCCAGGAGGAAAATTGAAGATTTAAGAACAAGGGTTTTAGGACCAAACGGAGCAATTTTGACAGGGCAGGGTTACACTGACTGTCAGTCACAGGAAAAGAGCACACAGCTGCCTGGTGGCATTCCTTTCTGGCTCCCATTACACTCTCACACAAGTACTGTAACTCTTTATACAGAGATTTATGATAACACAAGCTCATTGCTACAGCTGAAGAGGTTGTGCAGAGGAAGTGGAGAGAATGAACTCCCTTTCATTGACCAGGATGAAAGAAAGTAGAAAAAAAAAAGAAGAAAGGGTCAAAAAGCAGGGTGGGATTTCACATGAGATAATAGGCTGGTGAGACTCTAGTGCACATTTGTTGAGTGATACAATATATTTGCTGTATAATGTTTCCCTCTGAAGCATGGAGGTAATAGGTAGCTAGCATTAGACAATGTGTGCATGTGACAGTATCTGTATCTGTGTGTGGGATCGGTATGCAACCCTGGCTTCAGTATGGATCCCAGCTGTTCCAAAGAATTCAGCAGGGCACACAGGGATCTGAGAGGAGTTACCCTAAAATACAAGGTGACTCATTTATTTTTCTGGAAAGCTACTCACACACATGCATGCACACTGAACCTTTCTGTATGCAGTATGGCTCAAACTGGAAGAAACAATAGTGTCACAAATGGAACAAATACAATAGTAGAAAAACGGTTAGTGGCAGTCATGATGCATCAAGTACAGTATGTGCAGATATCTTGTGTACTGTCCTAGACTTCTAGGTATTTGAGCTGGACAGATTTAAAATGGGTCACCCTGTACATCCTGAGGGATCCCCTCTGTGTTCGGCTTCAGATTGGTGTTGCTTGGCATCGAAAGGGTTTTAGCTCAGCCTTGGTAAATTTAAGGGAAGCCTTTCAGGGAGCATTCGAGGACACACTGCTGACAGTTTATGCTCTATTTATTCTCACTGTTAATTAGCTATTACCATCCGAGGAAATTTGTCTGTACTGTCCATGTATCTATTCAATCGCCATTCAGGAGCAGTAATGTGGTTTGATATTTCACATTTGGATATTGCTACTAACCGTTGGTGTCCATACATTAAAGAGCATAGAAACAGACAGCAGTAAATCTATTACTTCCAAAAATTCAACTGCTACTTCTGCATTATTGATTGCAGAAAACTAGATGCAGAGGTGATTACTTTAATACAATTTGATAACTGAAATCTTGGTTCCTTGTTTTTACTACTTCTCAAATGTAAGGATTTACTGTTTTTTTTTTTTTTTTTATATTAATAATTCATCTATTCTGAGAATCTGTAAGTCGAGTAAAAATGCCGAACGGTTCCTTTTTCATCCTCTCAGTTCTTAAGAGGAGCTGCTGTTTGTTCTTTCTTTCATGTGACAGTAAGCTGATGATTTTGTTTGAGAAACTTAGCGGGATAACCACATCACCTTGTATTATGGAAGATTGTCAGTAGTTGCTTTGGATTTGTGATTTTGTTTTACTGACAAAGAGCTGGATGAATGATTTAAACTCAGAGCAGTCGTGCTGTTAAGAGGGAATGTCGGAGGTGGAAAAAGGATAAACTGCATGTATCATTTCAAATTCTAAAAGACTGCTGGCATCGCTACCAGAACACTGTTAAAGAGGCAAAAAGGGAATATTTTGCAAATATTATTTCTTCCAACTGTCATAACCCACGTGTGTTATTTAGGACCATTGACACTGTTCTTAATACTCTTTTGAATGCCTGTTTGGAAGTTTCTCCTGAGATTTGCAATGATTTTCTGAACTTTTTTTATTGAAAAGGTTGTCACCACCAGGGCTCTTATCACAGCTCCTGACTCTGACCCCTCTTTCTCTGTCCCTTGCGCTGCTGTTTTCACTCAGTTTGAGCTTGTGACGCTCTCCACTTTAGAGGATGTGGTTCACCATATTAAGCCCACAGGTTCCCCACGGGATCCTGTCCCTCCACAATTCTTTAAAGAAATGTTTTCTAGTATACAACAGTATGTCCTTGACATTATTAACAGCAGTCTGTCTTCTGGTATGGTTCCTGCAAATTTCAAACATGCAGTAGTACAGCCACTGCTTAAGAAACCTGGCCTTGATCACAGTTTTAGCGAACTATAGGCCTATTTCCAAGCTGCCTTTAGTCTCCAAGGTTTTAGAGAAAATTGTTTTTAGTTAACTGAAAGATTTTCTAGATGAAAATGGAATCTTTGAGGTTTTTCAATCAGGTTTTAAAACCCTTCACAGCACAGAATCTGCATTATTAAGGGTTTTTAATGACATTCTTCTGGCATGTGATTCTGGTAACCATGTTGTTCTTGTCTTGCTTGACCTAACTGCTGCCTTTGACACTGTAGACCACAATATTCTAATTTCTCGATTACATGATGTAGTGGGTATTGGTGGCACTGCACTTAATTGGTTTAGGTCTTATTTGTCAGATAGAACTTTCTCTGTCAGCCTTCTCGGTTACGAATCGTCTTCTGCTCCTCTGTCATGCGGCGTCCCACAGGGCTCAATTTTAGGGCCACTGCTCTTTTCACTGTATCTATTGCCTCTGGGTTCTATCCTTAGAAGGCATGGGATCTCATTTCATTGTTATGCCAATGACTGCCAAATTTATTTGCCACTAAAACACAAGGATGGCATCTCCATAAAACCTCTCTTGACATGTCTAGATGACATTAAAGCTTGGTTGGCTCTAAACTTTTTAAATTTTAATAAAAAGAAAACAGAAGTGTTGGTGTTTGGACCCAGTGGTACCTCTGAGTCCTCCTCTGTTGTTTTAGGATCCCTGGAATTCTATTTTAAATCTGTTGTTACTGACCTTGGTTTTAAGTTGGACAGTGATTTTAAATTGGACAACCAAATCAGAGCAGTGGTGAAGTCCAGTTTTTATCATTTAAGGCGACTAGCAAGAGTAAAATCTTTTCTTTCGAGGCAGCACCTTGAAACAGTGATCCATGCTTTTATTTCTTCCCGCCTGGACTACTGTAACTCACTTTATGTGGGGGTCAGTCAGTCATTGCTCTCACGTCTGCAGCTGGTTCAAAATGTGGCTGCACGACTCCTAACAGGAACTCGAAAAAGAGAGCATATAACCCCCGTGCTAGCCTCTCTGCACTGGCTGCCTGTGTCTTTTAGAGTTAATTTTAAAATTCTTATGTTTGTTTTTAAATGCCTTCACAGTCTTGCCCCGCCTTACCTCTCTGAGCTTCTTCATCCCCACACACCCTGTCGGTCTCTCAGGTCAGCTGACCAGCTGCTCCTGGAGGTACCGAGATCCAGGAGGAAGCTCAGAGGGGACAGGGCCTTCTCTATTGTGGCTCCAAAATTATGGAATAATTTGCCCATGCATGTTAGAGAGGCCCCTTCACTGTCCACTTTTAAATCACGTCTTAAAACCCACTTTTATTCCTTGGCTTTTAACCTCAGTGAGACTTAGTTTCTCTTTTAATTGAAGTAGTTATTTAATTAATGATTTCACTCTTCTTTTATTTGGTTTTTATTTATATCTCATGTAATTTTATTTTACAGTTCCAATGTACAGCACTTTGTGTCAGCTGTGGTTGTTTTAAAGTGCTTTATAAATAAAGTTGATGATGATGATGATGATAAACTCTTTTTATTTAAAAAAAAAAACACACCGACTGGCTCTGAAGCAGGGTGACACTTGTGGATTTTCATTATGTTCAAAAGGGAATGCTGCTTTGAGTCTTTGAGCTAGCCCAGTGGAAATTCTGTCAACAGCTATAACGACAGGTGTCTCGCCCGCTGATTCAACACTGCCTCCCAAATTACCGCTATGAAAATATTTCAGCTTGCTTGTCCAACCCACTCACCCTGTCTGCAGTGAAATTATTTCAATCACAGTCACTTTGAGTTGTAACTTCCCACTGGCTAACTTTAGTCGGCAGGAGGAGGCAGGAACAGAGGAGGGCTCATATCCTGCAAAGCACTACGCCAAGATATGCGACATGGTTGCACTTCCCCGCCTCCCACCACCCTAATGCTCAGGACAGCCGGTTTGTTATATGTGTGTGCTTTGCCAGGCATGGCTCATGTTTCTCAGTGCAGTTTGTCAGAGCCCAGCTTGGAACAGCAGGCACCAGTGAGGCTACATCAAATACATACATTCAGAGCTGACAGGGGGACACCACAATGTTTCTTCCCCAGAAAGAAGCTACGATTTGGGATTGCATTGGGCCATAAAACAGCCCGGTACCATGTTTTTGCCTCCCGTCCTGCACTGTAGCACAGGACGTCTAAGGATCATCTTTTTACATAGAAACACTGCTGGATTACTGCCCCACAGGACAAAGTGTTGGGAGCATGAGTATAAATGTGAAGTTTGAAGGAGACCGATTTTGAGTGCAAATAATTCCTAAGGGACACTTTGCATGAAATGCCACACGTGCTGGATATTCTTTGTTTTCCTGAAGTGGTTTTCCAGTTTTGGCTCCTGGATATCTGAGCTGTTGGGTAAACCTATCATAGTCAATCCCTTTTCTTATCACTTGCTGGGCAAGCTGGTGAATCTGTAGTCGCCCTGTCGTTAGCCACATCAGTGTCCGTGTCTGGTGGGGTGTTGTGAGCCTCAGCCTCCACCATGATGATCAAGGAGGCATCGTTACGGAGGGACCCTGACCTCAGGGGGGAGCTGGCCTTTCTGGCCAAGGGGTGTGACTTTGTCCTCCCCTCACGGTTCAAGAAAAGAATCAAGTCTTTCCAGCAACAACAGGTCAGTCAGTTCAACAAGCAAGACAGGCAGGGTACAAGTGTGCATGCAATAATAATAAATAATAATTATAAGCGCATAAAGATGTGCAGATGCAAATGTATATCTGTGTACACACACATATATTAGATGCATCTGGTTCTCTAACACACACAGAGTGACATGCCAGGGACGACAAACTATTCTGAGGCAGATACCAGCTGGGTATTAATAGGCCAGGAGGTGCAGGAATAGAGTGACAGAATGAACGGTGTGAAGGAGAAGACTGCTACAGCTGTCCTGCTCAATACACAGAGTATGAAGGCCCAAGAGAAGAGACCAGGAAGTCCCTATGGGAACACAATGACTTTTGATTTAAGATGCAGTGTTGATTAAGCTCCAGTTTTGGTCTTCATATTTTAATAAGTAGCTCTGGAAAATTGGTTGCGTATCACATTTAGGATGTAGTCTAATATTGGGGTCTTGGGGTAAATTTGACCATGTAAGTTATTTGGTAATAAATTTTTTTTCTGAGGACTGACTGTATGGATGTGTCTTCTGCCACCTGGAACTTTTCTTGCCAAAGGTTAAAATAAAAGTGCACTTGTGACCGCTTTTTACTCATCTATGACTAACAGAATGGCAGGAAAAAATAGTCTCTTGTGTGTTGTTTATGAGTCACTTTGAGTTTCCAGTTCAACCTTTTACGTAGGTTCTCTATCATACTACAGTGAAGTTGTATCTTATCTACAGCTCTGGGGAAAGTTATCTATGACAGTGATTAAATTCTTCATTCTTATTTGTGCTTTTCATTAAAATGCATACAAAGTTAAGGAAGCAAGGTACGTTTTACATCTAGACTAAGACAGGTAGTTTGAATCAGTAAGCCACCAAGACTGCAGTGTTTCAGTCATTGGAACATTGTCTCAAAAAAAGCTGAAATATGATGTTTAAAGTTAGGACCACAAACAGCTAATTAACACCCATCCATGCTTGTCCTTTCCCACACATGATCTCCCTTCTCTCTTTTCAGATCCAGTCGAAACCAGAAAAGAAACCCGGAACGCCTCCTCCCGCTCCAGTTGCAACCACAGCCACACCAGCCCCCACGCCACGCTCACCCAGCCCTCCTCCAGCTCCGGTGATAGTCACCCCTCCTCCTCCTGCCATTAACATTCCCAGGTTCTACTACCCTCGTGGGCTTCCTGCCCTGGGCCCGGCTGCCAACCACGATGCAGAAATTGCTGCCATTGAGACAGTCTTCACCGAGTTTGAGGAGGAGAAGGCTGATATTTATGAAATGGGCAAGGTCGCGAAGGTAAAATCACACCTTTCCCCCAACCTGTTTTTCAGAATAGAACAATCTACATTTAATTCCAGTAAGGCAGTTGAAATGCCAACGTCCATATTGAGACTTGAGACTTCTTTACATTTCCCAGAAGGCTTTTGTTTTTCCTGAGAAATCACTGTATGTAGTGGCCTTGTTAAAACAGTGCTCTTTCTAAGCAATGCAACTCTAGGAAGCAAACGTGTTGTTCAGAGTAAGGTCATACAGGCAGTTGTTGTGTTTCCATTCAGGCATGCGGGTGTCCACTTTACTGGAAAGCACCCATGTTCTACGCAGCAGGTGGTGAGAGGACAGGCTTTGTGTCTGTTCACTCGTTCATTGCAACTTGGAGGAAGTAAGACACGTGCATATTCTTTAAAGCCTTACAAATAGAATAAAACAGATGCAACTGGGCTTTGATATCATACGTCTCTCCTCTCCTTTCTTGCAGGTTGTTGCACAGTTGCCATGACGATGCCTCAAAGTTTGTTTACTTGCTGGCTAAACCTGGCTGTAACTACTTGGAGCAGGAAGACTTTATTCCTCTACTGCAGGTAAATATCGTACCAATATAAATGAAATAAGCAACTCTGTTATTTCTGTGCTACACTATATTGTTATGACAACTCTATATACTAATTTTTTCCTGTTTGCCTTATTAGGACATTGTAGATACACATCCTGGGCTCACGTTTCTGAAGGATGCACCTGAATTCCATTCACGCTACATAACAACGGTAAATGGCAAAAACCAATGAGATCAGCTGTGTTTTTAAAAAAATATATTTATTTGTAAGATTGTGTTTTAGCGAATCTCACAAGCTCTGTTAACTGAAAAGGAATAGCAGTTCTAGACTAAGCGCCACAGTAATGAGGAAGCTCTTTATGGCCACATGTATCAATGACCTTGTTTGTTCAATAAATGTCCAAAGCTCATGACCAAAGGCAAGTAATGGAAACTAGATTAACTGGCTTCAAGATGAGAAAACTTCAAAAGTACAAGCACATTACCAGTGAATAACAGAAACATTTAAAACGTGACTGTAACAGTGAACAGCAATTAACTCTCTCAAGATCTTTTCTGTTTAATGACACTTTAATATTCTGTCCTAGGGGTGCCATTATAGTTCACCTGATTGAGTTATAATGACCCTTATACTGAAGGCTAAAGTCCTTCCTGCAGCAGCCTGAATTCACGTCTGTGCCAGACTCTGCTGTGAATACTATTCTTCCCACCTTACTATCTAGCCTCCTCTTTCATGCCAAATAAAAGCTAAAACATGCCCCAAATAAAATAATATTTTTCCATAACTACCATTTGGTCTAAAAATGATCCAATTATCCAAAAGAAATCGCTTGATGAGGTTATAAAATACAAAAAAAACCCAACAAATCATATATTCTTCCTTCACCTGCTCCTTTTCCTTATTCTTATGCCTCTGAGCAGCCCATATAGGGGTTGCCACAGTGGACATTTGCCTCCAACTCACACTAGCCTTAGCATCTTCCTCCATTATGTCAACCCTCTGCATGACCTTGATCTTTTCTGTGGTTTTTGTCTCATCTTCAACATCCTTTGACTAATATATCCACTCACCCTCCTCTGTACATGTCCCGACCATATCAGCCTTGTCTGTCTAACTTTGTCTCTTAACCACTCAATCTGATTAGCATTATAGTCTTATCCATTCTGGTGACTCTCAGCCAAAATCTTAGGTATTTGAGCCCTGGTATTTGAACTCATCTGTCTTCACTATCTCTGCTCCTTGCAGGTTCACTGTTCCACCTGCCACCCTCTTCTGTCTTGCTTCTACTGGCTTTCATTTCTCTTATCTCTAGAACATACCTCCACCTCTCCACACTCTCTTCCACCTGCTTCCTACTCTCACTATAGAACAGTATCCATAATCTCCTCTTAAGTTGTCAGCAAAACAGCTTCTGTGTGCCTCAGCTGTGGAATATTAACAGTAGAGCATGTGAGTCTTTGAATGTAGACGGGAACAGCTGTGCAAGCTGAGGGTTTGCTTTTTAAAAGTACTGAGATTTCACTGCACCGATGCGTCAGCCTACGGTGACTTCACGGAAACACTGATGCATTCCCTACCATCCCTTTCCATAGAGACACCCCCTGCATTCCCATTTTATGACACTTCCTATTCAGTTTAGACCAGCTGACGTGCTACTGTATGAGACGCTAGTAACCCATGGAGGTCCATGTACCAGAAAATGGATGATAATCCAGTGTTGTGGGTCTTCCTCTTGGCTAGATGGGGAATATTTTTAATATATCTGGATGACGGGGCTTGTACAGACCTCGTGAAAATGTCATCAGTTTTATTTTTAGTTTGACAGTTTCAGTTTTAGACCTTGCCTTGATTTTAACTTTTTAGAATCACCAATACAAAAACCACCAGATGTCAAATACATAAATTAAATTGGACAAATTAAGTTTCTATGATTAATTGAAGACAGCAAAGGCGATTGTAATTACTAAATAGGTTTATTAATAATTCTGTTAAAAGCCTTATCAAGAATTAATAATTCTCTACTCCACTGTTAAGGATATATTAATCATTCTTTGGTTAAAAGTTAATGTAAAAATTTCAGAAATTATGAAAGATGTCTCTCATAATTTAATAAACTCACCTCCTTTAGAAATATAGTGAGGTCTTGTTATTTGGAAGATATTGAATTATAGGATTAATCATGAAAAGTTTTCACATTAATCATGAGGCTTTACTTTCGTTTTATTAGCGCATTTTATGAAAACTATTATATAATAGAATTGTCTTTGTCGCTATTCTACTATAATGTCATCACAGGTGATCCAGCGGATATACTATGTAGTGAACCGGTCATGGAAAGGTCGTATCACAATGATGGAGCTACGCCGGAGTAATTTCCTTCAAACTCTGGCCCTGCTGGAAGAAGAGGACGACATCAACCAGATCACTGACTATTTCTCCTACGAACACTTTTACGTCATCTACTGCAAGTTTTGGGAGCTGGACACTGATCATGATCTGTACATTGACCCCAAAGATCTGGGGAGATACAACAACCACGGTAAGAAAACAAATCTCAGTTAAGGATTTACTTCCCCCAGCTGAAAGAGCTCCATAGCAGTTCAATTGGGGTTTTTCTAATCCTTTATATGAGCACTGAGCCAAAAATCTAATTGTCTGAATCAGTACTTAAGTGTTTGATTTTAATGTGCTTTCACTGATTTACAAATAGTGTCATCTTGTTTCTGTGTATTTACTTCGTCTTTTTATTCTCCCATTTTAACAGCATCCTCAAACAGAATCATTGAGAGATTATTTTCAGGGGCTGTTACTCGGTGAGTAAAACCCACACGTGAACAAGCATACGTAGCCAATTACTTTACTGTAATAACTGTAGAGCATCTAAATGGTTCTGCCTCTTTTCTTTCCAGGGGTAACGCTGTGCAGAGAGAAGGCAGGATGAGCTACGCTGAGTTTGTCTGGTTTCTGATATCTGAGGAAGACAAAAAAAATCCCACCAGGTATTTCAAAAGTTGTTCCGATATGTGTGTGATTGTTTAGATTAGTACACTGCAGGTATGCAACAAGTAATCTGAGTCTGTGCGTAACACATTTGTTACCTGTCTTTCCAGTATAGAGTACTGGTTCCGCTGCATGGACGTGGATGGTGATGGTGTCCTTTCCATGTTTGAGTTGGAGTATTTTTATGAAGAACAGTGTGAGAGGATGGAAAGAATGGGCATCGAGCCTCTACCCTTTCAGGATTTGCTCTGCCAGATGCTCGACCTGGTCAAACCTGAGAACCCAGGTTAGTGCTCAAACTTTCTTGCCCTTAGTCTTTTTTTTTTTTCTTATTTCACAATTACGTTTTAATCAGTAGACGGCCAAACACAACCCATTGTGCTTTTGAGACATTACACCTGCATGTGTGTTTGTTTTATTTCCTTTAGGTAAGATAACTCTGAGTGACTTGAAACGCTGCCGGATGGCTCACATATTCTTTGACACTTTCTTCAACCTGGAGAAGTACCTGGACCATGAACAGAGAGACCCATTTGCTGTGCAAAAGGTGCAAATCTTCAAAATGTATTTATAATATTCAACTATAACTGTGGATCTTCTTGATATTGTGATGATCCACTCGAAGGCATGCTTGTTAGGTTATTAGTGATTCGAAATTGTGACTCCCCACAGTGTATAATCTGGCTGGATTTTTTTCTAGTGCCATATAGCTTCTTCGCTTCTTCTTCTTATTATTATTATTTTTTTTAGTTTTATGTATTTTATCTAAAGCTATAAAACACCAATATGTATTGTGTTTGTGGCGCTCCAGGACATTGATAGTGAAGGTCCAGAACCATCTGACTGGGATAAATATGCCTCAGAGGAGTATGAGATACTAGTGGCAGAGGAGACTGCAAATGAACAGCTGCACGAGGGGTAAGGCGTAGACACGTTCACACTCATTCACGTTATTAACTAAAAGTTTATCATTTTTATTAAGAATAAAGGTGTATATTGGTTCTCTCTGTTGTGTTCCCAGGTCATTTGATGATGACTATGAATCTGAGGAGCTTCAAGTTCCTGGAGAAATTGGGAAAATGGAAAAACTGGTCATATCAGACCTGTCTGCATAAAACTTGGAATTCTTGGGCTTCTCTTTCTGGTAAACAGAAAGCAGCAAGGTGATGGAGAGCCACTCTGGATATATGCATCCATACATGGATCGAAAGACAGACAGAGAAAGGAATTCTGGCTCCTGTCTCATGATTTCTCTGTGGAGTTATTGTATTGTATGTGTGTGTGAGTATGGCCATAAACCAGTATTGTTCTGGTGTCTGGTGCAATAATGCATCTGTATTCACACAAAAAAGAATGTCCCTGCCTCCAGCTTTTTGCTCCACAGAAGCCAAAGACAGAAGTTTGGTAAGCTCAAGAAGGACTCAAAGAAAAACACTTAACTGTAAAATAATGTAATTATTGTGAATTCTCTACTGACAATCCTGCCAAAGGACAATCTTTTTAAGAATTTTGCTAAGCTCAAGTTAGACTGACGGGAAGCCTGCCATGCACACAAGTAGGCATCTAGTGGGAGAAACTGGCAGGTAGAAAAAATAATGACAATGATAGACACTGCCATTGAAGAGCAACAGTCCACTGCTTAAAAATATGACACACACTGCCTTGAGAAACCTGCTGTGTGAGCATCTTGTCACCATGTTTCTCGTAAAGGAAGCTGTTAGTCCCTTTAATTAGAGGTCATAGAACAGCTTGAGCGGTTATATCAGCACCTCCACTTAGTGGCCAGTATGTGGTACTGCATGCCATCCGTGGCCTGCACAGTGCTTGATGGCTGGCTGTCATTTCTGTGAAGGAGTTTAGTTCACCGCACAGCCTGAGCTGTTCTTTATTGTTGCAGCACTATCAGCGCTCCACCTCTGGACGCTCTCTGGAGTCATGGACAGTTATTTTCAAGCTCTACAATTTCAATGTATTAATTCTCAATCAGATAATGGTGAAAGATATGGGATATGCACATCAAGTGATGCACAATGCCAGTCATATCAAACTCTCCGGTAGAGTTGCCCAAACATTTCCACCTGTAACATTTTTAATGAAACAATAGATGTGCCTACGATTTGTAAGTTGTTCCTGCCAGTCTCATGCAACATCTCACTGTATGTTTTCCCACATCCTTCTTTTCTTTTCTTTTCTTTGTTAAACCTTTATTTTTTTTATGGAATTTTCAATTTGACAAGCAGAAGTGTAGAACAAAAACATTGGGCTTGAGTAAGCTCAGCGCACATCCAAGACAGACGCACCGATACAGTACATTACACAGAAAGCTGAGCTTTATTGTTTTAAGTTAAAAAGAGAGAACTGGGAAAAGTCATTCTGTCTTTTCATCATCAGAGTTATCTTCTCCGTTTATTCTCTCACATCCTTTTTTGAATTTGTGCACTGCCTTCTAATTCATGTGAACTGTTACTGTCGTTTAGTCTCTGCAAAAGTATCCCCTTTTTACATACCTGTTTACATCTCATCACTATTGATCATTTGTTTATCAGCGTTTCTGAAGTCCACTCTACCTATAACACACAAAAACACACCACTAAAGATGCCTTTTAATAAATAGGTTGCCTAAAGCAAATTTTAAACTCACATATGTAGTGGTATCATGCCGGCAAACCATTACGTAGATACGTTTGAGATTTCAAACAGCACTTCACTACAGTGTTTGTGGCTTTTAGAAAAAATGATTCTCTGAGCACGTGTCCGTGTTATTCAAACAACAGAAGACATGCTGAAGAGTTTCCAGTAGAACTCTCTGTAGTGTACATTGTCCTGACACTACAGTTTGTGCTTTATAGAGACTAAGATGCATAGATGTGTCACTGCTCAATTGCTGTATAGATATTCAGAAATGTCCATTCTGTACTGATATGAAGCCTTTTTTTTTTTTTTTTCAGGCACATTTTTCTTAAAATCTCTTAAAACCAGTTGTTATAGTACAACCCAATCAATGTTTATGGTTAGATGCCACTATGTGAGTTTGGTCTGTGAACCCTTTAACTCCTTTATTTACTGTAATAGCTAGGAGTGTGTTTGCACTGATAGAAGAGTGTGCTTTAGGAGCCTGTGTTGTGTAGCTCTGTTTCAAGCCGTTTTGTTGCCATGGGGATTGTGCTCCAGGATCAGTGGATGTGTGTGCCCTTGTATAACTCTGTAATTAGTAGTAGTCCTCAGTGGCTTTAAATTCACCGATATATATACATCCTTTTCTGGCATTTGCTGTACAGACTCACCATAGTATAGTTGCAGTTGAAGGGTAAAAAAGACAGCTTGCGGATGCTGCAAGGTTTTAAGGACCTTGATCACCCCACTTCTGCTTTATATTTGTTGTAAATCTCTCTAGCTTTGTAAGAAGCAATATTATAATATTATTAACAGTAATAATGAGCCATTATGGACATAACAACTGTAATATGATGGTTTGTATTACTGTGCCACTGTGTGGCTTTGGGATGGGGGGTAAATTATGTTAGCTGTGTGTATGCTTGTGTTAGACGTGCAGTGGATTTTATCAGCAGAAGTGGGTGAAATCCTCTTTTCTACCCAACCTGACAATCACAAAATTTGTAGATACAAGATATCATCTAATATAGAAACTGTTGAGACAGATTTTTCACTGCTGTGATCACATTCATTCACTCTTAAAGAGATTTCTTCACCTATACGGTATACAAGAAAGAACTAATTATGGTGATGAGACATCAAGTCTGGACGACGACTTTTTGGTTCTATGCAAAGTATCCTGGTGCTCACGCTCCAAGCATCAGGCAAGGAGCAAAGCCATGCAGGAGTTTTACTTTACTTTTAGAGGTAGAGAAAAGAGTTTATTTTTGATCTGTGCACAGAAAACTTGAGTAGGCTGAGATGTGATGCAAAGTCTGGTGGTTATTGTATTGGCATGGTTTTCCTTCTTTACATCCATCAATTCTTTCTTTTAGTCTTTCAATCTTTCTTTCTTTTTTCTGTCCTGTCTCCTGTTATTTGTTGCTTTCATTTTAAGTTTAAAAGTTTAAATAAAGATGTTTAAAAAAATATTTCCTCTTTGCTCTTTATGGTCTTATTCCATGACACACGTGTCACATTCAGACATCGTTATTCCCTCCTGTGTACACACACTTTGTGCTCTTAACGTGTTTGCATGCACTGGTGCTCAATTTTTTCATGTTGTTGTTTAATTTCATCTGTTGTAGTTATTTTTAACAAATAACATTTGACCCTATATGGCTTGTATGACGCTGCAGTGAATCAATATGCTAGCATCGGAGCCTCCATGACAAGAGCAGGAGCTAAACAGGAAGTCTGTGGTCAATGAGTCACATTGTTGAGGTTTTTTTTGTTTTGTTTTTTTCTTTTTGGATATTTATGAGATTCCCAAATTGGCAACAACCAAAAATCTAGGGTTTATTGTGATTGTAGATTACATCAGCTGAGCTGTTTTCCAAGCATACTGTTTTTGCTGCCCCAGCTTAGAGGCATGATTATACAGGTGACAAGTAAGCCAATGAGCTACACAACCTTTTTTTAATCTGTAGTAGCAAAGACAATCTCCATTGAGCTTACAGTGTCATTGTTTCTGCTCTCAGCGAGTGTTGCATTGGCTCAAATGTGTCTAAAATACTGTAAGCAATACCTAATTTTATACAATAGAACAATGGTAAGAAATGCATTCCATGAATCAAAATTAGAATACTTTATTAATTCCTTAGGAAATTATGTGACTTACAGTTACTCCAAGACAGTAACAGATTAAACTATTTAAATAATACAATATGTTACAGAGTTTACAAATTTAATAAATGGCATTAATATATACAAATCGCTCAACTAAAAATATAAAGAATATGCAGGGTGGAATATATATGATTGACATTTGACTCTAACCTGTGAACTTTCTCATTTGCTATTTTACAGTAGCACATGTGTAGGTATTGCATTGTTTACAGTGTATTAGATGAATAAGGGTGTGCAAATGAGTATGAAAAGAATATGGGTCTCTCTCTCTCTATGTTGGCGCTATGGTGGCCCCCAGCAACACTGAACTGGATAAGTGGTTAAAAAGATGGATGGAAAATGACATATATAAATGACATAGGCTTTGAACCCCTTGAATGCCATTTTGACAGTTATATTTTCATCAATTAAAAATTTAATAAACTAAAGTTTCTACAGTGATGCCAATCGCAGTGTTTGAGTTACAATGGTAACCAGCTCCTTAGCATGTTTGATGGCACTGTTGAAAAATGAGGTCAGCAAGGTTATTTTGTCATCCTTTGTGCTATATAGGTCTGTACCATGGCTCTCAAGTTGTCATGATATTGGACAAATCAGCAAAGTGACTGAAGATGAAGATGCATTTGAGAATGCAAGTATTTCATGCATTCCACTGAACATTGAAGGGTCTTTACCCTGCCAACTTCCTACTACACAGACTGATCTCTGATTGCAACCTTGTGTGAAAAAGATGGAGTTGTATCTCCTGGACATCCTACCTACCCAGTTAGGTTGCCTAAAACAGCGGTCCACAACCCCCGGGCCTCGGACCGGTACCGGTCCGTGAGTCGTTTGGTACCGGGCCGTGAGAGTTGAGGCTCAGGTGTGAAATGTATGGTTTTCAGGGTTTTTATCGGTTTTCAGCGTTATTTTGTTATCGTTTTTATCGTTAACTCTGTTTTCCTGGGTCTTTTCACGTGTGTTATGAATAAATCTTCTTTTTTTTTGGTACCGGTACTAGTTTTATTTCGTTGTATTTATCCGCGACACCTTAAAGGTCAGTCCATGAAAATATTGTCGGGCATAAACCGGTCCGTGGCGCAAAAAAGGTTGGAGACCGCTGGCCTAAAACACACGAGAAAAGACATTTTTGGACTATTCCATGTACCCAATTCTTCTAATGTTTTTAAAAGTTTGTGAAAATGTCAGGAGGCTTCATCTTGTGGGGACCATAACTTTTAATTATAATATTGTTTTAATTCACAAGTTGTGATCACACAAATTAATTGCTTCAGCTAACTGTGCTTTTAGATGAAACTGTTTTTACAGTGTTTTAGTTCCACCCCTCTGTTTTCACCCATCTTGATAAAACTGATTTGTGTAAATAGCACTTAAGAAAACGTATGTTATATATTTCTGTGGGGATGTAATTCTTGGCAAAATGAGGGTGATTGCAGGCACCGTTTCTTCTGGGGGTTTATTGTTCTGAATGCACTGATTGTTCGAACAATGGTGTAATAGCTGGCACGGTGTCACATTGTGATTTGCTCACGAGCAATTGGCCTCCCAGCGAAGGTCAGAGTGGACTGGTCATTGTTTAAAATGGCACTCTGCTTGTTTTCCACAAATGTCAGGGACAAAGAAATTAGCCAACCAGATCGCTGGCCCACCTTCTTGAGTCACAGACATTCCATGGCTGTGATTGCCAACGCCCACCACCCTATGGTGGGGTGACCCAGCCAGTGTGAAATCCCCACCGTGATGTCATGACTGGAAGGTATTCTTTAAGATGGAACATATGACATGATTGGCAAAGATGGAACAAATACAAATCTCATCTAAACACTGTGTGGGGATAAAGCTGACTGGGAAACCCACAAAATGGTGAGGCGACAACTGGAACCAATTGATCTCATCAACGAGAAGTGCATGGGCACTGTAAGGCCTTGATTAATGTAGAGTGCGGTACTTGTTCCATGCATACCAGTGATGCCAGAAACATAAGCTTTGGATAAAGCTGTCTGAGAAAGTCCTGAAAAGAGGAAGGAAACAACTGGAAGCAGTTCATCTTATCAAAGCGAGACAAAGAGATGAGCTTGGGCAAAGAAAGCCTTTGAATACGCTTCTTGTTCCAGATGCTCCAGAGATACTAAATAGAATATTAATACTATCTATTTCAAGCCAAAAGACCCCCAAAACAAGCCTAAAATGGTAAAAGAGTCCAAATAAGAGAAAAGATATAATTTGTTTTAACATTATCAAATCAAATCACTTTTATTGTCACATCACATGTGCAGGTACATTGGTACAGCACATGTGAGTGAAATTCTTGTGTGCGAGCTTCACAAGCAACAGAGTTGTGCAAAATACAATAATGTAAACAAGCAAAATACAAGAATGGCTACATCTGAAACTAATAAATATATGTGCAATATATAATAGTATATGCATTTCTGGATGTGTATACTAAATATTTTTCTACGTGTGTGTGTGTGTGTGTGTGTGTGTGTGTGTGTGTGTGTGTGTGTGTGTACACATATTTTACAAATTAAATAGAGTAAACAATAAATAAAATATATAAAATAAAATATACAGAGTGAGACATGTGCAAAACAGTGGCGTTACTGTACAGTATGGAGTGCATAATGTTAAAGTTCCAGTAGTGAAGCTGAGGTGTCTATGACGTGTTCAGCAGTCTGATGGCCTGATGGAAGAAGCTGTCTCTCAGTCTGCTGGTACGGGACCGGATGCTGCAGAACCTCCTTCCTGATGGAAGTAGTCTGAACAGTTTATGGCTGGGGTGACTGGAGTCCTTGATGATCCTCCCCGCTTTCCTCAGGCACCGCTTCCTGTAGATGTCTTGGAGGGAGGGAAGCTCACCTCCAATTATCCGTTCAGAGCACCGCACTACTCGCTGGAGAGCTTTGCAGTTGTAGGCGGTGCTGTTGCCATACCAGGTGGTGATGCATCCAGTGAAGATGCTCTCAATGGCACAGCGATAGAAGGTCCTGAGGATGCGGGGGCTCATGCCGAATCTTTTCAGTCTCCTGAGAAAGAAGAGGCGCTGCTGCGCCTTCTTCACTGTTTTGTTTGTGTGTACTGACCACGTAAGATCCTCAGCCAGATGTACACCAAGGAACCGGAAGCTGCTCACTCTCTCCACAGCAGCGCCGTTGATGGTGATGGGGGTGTGTACTTCTCTGCACCTCCGGAAGTCCACTATCAACTCCTTTGTCTTTGCGACGTTGAGGGTGAGATGGTTGTCTTGACACCAGTGGGTCAGGGCGCTGACCTCCTCCCTGTAAGCTGTCTCATCACTGTTGGTGATAAGACCCACCACTGTAGTGTCGTCCGCAAACTTCACAATGATGTTGAAGTTGTTAGTGGCCGTGCAGTCGTAGGTGTAGAGTGAGTACAGGAGAGGGCTCAGTACATACCCCATTAGTTTCTCTTTCTAGCATGTCATGTTGGTAAATTTGTATTTAAATTCTCACTGCATTACATATATATCCTGATGTAATGCAGTGAATTAAAAACCATAGATTAAACAGTGTCATGTGTACAAATAAGAAGTTAGCAAAGAACCAATTGTAGAACCAGCTGCATTTCTTTAGTTGAAATTATAAATAATCCCAAAGATTACGCAGTTTGACACACAGGTATTAGCCAAAAAATGTTATATCTCACCATGGCATGCATTGTTTCCTTAAAACATTGAGGAAACTGGACAAGTGAAAAACAAAAGGAGATGAATGTCATGTCCTTAAAAAAACAGGACAAAAACATCCAGCAAACACCTAACACGTGACCTGGGAGATGCATCTCACCATTCCATTTATCCGCACACTCTTCACTCAAACCTCATCAGGAATGGTCTCAGTGGAAGGCTGCCTGTCAGGAAGTCATTCTTAAGGACGGGAAGCAGGAGGGAAAGACTGAGGTATGCTAAGTTACACAAGAACTGCAATGATAATCAGTATCATAAAATTGTCATCTGTGTGTATGGACGAAGTCAGGAGGCTTTTGATTGATCGTGGAATACCATCTGAAAAGAATGATCGCAAACAAAAAGGCCAATGCAGCAAAAGCATACACAATGGAACACGATTGGCTGAAGAATAAAGGTGGCAATATCAAATATTGATTTAAAAGGTCATTAGAAGTCTAAAAAGTCTGTTTTTGCCTTGTATACTATATTTCCATGTATTTTTGCACATCTTTTAATAAATCACTGCAACTATTACTCATTCGCCTTGCAAAATATGAAGAGCTCAGAGGTAGTTCAAGATTTTTGCACAGTACTATATTCCAATTAAATGCACAATTTAGGTCATGGAGGTACAAACACATGTCAGAGAAATCATTTTAGTATATAACGGTCCAACCAGCTGCCCTGCATACTGAAAAAGGAGGAAAAAAAGGTTTGGAGGGGGCAGAGAGAGGTGGGAGACATGTCTGCACTTGCTGGTTTGCTGAGAGCCTTGGGTTGACTCTTTTGAACTCATGATGAGGTAAATTCCATCCTCACATCTTTGGAAAGAAGTACCTCACATGCACGCGCCATCATATTGCACCTCTCTGTTCCAAGGCGCCGATTATCAGCCCATTACCCGCTCTTAGACCAGCATTTCTGATAATGTGTACACAAACACTACATATGTACACGCAACATACACCCATAAATGCATACATAAACACACACACGTGCAAGATCTAAGAGTGGAGTGAGGGCATAATTAACATCTAGAAAACCACACTGAAGAGCTGGCTGCTGTCCAATAATCTCATTTCCTGCTTTCCCTTCTTTACTTTCTATCTGTTATAAGAATATAGAGTGCATATTATCATATGGCTGGACACATTCCACTTACTTCAAAGCCCTTTGGTGAGTGTGCATGATTACAGGGTGGGCTTGGTTTAAAGAGAATCAGAGAGAGAGAAAAAATCTGAGGAGGAGAGATGAGGAGAAAGAAGGCAAGAGAGAAAGCAGCTGGGTTGGTGGTAAACATCTGGCAGTTGTGGAGGCCTGGCCCTGACATACAGGGGAAATAGTTGCGTTGCTGTTCCAAGATCTGCTCCCTCCAGTCTTTCCTCATCCGCTCTCCTCCACAGATCTAATCTAATGTGACTAAATGTCTGTAATGGTCCAACACGTCACTGGAGGTTGGCCTACTTTGGCTTTGTTAGCAGAATTATTTAAATCAAGAAGGTATTTTTTTAAAATTCACAGACTGATTGTCTCCGACTACTATACATTGTTTCCACAGCTCAAAATTGTGGGAACAGCTTCTTGATTCTGAGTTACAGCCCCTGTTGCACAATTCATTTCTCTCTTGTTTTAAAGCTAAGCCCTTCCCTAACTCATCTGCTTCTCTTTATCTACATCCCCCCTTGTGAGGATGCATTTAAGACAGAGGAGCTTAGTGTGGTGTAAGGACGTAAACTCACAAGTCATTGGTGTTCATAAAATTGTATTTGTATTTGCTATTATATTTAAAAGGTACAAGAGAAGCGAGAACGAGATATGTTTAATGGGCTCAGAAAGCAGCATCCATATTTCCATGACAACTGTGCCAACTTGGTCTGCTTTGAAAAAGAACCTGATGTGATCAAAATGTCAAGAAGACCATTTAATGTGTTCTTGATGGTTTCTGGGAAGGATTCAATACCTAAAAGAACACACAAATACTTATTTTGATATGGCTTTACACAGTTTAAGTATTATTTTATATTGCATTATGGCTTGTACATTTAGGACATTATTTTTTGTGGGGGATTTACTATAGGAGCTACATAACAATATTTGTATCAAAACATCTAATAAGGTATATGAGGCAAAGAATTTTGTTTGTACAAGGCACAATAGTCAAAAGGGTGTCAAGTTTTTAGGGAACACTGTGAAATCTAAAGTGTTTTTGTGGAAATAACCTACATGAAAGCAGAAAAAGCTGAGCCGACATCTTATAAGGAGAGGAGTTCTCTCACATTGATCATCAGTCGTATTTTTGGTGGGCAAGTATGATTTGTCTTTTTTGCCATATCAGTTGCCCCCTTGGGTTGATTTGTGTTCACTGAATTGAATCAAATTCCATTTAATTCCTCACAGGCACATTGTCCTGGTAAAGGACCATATTTCTTTTGCTGGATTCGAATTACACCGGTGACTATTTTCTAAGTGTCGTTGCTGGAATGTGTTTGTCTGTGCCAGCTGAGAGAAATGAAGAGCTCAGGGGCAACGAGTGTATTTGGCTCTGAGTGCCGGTTTGAAAATACAGTAAGAATTATCAATGTGGACAAAGATATACAAAACACAGACGTAACGAATTGAACGGCCTGTTTTTTGTTGTTGCACGTGCCAGGGTTAAATGAAACAATGTCATTCTGGTTTTCTGCAGTGTTGAATTTTCTGTGATCGAAGCCAATGAGTGGCTCAAAGTGCAGTAAAAATTTGTTGTGGATTTCAATTTAACAACAATTTTTGATCTGTGATTTTACTCCCATTTTTTTATTGTCAGAGTAAAGTTACTGTTTTCATCAAATGATGGATTTATAGGTTTGTATTGAATCTATACAAATTATGTTTTTGGCCCTGAGACACGTTTTGTGTTCTAATTGTGACATGCACTTGTTGGCAATGATGTCTTAATTTCAAGCGCGAACATGCACATTTGTATATGTGTGGAAGTCTGCTATAATGAACCCCGGGGGAAGAAGGTGAATGCATGCACAGATGCAATATGGTATTGTGTAGCATATCATACACCGATCAGTATTGGAAAAGTCTTATTCTTTTTAAAACCTGTAGCAAATTCACCACATATGTTTTAGAAAATAAATCAGACCATTAATCGATGTCAGGTATCAATGCTGAACCTAAAACCCTTGAAACTGTGGGCTCTTGGTGGGCTAAATGATGCCGAGTTCAGCCACCAGAGGGACTTTGGTCTGTGGTTAAAGATGTTTTAGAGGCGCTGGAACAGAGCTTTGACCCACTTGACACTCTCAAAAATCTGCTATGGGTGAATTAGTTTGAATGTATGGTATAAGAAATTATTGTATATTACTTGAGAAGTTTATTTTATTTATTTACATTTATTGTTGAGTTCTTGGTGATTTTTTTTAAATTTAATTGTAGTTTTTTAAAATTTATTTTTAACTTAAAAAAATGTGAAATGACAAGAAACATGACACAGGTACTGGGTACTGGAATTAATATATTCTGTAGCATTATGACACATAAAATCAATTCAGCCTTGGGTTTGTTTGCCTTAGAGTTCACCCACCTGTTTGGGCTTACATAACCTATTAACGCAGATGTCTTAGGAGTCAACAACCAATAAAAAGCATAAAAGGATCTCATATTTTATGCGTAGAATATTTTTTCATGTTCTGTGTTTAGTTTGAATCTTTTTCGTTGAATCACAAAGAGAATAAACTATAACTCAGTATTTGTGAATTTTGTATACAAAATGTTCTGATTACTGAGCTCTATCGGAATAAATAATTCATTAAAGGCACTTCAAAATTGTAGTCTACTTGATAGGCAAATTTGGCATTTAATAGCTTTAAAGTAACTAAAATATTCCTTTAAAACTTTTATTTCTTTAAAAAATGATCGTGCCCTAGTTTTTTTGTTTTGTTTTTCTTTTCTTTTTCTTCATGACTGTAAACCGCTGTCCGCCCTCATTTATTCTATGCTGTGAGAGAAGCGCGCTATAGCGTTCTGTTTTGGCTTTCTCACTGCGCACTGTGCATTACGGTAGAGGCGGGATCTCGCTCCATGTGGGTCGGCTATGATTGACATGGCGGAGTCTCCCAGTACTCGTAGCGTCGAGCCAGCAGACAGGCAAGACCCGGCCCAGGGAATTAAAAATCGCGCAGCCACGTCTGTTTGAAGATTATTTTATTGCAGCGAGGTGAGTCCTTTTACAGTTTTTAAGCAGCATTCCCCACAAAGTGGGGGAATCGAGGCAACTGGAGTGGATGTTGAAAAAGTTTTAGAAGTGCGTGTGTCTGTGTGTGAGTTTGGAGAGCTGAGCGCTGACGCCGGCAGTCTGGGCCACTTGGCCAACGCAAAGGAAAAAGGAAAATTGCTTTGCCATTGCGGAGGAGGGTGAAACGAAACTTTTTTTTGTTGCTCAAAAATTCCTTTTATTTTGAAACAATAAGGAAAAGCAAAGCAGAGGGGATAGTCGTGCTAATTCATCACACTAGTCGCGTGAATGTGTCGGACTGTGCGTTTTGGAGTCTGCTCTTTGTGGTCCCGATTTCTCAGCTTTCACCAAAGAATGTGTTTTTGTCTCCGAGGACTTCAGATGGAGTGAGTGCGCAACAGAAGAAAACCGTTGTCTCCGTGGCTTGTTTCTAATAATCAACTGTTGGTGCGCTGTGACTTGCATTGTGGAAATCGTCGTTTTTGTTGTTGCTGCTTAAAATCAGGAAATGAGCACTTTTATAGCTGGAAAATAACTTGGAAAGGAAGATGCTGAGGCAGCCAGATTTGACAGAGGGGGTTGCGAAATCATTGAATTGACACTATAGGGGATTCTGTTGTGTTGGATAACTGTCGAGAAGCGTTGAAGGGGCCGTTTAAGATCGACTTTCCGTTGACTTTGTGTGCGTTTGCAGAATGCAGTGAAAAGCTTTGGAGGAGGAAAAAAAAATCCCAACTCCAGCATATCCTAGCATTCCTTCCAGCCAGCCAGTCTCTCTCTCTCACCCTCTCTCTCCCCCAGAAACGACTACGTGTCTGTTTATGCAGGAGACAAATTTTTCTCTCAGCCTCTCTGATGCAGACGTGGAAATCAAACATTGGTCTTCTGCTCGACACGATCGATTATCTGACGTCCACGTAGTTACAGAAAGACTATAGGCCCTTGTCCCACCGCATTAGGAGAAAACTTCAGATGAGTTGGGCTGCAGGATCGTTGGTAGCTTGTCAGGTTTTTCTTTTTTTTCTCCCCTTGTTTAATAACGGGACTCAATAGTTGTCATTAAAATGTCATTACTGGTGGTGGCAGTATTGGTGAGGTGTAATTGGAGCATTGATTTGGGGGTTGCATATCTCCCCGTGTTGTGCGCTTCAGGTCCACGTCGGATGATATTGGTTACGGGCTTGGGGGGATTACCCAACGCATCACACACATGTACGCTTCTTCTACTTTTTCATGGGAGAAAGTGAAGGAAAGGGAGACGGAGAAATCCGATCCCAAATAGATGACGTCACGTGACATTCCTTTGGTGAAAGGCTGATGTGGCCATGATTTTTTTCCCTTTCTTTACCCCCCCGGAAAAAAAAGAAAAAGATATCTGACTTTTCTTTGAGGGGGATGAATGAGGTCGGCTTCCAGCTGAAAAGGTGTATTTGGGTTTAGAGTGTGAAGGAATTCTCCCTGTGCTGCTTGAATGAGCAATTTATCTTGCTTCCATGAGAGCATCAAAAACTTTTAGCATCAGACAGTTAAGTTGTGGACAGTAAGCTGAGAGGTGGACAGCTGGATGCAGGTAAAGCTTTAATCAAAGTGTGGCACTCTAACATGATTAAAAGCCTTTTCTGCTGAAAGTAGCATCTGTTGGCTCTAACTTAGATCCCAAGAGGAATCAGGTTAAAAGGTAAGATAGGCTTTCAGATTTGGGACCATCCTGCTTTACAGCTCCAGCATTATTCTTTGTGTTTCATTGGTGTCAGATTCAGCACAGCTTGTTGCCTGAAGCTTGTATTAAATGTGCAACATTGTACACAGCTGAAACTCCTAGGATATATGTAGCAAGGATTTGCCTTAAAACTGATGCAACTTTATATCAAATGATCCTTATCTTCTCATTTTCACATTTTCTCTGTGTGTCTTTAAGCAGACACAGTCAGGTTGGGGTTATACTGGAGTCACATTGATGGAGGGTAACCATTGTTGCTTTAGCTTTCCATGTATTTTGCACAAACAGAGAAAGAACAGAGGTTGAATAACACTTTATGTAAGTTTTAAATTTGTCACACAGGTGCAGCCCACACCTTTGTGCCACTAACTGTGATGGTGCGTCACTGCCTACACATGGGGTGATTTTTAACATTGCAGCTTCTGTGATCCAATTAATTAGTTTTTGCATGAGTGACAACCAAAATAATGAGGAAAAGGGAGGCTAAAATATCTTATATGTCAATTCACTGGTAAGTTCTTTTTATATGGCATACATTTTTCTTCTCTACTTCTCCAGCATCTACACAGAAAGCATACATGATATTAAAACAAGAAGCTTTGGGTCCAATATTCAGAATGTGGTTATTCTAAGAACAATAAGGAAGTTACTTTCATGTTACATGTGATTTCAGGATGCCAGGAGGATTCTCTTTGTCTTAGTACTCTGGTTCGCTACTGGCCTAATAAAACTCTTTGGTATGCCTGGTTGAAATGGGGTCAGGGAATGGGCAGCCTGGATGATGCTAGCCATTGTATGTGTGTACTTATGTGTCTGACTGGTAACCTAGAACACGCTATCAAATGGGTAGTGTTACCAAGTAGCTCTTGTTTTTCAGGAACACAGGCAGATGCAGCTATAGAGTTACATAGACAAAACAATGCTGCCCTGGAATGTGTGTGTGTGTGTGAGCATGTGAAACAGAGGCAAACATGAAGAAACTTATGATAAAACTCCTCATGAATTCCTGTTACTGTAGTTTTTCAGGCATTAGACTTTTTTTTATAGTTTTTATATAGTTGTAGACATTTTATCGACCAAATAAGCAAGATTAGATTTGAAAATAATTGTTGCTTTGCTGAATTAGTCGTTGCAGCACAGTGGTGATTTAGTTCAAGAGACAAGTGTGTCAGCTTCAAAGGCTTTAGAAAAGAAGAAAAACATGCACAGTCTGTGCAAATTTAAATTTGTTACATTTATGATCTGCAGTTCTTGTCATGTCTGCATATAATCAGTAGTAATTATTATTTATAGTACTGATTCCGACCATTTAAATACATCAGTTTGCTCTGAATATTTCCTTCTAGTAACTGGTGTGTGTTTGCTGTGCACTGTGCTTCACCGCTCTACTGTATGTCTGCAGTTTCTATGTATCCTGCTGTCTCTTCTGCCATCTGGTTCTCCGAATGCAACAGGTGTGCTTCCCAGAAAAATTGCTACCTTCACTGTTACTGTTTCGGAGGTGCATTTCCTTGACAGTGATGAGAGGTTATCTTATTTGTAAGTTGGATGTGATTAGGAGTTCCTCTACTGTGAGGTCAAAAGGTCAACACTTAAAGTGCAAAAGCAGGATTTCTGTAGATTATCTCCTTGCTGCCTCTCTGGTTTTTTAATTACTGTAAGTAACACTGTCTTTTTGTTCAAGATAACGTACGAGTGTGGAGTAATGATGTCCTACAGGATGAATTTGTAGTGCAGGTTTAGTGTGCTGCATCTCTTGATTTGTTTCATGAAGTGTGTATGCAAATATACAGTTACATTAAGTTACAAATGACTCATCTGATTCATGAGGTCAAACCCCGTGTTTGCTGCAGGATATTGTGCAAACAGACACTGAGAAAGAGATGCATGGATGTGTTATGAGAAAAAAACGCTTTGTCCTATTTAACTACAGCAGCTGTTTGTCTGACGCTCCATGCTTTCACTTTCCATTTCCCAGCTTTTGACTGGGTGTCTCTGCTTGTTGCCACACACTCGCATCTTCGCCCACTCTTTCTCTCTTGCTCCATCTTCTTCTCTCCCAAATGAACGGTGGCTTTTTGTTGAAGTATCCCAGCATCTAATGTTTGCTTGGCATAGAACTGTAATGTTTACCCTTCTCGGCCCTTTCTTTCGTCCTCCTTGCCTTCCTCCCTGCCCCTCTTGCTCTCCAGAATCCCGTCTCCCTTCTTTTTTTTTTTGTCTCCCTCGATAATTTCCTGTATTGTTGACAGTTGATTCAGATGTAGATGAAAGAAGCCTTTCAACTTCTCTTCCCCCATCTCCTCCCTCCCATCCCCTTTTCCATTGCATTTTTCTTTCCTCTTCTCTTGGCTTCTTCTTTTGCTAATCGTAGTGTTTGATAAAATAATTCAAACAATCTCAGTCTCAGAGTTTCAGTCTAAAATAAGACAGACAGGATTTCTCAAATGTGATGCAACTGAATGAATATTTTTGGAAATAAATATTTACAAAGACTGTCATGAAAGGTCATTGAACTTCCTCTTAATGCTTTTTTGCAAAGAAAATAGTAACAGTGTTCATTCACTTTTAAGTAAACATCTTTATAATGACTAAACTAAACAACCTAATAGGGCATTTAAAAAAATGAAAACAAACTGCTGTTCTTATGCAGCAGATTTATTACATTTTGACAGTTAAAAGAAACGAGGAGCTCGTTAATGAATTAAATGATTGATGGTTATTTTCTTGTCAGTAATTTAAATAATAGGTTACCCTGGGTCATTTTCAGAACCCCTTTAGACTCCTGGTTAGGCAAAAGCTATTTCAAGGCATATACCTGGAAACTATACAAGTAATTTCCCCTTTGTTTTGATGTTTTACACACTGAATGTTGTGTGTTGGTGTCTGCCAATGTGCTGCATGGAATACCCTCTAGCTTGACCCTTACACCAGTCACTTAAAGAAAGTTATAATGGTTAATTAAGCTTTTGTACCATTTTAGTAACTTAGCAAAATTTGACCTGTTCTGTTGATATCCAAGCATCACTGCACATGAACAATGTTAAACATGATTCACTTCTCTCTTTGTTTAAGCAGAGCTAATGAATATAATCATTAGTTGCAGCCATATTTCTATATGAGGGTAGATGACGCATAAGCTGGAACAGTACTTAAAGTCGAGCCACAAGCAGAAATTTGAGCCACGTATATTCGAATACCTTACGTGCATTTCAATGCACAGCAATACTGGCACATGATTCAACTTGTGCCCTCGCTTAAATCTTTGATTTTACCAACTGGTGCTATTGAAACATCTCACCTGCTGAGACACAGACTAATAGTTAACGTGATAGAGTCAAAGAATTTTGACAAAGAGGTAAAAGTTTCACAACAAGAAGGCCGGCTGCCAAATTTATCATCAACTTAGTATCTAAGGTAAAAAAAAAAGAAAAAAGGTTTGAATGATTCAAATGAGGTGTGTATCTCTCGGTCACCCTGCCCTCCTTTTGCCCTTTCACAGGCCCTAGGCGGTATCATCCATAGAAATGGCTTGTTGAAGAGATGCCTCTGTGTGAGCATGCACAGTCAGCTGGCCAAAGACATTAATTGTGCATATATATATAATATATATATGCACACAAAGACACAGACACAGCCTTGATTTAACACATATGCATGAAATGTACACACTCAGTTAACTTTATGTGCTTGTATTAGCATGCCAGGCGTGTTGGTGTTGCTGGTTGGCAGGCCCATGGAAAGTTCCGCCAGTCGTTAATGGCTGTTTTTATGCCTGGCTGTGAGCATTTTGAGTGTTTATCTCAAGTGTCTTAAATCTGCAGTTGGCTAAGTCTCTCTTGTGTGTGTGTGTGTGTGCACTGAAGTGGGGAACTGAATCTGTAACTAGTTATTTTCAGTTTCTTTTATGTTGTGAACCAAAATTAGAACTCATATAAGACTTCTTAGTATGCCTGTCTCTCTGTATGTGACCATCATTATTTGTATGTATGATTAATGCAACTGTGTGTGTGTGTGTGGCAGTGCTTCACATGTTGTCACTTCACATGGAGGATATATTTGGGCCAGATTTAAGGGTGAAGGGGAGGAATCTTAATTTGACTTCCGATCCGTTTCTTAGAGGATCCTGTCATTAAAACTAACAAAGAAACAGCCCCGTCCAAACTATCACATGAACTAAGCAAACTGATTGGTTGTGACACATTGGATGAATTATTTATATCGGAAGTGTCAGAAGTTATTTTTTAAACGGAAGAAAACATTGTGGTTGGAGTAATGGAAAGTGGAAAGCATCGTGAAATAACATGTTTAGTCAGCAGAATGAAATCATAGCAAAACCATGAAGCAGGGATTTGTGCGACTAGAAATGCCAGGCTTTGTATCCAAATAGCCATATGCACACTGTAGATTGTGACCTTAGAGAGTGATCTTACCCCAAAAGGTCATCGTGTGCAAGGTTTCTGCCAAGAAAGTTTTCGATCGGGCGGTTCCTTAAACTTCAGACAGAACAGTGGAGCTGCATATGTGCAACAACAGCAAAAGGAAAGAGACGGCGATGAACGATTTTAAGCTGAACTCGTAAATCAGTATTAGTTAATAACACTTTCCTGGCTCCTTATTCCCTGTTTTTGAACTTCTTTATAGTTTTTTTTCTCAAGCCGATTTATATGTGTAAAAATGCCTAACACGAGCAGAAGGCTAATAACTTACAGTGGCTACCTTGAGAGTTGCAGCTATTCTCCTTAAAGGAAAAGAAAATCCTGGCGCTCATCAACACCTGAGCTCGACGTAAGCGTAAATGGCCACACTGCTTGTAAAACACTGATGTTATCATTATGATCTTTTGGCCATGTTGCTCACCATTAGTTTGGGGCTCAGCAAAAGGAGGAAATAAATGCTCAGTAAAAAATATTAGATTTATCAGCGAAATGTAAAAATGATGAATCTCAAAGCCTCAAGCTACGGATGCTAACGTAGCCTGCTAACACCCACAGGTTAGCCTGTCTTTTTAACACGATCTGTCATGTTGAATGCTGAGCTGTGATATTTCCTGCTCCAAGGTGCACACTTGACTTTTTGACCGTTTGTTTTAATAAATTAAAATAACCGTGACAACTTATTTGACATGGCACCAGTTATTTTGAAGCTCGATCTGACTAAATGTTTAGTGAACGGGGACGAGAAGGGGAATGTCTCTTTCCATTTTTCATAGCAGGCCTCTTCCTCTTGCTTTCAAATGTGAAAGATTAATCCTCGAAAGCTACTGATGATGCAGCAGTAAGACCTGCTACTGCCTGACCAGTGAGAAACTGATCAGAGGAGAGCATATTGGCCATTGACATATCCGTGAAAACAACTCTAGTTTTCATTATGTGTTACAAATGGCACCTGTAAATTGTAACAATGAGAAATCCTTAACTGCTTGGCCTAGTTACCTTAATAACTTATAAGTAATTAAGAGGGTGTTTTTAAAAAAAGATTGAAAAGTGTATCTTCAAATTATTTAAGCTTTGTGCACACATGGCCTCAGACCTCTGTTTTCTTGAACTTTTCTTCCCCTTAGCTGCAAGCAGGATCACACACAAATCAATAAAATATTCCATACTAAAATCCACAGACACAGCACCCCCTCCCCTCCATCCCCTCTCTCCCCTCCCCAAAGTAGTGTGTGAAATCCTGAGGCTGATTGAAGAGAAGGAATGTGACCCTGTGACCCCAAGCTGTAGGGAGGGGTGTTATAAGTGTGTGTGTGTTTGATCGTAGGGAGCAAGTGATTGTATGTACACCTTCAACTGGCTTGCGATTCCCAGAAGTGTCTTCTCTCATTTTTCAGCCCAATTCAGTTTTCCTCTAATGGATTTAACACTGATGCGTGCACTCGCTCCCTCCTCTCTCTTTCACACACTCACACACATGCACATTCATAAACACAAGTACACAACAGGTTTCTCGTGTAGGTGTGACTAAATGATTTTTCTATCTCAGCGCCCACACAGGCATCTACACACTACTCACTGAGCAAGCTTTTCCTGACCCAGTCTCTCTTGGTGGTTTGTCTGCATCTACACACTCATCCATCTGCAAATGAGAGTTTGGGCTTCTCTGTGTGTGTGTGTGTGTGTGTGTGTGTGTGTGTGTGTGTGTGTGTGTGTGTGTGTGTGTGTGTGTGTGTGTGTGTGTGTGTGATAGGGGGATGGTGGTGGTTGGTTGGGGAGTAGAATTATTCACTTCTTGACTTTGCATGGCTGTCTTAATTAAGACTCATGGCATCCAGCCTCGATGGAGATCAGCATTAGTGGCTAAGACATGCTGTGTGTGCAGGTCTGGATGGCAGCAGGTCCACTGGCATTGAATGTGCGCTCTTTGTCTGGACTCTGCGGTTGTCCTCCTTCACCTCTCTTCATAGGCCGTTTGTAATGCAGAGCTAATTACAATGATTGTAGGTCACTTCATTGAAATACATAGTCTTTAAGAGGTCTTTAAGACAGAGAAGTTAGGTCTTTGGTAAAAGAAGAAAAAGTGATTTTTACTTGTCTAAATACAATTATGTTAATACTCATGTTTAAACACTCAGCGTGTTTAAATATCACAACTAACTCGTTTTTTTTTTTTTAAATTGAGGTATTTTGCCATTGACATCATCAGACATCCAGACCAAACTCACTAAATATGAAAAACATGGGAAAGAAAAATTGAGAAATCATTTTTGCTGTGCTTTAGCCTTGAGGCAAGTGTTATGGTGAACTCCTGCTATATGAATGAAATATGAATTGAAATAAAATGGAAAAATCTTTTGAATAATTGATTGCCAAAGTAGCCAAGTAAGTAATATTTAGTTAGTAATATTGGTCATAAGGTATAAATATGCACAGGCGCTCTAAAAGCAGTTTTTAACACATTCCCAAATGTGCTGGTTTTAATGTAATTTTTTTTTTGTCTTTTCTGGCTGGAGTTTTAGAATAAGAGTATTGTCTGCTGCTTGCTAGGGTATACAATGTATTATGTTCATGTGTGCCCATGCTGTGTATACTGGAGTTTAAGCATGCCTGTGCACCCTGTTGGTGTGTATTGTGCGTGTGTGTGTATGTACATGCTCGCTTGTCTGTGTGCTCGATGTGTGCAGTGAGGAGGAAGTGGCTGTGTTTGTTTAAACTAAGCACGCTCAGCCATGTGGGACAATTTAGCGGGAATCAGAGACCTATACCCCGCCCCCCACACCTCCCTCCCACCCACCATTCAAACTTCCACAAGTCTGTGCTGCTCTCCTCCCCCATTCTAACCCAAAACCTTCTGAATGGGCGGCTGTCTTTTGAAGGCTGAGGGGTTGTTTGAGAAGTTGAGCCAATAGTGTGGGGAGGTAAGAATGGAGGGGGAGGAACAGGGGCAGGGGAGAGCTGCAATAGGTTAAAGCTGAAAGTAGGGCCCAGGATGAGATGAGAAGATGAGGGAGGGAGTACATGGTGCACGGAAATCAAAGTTTAACTGTTCATTAGCTGCTGATTCTTTCGTGCGAATCAGCAGCTGAGCCTCAAAAAGCATGCAACCGCAAAAGTTGTATACAACACACACCCAGCCCTATCTAATCTGTCAACTTGAAGAAGATCCAGCTCTGCAGGCAAAGAATCTGATTTATGCTAAAGCACTGTATTACATGGATCCAACTGCATTACATGGCAATAACCTGGAAAAATGAGAGGAGGTAGTGGATGAGAGATAAATGAGAATGTGGAGCTAGTGTCCTATAATGGCATGCTAGCATAATATTTGGCCGATCTGAGATGTAAATGAAATGCAAATAGTGTGTTTATCAGTTTTGCTGAAAGTCTGCAATGTGGATAATTTTATAAAACGCATGTCGGTTATTGACTCCAGCGCTATCTTGCTTTGTTTCATTATTCTGTCACTTTTTCGACTTTGTCTTTCTCTTGTAGTCTTTGCGTTTAGAACTGTTTGACAAAGTAAAACACTTCTGAAAATGGCATGCAGTCTTACCTAAAGGTAAAGATCAATAAGGTTTAGTGATTACTTGCTTGCAAAACCTGGACTTGAGACTTAAGACATACAAGAATTTCTTAACCTTTAATAATCTTTGGGTTTTAGGAGTAGATGGACTTTAATCTGCTGATTTCCATTTAACTTGGGCATTAGCAGGTTAGCCATGTTAAGCCAGCGCCCAGACGGCCTCTGTGTGTATGACGCCTGTCATGCCCACCAGTCAGACCAATTCAGCCTTTAGTCTCCTGGCCTGTAGGTTGGCCTTCCCCGGCGTGGCCAGACTGAGCCTTGGAGATCCAAGGTGTTAGGAAAGAGATTGCTGTGAGCTGTCCTTGAGCTGAGTTCTCAATCCTCAGCTTCTTTGGATCTGATGGGGAAAAGTCTTAACTGTTGTGGGATGGGAGGAAGACGGCAGAGAGGGAGGGATGATAGAGGGAAAGAGAGATGAGGAGTAAGGGGAGAAAAGGACAAATGGAGAAGAAAAATCTGGAAGCGCTGGCATGAAGAAGAGTGAGTCATGTTCATGTGCTTGTGGGAGAATAGCCACTTCCTCTGTAACACACAAAAACACCAACAAAATACAGAATGTTCTTATAAGACGTCCGCCAATATGTTTTATTTTTCCAGGGCTCATGATGATTATTTGTAATCAAGGAGACTGATGTATTTTAAACTGATCTACGTTTACAGTTTTTAAATGTCTCAATGTCATTATTTAGGACAAAAAAAACTTTTTTCAAATGCTCTGGTTTAATTATGTTATTGGTAAATTATTATATATGTCAGCATATTATTTCATTGTGTTTATTTTATATTGAGGCAAAAAGGAAACTGCTAATTACGTATTTTTAGTATAAGTGGGAAACTGGTTGTTTTTGACATCATATGACAATTTGGCACATGAACTTTGGCCAATTTTGGGATAATCAGGTTGGAAAATATTCCACACTTTTCCTTGAAACAGTTCGCTTCGAATGGGTTTGCAGGGAGCGTGAAGGAGGTGGTATACATTCATGCCCACTCCATAGCGGTGGGTGTATCAGACTTATTAGATGCACTATTTGCACAGTGATATATTACAACATCACCCTTTTATTTTGTACTAATAAGTCGATGGGCTATATGTACAAGCTAATGTCCTGTCACTTTTGCATTTAAGTGTTGTGCTCTCATTTGTCGAGGGATGCCTGAGCAAGTCCAGGGCTGCAGGGCTGCTTGGATACAGCTATGAAAATGGATCATATGTAACACTGGCCAATTACATTTCTGCGCTCTCAAAAAAATCTTGTCACTGGGTTTCAAAATTCTTAGTTTCAGTTTCAGGCCACTAACATCTTTAAGTTAAAGGAGCTCTCAGCAGGAAGACAAGAGCGAGAGATTGGCGGTCTTGGGTGATGTAATTGATGGAAACATCTGACTGGGATGAATGGTATCACAGAGTCACTTTGTCTTTCTGTGTATGGCTATCTGCAATGCCTCTGTTTATACTCAGACTCTCAGACAATGACCCACATTATTTCATTTATTAGTTCCTTTCTTACGCATACACCTTTTTTCTCACACACAGGAGAGTTTTTGGATATAGATCTTCTCTCCTCTGAAGTTACGTCGGTGCTACGTGGCAGGCGTTGGACTGTCAGGCCTCTACTGTGGGTTTACTGCCTACTGGCCAAGCACACAAACACACACACAAAATCACACACACAAGGCCAACTCACAGCCGTACAGCTGCAAGAGGGAGGGCTTGCAGGCAGATGCACACATCTGCTGGAGCGGGCTGTGCTGTGCTAAAGCTAGCAGCAAACACATAACTCCCAGAGCAACACAGAGCTGATTGTAAACACTCTGCCTTCATAAATAGCCGGGGAAAAAGGGGAGAGCCTGTCTGAAACTCTTGGCTTGACCCTTAATTTACCGGATTCATTCAATTTTCTCTCCCTCTCCATCTCTTTCACTCACACAGTCTCTCACAGCCTGCTGTCTGCGGAATGACAGGCAGGACTAATGTTTGTTCTGCAGCAATAACACAATTAGAATTCCACACATTTCTCTCACCACACACTCAACCCTCGTCTCTCCTTGTTTTTACCCATCCCCATTCAGTCTCCTCGTCTCTCCCCTCTCTGGTCTTATCACTACCCCCACCCCTTCTTCTTTAACACCGCCTGTGCTGCCCTTCTCTACTTTAACAGATTACTATCAATACCTCCCTTTGTAAACAAGCAACAGATTATATGTATTTAATAACACCAAAATTGCTATTTTTTTCATTAAACTCCAGGCCTGTCTCAGCTGTTTGTGTGTGTGTTTGTCGGTGTGCTCTATTCTTGGCATAGTTCTCTTCATTCCACTGCTTTGCCACTTACGGCTTGATGCAAGTGATGTTCCACCATCCACCAATTAACCTTTCTCTGTCTTGCTCAGAGACACACAAACACACACGCACACACACCCTGGCTGGAAGTCCTCTCCCACAGCTCCTGACCTGAGTGTAAAATAGCCGTTTCCTCTTGATTTTGTTCCCAAGGAAAAATGATGCCTCACCTACACCCTCCCTCCCTCTCCCCCCTTCTTGTCATTCTCAGCTTCTCTCCTGTCTGTCTTTTTCGGCACTACCTCCTATGCTTCTTCACCTCTCTTTCTCTTAGACACTTTTTTGTGTTCCACTGTGTGTTGAGGGTGCTCTCCTGACATTGTGTGTGCTAATGTGCACAGTTATGTAACTGAATTCTCTCCTTGGGAATGGGCTGCCGCTTCTTGGAGATCAGCTTTTACTTCCCCGCCCAGTGCTCCGGCAACAGCCTATAAGGAGAGCTAATAGCTTCCCATCAGCCAGTTGGAAACATCGGTCGTATTTTGACAGGGTCGTGGAATGCGAGGAAGGCGGGGTCTTTCCAGGAAGCGCCTAGCAAAAGAGTCAAATCCTGGACTCCTGGGCTGAGCTACTTCTTAGGAACCCAAGTAGTCTGTGTGGCAACATGCAGATTAAAGGTGTAAGGATTTAGTTTGTGGTGCATTAGCTCTTAAAAGAAGTAGATGAGTTTAGGCAAAAACATTACATATCTTGCAATTCAAGTTATCTGAAGTTGGTCAGCATGCACACTGTCAACTTGAGTGACCATGTAAGAACTCCTTCCATTAACCCTTTTATTGAGGAACCATATATGGCTGCTTGGTTTGTAACATAAGACCATGAAAAAAGTTTAAAAAATCTTGTGTTAGAGTTGGCAATTTATTAAGAGTTAAAAAGCCTCAGTTTATGAGGGCACATGGGAGGAGAGTGAAGACTAACCTAAAGTCACTGAGTCATTAGTTTGCTGCCTATTTTACTGGCCTTATATGTGCATTGGGTATGTGGGTACATGGATGAGAGGATGACACAAGAGAAAGGCTTCGCTCAGGATGCTCAGTGTGTGTGTGTGTGTGAGAGAGAGAGAGTGTGAGTGCGAGTGAGGGAATGGGGAAAGAAGTGCTGAGGCCATCATTTACCAGGCTCCAAGTCTTGACTTGCCTACACTCTGGCTGCACGGTGATCTGCAGTATGCCTGGCATTCAGAGGAAACAGAAATAAATACAGGCAGACAGAAAATGAAAGAGAAAGAATGATTTTATTCAAGGTTTGAAACGGTGACAAGCATGTGATGTTTTTATGCAACATAGTAATAAAGTCCAAGATTTCCTCAGACACTGACATTAAGAGGAGCAGCATTCCTGCATTTCACATGAATAACTGCAAACTGTTAATAGTTTTTCATCTGCCTCTTGTTATGAGCAATCTGAAGCCAGTGACCGCAGTATAACCTTGGACACTTTTTTGGTATTCTCTAGGACTGCTTAAATGCACATCCTTTTGGGGATGTGGCAAGAAAAATTGCAGAAATTGCAAAGAAAAAGTGTTGCAGTAGAGACAGTAAAAGCCTGTACTGGTGAAGCTGAAGAAAGCTTTCAGGTCAGCATTAAAATTCAAGTTCTTCTCTACAGATAGTCCTAGTTTTATTTTATTTCTTGTAGTTGAGGAAGACAGCTGCTAAATGCACACATTTTGGAAATGGCTACTTTCTCTCTACTTTCATTGGGTTGCGTTGTGTAGCAGACACATTTTTTCACCTAAAACGTTGTTATTTGTCATGATTTCTAAAGCCAACACTGTTTATAGCAATGTCTACGTATGTTGTGGCATTGAGGTAAATTTTGCCTGATTTAGGGTTTTAAAAGAGACTCGTTAAAAGTGAAATGCAGCATCTGGCTGGTTTAGCTTGCCATTAGATGTGGTTTCTCTAGGTGCCGGATCTCATCTGTTCTGAAGGAAAAAGGGTGCCCTAAAGGTTTAAGTTTAGGTAGTTTGGAGAGGAGCTTGTTCATACACGGTATGAAGTGCAGCACGTGTGTGCGCTTGTATGTGTCCATTGCATTCCAATCCACCCGTTCAGAGTTCTTCTGCGTGGATGACATGTCATTACTGCAATTATAGGGCAAGAGGACTTCAGCTATAAGAGCACGCACGCACGCACACACGCACACACACACACACACGCACACGCACACACACACACACGCACACATGCAAGCCAAATGCATGCAGTCAGATTGAAGAACAAGCTGAAACTCTGAATTTTGTTTGTCTGCTGCTCCCTCCCTCACATAAGCACACTGTCTGCATATGTGCAGCAAGCTGTCGGCCAATGTGGGACCCAAAAGAGGTTTCATCTTTTATAAATCCCCTCTCTGTCCTTCCCAAGTGTGTGTTCCTGTGTGTGTGTTTGTGTGTGTAAGCACAATCACAGCATTCCTTTTTGCCGTCCTCTCCACATTTTCTTTCTTTCTGCCCTCTGCTTCTCTCCTTCCCTGCACCCCCCTTCACTGTGTGTGTGTGTGTGTGTGTGTGTGTGTGTATTAGAAAGAGGGTGAAAGAGAGAGAGAGCAGGTTTCTCCTAGACTGAATACCTTTTGTAAAATGAGCTGGGGTTGAATGGGAGTGGTGTTTGTGGCAGTTTCCCACCATATGTAGAAGTCTCCCCCCCCTTGCCCAAACGCACAAACTTGTATCAATGCATCTGTGTGTGTGTATTAAAAACCAGCACAGATTCAACTGATAAGATTGGTTTTAAAAGGCTTGGACCAATCCCAGTTGTGGTGGCTGTTTTGTGTGCATGTGTGATCCTGTGTGTGCACTGCGGTGAACACTCATTCATTTAGTTTCTAAGTACTGACACCTGAGTGCATTCCTCAGTTTAACACACCCAGCATGAGAAATAAGATACCAGGTCTGTGCGTCTCTTTTTCTTTCTTATCTACTCTTCATTATCACATTTACATACACATCTAGATGTAGATATGCTTGTGCTGTACTAAGCAAATGAATAGCACAATCTATGTTTTGTTTATATAGGAAACTTGTGAAAAAAGCATATACAAGACGTTTAGAGCTCACGTATTACACCCACCTATGAAACTATTGTCACAGGTTGATTTCTGGGTCATCACTGATACCTTTCTGCAAATGTAACATTTCCAAATGTAACAAGCACAGCTAAGTTTCAGTTCTTCCTCTCGATATTTCATGTTCAACTTTTTTTTTTTTTGTTGTTGTCCTCTCCACCTTAAATAAAATTCCCATCCCTAATAGAAACACAGAAGTGAGGCAGCAGCTGATGTTTAGAAAGTTAGGCCACATGATGTCTATTTATATATTTAGACACACACAGCAAGGACAAACCTGACATTGGTTGTTAACGGAACTGTTGTTGTGAATGTACAGTCAATATGCACGCCACATTTTAACACCTTTGTCACGAGGAAGAAAAATCAAAAAAAGATTTGATGAGGTTTTTAAACTTCAGCAACATGAAAATCAGTTGAAATTTGTAAAACCTGGTTTATGTTTGTTTTGCCTCTACACACAAGGAGGACTTAAAGAATGAAGTGCGCAATAGTAGGGCAGGGTGATATGGAGAGAAAAAAAGCCTAACACATTATTTTTTTCAATATCGGTTGATATTGAGATATACCACAATATAAATGAGATGTGAATATAAAAGGTGAATTTTGGTTTAAATATTATTTTCTGTCAAAACTAGAACATGATAAATGTACTGTTGAATATTGTAAGACCCTATTTTAAATAAATAACATAGTTATTACTATTATTACAAAACAAAATCTCAAAAAAAAAAAAAAAAACCCCAGACAGTTCAGTACATTTTCTCGTTATTTGGTATTTTTGATAAGTGTGTCAGACAGTTTCATAGTTCAGATTCCTGCTCAGTATTTTGCAGTTTGGTGAGAACTGCTACTTTGGCTGGAGGACACTTTTTGCACAAATAATCAAAACACCAAAATCCTGAATCAGCTTGAACTGTCTGAGACCCTGAAAGAGTTGTTCTGGATAATAGTGCTGAGATTCCATTTTTCTTTCTTTTGGGGAATACTGTGCAAAACTAGTTTGTGTGACAAACCGTTATCCAGGTCAGCACAAATGCTGGTTACTTTTAGTGTTCTTATCATAGCTGTTGGGCCATGATTGTTTAAACTGAGATAATCTAAAAATAAGTAGGGGTGTAACAAGTTTTGTAACCAGCACAAACTGTGATCAGTCGTAAGAATGATAGAAAATCTCTTTCTGGCCATGTTGTAACTGTTCATGCGAAACGTCTCTTAAAAGTCAACCTGCTTCCTGCCCAAGTGTCTTGACTTGTAGATTGCCTTCTCCTCCACTGCCTGTCCCATGATGATAGTAGTTTGGGGAACTGTGGGATTGCATCTGAAATCACTACTTATCTCTTTTTGTCATTCACGTCTAAAAAAGACTTGTGGTGTCAGTCATGTGTCACTGCGCGTCATGTGCTTTTAAAAAGACTGACTAAAAGCTGAACCTTTAGTTAATTTTAGAAGAAACCCATTTGTAGTGCATTACATCTATCAGTATGCTGTGACTTACATTGAGGCCAATGCCAAATTTCTGATTATACTTTTGATAAATTAATCTGGATGTTTGGGACAGAACTGAGTTGAAGGCAAATAAAAAGATAACAAGCCGGAACTTCCGACTGATTATATCTTAGTGTGTAAAAGAGTATAGAGCAAGGTTGTTTTGCTCAAGGTAATGTGCAAATTTACTTACAGTTAGTCAAAATATTCATTTCTTTGGTTACACAAAGCTCAACTTTTATTAAGACTAAAGGTTTTTACAACATTAACCTCTTTTACTATATAAGGCTGGGGATGTGTCTGGTAAGTTTCATTAACAGCTGATGAGTCAGGCACACTGATTTAGCGTTGCTGTGCAAGATGACTACCGGGACAAGGATGACATTGATTCTCTTCCCCCAGCTGGAGGAATAAAAGTGTCAGTTTGTGCAGCAGAAGTAGTAGATATTTACAGTCAGGAAGTGAATGTAGGTCCTGTGGCTTCTTTTACTTTCCTGGAGAAACCCCTTTTAGTCCCGCTGCTTTATTTTCTTTGCATCACAAACAAATGCGGTTCGGGAAGATGGAGAAGTAGAGCTGATCAGTTTCATCATGTCTTTTTAAATTCTTGTTTATAGGCAATTCATTCATAGAAGGAAAAAGAGAAGTGGAAGTTGGTGGTCTACTTTCTGCTGACAGGAAAAGTTCTCCGTTGGACTCTTTGAATGGGGTTTATTTTTTGCTTAATGTGATGACTTCAGTAGCTGTTTTCAAGACAAGATTTAATGCCAGGCTCTGGAGATTTTACCTGCGTCTGTTACACAAATGTGTGTGTATGTGTGTTTATATTTCCTTGGCTGTGTAAGTGATGGTAGGGAGAATGAGGTGTGAAGCAGACGACTGGAAGTAAATCAGACAGTCTGTTAGGTGGTTGTGAATATCCATTATGCTTCATCAGGATGGACAAACTGGAGTCATTGGGCGTGTGTGTGAATGATGAATGACTGTATGAGTAACGACTGAAGTTATGAGGTCAGTGCTGCCCCTGAATATCTGGGGTTTTACTGTGTGAGTGTGTATATATCTCAGCTCAGAGTATGTTTTACTCTATGCATCTTTATGTTGGAGAGGCAGTTTCCATGCTTACACAAGGCTTTCTGCCATACTGACACACGCGCACACATACATACACACAAACACGCATACACACGGACAAGTGGTTGATTGTTTTCTGGATTCAAGATGGAATTTTTCAATTTAACATTTTATCCCCGCTGGGAATCAACACCTTATTCCTCCTGCATTCCTTTGGGGAACAGAAACCACCGACTGTGTTTGTATAACTGTGCATGAGTGTGAGCACGGTGATGTCTGAAGCTGTCAGCAGCTAAATGCGCCCGGTAATGATTCCACTGTATAACAAAGGGTATTATTCATTCATCATTGCATTAGATTTCCAAATATGTACATGGGATTTGTTCGACAACATGCAACAGTTGCAAAACAAAGTGCGTATTCCCTCTCTTGTGTGTCTGAGGCGATTTTTACAGAATCAACAATGAAGCCTGCATCACAGTGGAAATAGTTTTGAGTTTTTTTATTTTTTTCATAAAGTTGCTTCTACACTATGTAATTTTACACATCACTTCCTCCAAATTGCAGCAAAAAGGTTGTGTTTAAATTTGGAGAACGTCAATGCCAAGAAATGATATAAGACATCTGTAAGCTGGATAAAACACCATTGTATTTGTTTCCAGGCTGCTCTGTGAACGAAAGGTAATAATTTGACATTTTGGAAAATAAACTAACGGCATCTTTTTCAACAAGAGGAGGAATTTAATACCTTTGATATCGTATTTCTACCTCCAAAGGTGTCTAAAAAATGACCCTCACATGGACTTAATGTAGGGATCCTGTTATTGCTGATCATAAACCATAACAAGATCTTTTTTTTTTTTAGTTTTACAGTCTATAAGGAATAAATATGTCAGTTTTGAATTTTGTTACTCAATTTTTGTTACATTTGGTTTCTGTGTTTCCACCTTCTTTCGGTTTTTTATGCTAAGCTAATAAGTCTTATGGCCCCAGATCGAGACAGAAACGTGAAATTGGTATTCACCTTCTCATCTTAATCTCAGGAAGATTTTTTTAAAAAAGTTCTCAAACACTCTTTGTGTTTGTATTTTTTTTTTTTTTTAAACAATGTGGATTTTCCAGCTGAAAATTCTACTATTATGCAGAAAACACTTCCTGCAAGTGATACCCAACGCCAGGTTTCTATTTGCATCGTTCACATAATGCACATTAGAATCTCATTTCTGCATGCGATGAATTTCCTTGGGAACTTTGAGTTTGTTTTAGGAACACAAGGTCATGTACTGGAATGTACTTCACCTAGTTTGCTCTCTATTTATTATCTGTGCTGATCTTACAGTTGCTTATCCCCTCTCTTCCTCTCTGCTAGCTTCTGTGTCTCGCTCTTCTTTTTCCTGGCAGAGCCGACAGTGGTGTTGCCATCTGTCTGTGATGTGTCCTGGACAAAACTCTGTGTGTGTGTGTGTGTGTGTGTGTGTGTGTGTGTGTGTGTTTTCAACGCAGGATGGCCAGGCTGAGCTGGGAACGGGGCTCAGATGGAGTCAGAAAGACAGTTAAAGACAGACAAAGAAAAAAAAAAAAGAATAATAAGAAGAGAAAGATTGAAAACTGTTAAAACTGTGTTCAAAGAGTGGTGTGAGTGTGTTTTTAATGATGCGACAGTATGAGCCACAGCTGTATGATCCACTAACCCTTCTTGTGACCTTGTCTGTGCTAGAAGACGACCAGCTGAAAGAGAAGTCGCACACTAACATGCAGCTGTTTTCTCTACAGTCCTTTTAGCGAGCTTGTGAGTGAGTGCAATGGATATCTCATAAGTTTCCTTCACTTAAAGTATTTGATCCTGTATGTGTATCATATGTGTGCTAATAGCAGCTTAGAGCCATTAGTCAGTAGCTCCTTAGCTGCGATTTCACTCAGCAGCCTTAAATTTAAACCTGTACGTCACTGAGAAATCCACCTCTGGCAATGAACCTGTGCACGTCTGTATGTGTGTGCTTATGTATGTGTTTATGTGTGAGCTTCGGTTGCTCTTGCAGAATATTTTGGCCGGGGTTCCTGGATTTACCTGTTGTATATGCGTGGGTGTGTATATATTTCCCCCATCTGCATGAGTTACATGGGTGATGTAACTGTACCTCAGTGGTACACTTGCGTGTTTATCTACGTGGTTTTCGCTGTGTGTACGTAGAAGTACATACATTTTGACTGTTAAGGTTAGGGTTTGCCACTTGGTTTTCAGCCCTAATGAAGACCACGTGCGCGGCTGACACATGTCGCTTGGCTTCCTTTAAATTCTCCCCCTGTAGCCATTTAGGTGATGCCATGTTATTTTCCACTTAAGATGAATGGCACTGGTTGTTGTTTTTATTTTTTTCATAGTTATGCTTTTTGGTTTTACTGCTACCGCTTTATTATGCAAGCAAAGAAACCATCTCCAGATTTAGCTCCCAGTTACTCTGCAAAGAGTGCCAGCACAGCTGACCTCAGAAGACCTGAAAAGACGTCCCATTCCTGCAGCCTCTTTGCATGTTTACATGTAATGCTCGTCTTCTGTGTTATATTTTCAAAGCTACGAGCAGGTGCAGTTATCCTTATTCACCTATAAGAGCCAGACCATATTCATTTAGTGTTTCTTTCATAAAATTAATCCTCCAAACAGGATATAATCTCTCCTCTATTTTACCAGACTATTGCTGGTGGGAAGAGCTTTGAATTAGTCTCTCACTCTAATCTCCATTTTCCTTTGCCTCTTTAATCTTTTACCTTTATATTGACATGATATGACTTGTTGTATTTTATGAAAGCTGATATGCCTGTGCAAATTCATTGTGAGCTGAAACAGTGGAATAATGCCCCTTTTCTATGTGTTTTCTCTTATGCAAAACTGTATTTTTTTGTTATACTTGCTAAAATCAATCTTGCTTTATCTCTGCGTTTGTCTGCAAACTTTTTAAATTCTTTGCTGTAGCTCATTCTAGTTTTATTCTTTTGAGTATATGTCGTTGTATCATTTTTCACCTCTACCTCTGTTATTAGAAATATAACACTTAAAAAAAAATCCAAGATCTTATCCACATAGGAATGAAAACTGTTTTGGCTACAGTTAAACAAAGCAGACAAATTTAATAAAAGTGCCTCAAGAAGGTTTTCACGCTCACATGAAGTGGAAAATTGCTTTGTTAATCAGGAATCTGCACAGTAAACACTAATGCAAACACACTGGGAGGCTGGCAAAATACAGGTGGGGCACAGTCTAGATTTAATTTTAATTGCAAAATGGTTAAATATTTGTTACCGAGAGTTTAGTAGAAAGTCAATGTCTTTTTAGTGTCTGCCCATTCAGAATGAAGCTACATCCAGCAGCTCATAAGTTTACTTTAACATAAAAAACTCAAAGCCTTTTTTTATAACTCAGTTTATGTGAAAATTAAACAAACTAGACTTAATTTGTGACTTGGGGAGCTTTGTCGGTGGATTGTGTTACATTAAAATGGAGCCTATCTAGCTGCTTCAACCCGCTCCCAGTCATTGTGGCTAAGTCAGGCTAGCTGTCCTCTTGGTCCAGGTCAATATAAAAAGGAAAGACATTTTGCCAAGATGGACATAAGCATATTTCCCAAAAATGTCCAACAATTCCTTCCAAAAAGTAGGTTTGATGGTCTGAAACTAAAAATCTGGTCAGACAAGAAATGTGTTTGAAATATAGCCAACAGTAGCTTCAAAGGAAATCATTCAGCACAAGGAAGTTTCAGACTTTTAAATGAATGAATGCTCGTAACTAATGTATTTCTTATTTCTGTACTTTCCCAGGTAGGGCAGTTCAGTCAATTTCTCCATGAATGTACGTCACAATGATGATGACAGACCAGATTCCGCTGGACTTGGCTCCGCCCCCCCTCCTGAACGGGGAGGTCCCTCTCATGCCTCACATGGTTAACGGCGATGCGACACAGCAGGTAAATACTCGCTCACGCTGACACGAACAAACGCACACGCATGTCTGCAATGTGCATTTCCTGTACATCAAACAGTACAGCGCACACTTCTCTGTTGTCAGTTGAGCACCTACCACACGGATTGTTGCCATAAAAATTGCTAGAGAAAAGCCCTCGTGTGTCACAGAAGATAAACTACTAAATACATACAGGTATATTCAAATGCATTACTTATTCCTTTGGCGCAGCTTTAAAGGCAATATTTAAAACACTGAATGGCTTTATTGATAGATTTCAAACCTTTACGTGTGCAAACTTGCAATAGTTTGCACACGGACATCTGCTTCTCTGTGACAGACCGATCTTATCAGGTGCTGTAGAGCCAACTGGATCACCTTCAGAGTACAAAACCGCACCCGGGCTTTGCACAGGCAAAAGGAAGCGATCGGCGTAATGAAAAGCATCACAGTTAATTCACCTCGGTCTAATCTTGTTGTCACACACACACTTTTTTTTTCTTTTTTTCCCCCACACTGTGTGTTTTTGGTATATGAAGGATGATGATGTTTATGCACCATCCCCAGCCTGTTCCCTCACAGTCCAGAGGAAGCATCGTGGGAGTGTTTTGGCTGCAACACATAACAGTTATGGGGGGGTTTTGGCTGCGGCACACAGCAGTTAGGGCTCTCTTTTTATTCTAACACCCTGCAGTTTAAAACTTGGTTCCCAGTATGGAATCAGTGATCTAGACCGATGATTATATAGATTTGACTCTGCGTGTGTGTGTCTATTTGTTTGTTTCTTGGTCTGTCTGCGTGTACGTGTGTGTATTCGTTTCTGTGTGGGCACGCAAGTGTCTGTGTTGAGTCTGAATACATACTTACGTGTTTGTCGGCTTGCTTCAGTTTCAGCTTCCTTGTTTCTTTATCCACCTACCTTCACCTGTTTATGATTGTGTTTATCAGTCAGTGGCTTTGGTACATGCAACGAGATCATGTATACATACATGCCTGTTTTTGTATAAGAGCGTTCTGTCATAATTTGTCTGTAAAAACAAAATTCACTATGGAGGCTCTCTCATCACATCAAATCCAACAGTGTGTTCAAATTCTTAGTTATATTTTAGAAAAATTAGTTACTATCTAATTATCTATTGTGATTAAAACAAATATCAAAATACTTTTAATTGTCCTACTGTAATAGTATTTAAATATATAGAAACCTGAAGTAGCTGAATAATAATGTGCATCAATGTAGTCAATGAGAGGCTCCAGTTACAACCTTCTATTAGCTATATTATTGGGATCTACAGTATTGGTCACATTTCTTTGTTGTAGGACGGTCAGTTAGTTTTACATGCCGAAGAAATGCCTATAAATCATTTTATTCAGTTTCAATTGGAGTGCTGGTCCTTCTGAGAGTTTGTAACCACATAATGGACTTAGGCACGCTAATTTATTATTGACTATTATTGCTTAAGCTATGAAATCCATCTGCACTCTGATTAAAGACATTTATTTTAGTTATTATCTGTAAAGCACTGTCCAAAACATTTGCAATATTCAGACATTCATATCCATTTCCATATCTGGCCACTGTTGTGCATGAGACTTGTAAGCCATAGTGGAAGGGGTCTGTTTAAACCTGAAAGCCTAAACACAAATGTATTTGTGTTTAGGCTGTCTACTTCTTTAGTTTATGATCAGTGCATCAGAATTATGGGTCAGAGACTAGTGAGTAAAAGGGAAGGACACGCTTCCCTTCAATATTTCTGAGGAATTTTCTTGTTAACCTATGGCAGTGATAGTAGTGAGGAAATGGTGCAAAGCTTCTCCGCTGTACTTGTTATAGGTGCCTTTCCAGATAAATATCTAAAGAGAGAAAGAAACACTAAAAGTGGACCGAAGACAGTTCAAAACATAAAAGCTTTAGTGACAACCATGTTGGTGTGAAACCAGTGTACTGTACAAGATCTTAATGAACATATTCACAACAGCTCAGAATCACTTCAGACCTTAAGGAACATGAGAGCAAAGATGGTAACCCATGCAGTTAATGATATAGCTCAACAACATCACACTACCACTTTCACACCAAAGAGTGCCATTTGCATTCAAAACTATAAGGTGATGTAATTGCACTAGTTGTAATCCTGTTTCAGTTACTCTTTTGCAGAGAAAGTCTATGGAAGTGAAAATAGACCCTAAAACCTAGAACTGTGAATGATATCCTGTGGTCCAAAAGTGCCCATAGAAACATTGAGTGAAATGTTTTCAATATGCCACTTTTTATGTAAAATGTTGAATAATGTCAGTATGGGTTTGCTAATTTAACTTCCCGTGTTTAATAAAGAGCCCTGCTCTTGCACTTTTGTAATTTGTAATTGATGCCTTTTAAAAGGAGCTTTTAAATCATAAATCACAAGTGGTTACACTTAGAAGCCTTTTCTGGTTTTAATCTTAAAAAATATGCTTGTTTTCTATAATCCTAACTAAAGGTAGAAGAATTGGGTCACTTTGACTTAATCACTACTGACTGAGTCATTATAGTCTCATTAATCAGTCATAATATCAAAACAAATGTGCTACATGATTATTTTGCGCATTGAGTGATCTTGACATGTGATTGTATAACAGTACACAGACACACACACATACACACCTACATGGTCTAATGCAGGGGTTTTCTCAATCCTTGGGAAACATGGGTCACCCTGTGCTGGGGGTTCCCATAGCAACAGCAGCCGCTGCAGCAGACAGAGCAGGAAGTGTGTGAGTGTGTGTGACTGAGGGAGAGGAGCAGGTTAGCGCTGAGATGGGAGAAGATGCAGTCACTACAGAAGGAACGTAGGATATGAGGATTTTACAGCGGCACACCTGTAGAGCATAGACAGGGCTGTGCCTGTGTGTGCATGCGTGTGTGCCTGAATACGTGTATGTGTGTGTGTGTGTGTGTGTTTGTGTGCAATGGAGGGGCACCTGTTTCATGTGTACAGCCACGTGTACACTCTGAACAATCTGTATGCGGAAAATATGACGGTAAGGTGCATGCGTTCTCCCCTCAGGCACATTAGGTAGAAGCGCTGAGAAATCGAAACGATGTCATGTGTTTTGAATTCATTTGTGTGCGCTCACCTGTCTGTGTGTGCGTCCATCTGTCTGTTAGATGTATTTGTGCATACTTGTTTTATTCTTGTAAGAGTGGTTAAAAGATGAAGGCTTTTCTTAAATAAGAGTCTGTGAGATGGCAGCAATAGTGTCACCATTAGCTTTTCTAACACCTCATTCATATGTGTGAACTCTCTGCCGAACTATGAGAGCCGATGGTTATTGTGTTATGTCACTGCTGCAAGCTCTGCCTAGCTGAGTATCTGTCCTGTTCTGTGATTGCTAAAGAAAAATGTTTAATACATGTTTTTCCCCTTAAATTATAGATATTTTTGTCACAAAGTTTGATTGATTCTTTTTTTGTTGTTGTTTTTTTTATGTGTTTGTGCAGGTAATCCTGGTGCAGGTGAACCCGGGGGAGACGTTTACTATCCGGGCAGAGGACGGCTCACTGCAATGCATCCAGGGTCAGTCCTCTACGATATTATTACGTTATCATATTAACATGTAGCCTGGTGGCCGCTCTGATGTTTGTCACTGTGAGACAGAGTATTACCCATCATTTTAATTATATCCTGGCTGAACAAGATTTAAATGAGATCTTTGGGCTGACTCCTAAAAGTTAAAAACATTTATGGAAAAACAAATAATGTTAATGCAGTCTATGCTTAGAAACCTTTGATTGGTAAATGTGAAAGCAAATAATCGACTTTTACTTTGAGTATTATCCATTACCAGAGAAAACCATAGCAATGTCAAAGGAGTAGCTGTCCAATAAAGTCTCAGAGAGTTTTCAAAAGTCTTCCTTTCTACCTGGTCAGACTTAAATCCCAGACAGTCTGCCAGTACATGGTAGAGCCAACACAGAGAGACAGACATTTCAGTTCTCATGTGTTTGCACATGCAGACCAGTAAGTTACTTATTTTTAAACAGTCCGTATTAGTGTGACTGTATCATTAACCACCACAATGGCTAATGGTTTAATGGTTTATTTTTCTAACCAGAAAGCCTGGAAATGAAGTGTTTTCAGCTGGATTTCAACCCTTTTGAAATTCCGAGTGTATATATAAGACTACAAATGCAGAAACTCCAGAAACGGTGAGACCTTTTAGTAGACTGGTCAATAATGCAGGAAGAACTTTGGAAGAGGAAACGGAAAGCAAGTGGAATGGGATCTAAGGGTGTTATCTCCAAATGAAGTACAGCTAATTGAAAGCATAGTCTACACAATGACAGATTTAGACAGAGTGGGCAGCCATGGCTTCACTGTGGTTGCATCTGATAGCAGTGCATGAAAAGACTGGAAATACAAGCCACTTAGGATCGCTCAAAGACGGAAGGAGGTGGCAGTAACACAACTCTGCTGAAATTGTGTCTCACTTTGATGATGTCAGAAATGTAACTTTGAAAGGACATCTTTGTTTTCTTCTCAGTCTTTTTCAATCTGCATCTTCTTCACTCGCTCCTTCTTTTTTTTTTTTTCAGCCTTTGAATTTTTTTTCTGTAAGAAAGAAAGACAGACAGCAGTCTCGACTCAGTCACTGTCGCCCATTTATTAAAAAAACAAAACAAAAAAGACGCATTACCACAACACTGTGTTGTAACAAATGGCATCCCACCACCTTTTCCTCCACCCGCCTTGTAATTCAATTTTCCCCTCAAATCAGAGAGACTGCTCCAGGCAGAGCTATGGGCACAGATAAAGCCAGATAGAAACGGTGCATGATTTAATGGATGTATGCAAAGATGGGAAGATACAGTTGCCAGATAAGATAAGTGAATTAGTGACTTGTAGAAAAACAGCTAAACGACAGACGAAAGAATGGTTTAATGTAGAAAGTGGATATATGAGAGGGATACCAGACAGTGATTTGCAAAAAGACACAGTACTGATGTAGCTGGGATCTGCCATCTTTCTGTTTGTTTGTGTGGTTGCGTGTTTGTACTTGAAAATTTGGCATCGAAGGCACAATGTGTGTCTTTGTGCACCTTTTTGGTGCCTTTTACTACAGTCGCAGACAGCAAATTAGGTGGAACATTACAGACTTTGAGCCCTCTTTGAATGCAGATATTATTAATGTGAAGGACCACACACGCACAAACACACATACGCACAAACTTTCTCTCTATCTTAGTCGGCAAGAGGTCACTGAGTTTAATGAAAGCTGGAGTGTGGCAGTGTGTTCCGAAGGATAACTGAGTTGCACTTTAGAGAGACTCAGTGTGATTAGTGAGACCTCAGAGGTTCGTGTTCGTGCATGCTTGTGTATTTGTGGCCCTGCTTGTGTGTTTGCATTGCAGTGTACTTGTGTGCAAGTGTGTGCGACAGAGCAAGATTACAGAGACCTCAGGGCACAGCCAGGAACCAGCTTTTATATAAAGTAACCTCTGTTTAGCTGCTGCAGTGTGGTACGTGCATGCATGCAAACATGCATATACGTACACACGCAGACATGGATGCTCTGCCAAGGCAGGACCAGCCTGAAGACGTCAACGCAGCAGCCAGAAAAGATTCTTTCATATGAACCACAAGACCTTCCTTCTCCTCTCCTCACTTCTCTTCCCTTCCTTCCTCTCATCATCTTTTCCTGCTACCTCCCTCCCTTTTCCTTTTTATTCCTCTCGTTCATCTGTCTTGACCTTAAGGCAAACCTGGAGCAGAGAAGAGGCTATTGTATTTGCCGGATTGATGTTAAGTACTGCTCATTAACCACACCCCTGCTAACTGCTACAGGCTCAATTATGTTCTTTTATTTTAGCTGAAAGTGTACATAAAATCTTACTAAGGTCCACGAATCCCATAACCTCAGGGCGTATGAAATCCTTTCAGAGCTTTTTTTGTGCATATTGAAATAATTCACAATGCTCTAAAATATATATTTAAAGCCATTTTTTTTACCACTTTTCAGATATGTTAGAGATCTGTCTTTACCGTCTCTTTTTTTGTGTCCCTTTCCTTCATTGATCCAGTGAAAGACTGTATCTTGACCTGAAATCCTTTCCAGCAACTTATTAGCATCATTTCTGCATGTGTATGACTGCATGTCTCCATCCCTTGTTGAAGCAGCATGACCCTTCAGTGATCCAGGGGCCAGATTCATCTGACCCCCCACACACACTCCTACCCTCTCACTGTTCCCACCTTCCCCCTCCTCCCTTTTGCCCCCCACCCCCGTCCGTCCCCCTGTCTGTCCCCCTCCCCCACTAAGACAATTCCCCTGAGCTTTCCCACACTCACATCAAAGGACAAGACTCGAGGGTGTGTTAGAGCACCCTGCTCTGGAATGTGAGTGTGTTAATATGCGTTGTGTGCGCGTGTGTGTCTGTGTGTGTTTTACAAGGCTGTGTTGGTTTACTGTGTTGTTTGGTCTTTGTTGGACTTTTACGAGGGATGATGAGGCCAGAGGGTGAAGAGCAGGAAGCTGTGCCCTGCCTGGGAGAATATGACATCATGAAGTTTGGGTGGCACCAGCTTAATTTCTTCTGAAATTTAGGGCGTAGTTGATAATAACCACAAGGTTTAGTTGATTAGTTTTCTAGTTAATGAGCAGTAATCCTGTAAGTCCTCAGTTTACTGGCTGCAGTGTTTTTAAAATGCATTTCAGTATAATACATGGGGTTTGTTTGCCTTGGTCTTCTGTGGACATTTGGAATTATTCTCTGTTGTAATATAATAAATGTATATGTGAGGCTGAGAAGTATGAGTAGTAACTGTTAGTGTGTCCTTCACAGTGAATGGAGAACTTTCACCTCTTGTATTGCTTAACGCTATGATTTTGTTTTGTTTTTTAATTGACTGTGCTTGGTGGAGCATGTGTGCTAAGGCTTGTTGTGTTGCTGCATGACCCGCTACCAAAGAACCAAACCGAACATGTTAAAAAGCCAGAGCCATCACCAATGTTCCCTCTAAGCTGAGCACGTGAGCAATCGCGCACTGCTGACACGGGGGAACAGTGGCCAGCACCATGGAACACCGCTCCTCTGATTGAGCATGCTTTGCAGAATGAGACACTCAAGATCCATTTCACCAGGTTGGTGGCAGTACAAACAAGCAAATGTATCATAAAGAAAGCCTTTAAAGTGGAATATCTGTGAAAAAAAGTCTAATAGCCCCACAACCAGGATGTCTTGTTTCCACAGAAACTTTTTTTTGGCACATTGGTACTGCAACGGGATTTCAATCGGTAAATTCTTTCTTTAACACAAGAATGGTTGGTTTAGAGCAACAAGAATGGTTGGTTTAGAGAAATAAAAGGCCTGTGGGCCAGAATCAGCCTGATGAAGACTTGAATCTGGTGTAGTTTAAAGATTTGGAAAATGTGAAGGTGTACAAAGATTTTGGACTTTCGGCGGTGTTTTACAGTAGTAGCAGTAGTACTTCCCTATTGGCATTCATACTACATGAGTAGTTAAGTAGTAGTAAAATAGTTAAGCAATAGGATGACAATTAAATGACAGAAATGTTCTTGTTTTTAGAATCTACTATAAAAATGTTGGTTAGATAAAAGGAATTAACCAAAACTTTCTGTTTTATAAATACTGGACAGTCTGGACAATGAGCTGCCAAAATCTTTTCTGTAATTTACGCACAGATCATGTAGAACATAGGTGTCAAACTCTGGCCCGCGGGCCAAATTTGGCCCGCAGCCTAATTACATTTGGCCCGCGAAGCCATACCAAATTACTATTAGATCTGGCCTACTGGTATTATACAGCTAATATATATATTGTTTAGTATTAAGCTTTGCTTGTTCCATATTCAGTTTTCCAGCAAAACTTATTTGAGTCCATAAGAAAAGATTCATTCTTATATCTGAAGGAAGTTTTTTTTTTCAATAAATATTAATGTTAGCCCGCGACTTTGTTCCAGTTTTGAATTTTGGCCCACTGTGTATTTGAGTTTGACACCCCTGATGTAAAAAACTGGGACGTACTGCTGAAATTGCACTTCGTTTTCTGATATTAAGACATCTCAGGGATCAAATGTTCAGTTAAGTGTTCTTACAGTGAAGGAAAGTGGAGTTTCACTGGTCCAACCCACTTAAGAACAAACTGGGCTGCATGTGGCCCGTGATGTAAAGTGAGTTTGACATCCCTGGTTTAGAACATTCTCTGTGTTTTCAATTACATTTCTTTTCTGTCTGTGTTACATAATGCAATTCGGAGAGGTCTATGTGCAAAGTATATTTCACTTCCAACTTTTGGTTTGTGGAATTTTTTTATCTTTTTTTATTTTTTTATTTTTTTATCAAAGATTATCCTGCGATTCCACATGCTCTTATTTTGTCTTGTCCCTTGAGAGTAGAGAAAGCTCAAATCACACATTTTGTTCTTTTCTTTATTGCTTTTTCTTCCAATTTTAATGGGCCACAAAAAGATTAATGAAACAATTCTTCATATAAGAAATATAATCAAATATAAATGCAGGCTGTTGGGACTTCATATTAAGCCAAAAGAATTGGTTGATGTTTCTCCTTTTACGCTGATTTCTGAATTTGGAATGGATGAATTGCATGCAGTCCACTCTCATTGCTGTTATATTGCAGTGGCATAATGGAAAATGTGGTTCTGGTCTCTGCTGAGGCCTTGTTAGCCCAGGCATTTTTTCTTCTCTGAGAAACAATGGTTATGGTGGACCCTGCCAGTGTTTCTCTGCATCTGGACACAGCAGGGTACTGTATGAATCATGGCAAGATCTGCTGTCTTTTGCCATTAGAGGTGTGCGCTCTGCTCATACCTAATCTTTTTGGATCCCCCCGATTGTTACTCTCTTCCCCTGTTCCTTGCTTTTGTCTGTTGTCTTGGATCCAGTTTTGTAAAATTCGATGATTATATTTGTGGAAAAAACGTCGATTGATCATATTGTTATTTTAAACATGGTTTTGTCCTCAAATTTAACAAACCTAAACTGATATGGAAAAAAAGGGTTGATGGAGGAAATTTAGGTGTACCTCCTCTGTGTTTGTTCTTTGTCTGACTACTCTCTTCATTTATCTCTCCATTTTCCTCAGTTTCAACTTCAGCTTTTTGCTCAGTCTCTTACTGGCTTCACTGTGTCGCTACATGGGGTTATCAAGGTTTTCTTTGACCGGCCTTCTGCACAGAGTGCACACTTCTACACTGCAAACCCTTTGATGTAAATGGAAATAGCTGGTTGAGAGAAATACGGTGGAAAGTCTCAGTCTGTGTTTACACCTTGCCAGATGGTTCTAAACAAGCTGGTGGAGAACACACAAATACATTTTTCACTGAAATCCTTAATTTACGGTACTGTTTCGGACCATCCTGGTGCTGCTTGTAAGCAGGTGTGGTTGTTCGAGGAACTTTTAACAAGCCTTCCTTGAAATCGGAATACTCAATTTTGTGACAGTAGACTGAATGAAAATTGCTGTGCAATGATAGGTTTGACTGATGTCTGTTATCTAGCTGAACTGTCAGCTAAAAGGATTTATTGTGTTTTTATGCCTTATTTTTGTAAATCTGATCAAATGGAAAGTGTTCATGCAAGTGTTTCTCAATCTGTTTGCCTTTTTGTCTGTGTGTGATTTGACAAATGAATGCATTTTTTAATTAATATTGCATTTGCATTTTGCCCAAAGTATAATTAATCCAATAGCCAATTTCCTGTACAGTATATTAATGCCCTAAATTCCCATTTTCTCTGCCTGTGCAGCCTTTCGAGACACTTGCATCCACAGCTTTAAATTTCCTAATGTACTTTTTTGAATTGTTAATCTGTCCCAAGAAAACAATATCTATATATAAGATCACAGCTTCTCACAGGGTAGAGCGATATGGCTTCTGTTCAACATTGCAAGAATGCTTTTTCTGGAAAATCCAGTGGTTTAAAAATGTTTAATGGAATCAAATATATGCTTCACTAATTAATTCTTCTTCTTCCTCTTCTGTTTAAAGATGTTTTTACTAAATAACGACTAAATCTGTATTGTTGTAGTATGCTTCATATTTCACTGAAAAGAATAAGGATAATGGGTTTGGTCATAAGGCCCCATGGTGCAGAGGGATCTAATAATAGAGAGCTCTTGTGTGTTTGGGTGTGTGCACGCCTTTGTATGCATTTCATTTTATTATTTTTACCTTGACAGCTGGGCAAAGGAAGACCTTTTTACCTCCAAGACTGTATGCCCTTAGGCAAGGTGTAAAACTAATTCTAGAGGTATGTTTAGTGTATGTATGTCTTAACTTGGTGTTAATTCCTCCTGGTTTTGGGAAACTGGTCGCCATGGGAACGGACTCTCCCTCCAGGTGGTGTGTAATGGAATGCGATCTCTTTGTGCCTAGAGAGATCACATTTGTGTGTGTGTGTGTGTGGGGGGGATACCTGCTTTTTTTCAGCATTTTGCACTGCAAAGTACTTTGTAAGTATCAAAAGGACAGAGATAATTGGTTTGGTTCATTTGATACACGGTGGCTAAAAGCTCGACTTTTCTGTGCGTGGTTTAGATAGAGGCAGAGAGGGAGAGAGAAAAAGAGACTTAATTGTGTATGCCCTGCCCAGTCCTCACTTATAAACTCAATGCCCTCATACAGTAGGGCATGAAAAGGCAGAGGAAAGGAGGGAGGGAGAGATACAGCTGAAATAAAATAGAATGAAGCAAAGTAAATAAAGGAAGACAGGCAGAATGAAAACGAGGCGCAGAGGGAGACCGAGAGAATCACATGCTGCATGTTTGGTCGTGCCTGCTACCATCCATTCTGGGTGAGGCCACTTCCTCTATGACCCCAGCCACCCCTGTGCTGCTGCTGACTTGGTCTGGTCTGCCAGCTCTGGAGAAGGCTGCATTAGGGGAAAGAGAAGGGTGACGAAAACTCTTGAGAATACTGGTTTGTCTTTATATGTAAGACACTGTGAAAGCTGATGCGTGGGCAAACAGCAGCTGAGTACTCACAGATTTTTTCCGGAGAAATGGAGAAAAAGAAATATCTTTTCCAGGGATGAAATTCTTGGCTCTCTTGAAGCTCAGGGTACAGCTGGAGCACTTCTCCCACTCTCCAACCTTATTCCCTCCTTCTCCTCCTCTTCCCTCTCTTTTCAGGCTCGGTCACTTCCTCCCTTCTCTCTCTCTGATTCTTGCTGTGTTTCTATATTTTCTTTTTAATTTTAGTCTCATCTTCACAACAATGACACAAGTTTGCTGATTTGCATGTTTTTTATGTAAATAAAACCAATCATAACACTATTAGGAACATTAAAGATATTGCATCTTCTCCACGGGTTGCACATGCTGCTTTTCAGATTGGATTCAGTTAGTGTGAAAAGCACTGCACAGCTGCGGAAATTCCACATGTGAATGTTTACATCATGGTTTTTTTTTAATTTTGTAGGGAAACCCCTCTTTTTTCCCCTCCTTGATCTGGTGTTATTGGGCAAAAGTACATGTTAGTTAGTGGGACTTCCATTTAGGAATATAAGGAATAACCAGTTAAGTAATAACTTTTTTTTAAAAGATGCTTTTCAGTATTTTTCTTTCCTATGTACAGGTTATAAACAAAGTACCAACCATATCTTCACCTCTTTGGTTGTTTGATCAACTAACAGCCAGGGGACATACCCACCCTTGCACCACAAACACAGAAACAGTGGAATTCAGCGATGGAGAGCAGGGGAAAGTCCCTGCTAATCTAGGCCTTCCAGTCTCGGCTTCTTTCTTTCCATTGACATTCACACAACTTCTCTTCTCTTCTCTTCTCTTCTCTTCTCTTCTCTTCTCTTCTCTTCTCTTCTCTTCTCTTCTCTTCTCTTCTCTTCTCTTCTCTTCTCTTCTCTTCTCTTCTCTTCTCTTCTCTTCTCTTCTCTTCTCTTCTCTTCCACACTTTCTCTGCTCTCTGTGGTGGACACAAACTTGGTGCTGTTCAGACTGTGACTCATACAGTAGGAATGCCCGACATTAACATGTGGAGAGATAGGAGGAGGAAAGTGAGGGGAGGATGGGAGAGGAGTACAGCCGGGTACAAACGTAGCAGGTTGTGTACAGCAGGAGAAAAAATGGAAAAAAATATGACTCTTAGTGGGTCAAGGTTTAAGGCTTTGATGCATCATGAGTATTCAAGTGAGTGAGAATAAGAAAGAAGCAGGGAACCAGAGCAGGAAATGATTATTTGACGCTGTTTACACACAAGCAGCTGTTGCATTTCTCTTTTCTCTCTCTCACTCGCTCTCTCCTTAGAGAGAGCAGACATGTAGAGTTGATTAGAGAATGGATATAATGAGTCATCAGTGTCTGGATTGTGTATATTTGTGTGTGCACATGTATTATTGCTTATGCACATCAGAAGTGTTTGTGCGTGTCTACAAGCATGTATACTTCCGTGCACGACCGGACAAGTGATAAGTGAAGTATGCTGGACCCATGCAGTGTATGTGTGTTGCATGGTTACCAGTCCCAAAACAATTGTATCTAAAGGCATGCGAATAGTCTCGTGATAAAACTGGAAAAAGCAAGATTGGTGTGCGTGTTTGTTTGTTATTATGTCTGGCTTTGAATTAATGCATGTATGTCTTATTTTGTTGTTTGTTGCGTGTGCCAAGGTGACCGTGGTTTTGTCAGTGTGCACTATCCAAATGTCAGTGTGTTCTACAAATTAGTTGCGTATGAGCAATCATGTCTTTATGCGCAGTGCCCAGGTGGGTATCTGGCCACTTGCGTGCTGTTGTTAAGATGTGTTTGCCATAGTTTATGAGGGCTTTTGCGTGTTTGTGCACATTTGGGTGACTGTGAGTGTGTGCACAGCTGCAAGGGTGTGTGTTTGCACATGTTAAGATCTTGAGAACAAAGCGTGGCTGGGCTCAGTGTCCCTCCAGACATTACGTTGCTCTCCTTTGGAGCAGACCCAGCAGCAGAAGTAGGTCGGCCGACGGCGCTCCTCCTCTAGGTGGGGGAGAACTGGCAAGAGATCTGGGTTGGGTGGAGGTATGGGCTGGCACACAGGCTACATACTCAACACTACACAGATTTAGGCTTGTATGCTTAGAGGCTGTTTACACAGTTATCAGGACAGGATAAGACGTAGATGTTAACATTATTTTGAAAAATGTAACCCTTGGGATAAATTGGGGGCCATTTCCCCCCCCCCCCCCCCCCCCCCCTAACATGTTATCACACTCAAGAAGATTTGGTCTTTAAAAGTTAAAATTGTCCCAGAGCTATTGTTCACGTTAAAAAATATATTTTTTTGTCAAAGGAGCAGTATGTAAGATTTGATAACAAATTTGGAAAGTTGGAATAATAAAAAAAAGGACTATTTGATTTATAATAACGCACATATGTTTTCTATTGCTTTGGGGCTCTTGGGTGTTAAACACTTAAATTGCTGCTGCTGTCTTGGCAGGTACTCACCGACACTTGAGCTCATTGAAACTAATCTGCATAAGTAAAAGCTACATAACTAAAAAAAAGAAAAGGAAAAAAAAAGCCAAAGTTTCTCAAAAGTCTTAGGAAAACGTAGAATAGTTTCAGTCGCAAAGTACCACTATGGAATATTTTAAATACATGCATGATATTAGGGGTGCAGCCACAGAAATTATTTTGTCCATGAAACCATAAAGCTGCACTTTCTTTTTGCCTTATAGTCTGATTTGTCATAACTTTTCCGTTTTGTGGTAAGCTTTTCTTTGGCTGTCACTTCTTCACCCTGACCTGTCTTATTTGGCTCAGCAGAACTAAAATATATATCCTGCTGCTTTTACACACGCACTCACATAACGCTCAGCGATTCTCTGCGCGATCAACCTCTTACATGTTTAAGCTTGCTGCGGGAGATTTCACTTGTCATGTTTGCATAGTAAGTTAACGATTAATAAGACGATGTCAGAGGAATTGGTGCACAAATTATCATCACTCACAGATCAGTGCTGTCGCTCTCTATACACAGTTCGCGCGATTGCAAAGTGAAAGCAAAAAAACAAGCGCAAATTCAAACGCGATTTCAATATGTCACATATTGACAGTGGCTCACCGATGCCAATGACATAATTACCCAGCTACATTTCCGAAAGAATGCAAAAGCATTGACATATATTTTTCCTTCCTACAATACCCCGACGGGCAGGGCAGAGATAGATTTTGGTAGCCCGACTGGAAAAATCACTAGCCCCGGGACGTCGGGCTAGCGATATTGCGAGCGCTGTATCTGATTGAGGAATCACTCATCTTTGGAAAAGAGAGTTTATTACAGAGAAATGTCTCTTTCCAAAATAAAAGCTATACTATACGCTTCTTCTGGGCTATATTCTCAGCAGCATATTAAACATATCAGGTCCCCATAAGGAGAATCATGTGCCAACGGCTGTCTAAATGACTCGGGTAAAGTTTGTAGCATGCATGCTTGTCGTTTTTGTCTGCTTCCACTTGTCTTTGCACTAGGATGATGTAAATGTGCAGTCATATTCGTTGTGTTCCCACTAGTGCTTTCAGGTTAATCTCGTTGAAATGACCTTAACGCCACAACACGGCAAATCTCCGTTAACGAGCTACTAGGGCTGGGCGATATGACCCAAAATTCATATCTCGATATTTTTTAGCTGGATGGCGATATAAGATATATATCTCGATTTTTTTTTTTAAAGCCATAAGTTAAGAACAAAAAGAGAGTTCTTAGTCACACTGTGTCCCAGATGTCACACGGGCATTTTCTTTACATACAGCGTAGATGTACATGAAGAAATTACTCAAAAATAAATTATCAGCATTTATTAAATAATCATGGTCCATAAATAAAAGAAAACAATGTTGTTTTTGTGCATAACAAAAAGCTCACAATTGTGCAGTCAAAATGTAAACTAATAGACGCTGAGCATAATAACAAAGAGACAGATTTCACAGCTGCACCACGTCTCTGAACAGGTGCCATTTGTGGTCCTTATACACACACAGTATGTATCACTCCGCGAGGCTCCTCCTCGGTAGCCGTAATCCTCCGACAATCCATCAAGCGGTGCAGCTCCGTAGCTTAGCAAAGTCATATTAAAACATTTTTTGACAGATTGCCGAGCGCTGTGTACCACATAAAATCGGTTTGCGGTCAGTAAGCACAACCAGAATTCATACATAAGGCGCACTGTCGAGTTTTGAGAAAATGAAAGGATTTTAGGCCGTGCAGCTCCTCCGGGCTGCATGTCGTTAGCGCGGTTAGCTCGTTAGCGCGGTTAGCTCGCTAACACGTTGACGCCATCCAGCCCCACGCACGGTAACTCGCTAACGGAGATTTTCCGCTTTCATCTTGTCATTGCCTGCAGGTGAAGCTATGGGGGAGGTGGAGTTGTGTTCAGTGAAGGAGAGGCGAGGCCGAGTAACGTTGCGTAGAGACAAAAGTGGACGAAAGAGAGGCAAACCTGCGGCTCCACAAGTATAATTATAACGTAACATAGACTATATCGATATAAACGATATTGTCACATCTTATATCTCGTATGAAAATATATCGATATTTTTAAAAAACTCGATATATCGCCCAGCTCTACGAGCTACCCCTGATCGCCCCGTGCATGGGGCTAGACGGCCAACACGTTAACGAGCTAACTGCGCTAATACACTAGCTCCCACCCATGTAATTGAGCATTGCGTGGCACATCCAACATACTGTTTTACTTTAGTCCATGACGCGCTTACCTTCAGGGTCATACGTCACATGAAAACCAAAATAATTCCAAACGCCAGATCTGAATGAGGGTGGGAGAGGTTCAATTTGCCATGTTGCAAGGAGAGCTTAACTTCTGTCTCGCTAGCTTGCCCTGCGCTCTTCCTTCTGACGATGCTGTCTGTGTTGAAGCTCAGTGGATCTGCGCTCGACAGTGCAGCCTAGGCGGAGTAGTCGAACACAGATTCACTGAGCGCTCAACACAGACAGCATCGTCAGAAGGAAAGTTGATAAAATAAATTACAAATTTTGTATTGTTCGATGCGTACCGAACCGAAAGCACTGTATCGAACGGTTCAATAATGATACAAATATCGTTGCACCCCTACATGATATATATATATGTTTTTTTTTACAAATTATACATAGATTACTATTTAGATATAGCTGTGGATATATGTGAATATATTTTTGACATGTATGTTATTCTTATTACTGTCAGATTAGCGTTTATCTATTGAGTCGGATGCAGCATTAATCTTAAAAAAATCAAAGAATTGAAGCTGGATATGAGCACAGCCATAGGGTTAACTGGAGAGACAAAACTGAAAAAGCAGAAGGTTATACTTGGACTTCAATATTATCACAAATAGAGCTAGTGCCTATGGGCAGGCAACCACAGGTGGAGCTGAAGAGCTCAGTGCACAAGTCTGGCTCTTTTGTTTCGCAGGAAATGTTCAAGCCATCAGATTCCAAAACCATTTAAATGAAAGCTTTGATAGGATTTTTTTTTTTTGTGTGTGTGGGGTGGAAACTTATTGGTTTATTATTTTATTTTTCCTATGTACGGACAGGAGAAACATGAGCTTGAGCCAATGGACTAATAAAATATAGTGCTGGTTTTACAAGCCTTATTGCTTCTACTTTAGCTCATAATGTGCTGATGTCAGATCCTAATGAAGTCATCATGGCACTGATATTCATCAGCTGGCATAAGCGATAATACTTTCTGCTTGTTTTCTTATGATGCCATTATGCAACTTTGAGTTTAGAAGTTCAAAGAAGCTCAGTCATAATAAGGAATGTGCTTACACGTACCTGCATACACACTACAGTATGTACTTAAGATATGACCCAGTGTTCAAATGTAGAAACTGCCCAACTTTTGATTTACATTCCACAGCAAATCAGCAGCTTGCTTAAATTACAGTCTGTGCTGCAAACACAGAACATGGGCTCAGGATCAGAAGTGTGAATATGTGCTTCTTTATACTCGTTTGTAGAGGACTTTTTGGGGAGGGGTTTGACATGCAAAGCTAGTTTTTCTGTCACACTGTAGTGTGTAAGTGTCATGAGGGCAGAGGACTTGGGGCAGAGCAGCACAGGAAGTTCTGACTTCCTCCTCCATCACTGAGAAACCCTCCCCATGGCAAAGATGTCCGGTGGAGTTGACTCACCGGAGATTTATTTTAGGGCTGTAACTTGTGTATTAGTGTGTATCTTTGTACACAGTGTATATGTAGTACACTGTGTAGTTCTGAATCTTTCTCCCATGTTTCCACCTTAAGCAATCTCTCTCTTACTCTTCTTATTGTCTTATATTTTTTATTACACTTCCCATCACGGTCCAGGTTTCGATCCATCTTTCTCAGAGTCCTTTCCACTGTGGAAGCTTCTAGTACCCATATCAGCTGACTACAAAACATCTTTGGGCAGCTGCTGCTTGCTTTTGTGTGTTTTTTCTTTTTAATGCATAAATTAGCATTCAGCGTTGACATGACAATTGGCTCTTTAGTGTTCATGCATGTGTGTATTTTGTGTGCGCATGGATTGGCCAGGCAGTAGAGGAAGCTGTCGTGGGAGTGTCTTTTCCAGCTCCTAGGACAGATAACATTACCCCGCTGATGCTTACATAACTTCCAGGCAATGCCACGTCACAAGTGACCCAGACACATATACACAGTTGCTCCCACATAAACATACACACAAACTGGTACATTTGTACCCATGTAGATAAAACAGCTGCCTCCATGAGGCTCTGATTGTGATACAAAGGTTGTGTGTCTGTGACTGTGATGTACTTTTAAGATAAAGGAAAAGCATTCTAGAAATCTTTCTAGAAATGATTTGTGTGTGTGTGTGTGTGTGTATTCCCTCCTTCTCCTCCTCTTCCCTCTCTTTTCAGGCTCGGTCACGTCCTCCCTTCTCTCTCTCTGATTCTTGCTGTGTTTCTATATTTTCTTTTTAATTTTAGTCTCATCTTCACAACAATGACACAAGTTTGCTGATTTGCATGTTTTTTATGTAAATAAAACCAATCATAACACTATTAGGAACATTAAAGATATTGCATCTTCTCCACGGGTTGCACATGCTGCTTTTCAGATTGGATTCAGTTAGTGTGAAAAGCACTGCACAGCTGCGGAAATTCCACATGTGAATGTTTACATCATGGTTTTTTTTTAATTTTGTAGGGAAACCCCTCTTTTTCCCCCTCCTTGATCTGGTGTTATTGGGCAAAAGTACATGTTAGTTAGTGGGACTTCCATTTAGGAATATAAGGAATAACCAGTTAAGTAATAACTTTTTTTGTGTGTGTGTGTGTGTGTGTGTGTGTGTGTCTCTGTTATCGGGAAATCCATTTGTGGCTAGTTGTTCTCTATGTAGGTCATGTTGCAAACAAGCTCCATCGGTTTAATACCAGTATCACAGACACACACACACACACACTCGTGCACATATGCTTTCCCATGAGGGTCTGTGTTTCCTTCCAATGTGGTAACCACATGTTTAGTGATGAAGGGAAAGAGAGAAAGTGGTTCGCTTATTTCTAGAAGCTGATTATTGCTTCATTCTGCTGGAATAAGCAAGATGCTAATACACACTGTTGGGTTACACTAACTGTCAGCAGTGTTGGCCCATCAACAAATGTGTGTTTATTCAGTGTGTATAAGTTATTTCGTTACTACAGAGATAAGTAATTGATCGTGTGTCAGGCCACATTTTTGTCTTGCAGCATTTTTGTTGTGTTTAGGGGGCCCTGCCACAGCTGTTAAAGACAGCTGTAACATGGTAAACATCTGAAGTGTTGCATCATCTTCTTAGTCTGTGGCTACGTCCACACGTACACGGGTATTTTTGAAAATGGAGATTTTCCGTTTTCGTTTTAAAAAATAATCCCGTCCACACGTAAAGGCAAAAATGAAGGAAAACGCTGCTATGAACATGCCAAAGCAACAGGTGGTGCTATCCGGTTGTTCAGTCTGACGTCACTAGCCGTGTGTGGGTCTAAACTCCGCTGCAGGTCCATATATCAAACGATCACTATGGCATTACTGAGAGTTGAAAAACTGTCTAAAGTCTTTCATCTTTAATAAAATGATCAGCGTTCTGCTCTACCAGGTGTAACAATTGAGTTTAACATCCAGGCATCCATGAAAACGGAATTTAACAGTGATCACTGGCTGTTTTAGGAGCTTTTTGAGATCAAATAGAAGAAAATACACAACATTAAACATGTTAACAACACAAAAGCCATATTAAACGCAGACTACTTTAGACCCGGAAGTAGGATTCGTCGCGTCATCACTGAACAACCGGATATTCCTAACCGTGTAGAAATGTTGGCCAATCAGAAGTCTAGAAGCCTCGGTGGGAAAAAGTAAACAAAGCTGGGGCATAGAAGCAGAACCAAGTCGTCTGTGTGGAGGGACAGTAACTGTGTGTGTATATGTAAGCATTTAAACACTGCAGAGAGTACAATTAACAGTAACAGTATTGTAGAAATTCATTTCACCGAAACAATAACGTGGCGCACACTGTGACGTCAAAAAATGCGCACATCTTTGTAGCTGCGTTTTCTCCGTTTTTCTTGTCCACACATAAATGCAAAAACGGAGTTTTAGAAAATATCCACCCTGGCCGGAGTTTTTAAAAATCTCCGTTTTCAGTGACCAAAAACGCCGTTTACGTGTGGACGAAAGGTGCAAACGCATAGAAAAATCTGCGTTTTCAAAAATACCCGGGTACGTGTGGACGTAGCCTCAGTCTGTGTATGTATATGAATGTATGTATGAGGAGCTGCACAAAAACACAAGTGTGTGTGTGTGTGTGTGTGTGTGTGTGTGTGTGTGTGTGTGTGTGTGTGTGTGTGTGTGTGTGTGTGTGTGTGTGTGTGTGTGTGTGTGTGTTTGTTTGTCTACATGTGTCTTTGTGAATGAGACTGTTTGTTGTGTGTGTGTGGATGAGACAGGATGCTTATTATGGGCATGTGTATATATTTTCATGTGTAATTCTTCAGTGACAAATACTAGACTTTTGAAGGTGGCACTTTAAAAATAAAGTCTCTAAATGTGTTTTAGACAGAATTAATTTAGTGATCTGAATATGTTCTGCTTTTTCAGTAAGCTTGAGTTTTTTTCGCTATGAATTTTTTATTTTCATTGCTTTTTTCTGTGTCATTAAATGTAATTATTTTGTGTTTCACTTCACTACACTTGTTGCTCATGATGACATTGTGTTTTGGGGTTTTTTTCTAACCATTCCTCTGTATTGCCCCGAGTGTGTCATGGTTGTGCTATTTCTATCTCTGTTCTGTGCAATACAAAACATACTTTGTATTAATTCCTGTGGTCCTCTTTGATTTCTTGAAGCAGAGTCTGTCAAACTAGAATATGTCATTGACCACCAGATGAACCCCCACATTAGACCACAGACCTCAGATTTATTTCATTAACCCTTCCAGTCAGGACTGCTTAGTTCCTGCTGTGGAAGCAACTTGTGTGCAGTGTTCTTTATCAGCAAACATAAGTAAGATATAAACCTACCCTCAGACACTGCTTTCCATTATGTGATGGCTTCTGAACTTGTTGGCTTCATGTCAGAATGACGACCATTGTCACAAAGTGGCAACTGCAGTCTGACTAGGTTGGGCATAGTAACATTTATGTCAATGAGCCAGAAATGTTACATATCACATTCCTGATTGCCTTGTATACATCAAAAATGTTCAGCTTTGCCCAACAGAGCAATATTTCCTCAGAGGAATTAAACTAGTCTTTGCAGCTCTGATTGTCTCTTGTTGTGGTTCATTACACGTGCTGATTCCTTGCTGTGGTGCAGGCAGAGTCATATGCATGCTATCTAGGATATGACTTGATATCTCATCTCTGCCCTGACCTCTTTTTAACTCAGAGGCGGAAGAAGCAACAGATGGAAGATGAGAAGCGGAAAAGCAAAGGGGAGCGGGGTTGGTTAGCTGTGTTGTCTAGGATTCCAGTAGGATTAGGTAGAGGAAGTTGTGACTCTATTCGTGGTGCTTAAAGGGTAGAGCTGGGGGTGAGAGCTGGGGGTGAGACCAGAGAGTGACGTTACCACAGTGTGAATCAAGGACCACAGTGACTTATTTGTACATTTGCGCACAAACAAACACGATTGAAAGCTTTTTGATGGACACATACAAACGTGTGATTATCTCGGGCTTTTGTGAATGAAAGTCAGTCTAATATTGTATGACTTGACAGCTCTGTGTGTGTGTGTGTGTGTGTGTGTGTGTGTGTGTGTGTGTGTGTGTGTGTGTGTGTGTGTGTGTGTGTGTGTGTGTGTGTGTTGAATAGCAGGACAAAGAGTGTCTTGTATTTTGGCAATGGTTTGGGAGGTAGTTAGGCTTGTTGGGTCCAGTCCTGGGGGCCAGGGATGGGAATGTTCAGTGTGTGTGTGACTGGAAGAATGTTGCTGTTTGCTGAGTGAAGAGCACAGAGGCAGCAGAGACTGTCCAAACACACGTCTGTTTGCCAAGTGTGTGTGTGCGTGTCTGAGTGACGATGCCTGAGATAGTGTGTGTGTGTGTGTGTGTGTGTGTGTGTGTGTGTTATTGGGGCAGTGTGTGAGTAAGAGGGGAAAGTGTGCTATGAGCAGTGGTGGAAAGAGGTGTAGAGCAGCTCTGTGTGTGTTTCCCCATGCTATGACCTTCTATTCAATGGAGACTTTCATATGCAGTTCTAGTCTCCATGGTAGGGGAGCAGACTAGACTGAAAGAGGCCTGTCTCTTCATACCTGTGACCTACTCACCGCACACACAAACAGACACACATACACATTAATCCACATTGCAGACTTTGCTCAGGTTGTTTTTCTGTGTGTAGGTGGGTGTGTGTTTACTGTACTGTTACCTGTTTGCTTGGCTGATGAGAGGTCAGTAAAGTGGGTGAGTAATGGAGGGCTGATGTGAAGGACGGAGAAAAGATGATAAAGATCATTGATGAAGTATGGAAAGGATAAACTTAGTAAGGAAGGCAAGGATCAGATGAGTAATATTGGAGGGAAGAAAGGATGTGAGTAATAACAGAAGCTGGGGAAAGAGGAGAAATCCCTGAAAACAGTCTGTGAAGTATGGAGTTAGAGGGTAAAGCAGCTGAAAAGATGAAAAATAGCCCTTTAACGGAGACTAGATTTTAGAATAGTCAACAAGTATGTAAGTGTTGTCAACTTGGGAAAAAAATGTTAATGTGTCTTCATAGTAGCATGTGTGCTTGGAGGTAGTGAAGGCCTCTGTGCAGTGTGATTTATTCTGAGGCTAGGTCTGCTTCCAGCTGTCCCGACGGGGTCCCAATGACTTTAACAGGCGCAGACCTCCATCACAGAAAGACAGAGGAAGAGGGAGACGGGAGATTTTTTTTGGAGGGGGGTATTTAGACAGTGGAAAAGTCAACATCATTTTCAGTCTGCTAATTCTATTTAGATTCGCATACTTCTCCTTCAGTGTAGAAACCTCATTTCTCAGTAAGCAGCCATGTACCCTTATTTTTTATACCTATAATTATCATAATAGTACTGCTGAATAGCCAGTAACAACGAAAAGGCTTGCTTATATTTATGTGTGAGCTGTTTGAGATTATACAAGCAGATTTGAAGGGAAGAGACTCTTATTTTTAAGTGGTTAATTACCTTTATTTCCTAGTATCTTCATACTGTGGGACTAAGTAACTATATAAAATAACACAGCCCAACCTTCAGCGTATCTGTCTACTTTATGTCCCCGCATGTGAACTGCCAACTGATGAATGTAAATGAGAATTTATCTAAGCATTAGTTGCCTGGTTGAGTAAATAATTCTTCTCCTTCCTCACAGGTCCTGCTGAGGTTCCCATGATGTCCCCAAATGGGTCGATCCCTCCCATCCACGTCCCCCCAGGCTACATCTCACAGGTTAGTTTATTTTTGTGTGTATTTTTCCTCAGTTTAATACTCTTTGACTTATTTTTTATGTTTATCGTGTTTGGGTTGTGTGGGAGCGTTTGAGTAAAGAAAAAAAAAATGGACTCAGGGGGAGATTTGTGCATGCACGACTACACTAAATTAGCTAGTGCTTCTCATTTCTCCACCAAAAAGAGGCTTCTTTTAAGTAATAAAAATGCAGATATTTCTTAATTTAATATATTTCAAGGTAAATTTACCCAGTGTTCATTTATTTTTTCAGTTCACTCAATTAGTCTGTCTGAAGACTGTTTCAGCATGTTGGTTCTTGTCACTGGAAAATTGTTATGATGCTGTAAATGGAAATAAATCCATAAATCAAACTCATGCGTTAACAGTAAAAAGTAGTTGCGTTAGTGTCCAAAACTGGAGAATATAGCAGCATAGCATATTTCTATGCACTGGCTGGTTGATAGACTAAGCAATTTGTACTTGTATAATGTTTTATTGAACAGCTATCAGAAGTGGGTCTAGTAGTCATTATTAAAGGATGCAGATGATAGGTTTTTTTTTTTTAGCCTGTGCTTGACTCCCACAAAAGTCACTTATTCTGTCTGTCATAGAGAAGCAACCACGCTGGTCTTCTTGACCCAACAGAGCACCAAGAATTTGGAGTATTAGGTTCAATTAATATTTGAGTCCTCTACAGGAAATGTGTATGCGCTTTCTCTATTAGATAACAACACCAGGACAATGAGAAAAAGAAGTCAATAAACTATCCTCACAAGATTTCAAAAAAATCCTGTGGTTTGTCTGTTGGCGAGATTGTGCTCTTACCCAACGGAGGTCGGGTCATTGGCTCACCGTGGGTGTGTGTTTGTGTGTGTGTGAGTGGGGACTGAGCCAAGCCTGAGCGGGAAACACTGTCACTGTTAGATAAACAAGCATGATACGGGAGACAGGCATTCATTGGGCAAAATTTTTTTTGGAAGGGGGGGATTAGGGTTGCACGAAGGGGTGAAAGGAGAAAGAGCACTGCTGTGGTGGACAGTAGTGTGTTGAAGTAGTTGTGTCTTATGTGTCTAAAGTGCTCATGTGTATGTGTGTCCTCTGGGAGTTTTCACTAATGCCTGCAATGTGATGCCATGTGTGTTTGTGGGTGCTTCATATTTGGAATGTGCGTGTCCTTGCCAATAAATGTGTGCGCTTGTAGGCCTGGTCTGCACATACTCCTGCAGAGACTTTGCCCTTGTTTTACTGTAAACACATCGTTTTTTCATGTGCAGCAGAGGGGATGAAAGGGCAGAGAGCGGGCCTCCTCCTCTGCATCTATTTGCTCCCTCTCAAGGTTTTTCTCACATCAGATTAGTTTTGTAACTCTCTTCCTCCCCTCCTGACCCTCTTTCATTCCCCACCATCTTTCTTTGTGTGGTGTCTGTTGCTTCTCAGTTTGTGTGGGGATTTCACGGTGGTGTTATTTAGTGTATGTGTGTGTGTGAGAGACAGTGTGCGGTGTTGTTGTTGTTAGGCACCAGCAGATGACTTCCCCCTCTCTGCAGGGAGTGTGTGTTTGCGCTCTTCTCGGAATGCAGGCCTGTGAAAGTATCTGAATAGTTGGAATGTGTGTGTCTGTATCTGTGTCCGAGTGAAAATGAATACAAGTATGGGATCTATGCTAATTTCAGGCAGTTCTCTGAAGCTTGTTGCCAGAAAAATGTGCAGGCCATCTAAGGACACATTTGTTTTTCATTGCTTTAAGGGACCGCACATCCTGTTGGTACACGCTCAGCTGTCAGATAAATCATGCAGTTAATTCTTTTATTAAATATCCACCATTTAACAGACAGAGCACCTGCTCTTGTAAAATAATGGGCAGTGAAGTACTCTTGGCATGATGGGCAATTCACTCAGTTCTCTGAATCACTTGACTTAAATTAAAGCCAGCACTATCTGAGGAACCTTTACTCAACAGTATATAAAGCAGTCAAAGGCAGTGTGCACTTTTCAAGTCTTGCGTGATTTGTAGGTACTAAAATTCAGGCGCACAGATGCACATTTCTTAGTCTTTTAGTCTTTTTAAAAATGTTATTTTCATGTTCTGTGAACCCATACTTAGCTTTTCTCCTCTCTCCCACAGGTGCTGGAAGATACCACAGGGGTCCGCCGAGTGGTTGTGACCCCCCAGTCTCCGGAGTGCTACCCTCCCTCCTACTCTCCAGCTCTCTCCCCCACACATCACCTGCCGCCATACCTGCCTCACCCTCACTTCATCCCCAACTCTCACTCTTTCTATCCTCCCGTCAGCCCCGGGGAGCTGCCTCCCCATCAGTACTACCAACACCACCTTCCCCCCATGTACGGCGATCCAGGTACTCGTGCTGACTGAACACAGGCCATCTGCAAAAACAAAAAAGAAAGCAAAAAAACAAAACCAAATCAGATTTTGACATTGAGTTAAAATTCAGTTACGAATATGCGTCACACAACCTGCACGGTACGAAATTTAACATGAAATATTTTCTATGCTCTTCTTCCTTGCAGAAATCATCCCAGTTTATGGGATGTCAAACTTCATAGGGAGGGAGGATACATACAGTAAGCCACAACCTAAAAAGTTAAAGGAACCGAGACAGAATCGAGTCAATTCTCCTCCCTCTACTCCCTATAAGGGCAGCCTTGGGCCAGCACACAATGGATACAGGTGATCATCATTTATGAGATGCACTTTAAGATTAGCCAACTCATTAATGGTTAGACTTCTGAAGGCACGATGTTGATGATTTATATATTCATTTCATTTTTTATGTCATTATATGGAGGTAATATAAAAATCAGTTAACTAAGCTGTGTAAAATTTTAATGTATTAGCTGTTCATTTGGAATAAGAATGGACCTGTTTTCACATGTATGCCTGAGTGCTAGTAATTACATGCTGCAGCTGCAAATGTCCAAATAAGTGAACTCTACCCACACCTTTCCTAACACAAAGTTAGAGCACACAGTTATTTGAAGCATTCACAGGGATTACATAGGCATCATGTGTTAACCTCAGCTGCAAAAAGTACACCCAATATTAGTGTGAAAATCCATAAACACAAACACAACCTTGCTAAATGTTGTTCTGTCGATTTTGCCCATGTGTGAAAACAGCTCATGTGAAGGAATCTTTTGCTAGGAATTTTTTTCTTTCTTTTGATCTATTTTCCACACCTTATTTAGTTAGTATTTTTATTGAAGAGAAAGGTGAACAGCTCATTTGGTCACTGCAGCTTTTGGTTGCAACTGAGCAAAGGGTGTATGATTTATATACTTCTTGTTTTATGTCTTTTATGTAAATACAATGAATTCTGTTGTGATTTTCTTCGGGATGCAGCAACAAATCACACGGCCCAACGCTCGGGTCAGCGGGGTCTGGTGGTGGAGTTGGCAGTCCAGGAGGGAAGAAGCCAGAGAGACGGCTCCGCAGCAGTCCGCGAAACAGTGAACCAGACACACACACACAAGGTAGGACTTGCACAAACACAAGGGCATGAGAGAGACTAGTACCCACTGTCAATGAATATTTTTCTGTCTTAAATGTATACGTCGATATAGTTCAAATAGTTTCAAATAGAAAAAAAATGACACTCAATAAGTAACATTAAACACGGATGTTGACATGAATGAGTCCTGACACAAACCTGCATCACAGACATACAGACAAGTATAAAAGAGTTAAATCAAAATATCATATTTCAGTGTATCCGCTTATCGCAAGATCCGAGACACCAAATCAAAAGAAAGGAGACAGTCTCAATGTGAGCGTTTTAAAGTTTAAATATCTGCTCAACAGAAAATGTCACTACAGTCTCTTTATTTTCCAAATAATAGACATGTCACCATGCAACAAGATCATCTTTTATATGTGAATAATTTGTGTTCTCTGTGACATTTCTGTCTTGCTCTGTGTGACTTACTTTGTCCTCTTTAACCTCAGTGCCCCTCTGCATTCAATTAAATCAAATAAAACAACCTTTGCTCCTCTCTTTCTATCACTGTCCTTTTTTGTCACACAGAAAGAAATGAATGGATGAATGCAGCCTCACTGAGTTGAAGGGATAGGGGGGTGTGGGCAGGGAGGTGGAGAAAGGGGGTAAGGGTTGTCTGGGTAAGCACATAGCTGAATCTGTCCCTGAGCACTATCATTTTACCCTTGCTACAATACCGGCCTTGTTGGTGAAGGCTTAGCCGTGGGGGGGATGGTTGAGAGAGGGGTGAGAGAGATGGGGGAGGGTGGAGTCACATACCTGTAGAGCCCTGCTTGAGATGAAGGAAACCTTTGAGCGCTGAGATTTAGATACCGCAGCTTAGCCTTATCGCTCAGACACACATGAACATCAGCACATGTGCAAAGACATTAAGGCACACACACACGTGCGGTTCTTCTTTAATGGCAGGTCTTTTGACGCATAAGATGAATGTCTGAGCTGTTAAAAATGACAGAATATTTCATTATACACACACACACACACACACACACACACACACACACACACACACACACACACACACACACACACACACAAAGTGATGTTTTTGAAGGTGATGACAGAAACAAAGTGAGACGTAAATTGATTGACTGTACTTGTCAGGCTCTTTTAAATTTACCCTCCCCATAAAACTTTGGCTTAGTCACTCACAGCATGGTGCAGGATCACAGGGATCTTCCAGCTAGGTTTGGTGTGGAGATGCTGATCAGGCACAACATTAAAACCACTTGTCCAATATTATGTGGGCTTCTTTTGTCATGGCAAAACAGCTCTGGCTTGTCAGGGAGTGAACACTGGATCACTTAAGGAAAGGGAGGGGGTGCCTTCAGAACAGATCTGGGATGTCAGATTTATTTTTACATTTTGTGCCACATGTAATCCATTGTGATTTTAAGTGGGCTAGATGAGCAAAACTCCACTTTCTGTCAGTGTAAAGATATTTATATACTCATTTAATCCTTGAGATATCTTAACATAAAATGAGAAAGTGCAATTTCAGCAGCACATCTCAGTTTTTCTACACAAGTAAATTAAAATTTGTTATTGCAAGTGTGTTTTTTTTTTTACACATGTATTGTAATTAAATGTGTAGTTTTACAATTTGCATGTGTGAAATTGCAGAGAAAGTTCCGGTAGCTCACTGCCCAGAGTTTCACATATTTATAAAAAAGTTTTTGTTTATTGATGACTTTTTTTTTTTTTTTTAAAGCCAAATTTCTATTGTAGACAATGGAAAAACAGGAACGTTGCTCTCATTTAATTTTTTATCTATTACTTAGCTCCTTTGGTATGTAGTATGAATGGCTTTGGATAGGTCTTTATCAGTGCAAAAAGCTGTACAAATTCTAAAAATAGAGTCCAAAAATTTATGCTTTTCCAAAGTCGTCCACCAGGCCACACTGGATGTCTTTGCTGGGGATGATTTTGGCTCCAGGCCCTTATGTTTGACACTCCTGTTTTAGATAGATCAGTTGCATCCTACTCATGCTCGATCCAATTGGGAATTGGGGAGTTTAGAGGCTGGGTCAACAACTTGAATCCTTGTTTGTGTTTCTGAGCCAATTTTTGGGGGGAAGACGTTGTCTGCTGAGATGATCACTACCATTGGTTAGTTCATTTAATAAACACAGATCTGCAGCATTGCTTAGGCAGGTGCTGTGTTTCAAAGAACCATGTTAGGAATATAAATTTACTGTCAGAATATTGCATTGAATATTGAGTTAGTTTTCCACATCCATGCAATGTTGGTGACTAGAATTTTGTTTTTGTTGCTCACAGCTCTGAAAAATGATCTTTAAAAAAATGTAACAGCACCACCAACTCCATCCAGGAAAATGTCCACATAACGCAATCAAATGTGTACACTGGACTTAATCAGTATGGAAACTACTTCCTTTTTACATTTTTTCACAATAATAGTCATTATAATAATTAAGAAAAGTGAAAAAAGTAAAAAAACGTACACACTAAAGTAAAGAGCTAACACATCTGTACACATGCAAGTTGACATCTGCAAATGCAAACCAAAACCAAACATCTTATTGCACTGCAACAAAAGGGAGATTGCACAGCTTACAGTACACACACACGTGTGCGCGCACACACTAGAGGGAATTAGCTAAAATCAGCCACAGGATGAAAAGGGAAGTGAGATCAACATCTCAGCTTATGGGATTCATAGTTTCATGTGCCACATACTGTACAACTCAAACAACCATAACACTCTTGACAGATAGGAGCATGTCAGCGTGTCATTTGTTGTTTGGTCTACCAGGGTCTCAGTACAGGGCTGGAGATCAGGCTGAGTCAGCTGGATATATCACACAACACACTTGCACACCAACACACAACCACACATATGCTCAAACACCCCGTGACTGAGCTTCCTGTAAAACAATCAGACCATGAGGCTCCAGAGGATAGGGGGGCAAACGGTGAGAAAGGGGGTGGAATGCTGGATTTGAAGGACAGATGCGAGAGGACAGAGATGGATGCAAAGTTTTCTTTATCGCAGAGAAGGCAGAGATGGAAAGACAGAGAGGCGCAAAGTTAAAGAGCAGAGTACAAACATTCCAACAAAGTTGCTCCTTGGCCCGATGCATCCAAGTCAAGTCCAATCCAGAATACCACACACACACACACCACACATAGCCGCCTACGCTTTGCCCTTGATGCCCTTGCTTTATATGTGTGTGTGTGTGTGTGTGTGTGTGTGTGTGTGTGTGTGTGTGTGTGTGTGTGTGTGTGTGTGTGTGTGTGTGGCTGTTGCCCCAGTGCCAGCAAGGCAGCAGGCTTACTTGGCCAGCAGAGCGTCCATTCTCTAGTAAAGCCAGCTCTACAGGCCCTGTTCCTCAGAACTGAGCTGCTTGCTGAGCAGAAACAGATGTGGGCTCCGTCCCTTCTGTTCCTCCATCTTGCTTCTGCATCATCACCACCACAGATCCTGTCTCTCACTCAAAAAAACCTGGGATTTCAGCAGAAACAGATGGACCAGTTCCCTCAGCTCCTCCATCTTTTTCTTCTACGTCACTGCTAAGCACTGTGAAAGCAGGAGAAACCAGATGTGTGCAGTGGCTGCTTTGTCCACTATGTCGTCTCTGTGAATGAGGTGTGGAAAATAAGAAGGGTTCACAGTCATAGATATGGAAGTGGTCTGTTATCTTAAGGTATGTCTGTTATCTTAAGGTATGAGAGGTATGGAAACCCACCTTCTCTATTATGTGAAGAGATTTTTATAGGCTACCAATCACGACAGTGTTCCAAGAAAGACGTTTTAAAAGCAAAAAAAGCATGAGTGTAATTCAGCGTTTAACCATTTCTTTGCTTCATAACTGAAGAACATTTCTAAAATATTTACTTGAAAAATATTCTCCTTACATGTTCTACAGTGGCCTCCTTTTTCAGACTTTCGCCATGCATTTTTCAGGTTATAAAAGTATCAACAGTAGCGACTGAGCTTTATCATGGCCACTTCACTTTGCATGGAAAATTCACTCAAGTAAGCATTTTCACTTGACCTTCAGATATTACTGTCTCTGCGAAGTCAAAGCATGGCTATTTTTTAAGTAAACTGTACGAGAAGTTAGAATTATAGCATAATTTAAATGCTAAAACATTTATTACAAGAAACACTAGTAGAGAGAGTTAATAAGGCAAAGTATTAGCAATGTCCTTTGCAAAATAATCATTAAGTTTACATAAAGCAGAATTTTACCCCTGATGCAAGTCCCAGGACTCTTTCTCTTGTTAGACAAATATAAACCACTGCACTAAGTAGCCATCCTATCTAATTAAGTTAAAATGCCAATTAGTGAGAAATTCATAGCACTAGTACTGGTAAAATGAGGCATGTACTGCAGTTTTTTGTAAGGTTTTATAAGCTCGTGTGTCCTTTGACCGAGTCCAGTCGTGACTCATCAATTATGTATGTTAACCATCCAGCTCCTTCCAGCTTCTCCTGCTGTGATTGCAGAAGCGGGCCTGAAAATGTGTGAATACACACCCAGCCTTTCCTTACTGGATTGTTTTTGTGAGTTGCCATGGCAATAATCTCAGGCCCCCACCCTCCCACAGACACACAGAAAAACTCCTACCCCTTCCCACAAACCCAAATATGGCCATGTTTGTAGGGCAACCTGGAGGCCAGAGAGGTGGAAGAAAGAGACTAGAAGGTGAAAGTTGAGATAATAAAAACAGAAAATGCACAAGAAAAAAAATGAGAGTTGGAAATAAGAGTCAAAAGGAGACATGTACAGAAAACAGAAAGCGAGTGTGGGATGGCTTTATCAGCAGAGGAATGTCTTTCCCGCTAATATCGTGTAACAGGACTAATGGGATTAGAAGGGGAGGGTATTCTTGTTAGTCACAATGGGTACACCAGATATTTCACCATTCAGTTGAATGAATCTTGTGATACAAGTGATAAACTATAGCACCTAGTCATTCTACACTGACCAGACTTGTGCAAGTCTTGCTTAGAAAAACAAAATTATAGTTGATTTAAACTTGCTAAGTAATTTAGTGTCCTTGGTCGTCAGTTTTAGGAAAGGGAAAGACCTGACGCTGCTTCCCTTTAGATATTTTTTTCCATTTTATGTCACTCAGGTGGCCTTTATACCACTTACCCAGGAAACTTAAACGTAATAATTAAAGCTAAAAATGCAGAGTATAAAGCAGCGATCCATATAAGATGAAAGCAAGGTTGGTTAGCAAGCAAACACACTGTCTGGCAGCACTAGTTAAACACAGAAACCTGCTGTTAAGTGCTAAATAATATACAAACTCTGCATCTCACCCACCAAAACTGAAGACCAGACTGTAGGTGTTTGTACAATCAGCCACTCATAAGACAAATGCATTTAAAATTGTTTCAAAAATTCCCAACGCTACAAACACTTTCAAGAGCTCTGAAATGAGCACAGTTAGAAGACACGTGGCAATTACAGTCACCTGTGTTGGCTTCCATCTCTCTGTTAGAGCAGACATGTCTGTAATTGTGTAAACTTTGATTGACCCCTGGTCTTAGGGGATTGATTTGTGTTTGACCTCAAGTGGCCAGTTGAGGAACTGCAGGCCAGTGTGGCTACCTGTAGTTTTGCTTGGTAGGTTTTGAATTTCTTCGACCATGTCTTACGAAATAATAAATCTAAAAGGGCTTCTTTAAAAAATATGTGAGAAGAGGCATGATTTAACAAACCAACATGAAACACATGAAAAAGGTCATTTGGGAATCTTGGGATAATTTTAACGTTTCATCAAAACCTAAAATTTCATTTTTGAAATTCACACACATGAAACCTCCAGTAACTCACAAATAAACTGGGATTTAGTGAGTTGTTGTTGTTTTTGTTTTTTTAATGGATGTTGCCAGTTTGTTTACACAAATTGCTTTTGGGAAATGAGTCACAAAAAACCATCAGATTTAAGTAAAACTATACAAATGACTGATATTGGAGCATGGACAGCTATCACCTTGCTTATTAATGTACTTATTGGTGCCATCAAATGCATGCACAGTATGCACAGTGGGTAAAGACAATTTCTGTCATTACTAAAAACAGCTTAACAACAGCCTAAGGCATTTAAATTTAAATTGAGGTATTTATTTTTAATTTGCCTTTGCAGTAAAGGAGACATTGCATTGATTAGTCTCCAACTATCTACCACTTTGTTGTTTGCCTTTTTGTCGCTGTTCCTGTTTTTAACCAGCCCTGCTATCTGTGGATTGTATAATTCCCTCCCGCTGTCTGCCAGTCTGCACTCACTCCCTCAAACTTTTTTTTTTTTTTGGCTGAGCAGGGTCAAATGGGGTCAGGGTTCTGAGAAACGCATCCCCCATAATCCCTCACTGCTTAGCCAGGTTGCTTTGTCACTCACAGCACGTACATTCTTTTATAAACACATGTGCATGCATGTGCAAATGGTATGAAAACGTGGATAGACTTTTTTGTGTCAGCTGGCAGTTGAAGTGTTCATTTTCTTCCTTAGTGAGAGGGTTGCAGTGGAAAAGGTCTCTGTGTCTACATTGGCATGCATGCATGCATATTAAGAGATAACAGGTTAGGAAAGGGAGTCAAAAAATGTGATTTTGAGTATAAGAGTATAAGAAGGCCTTTGTATTCCAATATTTGCAACACATGAGCTTTTATATATTATTTTTATGGTCTGGTAGCTTACCCTTCATTTTGCATAGTCTTTATCATTTACATGCACTCTTTCTAAACGGTTATTAATGACCAAGAGATTAGGTTGCGTATGCAGACATCCAGCAGTAGTAACCAAATTCTTCCCCAGGATGACCCCTTACCCTATTCTTATTTTTGTGAAGTCCATTAAGCAGGTTACAAGAGAAAGTGAGTCATAATCAAGATTCTTATTTGCAAGTGTCACTTCATCTGTGTTTTGATATTTGATTCTTGAATATACTTCTTGCTTCTTTACTTTCCACTCACCTTATTTGCTGCCTTTTTCTTTTTTACTCTCCAACTTTTCCACGTTACTCTGGACCAGTCCCTCTGTCCGTCTGTCCTTTTCTAATCCCTTTTATAAACCATAACGGCTCTGGCCATGAGAACCAAACCTTCACCATGACAACCATAAATTCAGGCATGTCCCAACAACTTCTTCACTTTGTGTGTGTGTGTGTGTGTGTGTTTGTGCGCTAGTGTGTGTAGCCCAGCTGTTGAACAGATGGAATGCTTGCTATGCAGTAGATGATAATAGTGTGGAATCTGAGGTCTATGCCCCTCTCTACCTCTATTTGCCTCTTTCCTCTCCGCTCTCACTTCTGAACCCACTCCTTCCCTTCTGGTCTTTCTCTGATCTCCACACCTCTCCCTGCTACAGATTGAGCGTCCATCACTTTGCTTTGTTCTCTCTGATTAGAGGCTTCTAAAGATGGGTATCATAGCTCACTTTGTTCCTTTTGAGCGACACACCACACGCACCCTGTGGCCCAGTACGTGTGTGGAGCGGGGGCTGAGTGAGCGGCTGTTGCCACATTTTTCACATTTTTTTTCTCCAGGCCTTAAAGGTCTTTTTCTGTCCCAGTGCAGACAGACTGTGTCTACGAGCCATAGGCCATCATGCAGGAGGAATGCAGTCTCCTGAATGTCAAAGTGACTCACATTTTACTGAAACGCTCTTTGCAAGTGACATAACTAATTTTGAAGTCTCTGGATGTGTAACATTTAAACATTTAGGAAAATGCTGTAAACAGGGAGGGAGAAAGCGGTACAATTTACAGCGCAAAGACAGGAATGAAGAGAGTCAAGCTTACTCTTTGCTTTTAAGTCGACTTCAATATATTTAAGAAAGAAACATCCAGTCATGAAGCTTCAAATTATATAGTGGGAAGTGCTTAGACTAATCTGAGGTTTTGTTAGTCAGAATAAAATGATGAGACTAACCAAGGCCATTACCACCAGGTGGGAATTCTGGTGGTCACTTTCTTAGCATGACTGTCTTCTCTCCTACGTTTATGACTTAACGGAAGTTTTAAGCTAAAATAGTTCCCTGTTTATTACATCAATTTACTCCAGGTCTCCATCGGTCCTAGTAGTTTGCAGTTGCTGTTGTGCCAGAAAGGCATGTTGCACCATGAGAAGAAGGTATGCGAGTGGTTATTAATCTCCCTAGGAGGCATATTGCTAGCATCTGGAAGAAACTGTCAATGCCTTTTGTCTGCTTCACAGGCAAAAATGATGCTATTAATGATTCAACTGTTTCTTTGTTTTTTACTATTCTTATTAATAAAGGGGAAAAATATTCAGATTGGACCAAAAACAAACAAACAAACAAACAAAAGAAATCCAAGCGATGATCACAGTTAGTTATTTTAATAACATACCTACATTATCATTGCTTCTGTAGAATGTCTCATACCACTACAGAGCGCTGTTATAACAAAATAAAAATATGTACATACACTATATACTTCTGCTGTATTTTTGTAACTTTTAGGAAAAGCCAACCTGGATTTGTAAGTGAGTCATTACTTTATTTATCCGGCTGTTGAGATCAATGGTGTGCATCTGCTCTGCACCTACTGATGATGTCAGTAAAGTTTCTGTAATCCTTTCCTGACATCATCCTAATCCTTTTTCCCTCTTTCCACTTTCATCCCCCCTTTGTCCTCCTCTCCGTTGATCCCTGGCTTGCTCTTTGTCTCTCAATTTCCTTGTGTTTTTATACCTAATCTCTTACCCAGACTCATCTTTCCCATCCTTTCCCCTCTCTTTGCACTCTGTCTTTTAGTGTCTCTCTTTCTTCCTATAAAATCTGCCCGTCGCCTGGTCCCCTCCCCCCATCATTTTCCCTTATTCCTCTTCTTCCTGCTGTCCGTTGTGCTCCGTCTGACTGTTCTCGGTAATCAAACACAGTCGGTCAGACACAGACGGGATGTGAGGTCAGACGAGAATAGGAAGTTATGGTGCGTGGGCAGCGCCAAAAACAGAAGAGAGAGGAACAGTAAGGACACAGGAGGATGTGGAGTAACACCGAGTAGAGGTTCCGTTTCAGATTTCAGCTGTCAGCATCATCTCCTGGTTCATCTCGGTATTAAACACTTAACCAGATGGACTCGCCAACGACCGCCAGTCATAACACTCAGTGGTGAGGTAAAGAAGTAGTGTTTTTCAAACGTTATTACACGTCTTCTGAAATATTAAATAAGTTCTCTTCTTATGTCAGAAGTTGAATTTGTTGAGACCACCTCTTAACTTTATGCTCTTGGTTACATGAGACCAGTACTGTAAATGTGGGGCAAAATCACTGAGCAGGCCATACTCCTGTCTTTTTTTCACTCAACGGCTGATCCGATAAGCTGGGTCAGCCTGTTTGATGGAGCTCTTCATGTCTGGAGCTGTGCTGTAATTCCATAAAAGAGAAAAAGTTCGGTTTTGTCCCAATGGAAGAATGGAAAGATAAGTGTATGTATAAAAAAAGGAGAGAAAAGAGCACTAATGAGCTAATGTGTCTAGCAGTGCATCTGTTGAACTCTATCCGTGCTGCCAGCCCCAACACACACATGTACAAACAGTAGCTTAAACTTCCCCCCCACTGCCCATCAGCAATCTCCTGTGACCTAATACTGAGACGCACACACACAGTCTCTCTTTTGCTCTTGCCCTTTTTTTCTCACACACAGGGAGGGCAAGTAGAGGTTGTGCTTCCATGACATCACTGTTGCCATGACTCATAAGTGTACCCCAGGCACATTAAGGCGCTCTCCTCCATAACCCGTCAGAGGAACCGACATACATGCACACACACACATGCACACTCCATCATTTGTGCCAAATATACATCGATCTTTGAAACCCAAACTGCGTTTTACACAAATATACTGCGCTTGTGTGTAAGGTCTCCATTCACGTGCATGCACGCATGCTTGCATGTTTGACAGTTTCCTCGCTCCTGTAGCACGAGCATCAATCAATCTTGGTTTCATGCAGGTCTAGCTGTTGCTTACCTTCACGCAAAGATTCATAGAGACATCCTGTGTGATCTCGAGTGGTCACACTGAAATGGAGAAAACAGATTCCCTTCAATCAGGAAAAACCTCAACTTCGGGGATCACACGGGGTGGGGGTGGGCGGCAGCGGTGGGGGAGTGGGAAGTTCCCACACGTGTGCGCACACATTCACTTGCGCTCACCCTCATAACAACCTCGAGCGTCTACTAAATCACCTTTACATGTGTCGGTGGACCAGTTTTTATATGCATGTGTTTATGCTGCTCACTTTCAAAGAGGCTGTGCAGAACCAGTGACACACTCAGAAGGGACAGTAAAAACAACAGCTCCACTCACACCCTGAAATGCTTTCTAAGTAGCCTTTATCTTCATGTGGGTTACAAATATTCTCATTATAATTATTTTGAACAGATTATATTTGAGAAATGAAAGAAGTCATTGAAAAATGTTTCCCGCTATCTGTTAGAGACAGCTTCATATTCTAGGTCAAAATCGAAACTTTGATTTGTAATAGATGAAAAACTGCAAAATCTCAGTTATAATAAATGGGAAATGTGCTTTTGTGATTTTTGCTTAATAAACGATTGAATGAATAATTGATTGTCAAAATAGCTACATGTGAAATGTCTAATTCTAAGCTTCAGAATTACTTTTCATATGAATATCACATGTCACTTCCAAGCTAAATCTGCTTAACTGCGTTTTAAAGAATGCACGAAACACAGTCATCATATACACATGTATTCAGTAGAAGTCGCGCAATAAAGTCAACAAACTGGGCTGCAACAACAGCCAAACTGATGTCAGACCTTCCTGGGAACAATTACTCACAGATGTAGATATAGTTGATGTGAAAATGGTGCATCATAATGATTAGAATTATTATTTCTATGAACTGTTTAATCTGAAAACCATCATCAGTTTTTATGTACAAAGCAGAGTAGCCATTGTGGAATATGAGTCATGTTTATTTATTTATTTATTTGTTTGTTTTGGTGATCCCCATATTGTTTCATAGGTCAGAAATTTATGAGTAATCCTTTCTGTGGAATGCATTTAGGTTTTTCCTCTCCTCCTCCCCAACAGCTGTGTAACGACTTGATGAGATGAAATAGGCACTTACTGAAGAAAACAAGTGTTGCATCACACACCATTTGGCAACAGAATTTCTAAAGAATTGATGGGGGTTTTTTATTTTATTTTGGGCTATTTTTGTTTCATTTTTCCACAGATGGTTGAATTATTTGCTGGACTGAAAATGCCACAGAAAACATTACAGTTGATTAGGGAATGCAAATGCTTTTTGGTGACATTTTCAACCTTAATTCCCCCGTTTAAACGCAAACCTTGGCCGACCTTGTGTAATAATGAGCCCTCGATTTCTACATTTGACAGTACCGGTAACATCTGGGAGCTGAAAATGTTCTCATTGTCTCATTTTCAGCCATGCAGCCAATGTGGATGTGATTTGAAAGTTAGAATTTTCACTGGCAATCAAACTCACATTAAGAAAGGTAGAAACAGTTTTCATAGATTGTAATTATGGCCTGACATGTGGGGGAAAATGCCCTTGGGAATTCTCACCCCAGTTTATACACAGAGCCTCTCTTTTATGATGGAATATTTATTATGTCATTCTTGATAATTACTGTCTTTTTTTGTCTGTCTTTCTCCTCAGATCATGATTCAGAGGGGAAGCGTGTTCAAGACATGCTGTCTGCAATCGAAAAACCACAGGTTGGCATACCTCTTCCCACAACTGCACGCACACACACATTCAAACCGCTCTCATCAATCACTTCCCTGTCCGATGCAGTCACAGCTGGCTTAAGCAGTGATGACTTTTCCGTATGTTTATTTGGTCTCTTTGAGTCACATGAAAATGAAATGCTTACGTTTAGAATAATATCTATACTGACTTGTATATGCAGCACATTCCTCATTTTCAATGTTTTTTGGGGGGCTTGAGCAGCAGGGAGAGTAATTATAATTTACGCTGTGCTAATGCTGGCCACCTGAGGGCAGCATCTGCTCACCCAAGCTGCACACTCTGTAATAGCTTTTTTCCTTCCCTGAGGGGAATGTGATTGAATGAATGAGCTGCTTCCGTGCAGACATGGTTTACTAGAGAGGAACTGCTCATTCCAAGTTAAAACAGTTTGGTCAGCATGCTGTGCAAGCGGCCCATTTAACATCTTTGAGTTTACGCCGCGGCTTGAGACTGTGACAACTGAGTGATGATACAAAGAGGATATTTAGTATAACTACAGATGGAGATGCTGAGAAATACATGAAATAGATTTTTGATTGATGTCCAGTAGTAGTGATTTATCTATGCTTAAAACCTCAGATAACTTATAAACTGATCAAGTTTATTATAGTTGAGAATGAGAAGTAATACAATTCGGAGGTTTCCTTGTGACACTGTCTATTTTTTCAGTGCCGATGCATGATGCATGTTCGATGTCCTATAACTTAAAGCGTTTATGATGAATGCAGTAGTCTGTTGCAAATGTACACATAGAGTTATATAAACAGCATAAATTCACCTGGATGGATGGATTCAGCTTTTTTTCAAACAGGCATTTAAACCACAAGATGTTGTGGTTTAAAATATTTAAAAATGACTACTATTGGTAACATTGTATGCAAATCCAACAGTCATTTGTACAGTGGCTTTTAACTACCTGTTATTGACTTCACTAGCAATGCGGCTATAACTATGTGTATTCCTTTGTGTCCTGAAGGTTTCCAATATTCAGGCACGGACTGCACGGCTGTCCTGGGCCCCCCCAGCAGGGCTGGTGAACAGGCATAGTAACGGGATACCTGTGTCTTGCTCCTATGAGGTATCTCTCTCAGATAAGGGAAGAGATGGGAAATATCGCCTCATATACAGGTAGGAAACTTAGAAGTTGGGGGGAAAAAATACAGCGTCCAAATTTAATCCTTAAGGTCATCCAAAGGACACTGGTGACTTTGTATGTCTTGTCTGTGTTTCAGTGGTGAAGAATTGGAGTATCATCTGAAAGATCTCAGGCCAGCTACAGACTACCACGTACGGTAAGGCCTCAATCCTTTTAATATTAACTACTTGTGTGTTGCAGCGTATGGGGGTCCAGGAATCCCTGAAATGTTGGATAAAAACATCCTTTAACTGTTTGTTTCGTTTGTCTTTCTGTATCAGGGTGTCGGCAATGTACAATTTGGTTCGAGGCTCGTGTTCAGAGGCCGGCTCGTTTACCACAGAATCCACGGTCCCTGATGTCCCGTCATCACCAAAACTCACAAATCGTGCCAAGACCAGCCTCACCCTACAGTGGAAGGTACAGCTACTGACATCTTCTTGTCCAGATACTCCTCCATGAAGTATTTTCACTCCCAAGAAACATCACAGTGATTTGTCATTGTGACACATTTAATGATATTTTAAATTAAATATATTACAACTCCGATGCGTTAATAGTTTGAGTGCATCAGCCGTGCAGCACCGACAAGTAGTTGCACAACTCTGTTAGAATGCACCCCTGTGTCCTCTCTGACCTGTTATTTTAGTATTTTTTTATATCCTTGCACACTGTCATTCATAAAGAGTAACATCAGTCACCCAGACAGGATATAAGGCCAATCATAAAAACACAGCCGGTATTCTGTCTGTCTCATTGTCAGAGTCTTTTATCCTTAGCTAATCTCTCAATCTCTCTCTTCTCTCTTCTCTGCTTCCCTCGGTCCATTTCACTGTCACCCATAGCCCCCGGGTGACAACGGATCCAAAATTACAAACTACCTGCTCGAGTGGGATGAGGTAAGTCTGTCATCTGTCATGCTCTACCCTTACCTCAAAGCAGCACTTACACCTATCACCAGTGTCCCTAAACACATGTCAACATTGGGCTCTTCAGACAAGATGGAATAAAACTGTGAATTATGCTCTTGCAATGAATGTCTGGCTTTTCTTCCCATCTTCTATTTATACTTCTTTACTTTGTCGTGCTATTTTTTTCTTCACATTTAACATTTTGTTGTAGGTGAGCTTATCAATCCTAATGTCCGTTCTTGTCTTTATGTCTTTTCTGTATACGTCTTCTCTGCAGGGAAAGAAGAACAGCGTTTTCAGACAATGTTACTTTGGGAACCAGAGGCACCATAAGGTCACACGACTCTACCCCGCCTGTGACTACACATTCAGGTTGGCTGCACACAACGACATAGGCAGAAGGTAAAGTTCTGTTATTGAATGTGTATATATACGTTTTATATACGCACACCTGCATGAATACAGTGTCATGGGAGGCATATTGCATGTTTTTTTGTTGTTGTTCTTCATTGTATACCACTATGGCAGCAGGCAAGCACCGAACTGCTATTCTCCATGTAACATCAGTTACATACAGAAGAATAGACTTCCTCTTTTCCCATTTCCCTCTATTTCCACTCTTCTCTTGCCTCCTCTTGTCATTATAGCGTGGACCATCTCGCCTGCAGTTATTAGGGTGAAAGGGAGCAGAGAGGTCATAGAGGGGACTGAGAGTGAGGGAGGAGATATTAGCTCTGTGAACGAACTCAAAACAGCTTTAATGCATCCTTCAGTTTGGCAGATTTGAAGCTGGGTTACTTGCTTTTATTCTAACTTGAATATTTTTCCCCCCACTACAAATCATCCATCCTCCCTATGCGCTCCTTTTTTCTCTGTTTAACATCCTCTTCGGAACTCATATAACGTCTTCACTCCCAACGCCACGCACCTCTGTGATTAATCACCAATGCACTTCTGTCAGTGTCCTTTTCCTTTTCATTTTCGCTGATTTTTCTCCACCTTTCACTTTGAAAAATATTCATGTCTCCATCTCAGCTGAAATTGAAACCCATGGCAATCATTTCTTCAGCGTTTTGAAGGAAAGCTTAAAATGGAAATTTCTTTTTCGGCAGTGGCTTCAGTTCAGAGGTGGTGTATATCACCATGGGCACCCTGCCTGCTCTGCCTCTGGCACCACGGCTTGTCAGGGCAGGGGTGTCCTGGGTGACCCTGGAGTGGGGGCGTCCTGAGGGCAGTCCCAATGTGGAGCAGCTCAAATACACACTTGAGATCCAGGAGGACAACAGCGTGAGTACCGTCCATGTACAAAAACATTTGTAACTTTTATTTTTCTTTACATTAAAAATAGACCTCAAAGACTCTAGAACATCTTTTGTCTGTTTGTTAGTTTGTGCCCAGTTTACGAGTTTTATAAATCAGCATCAGGGTGTGTTGTACTACAGCAGTCAGTCAACCGAAGACTAAAAGATCTCAGTTTGAAAGTTATGGATATACACATGAAAATAACAAATGAAAAAGACAGTATAAAGGAATATCGAAGCTTATATTCATAATCTCATGAAAAAGATTTAGGGTAAGTGCCACTGATGCACAGCCGTAAATCCAAATATGCAATACAGACATAAACTCTGAGCATGTACAGCAGGGGCCCCCGATCCCAGTCCACGAGGGCCGGTATCCCTGCAGGTTTTAGATGTGTCCTTGATCCATCACAGCTGATTTAAATGGATAAATTACCTTCTCAACATGTCTTGAAGTTCTCCAGAGGCCTGGTAATGAACTAATCATGTGATTCAGGTGTGTTGACCCAGGGTGAGATCTAAAACCTGCAGGGACACCGGCCCTCGTGGACTGGGATTGGGGACCCCCGATGTACAGCATTCTTTGTTTACAGCATTTTCTACAACATTTTTCCACACCTGCCTAAAACCTTTGCACAGTACTGTACATATAAACCACACTATATGTTCCCACAGGTTCTCTGCTCTCTTTCTACTTTATCCATATATATATCTATATACAATAAAATGTGAGCTAAAAGTCAGCATTTATTGCATCCATAAACTCAATAATTTATGCCGATCCTAATGTACCCTGAGAGAATCAAACACTGTACCTCCCACAGGGAACAGACTTTCATCCAAAGTACACTGGAGAAAACTTGAGCTGTACTGTACAAGGCCTGAAGAGGAGTACACAGTATAAATTCAGGGTAAGCATTTGTGTTTTGGTTTCTGCACTTGTGTCCCACTTGTTGAAAATCAGAAGCTTTTTTACTAAGAGAGAATATGCAAAATATGTAATTTTGGCTATAGTTTAACGAGTTGTCTAACACTGCAAATCACTAACCATTTGTCAAGTACACAACATTCAGCTGTGGTTTTTGTGCCTGTTCATAATTCGAGGACATTGTACAAATCTATCAAAATCCTCTTGCGCGTACCTCACCAGGTGAGTTTGTGTTTATTTTGGGTTTTTCTACCTTGCCTCATGCACATTGTTTGATAAAGCTTTGCATCTTCGAAAACACAAAACACATGAATACACACAAAGAATCAAGTCTTTCTGCTGTCCCTGTGCTATCCATCTGGTGTAGACATAATGTAACAAAGCAAAATTATCTATTGGATGTAGCGACAGAATTAGATAATAGAAAAGAGAAGAAGGCAGAGAAGCCAAAACAACAACACGTGAAGGGGCAGAGACTAATGGCTCCTATTTATCACGACAATTGATTTAAGTTTTCAGAAATTCTTTTGTGTGTCTCTGCTTGGCTTGCTGTGGCTCTTTTCTCAGTTTTCCACTCTGTCTATATTCTTTTCGCCTTTTCTTCTTTCCTCTTTTTCTCTTCCCCTTCGTTTCATCCTTTATCTACTTTTTGGATTTTTCTGACTAGTATTAGACAAATTTAAGTAAAAAGAGAAAGGAAAGCAGGGAGAATGGGAGCAGTGATGATGTGCAGCAAAGGGCCTTGGGTTGGAATTGAACCCAGGCTAGTACAGTTTGGCCTTGCAGCATGCAGTCGCCTGTTCAATCACTGAGCCTAATTTAGGCCTTTCTATCAACCTATTCTCGATTTCTGATCTCCCACTACACTCTTTGTCTTTTTACCTTTGTTACGTGCTCTGTGTCTCTAATTGTCCCTTCTGTCCACCTCTCTTCCTGCAGCTCATAGCATCAAACATGGAGGGAAAGAGCAGTCCAAGTGAAGTTTTGGTTTGCACCACCAATCCAGACAAACCGGGCCCTCCATCTGCACCCTGTGTCACAGAGGCAACACCCTATGGATTTACTGTCACATGGGGTAAAGAGGCACACATCCATGCGCATATATCATATCATATACATACAGATACTCATTGAGATGCTTTCATACAAAATTGATTTGGTACAGACTTTTCAGCATTATCCAAGCCAAGACTACATGTGTGCAAGTTGACTTGATCCAGATCAAACTGAATCCTGACACTGTTTGCTGTTAGTGTGTTTCACACTTTCAGAAGAATTGCAAAAATACATAAGACTGCAACAGATAGATTTTTTTGGTATTGATATTAATGTCCCAGAGAAAATAATTTAGCTAACTAAAGTAACTAAAATAATAACAATTATTTTCTACATGTTGTCTCCTGCGAATTGGAATATTGTTTATGTGCAATAATATTCCAAACTAAAATCAGTTCATCAATTGTTTTGACAGATCCTCCAATGGACAATGGGGGATCTGAAGCTCTTACGTACCTGCTTGAGATCTCAGAGGGATGTTCTGAAGGTACCTGTGTTATATCTGTCTGTCACTGTATCTATTCAAACATACCATGAAAGATTTTCCAGCATCTTAGGACAGACCTTTTTCTCTTCGTGTGCTGTTTAACTTTTCTCAACTACCAGCCTAAAAAAAATAGAAGCCATAATTGAGTCTTTCTTAGCATCAAATTAAGATATTGAAGCACACAGCGTTGCTCACACCTGCCCTACAGGAAACCTAATCTTGTCTAGTTCCTTTCAATCTATAGTAAAAGATTGCTGTTGAGTGTCAGTGTACAGAAGAAGAGAATATCAAAAGCCTTTGTTCTTTTGTCAATAGAATCGACCTAAAAAGTCATCTGGATGATTTTATCTAGCTTGTATTTACACTGTCCTGTGATATCAAGACAGGCTTTTTAAAACCTTTTTCTTCTTAAAAAGATGTGGTCATTGAAACGAATGACTCTGCCATATTAGGTTTATTCAAACTTCACTTTTAGGTACATTCAGTCTGTAGAGATAACATAGTATTATGCATTACAGAAACACAATACACTTCTGCTAGGAAATTTACGCTGTGATGTAAACAAGGCCTATATTTGCACGGCATAGTGCTGCTTCACAGGGAGAGTATTATATTTCACAGGCATACGCAATCCATCAACAGCAGAACAGAAACAAAGTGTTGTCAGTGGGATTCTGTTTCTGGAAACTGCAGAAATACGTACAAAACAGCAGCTGATTATGTGTATGTGCTTTAGTGTAATTCCTTGTTTTGTGTGTGTGTGTGTGTGTGCAGCAAACCAATGGGAAGTAGCGTACAGTGGTCCGGCAACACAGTGTGTGTGTGAGCGACTGAGACCAGGGACCGTTTATCACCTACGTGTGTGTAGTATCACCACCGGAGGACACAGCCCAGTAAGATTCACATACATGCATGCATACACAAATTTCAGCAATACACACACACACATAGATATACATATTTAAACATACATATGTTTCTTTTTTCTTTAAGGCAATGGGGGCAGTTTCAGGCCCATCTAAGTTCAGTTGTGTGTTTTTGCACGTCCAATAATAAATTGTAGTCAATTTTTTTTGAGTGAGTGTTGTAAACTGTCAGTCTGAGGTTACACTAATATGTACAGTTGTATGTCATCTGCATAACAATAATACAAAAATAGCAATATTCTATAATCTAAGTTAAAAAAAAAAAGTCTGTTTGATAGGAGAGGTCCAAGAATAAAGCCCTGAGGAACTCCACAAACTTTTTGTTCATTCAACTCCATAGGTACCAAGGGACATGAAGTACCCGCTCACTAAATATGATGGGAATTTCAAAAGATATTTTGCACTGAAAAATATAGTTGTTGTTGTCAAACAATCTTTTCAGTAATCTTTCCTAAAATTATACATGTACACCAATAATTAAGCCTATCTGTAATTGTCTTTTGTACCTTTTATTTTTTGCTCTTTAAGTGCACTGGTAGTGTTCCAGTCCGTACATTAAGTGTCCCACCAGGGCCCTGCCAGCCGCCAAGGATTGTCGGTAAAGCCAAACACAAGGAGGTGCAGTTAGAATGGGGTGAGTTCAGGCATACACGCACCCTGTTTACTTTTATTTACTAGAATATATTCGAATTATTTTCGTATAAGGCAGCTAAATCACCTTCTGGCCGTTTAATATGTTTCCCTGGCCAATTCTAATGTAAGTCGAGTCAACCACGTTTCAGCCTAATTGAGCCCTAATTTAGCTCATTAAATGCCTAACCTAGCCTCATATTTGACTTAACTCTCCTAATGTCAGCCTATTATTGTAGATTAGTACTGTTATCTCTTGGCAGGAAAAGGTCTTCCAGCCTGCCATGCTGAGGAAGTTCTTTCTTTTACCAGTTTAATACAGCTGGTCATGTCTCTAATCAGCTCACATTCAGGCACTGCTGCAGCTGCAATTACTGGCTCGAGCTGAAGGTCAAACATAAAGTATTGGAGGGTTTTCCCCACTGTCACCATTATTTATTACTTTTGTCTTTCTGCAAGCAGAGAATAGCACCAGGTTTATGGGGAAAAACCCCTAGAAAGTATTCAAAATATACCCTGTGTATTAATCTGTAAGCAGTATAAAAAGCTTGTGAAATACTGAATACATCATTAAGAATTTATGTGTAACAAGATATCGTGACATATGTATTGTGTATTTTCATCACAATTCATGTATTGTGGTTAGTTTCACTGTAAATGTTTCTTCTTATCGCTCTCTCTTATTTGATCTTCTTAGACTCCCCTGAGGGAGTGTGTGAGGAGTGTGTGTACAGTCTGGAGATGAGTGAGGGAGACGCCAAGCCAACGAAGGTGTATCATGGCTCGGAGCTACAGTGCACTGTCGCTAGTTTGCTTCCTGGTGCAACATATAGCTTCAGACTGAGGGCTGCCAATGAGGCTGGGGTAAGAAACTGTCTGGCTTTTCAAAGCAAGAGTGTGATCAATAATAAAAATGAAAATAAATAAATGAAAGCCATGACGATCTGGTAATTCACCAGGCTAGACCATAAAACTTATTAAAGAACAACAGAAAAGCGTAGCTGAAACCTTTTGAAGCTTGATCCAGCCACTTTAATAGGTCAGCCTATAAAAGAAGGGATGTTTTATAACAGCTAAGCATGAAATATTGAATTAAATAGCATTTGTTTACTTATGGCTTTGAAATTTGCTCTGCATATTGAGCACACAAACTTGGGAGCTCTTAATACACATCCAATATTAAGCAACAAGCAGAAAATTCAACTTAAAACCGTAGGTGTAGACACAGACACTGAGTAGTTGGATCAGTGTCCCCTAGAAAATTAACTTAATATTATAAGATTTGATTGTTTTGATTATCCGGTCACCTGAAAGTGAATTAGATGGCGCCAAAACCTCAGCACTGTTGCTTATTGAACAAGATGACTGTGTCTATATTTCACAGCTTTTCAGTTTGGGATTAGAATTTGATTTTCAGCTTTTGTAAACTTTTTACTGTCTAAATGATTCAACTTTCTCATTTATTTTGTGTCAATCGATCTGTGTCTCCCTTAGTACGGACCATACTCTGAGCCTACAGAGGTGACGACTGCAGCGGGTCCTCCTGCGCAGTGTGGAGTTCCCATAATCACACTCACCAGTAACACCTGTGTAACACTCAACTGGGAGGTGAGGCAAACCAAAAACACAGCTGCATTTATCAAAGGAAATAAACAGTGTATGGAAGGAACAAAAAACAGACAAGCAAATATAAAAAGACAGGCCACATTTTTTAACACTGCTAAAGAGCTCTAGCTCCCTTTTACTGTTTAAAATTAAAAAAAAGTAGTAAAGTCATCTTTTGGGCCTTTTGGTGTTGCTTAGCAGGCTCATTCCTTCTTAAGAATATACCAGCTTGCTGATTTGGCCACTCCTAAAGTTTTTTTCCTATCACTTTAAAGGGTATCTTTTTTTGTTTTTCAGACTAATAGTCACATTCATCATTTTTTGGTCCCCATACTCCACATATTCCACTGAAAATATACCAAATGAAGGTTGCACACTTTTGATTTATATACCTAATTTGTCATTGGAAAATTAAGGAACAGGCCTCACCTGGCCAGTAACTATGCAACCATGGTATAACTATCAGACTATGCATGGTTATAATGGCTTTAATTTCTAAACAGTTAATGCTGTACTTTTGTTAAAACCTTTGAATTTAGTCTGCACTTTAATCAGATCTTGATCATTTGATTTCAAATCTGCTGTGGTGATTTACCAAGGTTAAATGACAATAAATGTGGGTCCAAATACTTACCTACCTCAATAGACTTAAGTTTAGATGGAAAAAAAAAAAATCTTGTTTTTCATTTTGGGTTTGCAAAACAAGACCTGAATCCATTAACTTTCAGGTATCTGTTAATTCCATTGAGCTGATTTTGTGTTTCTATTGCAGAGCCCTGAGGGTTCGGGTACAGACATCTCTGAATATCGTTTGGAGTGGGCGAGGGAAGATGAACCCATGGAGCTCATCTACTGCGGATCTGCCACGCAGTGTGAACTGTCAGATTTGACACCTGCCACAAATTACTGCTGCAGGCTACAGGTAGTGCACACACTACTAGATATCCCTACAGTGGATTTAGATGAACATAGACAGGCATACAACATTCACTTTTGTTGAAGCCATGCATAGTTAAACTGACAATGAGAAAAGAAGAACGTACTAGTTTATGGAACATAAGCACTTCCAGAAACAAAAGAAATAACTGAATTGTGAGCGCGACAAAAATTCAGCCTGGAAACATGAAACCAAGATGCTGCAACACAAACACTCAGACTCCAGGGAAAGATTAATGGTCATTGATTCAGTTTGTATTCTGACCCTCAATGTGGTGCATAAATAAGTGCCGTCTTTCTCCTTCTCCTTCTGTTTGTCTAACTCTCTCCCTTACTCCCTTTCTGTCTTGTACCCTCTGAAGCTATGAATCCAATAACAACATGCTTTATGGCTCACATCTCTATAGGACTATTTATAATCGGTTAATAGTTAATAGGTTGACAATCCAAGGTCAACCTACCATCCTAATAATTGCTTTTCTACATGTATGTGATTTCTCTTTGTCTCTGTGCACTAGAAGTGTACGCCTGTGTGTTCATATCTGTACACCTTAAGAAGATTGCAGGAATGGATCACACCAGAGGCGCTGACTTGGTTGAAGTCTGTGTGACTCCATACGTTCTATACCTGAATGAACTTGTACTGGTTCATCTTCTGTAGCAGTGTTTCAAATCTGCACAACCTGACACGCACTTGTTTTATGAGAATGCTTTGAATGGGGGGACGCCACCGTAAGGATAAGTTAAATCAGTTTCTATGTGTTTTTCTAGCCTCTGCAAAATGAATTTGACAGCTGAGGATAAATCCGAGAAACTACTGAAGTATAACTTTTCTTGCTGGACCCAGAGTTATCTAGATAGTTTAATGCTGAGATAAACCGTCAAGGATTTATATATAAGTGCACATTGTAGATTCCTTCTCCTGGGTATCTACTCGTGAATGGTGCTTGGCTGTTTTTGGAAAGTGGCTACAGTGCATTTTTACAAGAAAACAAACACTGCTCATCTGCTTGGATTTGCTAAGTACATTTAATCCATGAATGTTGCTTTTTACATGTAACTATTACAAGGCTCAAAAATGGATGGAAGGAAGCAATTTATCTACATTTTTTATTTTTAGTTCAAGCTTTCCGAATGGACAAGATGTATATAAAATACCAATTTTGTCCTTCCTTCCTCCTCTCGAAGTCTGTAAGAGGCAATGAAGGTGACTATTACAACGAGCGATTGAAAGGCATTTAATAGTGGATACTTGAGCTGAATATTAATGTGTTTGACAGCACAAGTAAAGGATTAATGCTCTTTCAAACTAATTTGAATTCATGTCTTTCTGCTAGTTTTCTTGTCTATTCAGTTTTCTATATCAGTCCCTCCCATTTAACGTTGTCTTGCTCTTTGTCCTGTGCTTATTAATAAATCCCTTCATATTTATCTTCTTCCCTTCTTATTGTTAACCATCATCTGTCTGCCTTGGTTTTAGTCTTCACTTATCCCTTTCTTTTTATCCCTCTCCTCACCTCTGTTCTATCACCGGGATCCTCTATCTCAGCACTATCAATCACAGCAGTTTCCCCCCCTCTTCAATCTCTCTCACCCCCTCTGTGTTTCTGTGTCTCCCACTCAGGCGGTCAATCAGGCAGGTGCTGGTCCATATAGTGAGCAGAGCAGTTTCCAGACCCCAGCTACAAATCCTGACCAGGTATCATCCCTTACCCCCCTGGATCTCCCGACCTCCTCAGAGACAGGCCACTCCCCGTCTACCTGCCTCCACCTGAAGTGGGAGGAGCCAAACTGTAACGGGGCCGAGATTACCTCCTACGTCATCACCCTGGACGACCAAACCATCACTGTGGATTCACGGACAACTCACCTTGTCACAGGCCTGCAGCCAGACAGTGAATACAGGTAATGATAGCTAAACCAAAGCATTTATGCTTGTGTGTGGTGCATTACATGTTAATTACCGTGTGGTTGTGTCCCATTTTTTCATATGCGGTGCCAGCCCATAGAAAGAAATAAAATGCTGGTGCAAACATATTTGGCGCTCTAATTTTTCCACTTCTTTGTACCTTCCCTCACATCAGTTCCAATAGTTTCATTGATATCCTTCTACGAATTTGCTAATATTTATAATTCGTTATAGTGATCCTATAATTATCTATTATACTGGGGGGATGATTGCTATTTTATCACTGATGAATTCAAAAATCACAGCAGAAAAGTAGTGAGAATAGAGGACAGTTAGATTTGTCGGGAGGTCAACATCAAGTTATGTTGGAGATTACGGCATTGGGTTCAGAGGGGTTTACAGTTATGTCTTAGGCTATGATGTAAATTTCCCACTGAAGCATAAATTGGGTGTAAGAAGCGGGTTCATTAGCTCATTTTACACAATCTGTCTCCTTTGGCCATTTGGAGAATGCAGGTTTTACAGCTTCTGCATTGGCTTCTTTTCATACAGACAAGCAGGCTACATCTATTTTTTTATACACATTCTGTATTTAAATAGGGGTAAAATGTTTGATGATTGCATTAGTATTTAGTATTTTTAGTATTTATTTATTTATTGTCATTGTCAAGAACAATGAAATTGCGTTTGGGGCTTCCATACAACCCAAAAAAAAGAAGAAAATAATAAATACCCCTTAAAACCCAAGTGTACATATTTAACCCAGTGTGACTCCAATGCAATAAGACAATCCTTAGCAATAATGTTCGTAGAAATTCAGACAAAGACCTGAGAAACATGACAAAATACAACAATGCAACCCATTCAATATTATTGTACTGTGAGATATGATATCAGATATGATAGTTATCTATTTAAGAAAGAGGGGGGGGGGGGCAGGAGGGGGAAGAGAATAAAGATATGATGCACCAATGCAGACCAGTTCATTGCTATTAAGAAGTTGGATATGGTTATTGTCCGTGAGAGGGGGGCAGAGAGTTCAGGAGCTGATGATTGCATGAGCTTGGATCTCAAACATGTACTCAAGTAGCAGTAAACAGCCCCTTAATCATCTTTATGCACAGCGTTGTTGTGATCCCGCTTGTCTGTGATTGCTTGTAAGTGTGTTTGTGAGCATGCATATGATTGTGCAGCAAGTTCTTTGAATTCTAATTAAAAAAGACAAACAGGGAGAGGTTATCCAAGGTAAGGTGACATGTGCAGAGGCAGGGTGATCTCGCACCATTGTTTTCATTCTGAGGTTGTTTTTGACCCGGTGTCACTGTGCTCTGTTGCATAATGGCTGCCAGTGAGACAGAACATGTGTGAGCCCGTGCGTGTGTTTGTGTGCATTTGAGAGAATCTGTGGGAGTTTTTGTGTGTCCAAATAGCTATAATTCTGGTTGTTATTTACGACAGGAATTGTACTTCAGATATTCTTTGACTGTGTGGCCTTGTAAAGGACCACAGTAAACATTTGTGTGTTTTTGTGGCTGTTTGTGTGTGTGCGCACCCACATTTGTACAATTTTTTTTGCAGCTTGGAGGTTAAACACACTATTGTTATGTATTAGTATTTAGACTTCAGTTTTTGTTCTAAACCGATGAAAAAGGAAACATATGTTTGTTTTTTAAAACAAAGAAATTCGTTTTTAGTTTTTTCCCGCCAACAATACAATACGCTAAATTATAAAACATTAAATATAGTTACATTAAATATTTGTAAATTAAATATCTATATAGATTTAAGATGACTTGCATTTTCTGTCAATGGAGTTTAAAATATTTCCTTCAAAATACAAGATTTGAAAATCTTTCCTGCATCTTTGCCCCAAATAAATAACAAAACCATATTAAAGTAAAAAGAAAACCCCAAAGAAAACCCTTAAGTGTATACTTGTGGTCTAGTCATCAATGACAGAATACACATTAAGTAAAGCTGCAGTGCAAAGAAGGTGCATTCTGTATTATCAACAATGTCAACCTTAACTTCAAGTAAAGGAGAGAGTTCAATTTGTCCTCTAAAATTAGATGTGTATTTTCACTTTAGTGATTTTCTTGGAGTCATTGAGGTGAGATTTAAATAATTTACCAGTCAGAGGTTCTTGCACTGGTGAAATTATAGTCTCAAGATTATTCAATTACTTGTCCCCTAGTTTTTTTCTCTTGACAGTGTAAAAAAAATAAATCATAAATTAAAAATAAATAAATAAACTGCATCTGTTCTGAGCCTAAGATGAAAGTTTGTTAAGGTACAACACGAAGAGGTTGCCTGTCCATCACAGGGCTAACAAATAAACATTCACGTTCACTCTCATCATATCTAAATGTAGCCCCACCTATCATCAAAAGCTAAGCCTTATCTTTACGTTGTTCACAATCTCTTATTATCTTTTATCCATATCCTTAATTATCCACTGGATAGATACATGTTGCCCTTTACCTCACAGACACAAACACAAAAATGTTTACCTAAGCTGCATGAATTATAATGAAAGGTTGCAGTTACAAAGAATCAGTGGTTAAATGTCAGAAGAAGGATACCAACTAGCTGAGGACCTCTGATATTGATGCTAATAAGCTGATCAGACACTGACAGAAAAACCGCGAAGAACAGAGGGGGGGCTTCCTGGAAGAAAGGCGGCAGGGGAGTTTGAAAAACAGAAATCCATTTCTCCCAATTCTCTTTAATTAGCAGCTGTGTGTGTCTTTGTGTCCAGTTGAGTCCATATATTTTTGGCATACGAGTTCAAATGCATGTGCTTAAAATGATGTTTCTCTGTCATTTATAATCTTTATAATTATGTTTTAGGGAATACATTGTAGTATTTAAGTTCTCTCTTTAGCACAAATAGTCTAAAACACCCTGTAGCAGTGATAGCAGTTACCTAACTTGGTACACATTTAGGGAAAATGTGGACCAGGAAGTCTGACAAATTTAAGGCTTATCATGCAGAGTACGTAGGAGAATGGTAACAGGCAAAAGGATCCACAAACATCCAAGGTCAAAGCTAATATACCACATTAGTGTCCAGCATTGGACAGATAGGTCTGCAAATACATGGAGAGCATTCAAGGTTGCATGGTACAGCACTTTCACGGTCACGTACTTTGGCTTGTGATCTTAAATCAGTGCACACATGCTCAAGTAAAATTTAAATGCTGGCTTGTTTGGCTCTCATCTCTAGAGACATTTCCACAAAAATCCAATCAATATAAGATGATAAATAATAAAATAATAATAAACATTTTTACAGTGCAATATTCAACAAATAAATTCTATCTCTTTCTCGCTCTCTCCCATGATTTTTAGTGTGCAGATCCAGGCAGTGAATGCCATTGGCTCCAGTCCCAACAGTTTACCACTGATCGTGAGGACACGCCCTCTCCCGCCACCGCCGCCCCCACTCGAATGCTCAGCGGCTGGCCCTCAAAGCCTGAAGCTCAAGTGGGGCGAAAACACCAGCCACACACGTGCTCTGCTTGCTGATGACATGGTCTACACACTACAGATGGAGGACAAGAACCACAGGTGGAGTATACATGGACCAGTTTATACTGCTCCATCATCATTGTTTACTTGAGGGAATGGGCTGAGTCCAGCTTATTTAAACAACACATTAAAATCTTGGACTTGAAGCTTATATTTACCCATTTATAAACAAAAAGTGGAACACCGAATTAACCTACTAATCCTGTCTCTATGACAGCAATAGACAGAACGATAGTCTGCATTTATCTATGGAACCTCATGTGTAACAAGGGATTGAAACTATGATGTTGCCCTCAGAGGACTTCTCACCCTATAACTAGTCAATTGATCAAATTAGAACCCAGGTTAAAAATATGCACATCATTGAGAAGAACACACAAATACTAGGAGGACAAAACCAGAGCAGCTGAGGGGAGCCGAGGGAGTGTGTGCATTTAACATTAAAGGTACTTGTGGGGATCTGTGCCTTTTCCTCTGTGTGCAGTAACTAGATGTACCTGGGAGTAGTCATGTTGAGTGGAGCTGGACACAGCAGGGATGCAGCCCCCAACAATCAAGCCTTCATTGAATTGACTGGTCAGACAGCAGCGATAAAAAGAGAAATGGAAAGATAGTGTTAGCAGACTGAGGAGGAGAGGATGGAAAATAATCATGGACAGGGAGTCAAATACACATCTGGGGGCAAAAAAAGTTCAGGAGGAGGGAATTTTTGCAAGTAGCTAGAGCTAAGAGTATCTGTAATGCATCGCACCAGCCCGTCTGCCCAACTGTCAGTTTGTTTAGCTCCCTCCTTTATCCTTCTGGTTGGCCCTTATCAGTGTTTGAATTAAGGGTTGGCTGTATCAAGCTGGCACCTTGACACCCTTGGAATGGGTACCATAACTGACAGATGGGTCCCTAACTGGCAGGCTGTGGTCTGTTAGCTTCTGTGACACACATACACATAAACAAACATAGAGGTATGCGATCGCTCTCTGCCATACCAAATGCAAACAGCTTTCACAGTTTTGTTTACCCTTTTCTAACTGCCACAGTAATGTTTGTGCATATTTATGTACATTTTTCTTTCTTTGTAATCACGCTTGGATGCAGTTAGGTATATTATGCATGTGTCTGTATGCACCCGATGAAGTTATAGGAGTTGGAGTATTAAACATAGTTGGCAACTAAACTCAAGGTTAATTTGTCTTTTTTTTCCCCAAGTGTTTATGCTGTAGACTTAGGGATGAGGAGTGGCTCATTTAAATGAAAGAATGTGTATGTGTTAGTCCCCATAGGGAAAATACTTTTCTGCATTTAACCCATTCACCCAGTGAGGCAGTGGGCAGCCACCAGTGCAGCTCTCGGGGAGCAGTGTGTGGGGAGGGTACCTTGCGATCACTGGCATCTATATTTTAAATGTGTTTTTAAAAAAAGGTGGTATAAGTGGTTAGTGGTGCATCACAGTTTCTTGTACACTGTGTATTTGTGTGCAAAGGCATATAAAATTAAGAATGGACGTAGAAGATTTACAGGGCACTCCTCCTACGCTGCTCTGCTTTCCCCTTTTCTTTCTCATCACGCTCTGTTAAAATGAATTAGAAGGGTTTTTATTTTTTAGTATGAGTTAGCCATGGCAACCAGAAGCTTCACTGCTGACATAATAAGCGAGATTGGAAGGGCACATTGAAAGCAGGGAACTAATGAAATCTTGAAGTATTTAGCTTTGTAAACAAACATATTGAATAGCCAGCAATAATCTGTGCAAATATCATTTCTGATATTACACTTATGTTTTTGACCTTGACTCCTCCCCTCCTCTGTCTCTTGCTGTCCTCTGATTTAATTCATGTTTATTAATCGGGGTTTATTGTTAGACAGGTGACTGCGAATGTGGAGATTCTGACAATGAATGTGTGCTTCCTTTCAGGAATTATTTCCCCTGCATTGGCATTTTTTACCCTTCCTTTATTTTTCAGTAAACCCAAGCATTCCTCTATTTTATGATGATAAAGAAAGTGTTCTCCGGTTCCCATTATTGTTGCCATTATTTATTTCTCATCCTTGTACCTTCCCATCCTCCTTTCCCTTGCTTGCTCAGACTAATTTTTCTTTTTCTTATCTCCCTGTTTGCAGACTTGTTGCTCATGCGCTGTCCTCCCTGAGTCAGGGCTTTTTATTTTCACTTGTTTCCTGTGCTCCATTCATTTCTCCCTCTTCTCATCCATGTTACCCACTGACATGCCTTGTGTCAAATCTGAGAGTTGCAAGAATGTCATGACAACACGGGGCAGTGTAGTTCAAGGGCTTTATTCTTCTTACACGATGACGTCTGCAGTAGAACAATAACAGATTGTTTCATTACATTCTGACCTCTCTCATCCTGCCCTCTGCTCTGCCATGTTGTAGTTAATTGGTCAGCTTTTGGTCAGCACCAGGGCAATTCATCTCATTAACTATGTCCTAGTGATTTTTTTGTGCAAGGGTATTTATTGTTTGTTTGTGCTGTGCTAAATGTTAATTATTTTGATATCTTACCATTTATGTCTGGTCGACTGCGAAGAGGTCATAGCTCCTGATGATGGAAAAGTTAATGCATTAGTTGTTTGTTTTTTTTAAGCCATGCAGTTGATCGCTGCACGTGTTAACTGTATGGCCCACCAGTAAGGCCAAGGTTTAATAACATCATATATCAGCCAGAGAAACACATCACTTCTGTAGTGCAGCTACATAAAGAGCTCATCTGGAGTTATAGCTTTCCACTAAACCGTGACCTCTCTCCTCTCCTCTTTGTCTCGCACTCTCTTTTCTCTCTTCAACATTATCATCATCTCCTTTAATTCTCAATCACCTATCCTTCTGCTTTAACTTCTCTCTCCCTTGCATCCTCCTGCGACTTTACTCTTCTATTACTGCCTCTTCTCTTGTTCATTAACCATTTCCCTTTGTCTTTCTTTTCTCATTCCTCTGCTTCATGGCTTCCTTTGCCACCTAGACATTTACCTTATTTTGCTGCAAAGCTGATTGCTGAGATAAATAACCCCTCTTCGGCTCACATTCACTTATCTCCCAGACTTTTCCTGCTTTTATCTCTCCCACTCCATGAATCTGTCCATCGAGCCAGCCAGGAATGCTTTTGGTGCTCATTTTCATCAGATTTGTGACTATAGCCTGCCACTGTTTGTCCTGCGTGTTCATCAATCATCTCTATCTTTTTTTTTAAGGTGCTTTCTTTTCTTCTGCTGCTCCTCTTGCTTTTCAAGGTCCCCACATTTTATTTCTGAAGTTAATCTTACCTCAGGTTAACATATAATTGTGTTAAAATATTCACATTCACCGCTGAGCTGCTCATCATTTTTCTTGTGACGCCTGCTGTGCTGAGTTAAACTATATCAAGTCACAAACATGGTCTATCAGTCCTTATAACTAAGTTAGTGATTAGTGGGTATCTAAGTGTTTGTGCCTTACTTTTTACTGTTCTTGTTTGACCGTGCTCTGCAATAAGATGGCAACATGATCAGGCTGTAACCTGCCTCAGCCGTATTGACAGCTGGGATCGGCTCCAGCCCCCAACGACCTTGAATTAGATGGATAGATGGATGGATGTTTAACCATGTTTTTCTCTATTATCATAACTCTTCCCTTCTTATACCCATTCATAACACCATCACCTTCACTTCCCTTCACCATTTCTCCTTTATCTCTGATGGAGTGATCCTTCATGCCTAGGCCTGTCAGTGCTCCCTCTGTCACATTGAACCGTCCTTCCTTTTTAAAAAATTTTTTTAGATTTACATCTTATTGTTTATTTCTCCTTCTTCATTATGTTCCCTGTTTAGGTTTGTGACAATCTACCGTGGTCCCAGCCACACCTACAAGGTTCAGCGATTGACCGAGTCCAGCAGCTACAGCTTCAGAATACAGGCCATCAGTGATGCTGGGGAGGGTCCTTTTTCTGACACGCATACGTTCTGCACCACCAAGTCTATACCCCCTGCCCTGAAAGGTAAACCGAAGCGGAGAAAATGTCTTTGTGCACAAACACATTTCACACAAAGAAGTCCTGTCTTCATCACTAGCTATACACCAGCTGCCTTTTCAGATCGTACAGTTGTGCCGTAGGGATATTAGTGGGGAATTATCAGACATATTAAAACGCACAGTCCTCTATTTAGGTAAATCTAACTTTAAATATCTTCAGGGGTCAGATCATGTGAAGATGTCCTACCAGTCCACCAGTGTCAGCTCAATTTCACATATGATGGCAGAGCAACGCAAACACACCAGTGCACGAGTATCCATGCATACAGTAATGTTTGCCACTTCTACGTGGATTAAATCAAGCTTTACGCATGCAACAAATGCATCTGTTTTTGGCTTTTAGTGATGAATTTTACTGTCGCCTGCCTGATTATTGCCTCCAGCATCTGATTGTTACTGTAAGAGAGGGGGTGGCTTATTACAGCTCCAATAATTGCAGTAAGGGGTAACCTCTCTGGATATATCTCTGCACCTCACTGTACAATACCTTGTGCAATACTTTTTGTAAATAGTCAACAGTGCAATAGACTCAATACTTGAAATGTGCAATTCACTTGTATTTTTATTTTTTATTCCTGTTTATTCTATTTATCCCCTTTGTATATTTTATTTATATTTGTCTCTGTATTTATATATGTGTGTGTGTGTGTGTGTATATATATATATATATATAACAGTTCTGTAACTGTAACTTCGGTCGTTGCTGTGCTTTTTTTGGAAGTCGAATTTCCCAGAGGAACCCACCCGAGGGATTAATAAAGTTCTATCTTATCTTAAAGTATGATGGTAGCTGTGCCGCATAGCATTGATATATCCATAAACCCACTCGAGGGACCGAATAGCTTCTGTAAAGCTCATAGCAGTGTACGCCATCTAAAAGGGTCAGGCATTCATTTGAAACTATAAAGAGCAGGTGATGTTGAGATGAATCAACATATAGATACTTGGTTATCAAAGCAGTTAGTAAAATGTGTTTTGTATTTAATGCAGCAGTTTATTGCAGTCAAAATGACATCGTTGTTGTTAACATTGTAATTTACAGTGTAAAATGACATTAATCCCCAAGGATTTGATTGCAGTGCATAACAAATGTTACAACTGAAAAACAAAATGAATTTCATGACTCACTTTGTTGTAGCTGATGTTCACTATTTATATTCATATATATGTTTCTCAGTTTCCTATTTTTGATTGATAGATTTCAGTTGTTTCTTCTGCTTTGTTTTAGTTCATCCTAAATGAACATTGGCCCTAAGATAAGCCTTACATTTATATGATGTATTTTTTCTATTATACATTATAATATCCCCAAAGTCGTTGCAGTTCCATATTGAAAAATGTTGTTCTTCAATCATAAGTGTTTTGCTGCACTGTTTCACGGAAGAATGAACCTTCTTGGGTATGCTCTTTTTATACCCAGTTTTATACCACTTTTTCTATATGCTGAATCAAGTTTCAGCTCTGGATAAGTTATCTTCTTAATGTTTTCAGTTAAATATAGGCTTTAAGTGTTTGGCAAATCACTGAACTGTGAGTTTATCTACACTTTACTGTTTACAACCTCTGTCAGTGCGTCCCAGGGCAGCTGTGGCTACAATGTAGCTTGCCATCGCCAGTGTGTGAATGGGTGAATGACTGAATGTAGTGTGAAGCGCTTTGGGGTCCTTAGGGACTAGAAAAGCGCTATACAAATGCAGGCCATTTACAACATTTTAAATGTTGTAAAATGATAACCACCATTTCTTGACTTCACAAGAGATGGTGTTCTAATTATACTCTTCATCTGTTTGCAAGCGTCTTTTAACGATATGCAGTCATGTATATGAGATAATGATTTGTTATTATTAATTCCAACAGCTCCCAGAGTGCACCAGCTGGAGGGGAACATGTGTGAGATAACATGGGAAACTATTCCACCAATGAGGGGGGACCCTGTGAGCTATGTGCTCCAGGTGCTGGTGGGACGTGAGTCAGAATACAAACAGGTTTGTAACACACACATGTAAACGGGTCTTACATGAGAGCTGTCCAGTTCATCTAAACACTAGGAAGCTGCTGGAATTAATTAATTCAATTTTCTTTTGACATTTGATAGAAGAGTAAAATACCCATGTGTGAACACTTCCCTCATATACATCCCCCCTGCTGAGAGGTATTAAATACTTTTAATGAAAATTACAAAACAGAAGTATCTCAGGAAGAGTCTGCTGCACCTGGAAATATAGGATTTGATTGCTCACAGCTGCAGCGGTGGGCAGGCAGGTAGACAAAAGGTTATTTGTCTTCAGGGCCATTTCAACTTCTGTTATTGAATTACAGAATGGTTGGTGGGAAGAACTGCACTCTCATAAGTAGATAAAACCTGTGCAGACATATGTTATCAGATGCTGCTTTTAACATTTTGTGTTCTTTTTTGGGGGGGTTGTTTTTCCTTATTTTTGTTGGGTTTTTTTATTTCTTTATGAGAAGACCAGTAAATGCACTCAGTTATATTTACCTCTCGTCAGTTTGAGAGTCTAACAGCTAAAGTTCAGTGCACCTTTATCAAACCATTTCTTCTACTGCAGCACTAAAAATTAAATGGTGTTTTTTGTCTACACACATTCTCCTTTGACACAAACACCACTTACCTTTCTACAAGTTCAATTCCAAAGAAACTCTACCCTGTAAAATGCAAAGAAAAACACAAGGCGGTCATTTAAATGTCTTAAACATGTTTTTTAATCACAATAGAACATAGGAGACATGAAATTTTAAACGGAGACATTTTACTATTTCATCAAAAAATATTAGTTCATTTTGAAGTTGACGGCAGCAACAGGTCTCAAAAGAGTTGGGTGGAGATAACAAAAGACCGAAAAAACTAAGTGGTGCTAAAAAGAAACAGCCGGAGGAACATTTTGCAACTAGTTAGGTTTATTGGCAAAATGTCAGTAACATGACATCTTAGAGGGGCAGAGTTTCTCAGAAGCAAAGCTAGAAGGAGAATTCACCAGTCTGCGAATACACCCCCTCCCCCCCAAAAAAAACAAAACAAAAAAAACGCATCATCAAATCGTGGAACAGTTTCATAATAATGTTCTTCAATATAAAATGGTGAAAACTTTTAGTATCCAATCATCTACAGTACATAATATCTTGAAATGATTCTGAGAATCTGGAGAATCTCGGTGTGATCCTCGCCTGTGATCTTTCGGCTCTCAAGCAGCACTGCAGTAACATCAATTACACTGTAAGGACTCAGGAACTCTTCCAGAAATCATTGTGAACACAGTTCCAATGCAGATTAAAACTCTATCGTGCAAAGAAAAAGCAAAATGTAAAAATGTTGTTAACATGAAAGTAGAAAACTGTTCTGTGGGAGGACAAATTTGAAATTCTTTTCAGGAAACTTGAATGATACTATGATACGTCCTCCACACTACAGAAGCGAGGGACCATTTGGCTTGTTATCAGCGCTTAGTTCAAAATCCTGTATGCCTGAGGGTATGGGAGCCCAATAATGCCTAGGGAAACTGGCACTTTGCTCATCTGGAAAGACAACATTAATGCTGAAAGGTGTATATATAGGTTTTAGAGCAACATATGCTCCCATCCAGGAGACATCTTTTTAAGGGTGGTCATTAAAAAGATGTCTCCTGGACAGCTTCTTGTAGAAGAGTCCGGGTGCTGAACTGGCCTGCCTCTTCACCAGACCTTTCACCAGCTGAAAACGTCTGGCACATCATGAGAAACAAAATACACCAAAGAAGACCTTAATGAGGACTGTTGCACACCTAGAAACCTATCAAATAAGAATGATAGGAAGAACATTCCTCTCCCAAAAATTGAGCAACAAATCTACTAAGTTGGTAAAAGAGGATTAAATGTTGCTACCATTAAATTCCAAATTTCTTAAAATTTTCACAGTTTAAACATCTAATTTGTTTTGTTTTTCTGTGTTCTTTGAATAAAATATGAGTTTACGTGAGCATGCATGTCTGTTTTCTAGCTAAAATGATTTCACTCAGGAGCATGTTATGCTTTTTAGTTGGATGAAAATCTGCGTCCTTTGCGCTTATCTTATTTCTTTCTTAAAATGTCTTTCTTATCCAAGTCAGCTGTAAAACTTTTTTCACCTCTTTCCTGCCTTCAAAGGTTTTCAAGGGAGAGGAGGGTATGTTTCAAATCTCCGGTCTCCAGAGCAACACAGACTACCGTTTCCGTGTGGGTGCCTGCCGCCGTTGCCAGGATACGTGCCAGGAGCTGTGTGGACCACTGAGCCCTTCCTCTTTGTTCACGCTGCGTCGCCAGGAGGCAGCATCATCAGGAGAGCAGTGTGCCGTGGAAGCAGGCAAAGGAGCGGGCCTGATCTCGAGCGACGAGCGCTTTGCGGCGCTGATTGTGTGTGTGTTTGCAGGCTTCTCCATCCTCATGGCCTGCTTGCTACAGTACTTCTTCATGAAGTGAGGGAATTTTTAATTATAGGATAGAAAGAGAAAGCAAAATCGCAGAAAAAAAAACTTTAAAAAACATCTATGAAAGAACCGAATGAAATCAAAACAAACACTTGAGATGTACATTCAACGCTATCTATGATTTTTTTTGGTTATTTTTTGATTCAGGCTTTTCCCACCTTGTTCCTGTTGTCTTTTGCCTTCACTCACCTTGGACTTTTTCCCTCTCCGTCTCTGTTGTCTTCATACCATTGTCCGTCTCATTTGTTAAGGATTTCTGTCGAGGGAAGCCTTGTCTGAGTTGTACCTCGTTTGGGAAAGAAAGCTGATAATCAAGCCTTAAAATAGCTGTGAGCAAAACAGTTGCTCTCCAGACTGACTTGCATGTTTTTATTTTGTATCTTTTTAAAACATATTCACTTAGAGAACATATATTTCTTGATGGTCATTGCCTTACTTTTTTGGTTTATTTTTCAGTGTTTAATTTGCATTTTTTTTGCTGTAGTCTTTATTCATTCAGCCATATTCCAGTGTAGGCCTTCAAAGCTTTAGTTGTTCTTACTTACCCAGTTTGTTACAACTCTACAGGCTGTCAGACATTTCACGCAATCTGCACCCGTTCTCACATGCAGACTGACAAATACCCAGTGCACAGACAAAGGTGCAGACTTACATGCATAACCTTGCACACATATCCAATTACACTAATGCAATGACAATGAGAAAGACATTTCATCCTAAGAAGTAAATCACATATCTGCTTAGCTTTTTACATTCACTCATTCACTCTTTCCGCTACCAAAGTGATGCAATCCATGTATGGTTTAAGATGCTGCTATCCTTTGATTTTATTATATCTACAAAAGAATGGAAAACCAGTAATCTAATATATGAACTCTATATATAGATATGTATATTATAGCAAATACTATGATGCTATAAATTGATGTAATATAAGTGATGGCAATGTAAGGTCTGAAGTACAGTGTAAAAGGGGGAATAGTGGACTCTAGGTGCTCATAGACGGCAGCTCTGAGGTCAGCTCAGCAGCTTGCACATTTAGTTGAAGGAGCCCTTAAACACTTGTCTTGGTTCAGAATATGAGCCCTTGAAGGTATTGGTTTGTGAGGCTTAAACTGGCTTTGGGGAGCCGGGCTGTGGTTGTGATCGGCTGCAGCAGACAAGGAAAGGGCTGGGCTGAGCATATTTTGGGCCATTGGTCAGTTCTTCTTTAATCTACCATCTCAAATACCATTGCTCCAGCCTATTTATCTGTAGCTTTACTAGCGATATGTACGTAGCTCCACTGACCCAGAGGTGCTAACAGTCTGCCAGCTAACCGGCCTTCTCAGAGCTGTATGGGTGTTAACTAGGAAAGCCATTAGGAGTTAGCTTGTGCTTTAGCCCCCACTAAGAATTAGCCAGCCAGAGCAATGCTAAAGCTGTTTCTCCTTCCGGCTAGCCTGTCAATTGATGCATTTAAAGTCTATTCTCCTCTTTTCTCATTTCCCACCCGTGATTATCTGTAATTACCCTTTTTGCTCTGGCCACTTTTCTCTTGCTTTCGATCCATCCCATCTGTCTGCCCATGCACTACTCTCACTTTCCCTCTCTTCTCTCTCACTCTCTCTATTAAAAGGTGCTTTATTGATATGTAATCAGAGCAGTAGCAAGTCTGTGGTCTCTCCTCAGACGGACATGTTCTCTGAGGACTTGAACTAATGTTCACTAACCAAACAAGCCTTTGACAGGACACAACTCATCAGAACAGGGCATTCTAACACACATAACAGCCCCTCACCTCCCACCCAAGTCCCCAAAACCCTTTTTAACCCCAACCCGAAGCAACAAAGCCAAGGTACAACCCAATACATGCCCCGATAATCCAAAGAAGTCACCCTGACCTGCGTAATTAATGTGTGACATGTTTGTCGGATGGGGTGCAGGGAGTAAAAGGGATTGGATGGGAGACGGAGGTAATGATTAGCTCTGATTGGCAGCCTGTAATGTACCTCAGGGATAAGGCCTCACAGAGGGGAGATCTAATCTTGTCATCCCTATTGCTGTCATCATGATAATTTATCATTTTAGCTTCTTTTCTTCTTTTTTTCTCTCTTCCTTCCCTTTGTTCTCTCATTTTTGATGCTGTATCTTGTGCTCTGTCTGTGCTGTGCCTTGCTCCTGTTTGTGTCAGTAAGTAAAGTGGTTTACTAGCTTAAAAAACCTTTGCCAAAGTTGGTGGGAAAGTAAAGGTAGAGTTCTTTTCTAGGTTTTATTTATACTATATATTTGCATACAGTACTTTACATGCCAATTACAGTGCAATCTTCATTTATTTATTGTTAAAAGATTAAGAGACAAGTGTAGTTATATACTAATTTTTTCTTGTAGCATGTTTTTTTTTTCTTTTGTTTTAATGGATGTATGTTAGATTGTATGATTAAGGCCAGCATTCCTTATCTCAGTAACCCTTTAAGTATTTTTCTTACAGCTGTTGGGAACCTGTAGCTCATCAGTCCATGAATTGCAGTTATCATTGCCGTTTCAAACATTTAACCAAATTGCCTATGTATTTTTATTTTATTTTATTTTATTTTTTACATTTCCTGTTTTGGCTGTGCACAGGCAAGCAGTTCTTGAAACGCTTAGAGAAACATGTAGCAAGCCAGGTCTTATGGTCAATTCAAGTCATCTGTTTTGGGATAAACGTTGCTGCCTTTGGCTTTTGTTCTGATTAGTGTTATAATGAAGCTTCTGATATCTATTTTTACTGTTTTAATGCCAAAGTGCAAACTTTTTATGTCCACTAGTTGTTGCGTTTTGAATCGTCTAAAGGGTTCTGAGATGTTCTTCTGCAGCGACACAGCATTACGACTATTATCATTATTCTTTCTAAAGGAAAAAAAAACATTAACTTGATCTGTGATATTTCTTCTTTTCATATTATCTTTTATTGTTTTGTTTTGTAAAGCAAAATGTGCCATTATGAAATGTGTAGCCCCTTTCGGTGGAGTTTTTTTTCCCGTTTTTTAATTTTTACACAACCTGATTTCACACTGAAAGGTAAAGAAAGCAAAAACAATCATACGATGGTTTCCGGCAGATGATGAAAATAATAATATTGATAAATCCTTTTTCAGGCTTGTGCTGGTATAACAGTAGTGAGCTTTTTTTGTGTCCGTACATTGCTAAGAGATGATATACAGAGATATCTATAGAGCTATAGAAGAAGAGGGTAAATTCATTATGACTAACAGAGTTGAAGCACTTTTTTATGCCAAGCATTAGGCTTGATGAGGTAAATATGAGCGATAGGAAACGCGATCCTTTGCTCTATTCCAAACTCTACTGCCAACACTGTCTGTTACTTTTATTGGCATTATTCTGTTATTGGCATCACTGTGACATTGGCATTACTGGGGCGCTCTCTGCAGAATGCACAGTACAGCCACAAAGAAAGGAAAGTTTATAGGGAGTATGGTGCCTTTGTCTGATGTGTTCATCTTGTGTCTGCCTGTTGCATTGTAATTGACAGGTGACTTGTGAGGTGTCCTTTCCTTAAACTCCTGATGTTATGTTGCCCAACACTACCCCCTTTTAAGCCTTAATTCCCCAGTGGAAGAGCAGAGGTTTGCTTGGTGTATGGTCATTGTCAGGCCAGTTATGCTAGTGTTAAATAGTCCAAGGTTAGCACAGTGTTAACAAAAAGGCACTGTGTTTGTGGGCAGGGTACTCCCTTGATGTGCATTGTTGGGGGGTTTTTTGCGTTTTTTCCCCTCAAATACAGGTGATTTTATAGAACCCCAGCCTCCCTACTCACCACCCTGCAGGTCCTGTACATTTGGCGGGTATGTCAAGAGTGAGAGACAATGTTTTGCCCAGCAACCCCACGTCTGTGCCTTCTGATCATTTTTTTTTTGAATGTTTTGTACATGTAGAGATTTTGACTGAGAGATTGGCGATTTGACAAACATACAGAGACTCACAGGTATTTAACTATTTTTTAAGTAAGACAAAAACAGAAACATATTTTTACCTCACAATTAAAAAATAAACATTCCAACGTTGTCATGGTCTACGAATTGAGGAAAAAAAGAAATTCATGCATTTCTTCTTGTATTGTAAATGTTAGACAATTTCATATGCATTATATAAAAGAAACTGCCATATCAATTTTAATGTATAGATTTTTGCAAATACTACCCTATGTATGTAAGACGTAACTGTATCGGTAGCGTATATATAATATATTTATGCCCAATAAATGTTTTAATTTTTTTCTGTCTTTAATTGCACTGTTTATTGAATGTCAACATTACGCTTCAACACAATGATGCTCTGCAGTTTGTTGGTTTGTTCTTTTTTTGGATAGGACTTCCCAAACCAGCTGAATACATCAATATAGGGTGGAGAAACAAGTATAAACACACTTCTGACATTCTCTGTGGCAGTATTGATTTGTATCTTTCAGATTTAATAAGAGGGTCATTATTGTCATTTCATCTGCATCATCTTTGTGTACTGTTGTAAACATAGAGGACTGATAATCAATATTTATAATATTAGGGTTTAAATTAGAATTACTCAGCTGGAGAGCTCATCTTACGAGCACTGTAATTCATTTGAAATTTCACCGCAAATCATTAATATAATAGTTTTTGCCTTTAATTTGTCACTTAGGGTTCAAGGATTTGAGGTGAGTGTAAATGTGTGTCTGTGAAGGTTTGTCATGTTGAGATTTACTCTCTGGTGGCCTTAATACTGTTTAACCAGAAAGCTGTGACAAGACTAAATCACAGACTTTATGCCCTGCTGGCCCTGAAAGCAGCCGGACAGAAACTGCAGCACTGCAAGGTCAATATTCCTCAATCACAGGCAATCCAAGGGCATCAGAGGAACATTAGTCTTTTTGTCTTAACAAAAAGACCATAGATTACATTTATGAAAGAAAATCAAACATTTATTTTCCTAGTCAAACTACAAATCCTTTTTTTAAGTGCACTGCAGTAGCTTTTGTTGAACAATACCGTTCTATAGGTTAATATGGTATAAGTCTAGTGACTGGAAGTGGTAGGATTTCACTGTCGGGTGTTCCAGTTTTCACATTTTTAATGCAGGAACCTTTTTCCAAAGATTCCCGAGAAACAAAACAAAAAGTGTCACTTTGTGGCTTTCAAATGTTTGGGTCAAAATTGATAGCTTAATAATTAACAGTCCAGACTGCTAATACACTGATAGGGTTATGTACGTATTCCTCATGGGGAAAATCAACATTTCATATTCGTTTCATGTTCAAAAGTCTATACTGAACTATTTAGACTTAAATTTTTAAGCAATTGTTTTTGTATTAACAAAAAACTGCAGGCTGGGGTTCTTTTGTACAGACTGATGTTTATAATGATGCCTTTAATGTTTTCACTTGACTATCGAATTAAATGTAAAATTTAGCACAGACACAGGGTGCTTGTCCCAACCAGGATGAAGGAGATTGACAATAACTTTAGGTGCCACTAGCGTGGACACAGATGCCTAATCTTATTTGAACGAAAGCTTCTTGGAGGATTCTTTTTGTCGTCATCATCAGGAGACTGATGAAAAAATATAGCTGCGTTTGTCCTGGTCTGAACCATCTGCACTATCCCATTTGCAGATGACTTCATTTTTGGTCCACCCCTGTGAGTGTACTTGTAAACAGTCAGTGTGTTGGTATACCAGCAAACATTAGCTTGTCTGAACTGGTATCAAAATAATAAAAAAAAGGTGCTGCATTTTTAAAAAATACTTATTTAATTCCACTCTCATCCTAATTGTGTAATGTTAATTTATCCACACTCACAACCTTCATTTAAACAAGCTCTTATGATTTCTGACTCACTGTTTGAGCCTCTTCTCTTTCACCTTGTGTTTTATTGTCCATTTCCACTGAGGTATTTCATGTGGACTTTTGTGTTTCAGATCTCTTCTTCTCTCCACCTTTCATCCACCCACTTCTCCTGTTAGTTACCAACTCAACTTTGAGCTTTAATTCCCTGTGAATCCTTCATTACCTTTCATAGTCATTCTAATTTTCAATCTGCTGAACATTTTTGCACTCAAAGGCTTTTGCTGACTCCCCTGTAAGTGTTTTGATCAAGTACCTGAGGGGAATTTAGTGATGAATGAGTGCTCTTTTGAGGTCTGCTTCATATTGGCAGCACCTGCTGTCTTATAAGCTATCTAATGTGATAGAATGGAGCCTGGTGGCACCAAGAAAATCCTGTCAGCTGAGATGGGAGAGGCACATTGCAGTGTCCCTTCGGCCAGTGTTAAACCCCTTTGAGGCCAACATTATATAGTGGGGTACTGCTGGGCCACATGGAGAAATGACTGCATACCCTATTGTTATCTTTTGTTATTTTTTAATGTGACTGAGAAGGTGTTTACTGGTGTTTGTTGGTTTAATAACCCTGATTGCAGTTTGCATCTCATATCTGCTGAGGGCAACTTTCTGACTGTCGAGTCGGTTACACAAAGAATATGAATACTGTGTACAAAAGAGGAGGAAACTTTTTGTTTCTTTTACAAGACATTATCATAGACATACACATTAACTAAGTGAAGATAGTCACATAGATTAATAAAAAAAAAAAAAAGCAATAAATTTTGACTGTTAATAAGTATGGATTGATAAAAGCATGTCATGTTATCAGTATATGGTCATAAACATTCATTTAACAGATACATTCTTCAAAGTCATGAGGCCATGTTTTAAATCAAGGAAGCTGCTGTGGTGATTTGGACTGCGTAAACCACCTGAGTGTACTGCATTACAAAGCATCTATATACAAATTATAGCAAAGATCTTTTCGACAAGGCTCTTTACAAATCACTTTACAAAATGTACCACTTTTACATTTCCACCTGTTGTGTTATCTTACACAAGCTCAAAGGAAAATCTATTTTAAAACTTTCTTATACATTGTTGTAGCACTTCATCAGACTGGAGAACATTTAAAATCACTTTACATGCCATGATCTGCTGTTTAATCACCCATGAAGACTTTTCATCTTCCAGGCTTTAGTAAATTGTTAAATGAGAAAAAGAAGACACATATTATACAGTTTACATCGTGTGAGAACTCACTTCTCTCGTTTGTCAGTGGAAAACCATGTCTCCTAAAGATAAGTGTGAAGCCTTGGGCTAGCTTACAGTGGAAGCTACTTGTATAGAAGCAGGACTAGTGAAAATGAATGTTTTTGTTGCCATAAATATGGCTGCAAAAAGCATGATTGCTATTGGTAAATTAGACAAATTTATAATAACGTTTTGTGTTTACAGCCACAGCAAAAGATAGCATTGTATGCTTAATCAGTGCAACATATGTAACTATAGCTGGTGACTGAAAACATGTGGATAACACTGCTGGAAAATGGTGCACAGTTCACATGGCCCAGAAAGTGACTGCTAACATGTTTATTTATACATTAACAGGCAGCTTTCTTTGTGTATGCACCAGACCTAAACAGACCTGTAAAAACCTTTTGCGTTGCTACCTTATAGGACCCCCCCACACCCCCTAATACACATTTCTGATGGTCCTACAGATTAAACAGTGCTGATCATTTAACAGTGAAATACATTCAACAAGATCAGAGACTGATACATATTTTGGAAATATAAATTGTCTCACAATCACAAAAAAAAGCAAAGGCTGTGCACCACAAAGATTCACAAGAATACTCACAGGGACTGTTGACTCACCCCATTGATCCCAAACACAGCATTGATTTGAATATAAAAGTGCCCACTGGGGATTTTGACAACTTATAACAGTAACCCACGACATCTTCATGTAACGTGACTAAAAGCATACCCAAAAGCATGACACTTGGCCTGCATAGCACATGCAAAAATCTCTTCCACACACATGCACATACACACTGCACCTCTGCCTCTGTCTTAATGAGTACAGAGCTGTGCCGCAAATTCTACAGTGCTTTCTTTGTCATCCAGAATATAAATGCAGTATAAGGCATTTGTAGATGTGCGTGACATTTATACGTGAGCACACAGGCGTGCGTGTCTGTTTTTGATTGATATCCTGTAAGCATTTCAGGCCAGTGACTTTTGCACTTCACCAGTTTTGCTTTTCAATTGTTTTCTATGAATAGTGTGTGGCACTTGCTGAAATAACCGAACAAGACAAGTAACTGAGCAAATTGTATTTAAAAGAAAGCGTTTTATGCATATGGAGCGTTTATGGCTCGTGCTTTTTTAATCATCCTTTTTGATTCCAGTCAAATAAAGGCAAGTGCTCACCACAATTTTGCATCGCCCTGACAGAAATTAGGGCCTTTACGTGAGTAATGTAGATCCACGACTAATAGCTTTATTCATTACGCCAGCCATTTAGGCCATGCATTCAAAAGCTGATTGTAGACTCTGTCCAGCCGTTTGAGCCATCTCCCTTCACAGTGCTCGCTGTGCGACCCCGTGGCGGCAGGCTGTCGGTCAGGCCGAAGAGGCGCGCCGCTGCACCCCGGTATTTCCACGACATGGTGTTATAGAGGATGGGATTGATGGCAGCACTCAAGTAAAAGAGAACCACTGACACCAAGCTACAGTACTCGGATAACAACGACAGCAACGGGGAAGGAGCATCCAGAGAGCGGAACTGCAAGTAGCGACCCACATGGAAAGGCAACCAACACAGGACAAAGGCCAGCACAACAACCACTTTTGGAAAAAAAAAACATAAAAAGGAGCAGGGGTTAGTCAAAGGAGATGCTGATTAACATTTTCTACCTAAACATATATATCTTTATTTGGACATTTGAACTGATATCACTTTAATATGAACACAGTTTAAAGCCCTAAGGTGTCTTTCATGTGTCGACAACTCAAACTCGAATCATGTAAGAACTTTAGAATTTTTGCATAATTTGCGCGTTCTGGAAACTTACCCAGCATCTTTATGGTCTGCCTGTTGCTCTTATCCCTGTGAGACACGCGGTTGCTCATGTTCGTCTCCCGGTGCCTTTGCCACAGCCGACGGCCTATCAGGCCGTAGAGCACTGTCAGACAGAACACGGGCATGAAGAAGAAAACGGAGCTCAGCCACACCATGGCCCCCATCAGACCGGATTGCACAGCATAGTGCGTCATCTTACACTCTCGGGTGTCCTCAGCCTCCAGGAATAAGTTAGACTCATTCATCCACGAACTGAAGTTTAGTGGCCCCATGGTGTCCTGCTCTACTCCCACCATGACAAACACAGGGCCTGCGCTCAAAAGGGACACTGTCCATAACAGACAAATCAAGGCTCTTACGCGCCTTTTGGTTACCAGAGCCTTGGCGCGCAATGGGAAACAGATCGCCAGGTAGCGCTCTACTGACAGGGCGGTGATGCTGAGGATGGTGGAGTAAGTGCTTGATTCTGACACAAACTGAAAGAGTTTGCAGAGCGCGTCTCCAAAGCGCCAGGGCCTGTATCTCCACATGCGGTAGAGGTCAAGTGGCATGCAAAGGAAAATGAGTAGATCGGATACCGCCATGCTGCACAGGTACAGATTGGTGGTCGTGCGCATGTCCCGGTACTTGCTGACCACCAAAATGGTCATAACATTCCCGGCCACCCCTATCAGAAACAGCAGTGTGCAGGCGACGGTGATGGCCGTTAGGAGAGGAATTGAATAATAATTGAGAGGGGGCGGGGAAGGGTCAGCTTTGCTTATGGTATTGTTGGTCTCCTCCCAGGTGCAGTTATGGTGGAGGCACTCCAGTTGGCTGGGCCAGGAGGGCATTGTTGCCTCTGGGTTATTCTCCCGGCCGCACCTGACCCTGACTGCTGATGTCACCCTGGATCTGGGACTCCTCATGCCCCTCGATGCCGCACTCACCTGCGTTATTCATTGTTTGATTTCCGGAGTTAAGAAAAACGTGTAACGGAGGAGATCAGGCGTGAACACAAGTAATATCCTTAGTGGTGCAAGCAATCCTGTGTAGCCTAACACTTCTTTACTTTGAAGATCAAACACGACATAGACGGTGTTGAACAGACTATAACAGAAATATGAGGCCATCTCAGATCGATCCGAATTATCCACCCCATCTTCATAACGCACACTAAAGTGTTCCAAAAGTACCTGAAGAGTAGGAGTGATGGTTACAAAATGCATTACATCCGGATATTCGCAAGCTATAAATCGCCAGCCGAAATTTTTTGGGGATGTATACTCCAATAAAAACGGATATGACAGAAAATAAAAACAGATCTAGTATTTAAAAATCTAACATTTAAGCGCATCTTATCTTCTCCATCTTTAAAAAAAATATTTGTGAAACCCACCAGAAGCCCGAGGTCCTTCATGCGCTAAGAAGCCCCAAAGAGTCCCCATCAGCGGCAGCAAGTCCCCGCGTTTTCACAAAATAAAAAGCAAAATATTGGATCGGTTGACGAGTTGCATCTGGCAGCATGTGATGGTGAGTCAGACTCAGGGTCATAATGATGCGGCAGCAGCAAAAAAACATCTGTCCTGCAAATGACAGTGGCTCAGCCAAACACAAACGGGCAAATAACAACTAGCGTGAAAACAATCACTGTCTGACGGAAGGGAGACAGTTTAATAAAACTCACAAACACCACGAAAGAACGATGCATTGTCAATGGAATAAAAAAATCTAAGAGTCCAAATGGTTAAAGAAGAAATATCAGTCAAGACCGATGAAAAAAATCCACCTTAACACCAGACTTCTGTTCTGCTCCTGTAGTTATGGTGCATATCCAGTGTGTGGATCATGATTCCCGGTGCGCAAAACATCTTACCCAAGTGAAGTGGTTGTGTTGTGGGGGTCTGCTCTGAGTGTGATGCTGCAACACCACCTACCGGTACTGTTGCAGTGATTGGTAGCGGTTTCAGCATTTTAAGCAATTATGCCTTTTGTGTTTACCACCAGCCAATGAGAAAGAGTATTCCTCATTAGCATTTGGAGAATAAGTCGACTCTCTCTCTGTTTTATGATGTGATGGACCAAGAAGACAAGGAAAGTCAGGCAAGGGTTAAAGTCCATAAAACAAACTTGGTTAAATTATACAAAAAATAAAATAAAATAAATAAAAATACAATAAATATTGAGCCCATAAAAGAGGTCAAAGTAACAGAACTCTACTCAAAAGCTGGCAACAAACACTAACCTACCTAAATGAGACAAAAGGGAAACTTAAAAAGTGGCTGATCAGCCCACAAAGACACAAAAAGGGTTAGAACGCGCCAAAACCTAACTGAAACTAACATAATAAATTCCATTTCCCACCCATGATCCAGAGTTGTCGTGTGATCCAATTTTCAAGTCTTCACATAGGCTTTCTCCGCCCGTTTTCCACCTCTTAGCTCATCAACCAAGGGCCTGGAAGCAGCTGCTGCTGAGGTCTCAATTGTCATGCGCCCTAGAAATATGGTTTATAATAAATGACCCCTTTGCACAAAGCAGAAAAAGACACTTTCTTTTCTGGTTGCCCATTACCTATTTAACTTTCACAATATATTATATGTTGCCCTAAGAACTGGCACGATAACTGGCCATTCTGCCTTATATTAAAATACAATAAACAAAACAAAAACGCAGGTAACACTAACAGAATAATTGATAACGATCTTGTGCATTTTCAGATTGCCATTAAAAATTTACCCCCTGATATGTTCAGTGCTGTATAAACATTCTCTAGTTTGGACAACAATGTACATTATACCATTTCCCACAACGAAATAACATCTATTTCTTCACTGAAATGTTCAGAATCTAAGAATACATGAATTTGAATAAACATGTGTTACTTTACAACAATCTCACCTACAAACCTACTTTGCAAAAACAATTTAAAGCTTATACTTAATTGCTACTTCTTAAATGGTTAAGAAAATAGATGGATAGATAAATAATATTTCTCAGTTTACTATATTCAGTTAAATATAGGAAACAAGTAATTTGCAAACCATTGCATTCTGTCTTTATTTACAGAAGTAACTTAGAATTTTGGGTTGTAGATCAATATACACTATGAATGGACTTCAAGTTGCCAAATCACATTTGTATAAGTTGCCTATTGGAACCAAAATGACCTCCAAACTTGTGGGGCTTGTCACAAAAAGCCCAACAACATAACTTAGCCTTCACCATAATTTCTGGGCACGTTCTGGCATCTCTGCTCTACTAACTAACAATGGAGAGTGTAAGTCAGCAGTATAAGAAATGCAGTGAGTGAATGTATGTGTGCAAACGCCCAAAAAGGTGGATGGAAGGCAGACCAATCACCACAATGCAGTTTTTCCGGCCCCGGCCCCACTGAACTGGTTGGTCTAAACTAATTACATATTTACTCTAGGGTAGGTTAGGATTGCCTCGATAAGAGTGAGAGGCTTATCACCATTTTTAATGACATATAATTAAGATATATCAGATTATTTTCCTTTTGTCTTAAGCAAAAACAAAAATAAAATAGCAAAAATCACACCTTTGACTGGCAGCATAGTTCTGTTTTTCCTGCACGGATGAGATTCTCATGTTTCAATTGGTGTTATCTCTCTGCCCTTTGCTCAGTGCTTACCAGCTGACACCGTTTATGACCACTGAATTATGATGTGTGTGTGTTTAAGCGAGGAGACGAAGCCGGTTAGTTAGAAATGACTTGAGAAAGACTGATCTTGCTGTCGTTAGCTTTCGGGACAGCCGTGCTTTGAAGGTTTCCGGTATGTATCTGTCATCATTTGATATAGACGTGTGTACAGACCATTGGATGCGTGTGTTTACACATGCAAGTGCGTATTTGTACAATGGTCTAAAGCACAACTTTAGACATTTGTACTGCACAGTCAAACGTCGTGGTTTGGTGTGCCCATAACAACTGAAGTAATGCCAAATAACAGACTGACTCACTATTTACATGGACAAAATTGGATTGTTTCTAAGACAACACGAGTTAACAGCAAAACTGGTTGTATTACCTGTTATGTCATGTTTTTATTTTAGTGTCGGGATTGATTTAATTTCTCAGATGCGTTTCTTTTTAGTAGAGTTGAAAATGTGTGTTATTTATTTAGAAAAAGACAGTTCTCATCTATTTTTATTTGAAAATGAAGCACATTTAGCATCCTTCATGTGTCAAGTGCACGTGGTAAATGTGGTTACATTTTTATCTGCAATGTTAACTGAGAAAGTGTTTCCAGGGTGTGGTCGATTTCAGGTTAAAGTCCCTATCAAACCCATAATATACACTCTCGAGAACTACTGGCTTTACTCGGCCTGCACAGAGGTGCAGTACATCAATTATTCCACTAGATGGAAGAAGAGATCGCTTTCCTTTTAGTTTGAAGGCAAAACATACGGAGTATAAGTTGTATTTATACACCAAGTTTAAGTGAAGACACAGCCAAATCAAATGCCTAACTATTTTTCTTTTTTTTTCTTCTTATTTTTAAATATTTAGTATAACACCCAAGTGACATGTGCAATGATACACAGAGAGATGAGCTATAAATAATGGAAAGCAAGAAAAATAAACAAATAACAGAGAATGAGTAAAAGTGAGAAGTGATGAGATAATAGGCAGAGTCAGTGTCAAAGAATTTCCCAAGTGTACTCCTCCTACTTCAGCACAAGTCCAGCACTATTTTTTATCCAATGAGAAAAGGCTATGGGAAGAGTCTCTTTTTGTGATTGGCCTAGAGTTTGTGTGACCCCTCCCTTCCTGAGGAGTTGGAGAGAGTTCACTGTTAGTTTTTTTTCCCAGCCACACTTACAGAAGTGCAGACTAGAAGGAGCTGTCTGCTGTCGCCGCTGCTGCTGCTGTGCAATTCTTTGTCTGCTTAGGCGTCTTAGTTGCTTTAGTTTTGCCCAACATTGAGTAAAGCCAGGTGGATCAGACTAAGCAACATGTGGACTGCACGTCCACAGAAAGAGCAGGTTGGTAATGTGTCCCTCTGACTCTCTGTTTGTTTTTGTGTCTGCTCTGTTCTATTTGCGTCCAGGGGCTTTGGGAGATATGTGTCTGTGACACTCTTTGGCTTTGGGTTATCACTGGAATCATGGACAAGAAATGTACAGTGGATTATACTGGAGTACTGCTGAACAAGTTGGATTAGTTCTTTTTGAGCTGCAGCAGAGCAAATACGTGGTTAATGTGCATCACTGTTTCTGTTCCTTGTCACAAAATGATATATGCTGTACTAAGATTTAGTCACAAGTAAAGTGTAAAATGTAAAGAGTGGCTGCTATAGTGAGGTGTGAAGATGAATCTCCTGATCTTTTTGTTGGTTACTTTGTACCAGTGTAATGCTGTGACAAATAATGTTTTACCTGTTGCATAAGACTTCACAGGTGTGCGTGTGTGCATGTCTGTTTGTGTGTTGGCCTGATGTCCCCTTTCTCATGCCTTGTGGGAAAACTGGTTGCTGCAGCTGGAATGTCATGGGAAGACTGCAGATATTTTTTTTCCTGCTGTTCGCCCATAGAAAACCAGCCCCCTCCCCTCTGCAGTTCTTCTGTTGTCTTTGCAACAGATATACTGGATACTGACCTCTGGCATTCAATGACCTCAATACTTTTTGTTGTGGTGCCAGCATTATTAAACAGTAAACTTTATTACTGTTATTCCTGCCTGAGGCTTTAAATGCATGCGTTTAAGTTTATCGACCTAAGTCTATGTGTTTTCTTGCTGTGCTTGCTGTGTGATGTATTTGTTATTAAATATTTGTTGGACAGTAAGAAAAATACTGAGCTGACGATTTCTTGGGTACGATCTTTGCTATAACCACCCACCATTCTTTTAAAGTAAAAAAGTAGCATAATAAGTTTTGCATCATTGCAGTTTGCTGCTTAGAAGAGACAGGGGGGATCAGTGTTGTTAGCAAGGTTCTCAGATTTAGTACTACAAATTAAATCCAGATGTGAACTTCTGGCTTGTGTAATACCAGACAATGTGCCACCATCAAATATTATTTTGGGCTTTCCAACTACGATTTAAAATATATCTCTATAATTAAAGCATTATAGATATATATATTCTTATTTATATATATATATATATATATATATATATATGTATATATATATATATATATATATATATATATATATATATTCTTTTCCAAATTCTCACAGTTTTCATTGACTTTTCAAGAGCAAGTCTGTAGACGAGCTATTTCAATGTATTTGAAATGAACCAGGAGACCAACCTGTTGCTGCTGTTCTCCACGATGTACATTTCCCCGCGTTCACTGGGCCATTTGACACTCATACTACATCATACAGTACAACACATCTGCACCTAAGATGTTTGCATTCATATTGTGTCTATTTTTGAACATAGTGCTTCCTTTCTAAAGCACTAAATTATATTTTGCATGCACCAACCCTTCAATTCAAGAACTTAGAGATCCTCTATACTTTTTTCCTACCACTGTAATCATGAGTCACTTCAGTGGTCTGGCGCAAGTTAAACTTTAGTAGTTTCCAGCCTCGGACTTGGCCACACTGGTCGAGCCGAATCAGGCTTGGCTGAAACAGAGAGAGGGAGCAGTTCTCTCACTCCCTCAGTACAATGATGCCTTGTGTTACCATCAGCCGAACGACACTCTGGCAATGATGACGATTGCTCGCTCTCTTTTTCTGGCATCTACTGTATGTCTTGCTTTCTCTGCCGCTCTGACCATCCCAATCCCCCTATCCATGGTGTTAAGGATTAGATAATAGGCAGCTTTAGTGTGGGCAGAGAAAAAGAGGTGTCACAGACCTCTCTCATTGCTTCCCTCCCTCCCTTCTTCTCTCTATCTTTGTACCATCTGTGCCACGAGGAGCTTGGCACTGTTCAGTCTATAAATGCCAAGCTACATTTATGTTACCTTTGTTGCGCTGCTATATACGTACCATGGCGTGTGACTTGTAGTCTCTAATGCAAAAATGCCGTTTACATGCATTGTATATTTAAAAAAGTTTCAGTCAATCACTGTGTTTGCCACAGCACTTCATAAATGTCAGACTGGCTATCGCACAGGAATCTAGGATAGATGGTACATTTCACAAACTACCTATTTTTCCTCACACTTAATGGATAATCCGTGACAGCACCTCTGCTGAGGTTGACATGTTCAGTCCGCCTCCAGTGTTCCTTTCAATGATTTGACACTTTAAAACATGTATTGCAAGCGGATTTATTATAGAGGGAGAAAAGTAGGAGTACTGGATGCCAATGTAAGGTGGACAAATATGCTGAGGTCAACTGGTAGAAATGCATTTTTAAGTAGTGCTTCTGGATTCAAGAAGCAGCTCTGAAAATGATTTTTTTTATCAACACATATATGCAGACATCAGAGTCCGTTTTAGAGGTGATTAAGAAAAGTTTTTACAGTAAAATTGTAAATAAGCAGTGATGATCGTAGTCATAGAGTTTGTTATTGTGTCAAAAACATATAATCAGCGTGTGTCATATGTCATATCTTAGTCTGCCTGAGAAGGTGATTTCCCACAATCTCCAATCTGTTTGAGGGATAGATAATATACTGATGTTTTTATACTGATTACTTTATTTCTTTATCGTAATCTACAAAACAATAATCTGTTTTCTACCACAATGCAATGGCACAGACCATAAACGGGAAATCTGTCTAAACAAAAGGTTGAATAGCAACTTTTATTCATTTTTAATTCCATGTTGCTCAGAAATCTTCATAAATACAACAAAAATGTGCAAAAAATTATATCATGATGATATTAATCTTCTTTTATAATTTGGTAGACATTAGATGAACGTGTTTTTGCATGACATTTTTGTTTTTTGTGCAAAAAGACAGGATGCATCGATTGCACTGAGCGTAATTAGTGAATGTATCAGAGAGAAGTGGGGCGCTGTATTTTTGTCTTTTGATGTGTTTAGCAGTTTCTGGTATGAACCGTGTATGTGGCTGCCCTGAAAACACAGTGTAATGGCTTTATATTGTCTTTGCTTGACCTATAATGTAAACAAAAGTGCAGTTAAGAGTCACTAATGCAAGTACCGTTCGCTGTTGAAGATTTAAAGTTTAATGAGCTATTATTAAAGCATCTTTTTGCTTCTTCAAAGCTGTTAGACACCTTAAAAGGTGATGACTTAGAGATACAATGGAGAAGTGAAAACACAAGATTTTAGAACTGGTGCATGAAATCTCCTTTGATGGTTTAAAAAATGTTTGTGTTGCATATCTAAGTCCCTTTTGCCAACAGGATGCCCTGAAGCAGCAGAATATTTTCTTTTTAGCATATTTGAACAGACGGCTCTGTTCAAAATATTTAGGTTTTGGTTTAAGCTTCATGCCGAGAACACAACCCATTTCCCAGAAGTAACCACTGCAGTGTGAGCTCCCACCCAAAACAGCACGTTGCTGTGTAAATTAGAATCATGTTTCCAGATGTGAGACACCTTAGAAAATAAGGTCTCGCTGCTTTCTGTTTCTTTTATAAGAACTTATGCACTGTATAGACCTCAAAACTGTAATCTGAAAAGGGCACTCAACACGATTTGCTCGAAAGTATCTTATTTGTAGTTATATGTAAAAGGCAAGTATCTATGTTGATTTGTCTTTCTGCAAAATATTAGGAGTGAGCCAAACTTTTAGCTGCAAAATATACAAAATATATACTTCTTGGCTGAACTTGATTTGGGACACCAGCAGCCACAGAACTGATATGGGATGCAGATATATATATATATATTTTCTGGTTGCAGATACACGTCCGCTGTGACCTTGTCTTCTTTCCCATGTGTCTCTCGTGGGTCGTTGCACTGTTACAGGAACAGGGCTGCTAGAGGCTCTGGTGCAAAGACGCTCATAAATATCTCATTTTTGCTTGTTATAAAACCACAGAGAGAAGTAAGTCATAGGTTTGTATATTTGAGCAAACTTTATGGGACCAAATTAGGGATTGTAAATGCAACGTGTGCACACAGTAGAGAAAAATGAACCATTGTTGCTCTGTGAATGAATCAATAGTACAGTATTGATAATGGATTAAATAGTTAACTATTAGTACCACTTTCTCATAACACTCTTTCAGTTTGTAGCTTATCGATTTATTAATTTTAATAAATTATTAATCTAACTATTACGGTACTTATTGAACAGGAATCTTTTGCCGCTGGCCATTTAGCTTGGATTATCAGAACCATGCGTTGTCTTGGCTGCCTTTTAGCTAGAGTAGTAACCTCTCCAAGTCTCAGCTTGAAATTGGTCATTAGACGTGGCGGCGTTGGTAGTGTTGGATAGAGGCACTTATAAAAAGGCAAACTGTCATGCATGTAACACCTCTGCGGATCATTACGACTGACTCGAGTGTGGCATCATATCTCTAATAACAAGTGTATTTTCCCCCAAAAATGTCCAATTATTTATTTCACACAATTGGGAAGAATTTTGCTATATGTTGGTTCAGATGCTCTGCAGCCCTTTTCCAGAAGGTGAGAAAAATTCTTCATTGGAGAACTTTATCTGACGAACAAAGTATTACAGACCAAGCAAGCTGTAGCTGACAATCCCACATAGGAGACGGGTCTGGCCTGGATCTGATGTCAAGCCGGCACTGCTGTTCTGACTGGTGTCATGGTAAGTGGTATGTCATCCAGATATGGCCAGGTCTCGCAATGATGGCACTGTTTATGTGATGGCATGCCACATCTGGCCCGATTGTGGTTTGGTTTTTGTGGCCCAGGCTAATTGAAAACAAGTCTGGCCCGGATCTGGCATGAAGTTGGCACTTCTGACAGATCCAGGCCATACCAATTTTGCTATGTGGGATATACACGTATATCACAAAATCTTTAGTTAAAAATTACTTTAAATTTCACATCCCCAGTAATGGATTTAGCCCTTTTTAGAATGCAAGACAGCTGATTCCTGCATGGCAAGTAAAGCGATATGTATTTAATGACTTTGTGTCACATGGTGAGAGATCAAATTTCCCATGTGTCTCATTGAAAAGATTGATGAGCGGCAACTTTACTTGTAATTCCTCTTTTTTTTCTGACTCTCTGACACACTCCTACTAATTGACATTTAAGAGGGATGCTAGCACACGATGGGAGAGGCGGGTGCACTTCTGTTGATATTTATATATAAGCAGCTCTAGCTGCTCAAGCTATCACCATGACAACAGGACAGGAAGCAGGAAGTTGGCATTTTTTTATTACAATGGAGTAGAGAGATAACTCTCAGGTTGCATATTGTAGACACAGATAACACAGACTGTGCTTTTTACATCTCAGTCTACACACACACTTTTTGACATTCTTGTTAACCTCTCTGTGGGTCAAGGTTTTTGGGAGGTCATGGACATTCTCAGAGCAGGAAATACAGCTATAGGCAGCATAAAATATTTAATCATAAAAAAGTACTACTTTCTAACAGATATACAGTGCCGTGAAAAAGGTATTTGCCCCTTCCTGATTCATTTGTTTTGTACATTTCCCACACTTAAAGTTTTGTGATGAAACAAATTTTAATGTTAAACAAAGATAACCCAGTAAATGTAGTTTGTCTCTCAAATTGAATAGCTGGTTGTGCTATTCCTGGTAGCAAGAAGTACGGTCATAAATTTTTGTGACTGGCAATGACTCCTCCACCTCACAGTTGAGGAATTTTGGCCTCTCTTCTTGACAGAAATGCTTTAATTTATCCCCGCTGGTTTATGAGTGTGAATGTGCTGTGTAATCAGATTTAAGTCTGGTTTTTGACTAGGCCATTCCAAAACCTTTATTTTCTTTCTCCTTCCTGGTGTATTTAGGACTATTATTCTGCAGTATAACCCAAGTATGCTATAGCTTCGGGGCATGAACCGACGGCCGGACATTCTCCTTCAGGATTTTCTGATAGAGAGCAGAATTCGTGGTTAGTCAATTATGGCAATTCGTGACATACAAGATGAGTCATTGATGCACTCTTGGAATAATTTTGGTTGGCCAGCCTTTCCTGGGAAGGTTCATTATTGTTCATAGTTTTGTCCATTTGTTGGTGTTGATCTTTTAGCATACTACATTTGGTCAGACAAGTTGTATATAAGTAATTTCTTAATTCAACAGGACTGACAGTAACTATAGCTGGATGTGGTTAGTGAAACTGAACCTAGCTTTCCAAAAAATGTGGTTAATTCATGATTTAACACAGGGAGCAATTACTTTTTAACAAGGAATTTTATTGTGTTTATAATAATCGTGAAACAGTGGGCACAGTTTACACTATACACTTATCTATAGTCGATGCTTTGTAGATGTAAAACCATTCATGTCGGTGGGCTATTTCTCATTCCACACTGTTGCTTTGTGCAGAATGAAGCCATGCAAAGTGAGCTTTTTATAGCCAGTGCTGACTCAGTTAACATGCTTTGCGTAGTAATGTGAGTTCAAATGAATATTGGGGCTATGTGTGTCAAGATACTGGGTCTGTGATTCAGTGCTGTGTTTTTTGATTAGTCTGTATTCTTTGAGTTAGTGTTATTCATGGGTTTGGTTCTTCTTATTGTTCTCTGTGTGTGTTATATCCTTAGTTTCTAGTCTTTAGGTTTCTGTTACGAAGCCTTCCCGTGTTCCACGTTTAATGTCATCTATGTTTGTGCATCTCCTGTGTCTCTCCAGTCATTCGTATCTCCAGGCCTCAGTGTCAAGTCTGTGTCTTTGTGAATGTCTCATGTTTCCTGTTTGACTTTGACAATCTTGCGTCCTATGTGTTTTCAGTTTTGCCTTCTCCCGGCCTCATATGGGATTACTCCCAGCTGTGCTCTCCTCCTGTGTCTCATTCCTTCATTATCTCTCTGTGTATTTAAGCCCTTTATCTTCCTCTTTTTGTTGCTGGATCGTCTGTGTGTCATTCACCGCAGTTCTCCATGTTCCACTTCTCCAAGCCCCAGGTTCTCAGGTCTTTAGTTTCTTTATACTTGTTTGTAGTTTTTTTTTAGCTTAGTCATTCTCTCCTTTGCTTTTGTTTGTATTTTGCTTGGCTGTAATAAAGGCTCACTTTAAGTCCATCACTTTCTGCGTCAGCATTTGGGTCCACACTCTCTCTCCACTCCACACATCTGTCACAGCAGACGTGACAATGTGACAGTCAATGAAAATTTAAGTAGCTATAATAGTAACCAAACTGAACCAAATCAAGCCCAAATATCAAAGAAATTATTTTTAATAGGAATAGCTTTATTTTAAATAGGAAACTAATCAAAACTCATTCATTCACTTTTATGAATAAATGGAGCGAATAAAAGTTCACAAGGACAACAGAAGCCAAGCAGACAAACAGTCACTTGAGGCAGTTGGTGACTCTTTTGATGCTTCGAGCATGTTGGATCTTGTTCTCTAGAGTGGGAATGTTTACTGTCATCTCTTTATCTCTTAGCGTACGTGCTAGTGGCATTTTAAGTAGTTTTTGCTCTGGAAGAATTTGGTGCTAGTCAGAAGAAAGTCAGAAGATCATTTCCTCTTTCAAACTTGACCACATAGGTGTCAGCCTAATGCTAAACTGCAGTTAATTGTGGGAGATTAAAAAGACTCATACACAGTTTCTATCTTTTCTTTTTTTTAATGAAATGCAGGAAGTGGTTTCATTTTTTCTCACATGCTCTAAAGAACCAGTTGACGTTATTCTGTTTCTCTGGGCGTGTGTGTTTTGAGTGTTGTTACCAACACTGCTGAATCATGAAAAGCCATAGGCAAAACAGATTCTGTCCTATTTTCTTCTGTTTGAACTTTTATTTTTATTGTTTTTCAGTCATTGTTGTTTAACTGCTGTCTCTCGAAACTTTGTTTCTGTAAAACCAAATCAGGTTTTCTGTCTGGATGTTTTTCAGATTAATGATGACTTTTTACCTGCCCTTAATGAAAAAAATCAAAATGTCAACACATTTTCTTGTCTTTTTTATGGCAGGGGCATCTGTTGTCTGAAACTAACAGGCCTTCTTACAAAGCTCTTGAGCAAACTGTATCACATTCTAGTGAAGATCATTTTTTAAAAAGAACCAAATACTTTTGTTTCTATCTAGAAATATAAAGGAAGATATTTTATACCTTAAGAGCAAATATTGGATTTACAGTGAAGCAAAGTGTAGCAAAAGTGAGAAATAATGTTTGTGACGGGTTTAGCAGGTTTTGGTGTCTCAATAATTGTTTGGTACACAAAACTGTGTCAGAACTCTCTGTGTTGAGGTAAAGTTGAAAGTAAAAGAGAGACCTGAGCACAATATCTACATAATTATTAGTCTAAACTAATTATTAGTCTTTAATACTATTCTATACTATATTTTTATAGTCTACCAAAACCTACCTGTTTTTGAACTGCACTGCCTTTGACTTCAGCAGATTCTGAGCTTTTGTATATTTATCACAAAAAACATCAATTTCCACAAATTTTTACATAAAAATCTGGTTTGCCTGCTTTTGATAATTCAGTGTATTTTGTTTTGCTTTATTTCAGAAACATTTTATTAGAAAATATTTGTTTGTAGCCCATTCAGTGAATTAAATATTTTTTTTCTGTGCAGAGTAGTGTGCAAGTGTATCATATATGACCAATATATGATAAGTGACCAATAATTTAGAAATATGAGCATATTTTCTGATTTTGATAGAATGAAAGGTATCAGCTGATTTTTTTTTTCATTTGATGATTGTGTCTGATTCAAAGTTGATTTCTACTCACAAGGTCTCTGAAGTCACAAACCACAACATGACTACACATGTTTTATTTCGCATGAATCTTTTAAAGGAGTAGTTTAGGGAGTGGAAGGGTGTTTTTTTTGTTTTTTTCTACATTAACTTATTGGTCCCATTGAACTAATTCAGGCAGAACTTTACAAGTGATTTCCTTAATAGGACCTGGCGTCCACATATGTGGACATCACATTTTGGGTTATTTAGATCAAAATACAAAATTTTGCTCTACAAGGGCCTGATATCCACTTATATCACTATACTGCTACTGTTCTATCAAATTTTTAAACGAATATCCTCATATGTGGCTCTTATTTTTCTTAAAAACAAAAATAAGGTAAAAAAAAAAGTCTGGTAATTCTTTGTTATAACATTCATCGGGCCCCAATATGCCCAAATATCAAAGAGAAATTAAATGCATGCTGTGGAAGAGTTCTGGTCTTAGGAGGTTAAAGAAAAAAACAATAGTAGTTTAAGTGCTATACCCCGTCCTGAAAAAAAAAACAAACATTCAAAATACACAATCTTATTACTGTATTGCTGAAAAATTAGGTCATTTGTTGTGCACATGTTTCATTAAAATATAAAAACTAAATTTTTTTATAGTCTCCAGGAGTAGTGACCAGCAGGTGACCAGCAGGTTGTATAATAAACAGATGGAGAAACATCGCAAATGTTGACTCTTCCAAAAAGGTCATTAGAGGTGACTAAATAGTGCTGTGAGTAGGACTGCACATACAGTAAAAGTATAGATATGGTATTGTGCAGAAGTCTGCCTCTCATTTCTTTGTGTTTCTTTATATTTATATATTTTTAATTGTATCGTTTGGCACTTTATATAGAATAGAAGAGTATTTCTGCAGCAAAAATGTGATTCCCAAAGAGATATAAGCCATGTCAGTCATATAACACTGCATGTGTGATGTGTTCTTAAAATATCTAGGAAACTGGACGGGTGGAGGACAAATGAAGTGACAGACAATAAAAAAATTCTCTAGCAGATTAAGAGTATGTGAAAATCATGTCTTTAAGAAAAAGGAACCTCTGACCCCTCAGTTGTTCACTGAAAGCTCATTGGAAAGGGTTAGGTATGAAGGGCTTAGAAGAGGCTGGTGTATGCCAAATAACACAAGAACTGCACTGAAAATTAGTGGACACAGGTCTTATAGAGTGAGTCTAAATAATGATTTATTATCATTATTTTATTTAGAGGAGTTCAGGAGAGAAGTGAACAGTAAATGTCTACCTGCGGTGCTCAAAAGCTGCTAAGACACTAAGATACATTGGTGTTCGCTTGGACATGATTTACGCTTCTTCTAAAGCTTAGCTGTTGGTAAATAAGAATACATTTATTTACCTTTCTGTTGATTTTCAGCACAAGCTGAAATACACATTTACATTATATGTGTCTGTTTTGGGGTTTGTATTCCTTGCAGTTCTTATCTGATTCACATGATAAAAAGGAAAGTCACAGTAAGGTCACTGGAAGATTAAATGTCACAAGACTGTCCTGCTCTGTGGGAGTACATATACTCTCAGGAAATGGTCATACATCTGATCTCTCTTCTAGGTGTGCCCTGCTCCAGGGTCTGACTGCTAAGCATGAGGAGTAAGGCTCAGACTGCTACCAGTAACCTCAACCTGGTGAACTCTGTAGATTCTGACAGCAGAGCGGCTCAAGACATACACGACGGTATTAAGATGGCAGATCTGGTGGAAAGCCTGGATACCCGAGAGCTGGACATAGGGGAGGGAGAAGATGTGGATTATGATGGAAACAACATAGGTAAGTTTATGGAAATGAGGAAATATATGTGCTTACCTACTGTAATTACTTATTATGTACCTGTTGCTCTCAAAATTTACAGTATTACAATAATTTCTTGTAAAGAAATCTCAAAAGCAAGAAGAAAATATTGACATAACCTACTAATTGTGGGCTCAGATAGTCTGATGGACACTCAGCAAATGTGGGGTAGGTGGTGTTAGATGAGAATGTAGCTAGGCAGCATAGAATGGTAGTCTGTAGGATGACTCTGGAAATCAAGTAGAGGAAGCGAATGAAGTGCTAGCTAAAGTGTTGAGGGAAACTCAAAAGAAGGTGTTTGTTGTATCCTCAGAAAACCAGGAGACTTGGTGGTGGAATGAGGAAGTACAGGAAAAAGTTCAAAGTATGCTAAGAAAAAGTGGGTCAGGGAGATAAAGAACGTAGACACAGATACTGGCAGTACAACAGAGAGAGAGAGAGGTGGCAGAGGCTGGTTGATATTACTTGTATTTGAAGTACTAAGAAAAATAAGGAAGCACAAATGTTTGTATCGATTGGCTGTGTCAAAGAGATTGGAAAGGATGTGCAGCAGGTTAGGATGATTAAGGTCACTAATGAGTGAAGAGTGTGTTGAGAAGAGGTATGGAGGTATGGAAAGGTATAGGAGAGAGGGCACTGGACTTTTTAGCCAGATTGTTTACCACAGAGTGAGAGGATGCCTGAAGAACAGAGAAGAAGTGTACTGATACAGATTTTCAAAAACAAGGGTGCCGTGCTGAGCTGTGGCAACTACAGAGGGATAAAGTTGATGAAGCTAGGTTAAGAATAGAGGATTATGGGTTCATGCAAAGAGACCACTACATATGCAATATTTATTTTATATGGAGAGTTGATGGAGAGGTACAGAGAAGGGTCAAAGGAGTTGCTCTGTGTCTTTGTGGATCCACAGAAAATATATGATAGGGTGCCAAGAGAAGAACTGTGGCAAATAGCAGATACTGTAGGAGTCGGGAGAGGAAGAGAAGTATTTGAGGGTGATGCAGGATCTGTATGGGGACACCGAGGTCAGATGTGCGGTATGAGTGATAGATGGTGGAGGTGCGATTACACAAGGAGACAGTTCTGAGACATTTCTTCCTACATTATTCATAATTTCCTTAATAAATTATTCAGATTCTGATTCTTTGCAGGGGGGGTGAAAAGGTTGACAGCCAGGTCAGGCAGGTGATGTTTGCAGACAATAATGTGATCTGTAGCAAGCAGGTGGAAGAGAGCCTGGAGAGGTGGAAGTATGCTCTGGAGAGAAGAGAAATAAAGTCAGTCAAGCAAAACGTGTGTGAACGAGAAGGAGACAGGTGTAACAGTGACATGAAGGAAGAAAGTCAGAGCGGCAGGGTTGAGATGTGGAGTAGAAGGATAGTGGCTATAATGGATGATGGATGTTGAATATGGAGCTGCTGAAGTGAACAATCATGGTTGTAGTGAAGGAGGATATGGAGCTGACTGGTATGACAGAAGAAGCTGTGATAACCCTTAAGTGAGCTGAAGAGGAGGAAGACCTAGCAAAGTAGCAGAGTTCAAAAGCAAGTGGTCAAGTCAGTTACCTCACTATTAAATGTTATTAGTCTTAACTTGTCAGAATATGAGCTTAAATATACACATGCAAAAAAAAAGTCTGTAACGATCCTGTTCTCAAGACCTCTACTAATTTAATGACCGTCAAACTAATTCAAAGTGGGATCACAGTGTATTAACATAATTCAATTAGTCAAAAAAGCAACTTACTACATGGAGGCTCCAAACCACTATCTAACGGTGCCAGCACATGAGGGTGGATGGTTGCACTTTTGAAGTCTTGCAAACTTTACCAGAAAATATACGGTAACATTTGCCCTAACACTGCAAACTCGCGAACTACAACGGTCTTGAACAAAGGCTGAGTTTTCACTGATGCATCCTACTCGCTCCTACAGCCTGAGCAACTCCTACATGTACAAGCAGAAAGATCAGAATCAGAATCAGAATCAGAATACTTTATTGATCCCTGGGGGAAATTATTTTTTGTTACAGTGCTCCATTTTAAACCAACATTAAGACAAGACAGACAATACGCTAACTAAGAATAGTACAATATATACATATATATACATACATACATACATAAGTCACTTATAAATAAATATTTGGAAAAGAAACATGTGTAGTTGTAGCAGCAAACAGTGTGTTAAGTGGATGCGTTGTACAGGGAGATGGCCACAGGCAGGAATGATTTCCTGTGTCGTTCAGTGGTGCTTTTCGGTAATCTCAGTCTCTCACTGAACGAGCTCCTGTGACTGACCAACATGTCATGGAGTGGGTGGGAGGTGTTATCCAACATTGTCTTTATCTTGGACAGCATCCGCCTCTCCGACACCACCTTGAGGGAGTCCAGCTCCATCCCCACAACATTGCTGGCCTTACGGATCAGTTTATTAAGTCTGTTGGCATCTGCGACCCTCAGCCTGCTCCCCCAGCATGCAACAGCATAGAGGATCGCACTGGCCACCACAGACTCATAGAAAATCCTCAGCATTTTCTGGCAGATGTTGAAGGACCTCAGTCGCCTCAAAAAATAGAGACGACTCTGGCCCTTCCTGTAAAGTGCTGTGGTGTTTTTAGCCCAGTCCAGTTTATTGTCAATGTGTACTCCAAGGTATTTATAGTCCTCCACAATGTCAACACTGACCCCCTGGATTGAAACAGGGGTCAAGTGTTTCCTGGTCTTCCTGAAGTCCACGATCAGTTCCTTGGTCTTTGCCACGTTGAGCTGCAGATGATTCTGCTCACACCACGTGACAAAGGAGTCGACCACAGCCCGGTCACACTAAACACCCGCCTCGTCTCTGTCCCAGGGGACTGTCGTATCCCATTTTCAGCAGTGTATGCCACAGTGGGCTTTAAAGAAGCCAATGCAAAAGTGTACCTCCCCACTGTACCCATTACTGCCCGAATCCTGGAGGTGGAGAGGTTCACCACTGCACAGGACCGCTTCAATGCGTCACACCAAAGGAGTGTCAACAAGGTACTGCACACACCTCTCTATAAACTATATGGTCCTGATTGTTGCGCTTGCTGTTTACTTATGCCACAGATTTTTCCATTTTCTATTGTATCGATTGTTTTTCTTTTTTATTAAATGTTGAACATTTTTAATGTTATTGATGACATTACCATGATTACAGGTGTTAAGCATGTGCATGTTTCTGTAGTCTCTGCCAGCAGTTTTTAAGATTGAGCTGAAACATGGGGAATTTACCTGGGTGGTTAAGAGGAAGGAGAAGCATTTCATGGAGCTGCACAGAGAGCTGAGGACGTACAAAACCTTCATGAGGATACCACTGCCATCACGCAGGTTGGCATGCAATCTATACAGTAAAAGATAAATTTGCAGTCTCACATGGACCTAAGTGCTTGTTTTACCTTAAGCTTTTTGTCCTTAAATGGGAGATATATGTCCATGATGTGACAAAAGTATACTTACCCAAATGCATAGACACAATTGTCATACTAGTATATTTAATAGATCAAGAGAGTATTGTATTTACTTTATGTAGATGATATAATCAGCACTTTTCTTCTCATAAGCACAGATGTAAAAACAACAAATTTATTGCCAGCAGGGAGATGTTTTTTTTTTTTTTTTAGCTTGAATGCTAAGTGTTGACATACTGTCCTTCAGTGCAACTGAAATTTATGAACTTTTCACATTCACGTTTTTGGTGCAGTCTATTATAATCATAGATTCTTTTTTGAAGTAAACAATAGGCTTAAAATTCAGTGAACACTTTTACTCCCTTTGGCATTCTCTGAAGTCTGACACACCTGTGAAATATACAGATTTTTTATTTCTGATCCGCCACTTAAACAGTGTTTTTAAAGCTCTGGACCTTTGTTCTTTCTTCTATCTTATACTTTAAGGACCAAGGATATTCTGTCTTTAAAGTATTACATTTCCCACATTCTGTTTTTCAGCCACACAGTGAGGAGAAAGACGGTGAGGAAGAGTGAAGTGAGAGAGATGCCCTCCCTGCCAAGGGGAGGAGGAGAGGAGCTAGTGCGAGATGAGCAGGTCTCCAGCAGGAAGGTATGTTGGAGCGCTGTCTTTGTCCTCTTTGGCCTTGTTTTCAGGGCCATGAAATTGATTCTTGTGATATTTCAACTTTATTGCAGGGAACTCTCCTGGCACTCACTTGTTGCCATGGCACTTAACTCCTTGCCAGCAAATCTATCCTCTGAACTACTGTTTCACATTGTTTTGCACATCTCGGTGTTTATATGCATGGGCTTTGTCAGTGTCCAAATATAGTGTTTGTGTTCCCACAGAGACAGCTAGAAGACTATTTGAACAAGCTGCTGAGGATGGCCATGTACCGAAAATATCACCATACTGTGAGTAAATACAAAACACTCCAAAGGGTCACACTTAAACATAATGTTATACCACTTGTGTTTATGCCTCATTTCTATTAGCCACTATAGATAATGTACAATAAAAGCAAATAATTATTAGTCTTTTTCTACATGTTTTAATTCACTACCTTTATTGTGGAATTTGGCAAAGCCTCAAGTTATTCTGTTTTGCTTTTTTCTTATATAGTGAAGGGAAATTGTCTTTATGCTGTGCCTCTTCTTAAATAACTCCTTCATACTTAGGCAGAAAACTTGCTGTTATGCATTTAAAGTTATTATGAGAGATGACAACACACAATTTAAGATGAGTCATATTAACTCTACGTATGTGGACTAACACTTTCTAGTTCCCATGATGATATATTACACAATGAGTGGTGTGTCTGTCTATACAAGAATCATTATGTGAAGTCTCTTGTTTGTGCTTGCCCTCTTTACACAGATGGAGTTCATTGACGTCAGCCAGATGAGTTTCATTCATGACTTAGGGCCCAAAGGACTGTGAGCATTTTCTTAGTGCCTATATCTCTGGGGATCAGGGTCAAATATCCCATGTCAAAGTTGTTCTTTCCTTAGGTGTATTTATTTTAAACTTGCAATCTTCTTTTACACTCTTCTTAAGCCCCATGATACAGTTTTTGGAAAATATTCACCAGTTATTCTCCCTCCTCCAGGGAAGGGATGATTTATAAACGCTCAGGCGGACATCGTATCCCTGGAATGAACTGCTGTGGTCAGAGCCAGGCCTGCTATCGCTGGTCCAAACGGTGTGTGAATGTTGCAGTTTTTCTCCAGCTATCTCTGTCTGTCCAATTTATTTCTCTCTGTGCATCTTCTAGTCAATCCCACTGCTTTAGCTGCCGTGTTAACTAGTTGTTTTTTTTCTTGTAATTAAGCTGTCTAAGCCAGCAGTTTAAATATACTGTGCAGTTTATTTTGGAAGGCGAGAAACATGGTGACATGTAGGAGTTGCTCAGGCTGTTGATCAACTCCTGAATGTCTTATGGTAAACACAAGAAGGAGGATTTCTTGAACATTCATTCTCAAATTTCTGGCAGGGAGCTGTCAGAGTGTGGGTGTCAAAGAATAGTGAACATCTATTACACAACTGTGCATTACACATTTACAAACATAATAATTGTGACATCTTAATAGGCGGTCATTTTTGCTGTCATGCAACATTTTTCATTTTTTCTATATTTATAAGAAAGTCTCAGTCTGACGGCAGTGGTATTCACTCACATCTGACTTTGTCTTTCTCTTCCACTTTACATCATCCAAATTATGATGTGATCAGTTTATGTTGTTATTATTTCTTTAAACACAACACAAAAAATAATCCCACACGTTTGAAACGCTCAGCCCGTCCACCTACATCCTCATGATGATTTTCTTCCTACACCCTTTCCTCCAAACGAGAAACATAAGAAATGGTCCACAGCAGTCAGCAGAAAGCTGCAAAACTTTACATCTACACAGAAGTCATTAATGTTGCGACGACCACTTTGTGTGTGTTGTAGCTGGCTTGTGGTGAAAGACTCATTCTTGCTGTACATGAAGCCAGACACGGGAGCCATCTCCTTCGTCTTGCTGGTGGATAAAGAGTTCACCATCAAGATGGACTCCAAAGACACGGAGACCAAACACGGAGTCCGGATTGATAGCCTCTCCAGGTGTGTGTGTGTGTGTATTTGTGTTTGTCATGGTTGAACAGTTGATCTTTGCAGCAGATTACCCAGAGAGTGATCATATACTAGTGCTTAACTATCTAGATACAAGTTAAACAGTGAATCCCCTCTGAGACGTTCTCAAGATAAAATCAGTGTGATGAATAATACCTGGACCAGAAGATGAACTCTTCATCAGATCTTAGCAAAAAGAAAAATATTAACCAAAACAATCATGGGTGGGCCCAAAAACCACAAATCCAAGACTCTTAATCAGTGCTGCTTTTATTTTAGGAATTACTGACTAGGTCTCATATATCTCAGAAAGACAACAGATACCTCTGCCTTGATCAGCTAATGTGCATATATATACATATGAAACGATACGACTACCTCGCTCTCACGTAGGCTTTAGACTATATGTATAATCTTGTTTTCCTCTGGTTATGTTTGTATCTATAAATATCCCACCGGCAGGACCCTCGTGTTTAAGTGCAGCAGTTACAGACACGCACGCTGGTGGGGTCAGAGCATTGAAAGCTTCGTGAGGAATCATGGGAAGGCTTTCCTCCGAGATCACCGCTTTGGATCTTTTGCACAAGAACAGGAAAACATCCCTGCCAAATGGTAACTACACTGGGAGAGAACACAGCTGGCTGCGCTTGTTTTGTCGGGAAGTTTGTGTGGGATTAGAAATGCTTAATTCCAACAATGTTTGCATCAGTTTCAGACTGAAACATTTGTTTCTGTGGAACGGACAAATGCAATGTTATACATTTAAGATGTGTTGTATCTATTATACTTATTGGATTTGGAAAAATACAACTGTAACCAAATGTGTTATTTAGAAAAATGATTTATGGCTTCTTATTACAAGAAACCTACACATTCTGGGGAAAGATGCAGTAAATCAAAAAGAAAAACTCAAATTGGGCAAATCTTCAGGACATATTCTATTTGTTAGTGTTTCACTGGTAACTATGGAAATGTATTGGACTCTCTCTCTTCTGGCTGTGCTGTTCTTTATCTGCATTCTCTCCCCCTCAGCTGGCACTTTCTGCGAGACTGAATCATCAGTGTAATAAAGTCGTTACATTGTCTATGTACTCAGCATGGAGTCGGAAGGATAAGACGTGTTGGGAGGTGAAAGCTGAGAATGTTTAAAGACGGTTACGTCATGGTGACATGTCTATGGGTGTAGACTTAAGTTTGTAAGGCTGTTAAAGTGCAATGACAGTCGGGCCAATGAACTGAAAGGCGCCATCATTCAGCTTGTGTGTGTGTTTGTTTGTTTTTTTTAAATACCACACAACGTGAACTATTTTATTTTTTCATATGTATGTTTGTATCATCCCAAGCTCAAGTGACAAAATGTTCTCCCAAGTGTGACTGCAATATATCTTTGCAGGTATGTGAATGGAAAGACCTACATGGAGGATGTGGCCGATGCTTTGGAGGAGGCTAAAGAGGAAATCTTCATCACTGACTGGTGGTGAGTTCTAGTGTCCTTTGTGTAAACATACAGGATGCCAAATGATGTGGTTAAGTAGTGTTTGCTGTCAGCACTGAAGTGTGAAAGCCCAGAGTAAACAAGTTAACAATAAAGGTCTTATACATGTGCCCCGTTTGCATACACTTTACAACCGTAACATCCAAACCTGATAGAATAATAATCCTGCAGACATAAAATAACAGAGAAAAATGTGCCAGTGCTATAAACGGCCTTTACTGACGCCGTTTATTGCAAACCATATTTATCTCAGTCTAGCCCTCCGTGAGTAATCTGAGCTTAACTCGGGTATTGTTAGGTAATGAAATACAAAGATGTAAACTGGCTTAAGGGGCTCTAGATTTCTGATTCAAGTAAGAGCCTGTTCATGCGAGAGAGACGAGGTTTATGGCTAGAAGGAGAAACAACAAAACCATGAATATGCAGAAAAGCAATCAATGATATTCAGTGAGGGAGAAAAAGGTATTCATTATGGGTGCACTTTATGAGAAGTACTGTGGAAACTGTTTAAATGAAGTTAGTAAACAGCTGAGTAAACAGTACTTCTAAAGAATGCACATGATGCACTGCATGCAGTGATTTTTTTATGCAAGCAGTTAAAATGTGTGATGTATGCAAACTATGGAGGAAAAGTAAGGACAGCGAAACTATTTTAAATTCTTGCAGAAAAGAAATAATTTCTTCTCTAGTATCTCGATAAGAAAAAAACAAAAACCCAACACAAATGCTAAAAACTATCAAATAGACGATAATATAAATATAATAATATATAATATTATATAGGGTGGAATGAGAGCCTTGAAAGTTGTTATCAGTACAAGTTTTTTAGTATGTGGTGAGGCTGGATGAGGTTGATGGAGGCCATAGCTGAAGGGAAAAAGCTGTTTCTTGGTGTTTCGTGTTCCTTTACTGAAAAATCCTAATTGACCTGATTTGATTGGTTTGTTTGTTGCTTAGTAATTAAGCCGTTGACACATTCTGATTTGACCCTCTGCAGTAAACCTTGGATTAGCATAGTTTGTGGCATCCACCTTGCTTAAAAGACATTGTTATAACAAAAGCCACAAGAAACAGGTCAGTCCACAGCTTCATGTTTCATTCTCTGTATTAGCCTACTAACATGCTAGAGAATTGTTTTTTGAAGTTGTTATTTTGGTTAAGAACTGGTACATTTTTGGAGGAAAGAACATATTTTTTTTGCATCAGTACCAGAGTAATGTCATAGATTTTCCACTCCCACTATATGCTGAAGTCTTCTTGTTTTGCGAACTTTAAAGGTCAGGCCCAGTGGAAAATTTTGCACCATATTGACACCAACTACTCAACATCCTTTGTTTTGCCCTCACTGAGGCCCTCAGCAGCTGCCTAGCTGCTTGGAAACACAGTTAATACATCTCTAAAATAATAGTACCTATATATTTTAAAGTGCATATCCACGTCTCCTGAACATGAAGAAACTCCGTTCTCGGTGATGTTTCCATAGCAATTGATGGCTCTGAACTAGATAAAGATAATATACAGATTAATAGTAATGGCTTTTTTGAGCTGCTTCCAAGGAACGAAACAACAGATTGATATTTTGGTACCTGTGAGAGTAATAAATGCAGTTAAACATTACATTATAACCAACAACTCTGTACTATAGAGCCATGACATGTTGTTAACTTTAATTATTATCTCCTTGCTTCAGGCAAAGAAATACAGTGACACAAAGATACAATCTCCATATCAGTTTATCCTTCTGCCCCACCCCTTTTATCCCTGTCTTGTCTATCATCACCTGAGAAATTATTAAGTATTATGTTTTTATTATCGGCTATGAAATATATGTGTAGATAAACCATGTCATGGCGTGAGAGGCACCCTGGTACATGGAACATCCAGGACAGATTGCCAGTCTGTCCCAGCACTCTATAAAAAGATAGATAAATAATTAGATGAAAATATATGGAAATTAATATATGAAAATAAAACTGAAATGTTTCTTTCTTTCTCTTGTGATACCTTAGTCAGTATGACATCCTACATTGCATTATATCCCGGGGGGGTTACAGTATCCTGGAAACGTATGCTACAAAGATGGAAATCTTATCTCAGATACAACTAGCTTGGTTAGTTTGCATGGTAAAGAAAATTGCCCATGACCTGTTACATTTTTCCAAATCAAATAAGTTTTCCAACTTATTTGTCTCTGCTAACAGAGGTGTAATATTCTTGACATTGTAATTTAAAATATAATAGTTTATGATCCCACAGAGCCAAATGCACCACTGTCTGGACGTGGCTGAAATCCCTGTGTTCTAAAGCAGTAATCACTAGGCTTATGGTCTTAACCAATGAGGTGTCACCCTGTGCAATATGAGCCAGTGGTATTGTAGACATGTAAGCTCAGGATGCCAATGTGAATGACTCATGAGACTATATCATTATGTCATGTCTGTCACACTCTATGAGGAAATGTGCCGCGAGCTCTGACTGGTGAAGGCAAACATTACTTTTAATCTGTCTTAATGAGTGAGAATGCATCATTTATTCATCTGTTCGCCCGTCTTATTGTCTTATTGTCCTTCTTTAGTGTTGAATTTTATTCCTCTCTGTCGCTCTTGTTTTGTCAGGCTGAGTCCAGAGATCTTCCTTAAAAGACCTGTTGTAGAAGGAAACAGGTGGAGGCTTGACTGCATCCTCAAGCGCAAAGCAGTATGTACACATTAGACTGCCAGCATTATTCATTAAGAAATACACATCAGACCAAGTACTGAGCACTCAGTGTAAATGTTTCCCTGTACTTTCCTTTTAATTATTTTTTTTAATGTAACCATTTGTAGCGAAAAGTTGCTGTTTTTAGTTGGATAAAGCTCTTCTCCCAGTATTCACAAGGTTTATGTTTACTAAACTTCTCATAATGAACTGAACATAAGAGTACATCCTGTCTATATCTGTAGATGGTATAAATCAAAGGCCTTTTTATCGTAGCCAAAGAAATTAGTGATACTGGAATTTGTGACTTTAAGTGCACATATTCCACATCCTTATCTGTTCCCATTGCTTTTATAGCTGAATTAGATACAGACTTTTGGAGAATAACCGAATTTATTTGCCCTTTGAAACAGCAACAGGGAGTCCGAATTTTTGTAATGTTGTATAAAGAGGTGGAGCTCGCTCTGGGCATCAACTCAGGCTACAGCAAAAGAACCCTTTTGCACCTGAACCCGAACATTAAGGTAAGTGACATGATATTAAGGTTTGATAAACAATGCAGTGCCACATTTCCCAAATTATTCAATGTCATATCCAGGACCAGATTAACCGTGAGAATAAATAAAATAATAGATTTTTGTTCATATTACAATGTATACAAGTGTACTGCATATGTGCTGTGTGTTTATGCTCCAGGTGATGCGCCATCCGGATCACGTCTCCTCCTCTGTCTATCTGTGGGCACATCATGAGAAGATCGTAGTTATTGACCAATCAGTGGCCTTTGTGGGCGGTATTGACCTGGCGTATGGGCGCTGGGACGACAGAGAGCATCGGCTGACGGATGTGGGAAGTGTGACACGTTCAGATGAGAGCAGACTGAGAAAAGTACTCCATTTACACACAGCTGCATGTGGGGAATGAAGTATAAAAATGCAAGCTGGCAACCTCTTAATTTTATTGAACTGAATTCCTATACACAAGTACTCAATCGCATTATGCTCTGCTGACCATAAAATATTTATTCTCTGTAACTCTCATACAGCATTACAGCTACAGAGCTGCTACCAGCAAGAAGTTTCATAATATCAAGTATCTATTTTTTTTAATCACCTTTCCAACTGCATTGACACTTTGGACTCCTCACATGATTTACATCATTGAGAACAAGTCTTTATGTGTTGTTAATACCCGTGATGACAGTTTCCAATTTGGAGAACGCCATTCAGACCAGAAAGCAAATGAAACCTTTTGAATTGTTCTACTTTTGGCTGGACAAAAAACAAAACAAAAAAAAAAACAGATCGCAAATATCCACATAAAAGCAAATGTCTCTCTAGCTTGTGACTTCAACCTTTTCTTATAAACCTTATTTGGCTCTATTAAATATTAGCAACACCCCTAGGCAATGTAATGGAGCATGAATCAACAGCACCTATTAAAACTGCTGTGTCCATTATAACCTTATAGTTTAAGGTAAAAAACTGCAGTTATAGATCGTTTTCATGTTCCTAGACTGGCTCCACCAACACTCCATCCAGTAAGGGCTTGTCCTCTGTTGATGGCGTCTCTCAGAGCAATGGACGAGGGACACCGCCCAGTGATCCAGCGGATTTACCTAAGCTGAAGGGAATCGGTCGCAACAGGATGGCTCGCTTCAGTCTGCGCACACTGAGGCACAAACACACTCTGCAGCATGTGGACAGTGTCAGCAGTGTTGATAGCGCAGGTATGTTAAGGCAGAGGAAAAAAAATCGTGCTTTGCTATTTTGGCAGTGAGATGCTCTGTTACGCCACCTCTCACGACAGCGGGGGTGTTTGTGTGGGTGAGAATGTGAATGTGAGTGAATGAGAGGCGCGTTGTAAAAGGTTGTACTTTCAAATGCAGTCGATATTTTAAAGGCTGTAGATTCATTTGTTCTGTATATGTGCACATGTGTAGGGAGCGGTTCGGTACGAAGCCTGAAGACAGGTGTGGGAGAATTACAAGGAAACACTCGCTTTTGGCATGGAAAGGACTACTGCAACTTTGTGTACAAGGACTGGATCCAGCTGGAGAAACCTTTTGATGGTCGGTCACACACATGGACACACCCAGCAGTTTGATGGAAACATATAATCATCTGGAAAACTAAATAGAGTCGATCTGAGTCACATTGGCAACATTTGTTCCACTTTTTTCACTCAAACCCTCTCCACTAAAATATCTGACCTCACTGTACGTTATGTCTTCTTACTGTTTCAGCTGGTCTCACTATTTATTTTTTATCACTGTATATTTCTCCATATTTTTGCAGCCATTCTTTTCTTTTACATTTTTAAGTTCTTCATCTAAAAAATCCTTTTTGGATCTGTTCCTCTTTTTGCAGACTTCATCGACAGGTACACCACTTCCAGAATGCCCTGGCATGACATTGCCTCAGTGGTTCATGGTAGAGCTGCCCGGGATGTGGCAAGACACTTTATTCAGCGTTGGAACTTCACTAAGGCATGCAGTGTACTTTGGCCAAAAACACAAAGAGTTGTAGAGCAGGAGCAAAGCTTAAAATTTAACTTCTTTAACTGGGAATTTATAGCCACTTTTTAGTGGTTTGTTAGTTAATAATTAAATACTTTAATTATTATTATAAGTTGTGGAAAGATGGTGTTAACTTCAAATCATGACTCACTTTCATAAAAAGCAGGATAATAGGAGACATGGAAAATATAATGTAATCCTCATCGTGGTGCTCAGGCTTTCCATGCCACCAACTTTTTTCCCCTGTTTATTCAAAAAAGAATGCTTCCTCTATAGAGACTGTATTTACCGTCTCCTGCCTAAATTCTCCACATGTCTTTTCTGCAGATCATGAAGCCAAAGTATCGCTCCCTGTCTTATCCATTCCTGCTGCCTAAATCTCACTCCACTACCAATGAGCTCAGATACCAAGTTCCTGAATGTGTTAATGCTAAAGTTCAGGTAAGGCAACATTTTAGGCATAAAAGAAAGCATATTGTGAATGTCATATTTATATGAAGTACAAACTGAAACAAAAACAAGCCAAAACATGTACATAATGCAAACAAATGATAAAAAAAAATCAACTGTCTATGGGCCAGAAAGTTATATAACCACAAAGCTTGTCTTGCGTTGATACTCAAGGGTTTTTACCCAAAAGGAACCGACCTCTGAGAGAAATTGTTGCCTAACATAAGAAGTGGACAAACAAACCATCATGACTCCATTACTTGTGTTTGTTTATGTCGTTTATTTTGTTAGCCACTTTTCTGAAGGGACGTCTCTAAGAACATAATGTGCAAGCTTTCCATTTGTGTCTATTAATATACATTTAACTTACTCATATGCTTAATTAGTTAACTTTAACTATATATTTTAACCATTGACAAAATATGTAAACTGTACTTGATCAGGAATATTGTGAGAACCACAGTTGGAAATCCCATTATTTTTCTTGCATGTAGTTCTCATTTGCAGTCAGAAGTTTACAAATACATCATTGTCCATCATCATGGCTTTTAATGATTTCTTTGAACAGTTCCTTTTCCGGGTGGAATTACTGTACAACATACATCTTCAATGACTTTAAAAAATTTGGTTGCACACGTTTGAATTTATTTAGGATTTTTGTAATTCCCACAGGGTTAAAAGTATACAAATAGGGCTGTTCGATATAACGATATAAAAACGTCTATCGTTTCATTTTACGCTATCGTTTGTTTCGTGGTGTCGCAAAATAAACTGTTTACGGCAATATTTTTTCATTATTTCACTGTAGTGGCTATATTAATTTCTTAAAGTTCTCACGTTCTCTTATATTTAATATAACCACACTACAGACAGACAAGCGTTTGTTTTTATGCCTTGTCGTTAGCAACAACGACGTAAAACCACCGCGTGTCCGCTTGTTCCGCATAAACCTTTCACAATAAAGCTCAAGATCCTGTTGAGACTTTTCAAAATAAACTGAATCACGTGAAAGATGCAGAGTGTTTACGGATGAGAAGCAAAAAAGAGCCGCCAGGTGCTAAAAAAATAAACCTTAGACTCAAACGTTAGAACAGACTTTTCCCCGCAGCATGCCGTGTAATGAATACGCACAAAGAAAACTGCGCCGTTACAACTGTCTAAAAATGTTTCACGCATCAGTTAAAACACTCGACTCCAGGTACGCGACGCCCAGCTGGAAACACTTCACGCAAGTCGAGCTGACCGAGATTCGCAGAATTTATAGAAAATGTTACATTTTTGTGATTTATATCGTTATCGGATGATAGATGTCTTAATATCGGGATATGAGATTTTGGTAATATCGCACAGCCCTATATACAAACAGACTCAAACATATGCATATATCCCCACTGACACTTCAGCAAGTTGCACCTCTACCAGACACTTGATAGCTGTCAATAAACTTCTAACATAATTCTGATTGGATATTTAAGTGGTCTTTTTGGCAGAATTGGTGCAGTCCCCCAAACAGATCTCTTGCCATTGTAGTCAAACAGCTCAGTCTTTGTCTGCCATGTCCATAAAACCAAAAAACTTTTCTCTAGAAGGCATTTGGCTTGTCCATGAGGGTAGCTGCAAATTTCAATTAAGCTTGAAGGTTTTGATTTTAAAGCAGGAGTTTCTTTCTTGGTTGGCAGCCTCTCAATATATAGCGATGCAAAACTTGCCACCATTCTCCAGTTCATGGCAGTCTTGGTGGTTCCTCAACATCCTAACAAATTTTCTCTCATCTAAGGGTGACAGATTGGGCGTTCTTCCAAATGACAAAGTGGAGACACATCAGAATAACATGTGCAATTGTTTGAAATGATGTTCTAAGAATCTTTGTTTAGAAATGGCTCTTAGAGAGCTTCCAAACTTCTGTAAATCTGCAATTTTTACAAGCCCATGACATCCACAGCTATGATTAGTGTGTGTAAACTTCTAAACACAACTGTATGTGTGAAACATTAAATGAATCAACACACACATTTGTACTCTGTCTGTGTGTAAAAGGTGTTACGGTCATCTGCAGACTGGTCGGCAGGCATAAAATACCACGAGGAGTCCATCCACAATGCCTACATCCAAGTCATCGCCAAGAGCAAGCACTACATCTACATAGAGGTAAAACAACAGAGAGAGTCAGATATAAAAATAAAAGAGAAATACTGCATTTTGAAGCTGATATTCAAACTTTATTATCAAAGCACTGATGTTTGACTTTGATGCAAAACAACACATGTCTCTTCTGAAATGTGTTAATATTCCCAGTACAGAGATGACTCCTTTTATTATATGTCAGCCAAAATGCTTTCTCACATCGTGAAATTAAAGTCAGAAACATAAAACTATAATTATTTTAGGGGGAATCAAAACCTGGGAGCCATAACTGTTGTTGCTTTTGCACTTTGGGTTTGTGTCATTCCTCCCTTTCTTTTCTCTGTCTCACTCAGAATCAGTTTTTCATTAGTTGTGCTGACAACAGGACGGTCTACAACAAGATTGGAGACGCCATCATTGAAAGGATCATCAGGGCAGACAAGTACTTCCCTTTATTGAAGCAGCTTGTTTGCTTAAGAAGTGGTTTTGATTGTACTAGGGTGGCTGTAGCTCAGGTGGTAGAGCAGGTCATCTACTGATCGGAAGGTTGGTGGTGATGCATCCATCGGAGTATGAATGTGTGTGAATGTTAGCTATAAAGGACTTAGAAAAATGTGCTTGTGTGAATGGGTGAATGCACAAGTTGTGTAAAGTGCTTTGAGTGCTCAGATGAGTAGAAAAGCGCTATATAAGAACCAGTCCATTTACTGTAATGAAGATGTAAAATGTAATGCATATGCTTCTGGGCCTAAGTCTAAAAATCATGTATGTTTGTGTACAGAGAGCGTAAGAAATACCGTGTGTATGTGGTCACCCCACTGCTGCCTGGGTTTGAGGGAGACATCACCACTGGTGGAGGGAATGCCATCCAGGCTGTCATGCACTTTAACTACAGGTAGATCACATGACTTTTTCAGAAGAATTGAATGTTGTATTGAACTTTGTATTGAACGTATTGAAAGAGGAAGGGGGAAGGGAAATGAGAAAGCACATCACAAAACTAGGATTTTCTCATGTGACGTTTACATGCGCTGTGGTGAGATTTTATCTCTTGTCCCCTCAGAACCATGATCAGAGGAGAGTACTCTATCATCTCCCAGTTGAAAAAGGAGAGTAAGTTGAGAGATAAGCTATAAAATTAAGTATTCTGAGACCCAAAAAACTTCTGATATTCTTTCAGATTCACCCGCCGCCATAATGTTATCTAAATTCTAGTTTTGATCTCTTCTATTTCCCAGTGGGCGATCAGTGGATGAACTACATCTCCTTTGCTGGACTTCGGACTCATGCTGAGCTAGCAGGACGCCTCGTCACAGAGCTCATCTATGTCCACAGCAAGATGCTCATCGCTGACGACAATACAGTCATCATTGGTTAGTCTTTCTCTCATCTCACCTTCTGCCACTTTCTCTTCTTATGCTGTTTTCACCAGCTACTATTGGAAGAAACTGGCTTCTCTGGCTCGACACCATCAAAATGTGATAATGCTAAAAATCTGGTTCTATTTCCTCGTTTTATCACCATGTGAATGGCTAAAACATTTGCATAATAATGCTGTTGTGTCAATGTGTGTGGAGTGGTACGTTGCTCTGTTGTGCCACCTGCTGGTGTATAAAGTGCAGCTCACCCTTTCGACAAAAGGAAAAGCACTCCATGTCTTCTTATTAATATTCCTCTTCTTTTCTCTCATTAAATCTGTTCTCTTGTAAATACAAATCAATGTAAATAAGGTGAAAAGTTATTGTTTATGACAGTATATGTAAATCAGTCCCTAGCAGGATACCGCCACTTTGAATCTGTCAAAATAATAAAAAAACAGGGTTACATACCAACAGCAGAAGTTAGCTCAAGTCATAGACTACATTTAACCAGCTCTGTGTGTCTGTTGCAGGCTCTGCGAACATCAATGACAGAAGTATGCTGGGTAAACGTGACAGCGAGGTGGCAGTGATCGTTGAAGACTCCGAAAAGGTTCCCTCAGTAATGGATGGAGAGGAGTATGAAGCTGGGCATTACGCTCTTCAACTGCGCCTCGAATGCTTCAGGTGCTTGTCTGTTTCTATGTGTGTATGAGATGACAACGTTAAAAGCACATTGCTATTTTGTGATATGTTGTTATTTTTTAAGTGCTTGACATTTTATATATTGAAATTTTTGTTTATCATGCCGAAAATCCCACTACATGCCTACATGTAAATAACAGCTAATGTACATGTGGCTTTGAAACAATAAAGAAAGAAAGAATGCAAAAGAAATACACTCACCAGCTGCCTTGTTAGGAACACATTGCTAGTACTGGGATGGACTCAATTTCGCTTTAGAGCTGACATAGATTTAACAAGGTGCTGGGTGTATTAATCATGGATTTTGGTCTATTAATATGATCACATCACACAGTTTTTCCAGAATTGTTTTTTAATCCTATTCCAATCCCATAGGATTGAGATCTGGTAACCGTGGAAGCCATTTGAATATAATTAAGACAGTATTAGATGATTGCAGCTTTGTGACATGGGGAACGGTCTTCATGGAAGCCGTCAGGCTCAGTGAAACACTGCCCAGTTTATACTACGGGGCACAAAGAGGGGCAAGAAAATATCACACAGATAACTACACTACCAGTAGTTGTTTGAGTTGTTGATAGAAGGCAAGATGAATCAATTTTGGTGAGCCTGTGTGAACTGTAGCCTCAGTTTCTTGTTCCTAGCTGACAGGACAGGCACCTGGTGTGGTCTTCTGCTGCTGTAGCCCATCTGTTTCAAGGTTTGATGTGTTGTGTGTGTTCAGAGATGCTCTTCTAGATACCTTGGTTATCACTAGTGGTTATTTGAGTTGCCTGAGAGATGGTTGCCTTGCTATCAGCTTGAAATAGTCTTGCCTTACTCCTCTGACCTCTGGCATGTACAGCCTCAGAGAACTGCCAGTCAGCTGTATATCTTCCCTTTTGTGGACCATTCTCTGTAAGCCCTAGATGCGGTTTTATGGAATAATCCCAGTAGATTAGCAACATCTGAAATACTCAGAACAGCCTGGCTGGTGCCAACAACCATCCCACTTTTAAAGTCACATAAATGACCTTTCTTCCCTTTCTGATGTTCATTTTGAGCTTCAGCAGGCTTACATGCCTAAATACAAAGTGTTGCTGCCCTGTGACTGCCTAGTTAGATAGTTGCAATAATAAGCAGTGATTTCTGTAATCACTAAAACATTTTCTCTATCTGTCTTTCCCTTCTGAACAGAACTATTCTTGGAGGACACTCTGACACCAGCATTGACCTTTCTGACCCCATCAGTGACCGTTTCTACAAGGAGGTGTGGATGACAACAGCTGGCCGCAACGCCACCATTTACGAGAAGGTAGAGTGAACATTAACATTTCACATGTGGAAAGAAAACATTCAGTTTAGTGAATGGCAGGTAATCATTTTGAGTTTGTGCCTTTAAGAAAGAGATAATTCAGAGATAAACCATGTTTTAAACTCAGCACAGACCATATTTTAGCTAAAGTTTTATCTGAACACAGCACTACCTTGGCCCATTTTGTAACTGCCCACGAGTTTGTCTTTCACTCTCAGAGAAACTCGTGGACAGAACAGTTAACTAAAATCTCACGGTCCACTCAGATAGACTGCCACAAACCTGGACTTAAGTTAATGAGGCATATGTTTGGTTGCAGGTGTTTCGCTGCCTTCCTTCATCCCTTGTTAGAAATATGTCGGAGTTGGAGCAGTACCAGTCCAAGCCAGGTTTGGCCCAGACTGATCTTGCCCGAGCTCAGGAGGAGCTGCGCAAAATCCGTGGCTTCCTAGTGCAATTTCCTCTGGACTTCCTGTCTGAGCAAAATCTCATGCCCTCTGTTGGGACAAAGGAAGCCATGGTTCCAACTGAGATCTGGACATGAAGGGTTTCAGCCCATTACTCACAAAATGAAATGGACTGTTCCTTGAGAAGGCCTCTTGTGGGAAGCCTCTGGGTGGTTTTTTACAGTTTAATGATGATAAATGTTCAGTACTGGAGTTGCAAGAGATCACTTCTGAATAATAGATTTCTGAGATGAAAGTCAGATTAAAACTTTCTCTTTTTGCTTGATACGATTGCTGAGCAATGACAAATCTCTGAGATCTATTGCTACTGGAAAACACTAGACAGTAGTTATAGCATGTTAGTGTTTGGATGTATTATGTGAAGAAGATGGGCACCTATGATAGCAGTGTGACTGCATTCAATATGTGGAAAGACAACATGAAGACTGGGTTTTGGGAATCACTTTATCTTGAATTCTAGATGCTTAGACCTTTGAACTGTGCAAAAGGCTCATAAGATGGCAGAAGCTTGTATGGGACCATGATGATGAAGTCTATAACCAATTTATGACACTAACAGATATTCAGCTCTGTTTAGAAATCACAAAATCTAAACATTAGATGGTAAAATGTGATTAACTGAGTTCGTTATGTATGCCCGTAACATGCATTAGTGCCATGTATGCTGTTTATGAGCTCACGGAAGAGTTGTCTGTTAAGTATGTGCTGCTTTTGATAAATTATTTAAATTTACAAGCATGTAATCTCAGAGGTGTTTTGAAGATTTTGTTTGTGTAAGAAATTGAAGTTATGCTTGGTCTTTACTTTGTTGCCAACTGCACAGAGACAATGTTACCGTTTCGAGAGCAGTGCACAGTTTACTAACTATGCTGAAATCTGATTGCCGTGATGCTTGTACCAATCGCACCTCTGAGAAAAAAAACAAAACTTCATCACTGACATTTTATTTGTTGTTGAAGATGTTTTGTGACCTGTTAAAATGATTCAGTGGCTTTTTAAGACAATCGGCGTACCCATTGAGAAGAGAAATTTCTTCTTTGTTCAGCAGATGGTGCTAGCTTCCTAAAAATCAGTTGCAAAATTAGAAAATAAGATCTCCAGGATCTTTAAGGTCCTCTTGGTGAGTGAAAATGGATTTTGAACATTGTAACAAAAGAAACCCAGCAAAACTACAGCAATTATGTTTGTCATTAAGCATGCAGATGAAGCTGGATGTAAAGCTTTCGTATGAAGTCAGGCTTTGAAATTGCTTCGTTCCAGCTTCTGTGTAGTTCCAGATTGAAAACAGCATTTCAAAGTCTTTATGTTTTTGTTTTGTTTTTATTGTAATGTAACAGTTCAGAGTAAAATGACCTTTTATCGAGATACTTGCGATAGGTGATCCACGAGCAGTTTATATATTTTGTAAATGTGAAAGTATGGACTCGTGTTACCCAGTTTGTTTTAATTTTTAATATTTTCCACATTGTCTTGTTTGAGCATCACCATCCCCTAAATGTGAAGATAAAAAAACACTTCTTTAGAAACGAATCGCACAGCCGGTAATTATGACACATTGGAGTCGCAATGTATTTTACAAATCAAGCACATAATTACTTTGACCTGGCATAGAGCTCCAGTTTTGTCATGAAAAGGCAGAACCCTTTGTCTACCCAATGTGTGAATCATTGCCATTTATGTAAGAGAAAATGACTGGGACCACAAAATTGGCAGATGTAAAATAAAGTGCTTAAAACACTTTTACTTTTTTAACTGTTTTGAATTTGACATTATCGTCTGCCCTGTTTATTATTTATGGATTTTAAAGAATCGAGCATTCTTTAAGATTTATTTTTAAATGTATGTCACGTTCACACTGATGATTTTGGACTTTTTTCTTTTTCATACCCACCTTGAAGCTGTTGTTTCTGTAAACTCTCTGGACCTCTTGCCTTCATTCAGTTTATGCACAATAACCTTTTTGTACAGTTAAAGATTTCCGATATCTATTTGTTCATTTGAAACTATGTAATTAAAATGACTAACAAATACGCATATCTTTGGACTTTTTGTTTCCTTTTCACATGAAAGTAGACACAGCTGTGAAACTTGATCATTTCTAAGATATATGGCTTGACAGACCAGCTTTAATAACAGGCTCCTGCATAATACGTTTTTATAATTCCTGTGTGACTACATTCCCATCTCTAGTACACATCAATATGAGTAAAACAACGGCTTTTCGCTCCAACTATGAACAAACAGGTAGGTTCTTGCATAAGAAATAAGAACTGTTGAACCTGTTAACTCCCAGAAAACAGCAAACTTGTATTTCTTTTCTCATGAAGCAGTGAAATCAGCAGCATTTGCAATAATCAATATGTTTAATTAACTTTGTGAATAAAAGTTGGGTGCAAAAGCTAGGCTGAAGGACATCTTATATTATTTGGGAATCTGGTAGGAAAGACTATACTGTTGTATAAAAGACCCACTGTGTTTATGAACCAAACATTAAAATTTATATGGAGAATTACAAATTGCAAACATATATAGTGGAAAGTGGAGAATAATATGCTAAACGAATGGGTTTTTTTTATTGTGAAAAATCACCGGGGCGTTGGCCACTTGTACATGTGTGCAATCAGCTCTGCTATAGCAAAAGAAGTACTAACAAACCCAAACGAGGGGATTTCATAGGAAGCACATAAGGAGCATAAAAGAAACAGCAAAACATAAAGAGCATAAATGCTAAAGGCTTAGTTTTTTTTTTTGTCCTTCCATTTGAAGGCAGTTGATTACATAACGCTCCTCCCTTCTCTGGAAAATGACACTCCATAAAACTCAGGAGGCCTTATTCAGTAGAATGTCGTTGGCTGCATGTTATGGCATGTGAGATGGCCTAGTTGCTTGCTGGTTTAGAAACATAAGGATATAAAGCTACCTGATCGGGAATTTAGTTTATATGTCATTAAGAATTCTCTTAAGCACGTGACACAGGTTGTTGTGAAGTCATGCATGGTTTCAGTGGCAGTACTCCAAAATGTGACAAGAAAAGCCAAAACAAAAAACCTCTGATCTGCTTGAGTGTCTAAATTCTCTAAAATAAAATCTGTTTGAAATTAATTGTGTAAAGCCAAAAACACACAGCTGGGAAATAATTAATTTTCCATTTTTTCTTCCTGAAAACAGCCCTCCTTCCTTGTTCTTATTTTTGTTTGGCACTTTATGGAAAAAAAAAAAAAACATGTCAAACCCAAATAAACTTTCTTCCTTAGAAATCTCTTCAGTTAAGGGCATGATGAAAACCCCTGAAAAGGAAGTTCCTTTCACAGGTATGTCAGTGTGGAATTTTGTGTTTTGATGTCTTGATGTTTCCATCTGTTTTCTACTGGCATGGCTTTGCTTGCCTCGCCTAGTGCTAATAATATTAAACTCTACACTGACTGAACTTGGATGGAAGTCAATGCTATTTTTACGATGTTCTGTAACGTAAATACTTGGAAACTTTTTTACTTCCTCCACACTAAACTAACTCATAAAATATCTTGGCACATCTTATGTTGCTGGTTTGGTTAATAATGATAAACAAAATCCAAGGTTCTTGTTTGACAGAATCAGCAGAGTCCACTTTGGGACAGCCTCGCTTAGCCTCTATCAGGTGACCTATTCTGATATTTGTTTAAAACAACTGCTGAATACACATTTTTATAAGCTTTCCCTTAATTCCCCTCTTTGCTTTGGGCTATACTTTACAACTATTTGCGTGTATGGAAGTGTGTATGTTGGAATGAATGTCTGACCGTACTGTTGATTTAGTGTCCATTAATGTGTCTGTATGTTTGAACAGGCATACTTAATTTTAATCTGTGGCTTCTATTGACACTGTGAAGCACTTTGTAGAAAAGTACTATACAAATAAAATAATAATAATAATAATAAGAATTATTATTATTATTATTATTATTATTATTATTATTATTATTATTATTATTATTATCAGTAGTAGTAGTAGCATCGTTGTTGTTGTCGTTGTTTTTTAAATAATTGATTAATAAATAAATCATTTACTGTGTTTTTCTTGTCTCTTGCTTGCCCTCAGGCAAATTCAGGGGAACCTAGAGTTGGATACAGAGACCAGAGAGGTTTCGTATTGTCTTTGGTGGAATGAGAATGTTATTCGTTGTTTATCATGTTTCCACAGATTTATGAAAACGCTTCAGGCATTTCGGGAAAGCGGTTGCAAGGTAACAGGAAACCTGATAAACAGACAGCAGTTCACTTGCTGTGTGTGTGTTTACATTTGATGGATTCAATAATTATCTGTGTTTGTGTGTGTGTTGTGCCGGGTTACATTTAGTCTTCTTATACCTTGTGATTAAAATATACCGATTTTTTGAAAAAAAATAAATAAAGAAAGAAAATATACATAGTTGTTCTATTTAATCAAAAGTACACAGGGAAATATAAGCAAAAATCAGAAAGTATATCTTCACTCAGTTTCTTTTCTTTTCCTTTCTTTTCTTTTCTTTTGTACAAGGACATTGCTATTAAACATGAGGAAGAAAAAAGTTTGGAAGTCCTCGCTGCCTCAGTAAACCCCGCCCGGTAACAGGCGTGGTTTGCTGAGGGAAAGCGGCTCCCACCTCCCTCCTTCTCTATATTTACTGGCTGGCTGTCACAGCAGCTTCTGTACCAGAAACAAATCAGTCTCCGTATTGCTTCACCTTACTCTGTATGGTCTACATCCCGCAGACATGGACTTCCAAGTGTTGATGTACACGGTGCTATCGCTTTCTATCATCCACGCGTTTGCGCTCTAGCTGTGCGCTCCAGGCCCGAGGAGCGTCCAGCTGCTGACGAGAAAGGGACTGATATTATTTTCTCATCCATTGACACATCACTGTGCAAGAGAGAGGGGGAATAGTAGAGACCTAGCAGCAGAGGAGACCACACAGTCGTGACAGCTAAGACCGTTTCTGGATATCGGACAACAGACAGTCGCTTTTTTGTGTCCTCCATCATGGCGAGTGACTCTCCAGCACGGAGCCTGGACGAAATCGACCTATCTACTTTGAGAGTAAGATTAATTTACGTTTAATTTCTGTTAAAGAAAAAAAAGAAAAAGTGTGTGTGTGCGTGTCTGTGTGTAAGAAAATTGATGTGTGCACTCGCGCGTTCCTCCTTCTCTTGCACCTGACAGTGCTCCCTGAATAACAACCGGCACAGAGCAGAGGAGGCTGCAAAAGGCGGATGTGCGGGAGACGGGCCGCCACAGTGTGTCAAATTATAGATCAAATTATATATAGACATTAACTAACATTACAGCTGGCTCGCACATCTGAAGGCTTATCTTCATTCAAGTCAGTTACAGGAAGGTCGGTGTTGTGTGTGATGCTGAATTGAGGTTGAGGCTGTGATTTTGCTGACCTGGATAGGGGGTGTTGTGTATCTTCTTTCAGTGGGCCAGCCTATTATAGCCTCATCAGAATTGATTCAGAGTGGAATTTAACCTATTTCAACCACACGCTGCTGATTCTCTTGGCTTGTGTATTGTAAGAACACGACAGAAACTGCTTTTAAGTCAAACTCATATTCATCCAGATTTCCTCTCTTTTGCTGTTCATCATGGTATTTACTCAGTGTATGTGTGCGCGTGTGTGTGCAAGAGAGAGAGGGAAGTGTGCCAACCTACCTGTAGTCACTGTAACCTACTCAAAGTCACAACTGAAGCCTTGCATGCTGCAATAGCCAGTTCTTTTGTTCATCCAGTATGTGCTGTAAGCCATAATACACACAAACACGCACACACACATGTGCACACAAACAGACAGGCATACACAAACAGCCTGTGTTTATGTGTGCAGACCCGTATTTTCACTTCATTGGGCAGTACGTGTGTTTCTAATGTGTAGGTGTCTGCCAAGCTGATAGTCAACTGCATAAAGCAGTAAGGGATGCTTCAGCTAAAGACCCGTTTGCCGCTTTGAGAAACAAAACCACATCCCTCTTGCTTTGTCTCTCTCACACAGCGCAGTTGTCGTCTGTTTGTGCCCACATGCCATTTTTGTCTCCGGTTCTGTCTTTGCTGGTCTCTTGCTTGCTTCATGGTTTCTCGCCTACTTGTTTCTGCTCCACTAACACCAACTCATCCATCTACCTCCATTCCATTTCTTTTCTATCAATTTCATCACCTGTTTTTCTATCACCTTGACTATCTGACTGAGTGAATGTACCTCCCTGTCTCTCTGCCAGTCGCTCTGTCTCCTAGCATTATGTCTCTGCGCCCACCTCCTTGCACTGCTTGAAAGAAGAATAACATTTCCAAGGAATTGTGAATCAAGTGTTTAGGAAAATAAGTGCTACTTTTCAGGTTTACGCCTAGCAAAATTTCATCAGCGGGACAAGCTCTATTAAAGACAGAATGGAAAGAGAAATCTGAAAGAAGAAGAGGAGTAGAACAAAACAGACAGAGAAACACTGAAAGAGGAATGAGGAGGCGAGTGGGAGTTCAGCCATGGATGCCTTATTCTTTAGGAGGCAGGATTTCAAGTGTCTGTCACTGTGACTTAGAGGCAGCTTACATTGATGTGCAGATGCGCATGTTTGCCTTTACATAGAAGTGCATTTAGGAGTATCGGAATATGTAATTATGTCAAATGATTACTACTATCTTAAAAGTAGTGATGATTTCAAAACACTAAGAGGCTTAAAGGTTTTTGGCAAGAGCAGAATCCTATGTTACATATTTCATTTGATGAAGTGGTGCAGCTCTAAAAAAAGTTTTCATATTTTTCATAAAAATAGTACTTGAGTCAAAAGATGGAAGTGGACAAAATAGAACAGAAAAAATAGAATAGAGATTTCCTACCACCATAATGCTACATTAAGGGAAGCCAAAACTTTTATTTTAATATTTTTCCCCAACACTATACTCCAGCTATTTCCTTGTAATATTATGTTGTGAATGTCTTCTGTGATTTCCTCCGTAACCAAGTTACACAACCTGAACAACATGTTTTACAAGCTGAAATAAACAATGATTTCCAGAGAAGTCTTAAACAAACCAAGGTTTGTCCATTCAACATGTACGAACAATACCTATCTTCCCGAGCAATACATACGTGCGCGCACACACACATAGACAGACACACACATGGTCTAAGATGAAGTTACAGTCATCCACTGCTGGACTGGCTAGACAGGAAGTAGGTCAGCTGGCTCTGACGAGGTGAGGAGGGTTGAGTGGGGGCTTATAAATACTGGGCTTGGTGAAGATGGTGGGGCATTGTGTTTTAGTCTATATGAGTGTATGGTTGGGGGGGTGTGGGGCTGTTCCAGGGCTAGAGCTTCCTTATAGGCACAATGAGCATCACACAGACACACACACTTACAAGAGACAGACAGAATTGAGTGGGAAGTAAAGTGGAAAAAGAAGTGGTTTTTCATGTTTGCTGCCTCTGCATTTTTTCCTCTCTTGCTTTGTTTTCATATGCCTTGTCAGGTCTCTGCAACATCTGCTGGTGTGACACATCAACCCTGCGGCACCTGCATAGATGCATCATGTTTTATTTTAGTGGGGAAGGCCAGACTTACTAGAGGCATTCACAGAAATGTTGCTGCTCTGGTCCATCCTACCATGACCCGCAATAACCATAAAAAAATATCATACAAGGTTGAATACTTTAAAAATTCTTTAAATACAGACAGTGGTTTTTATGCAAAGTGATGCGAACACACACAGGTCAGAGGCGTCAGGAGCACAAGCTCATCTAGTCAGCTGACTAGAGCAACAGATGGCAAACCAGCAGGAAGTCCAGCCAGAGTAATACACACACAGACACACACACCACACACTAATACTGGCAGTAGACTAATGTGCTGTGCTGGGAGTCAGGTGTGAAAGCTGAGATGAAAGCGAGAAAAGGTGAAAGGATGAAGGGATAGTGACATGGTCAGAGAAAGACTAAGAGAAAACGCAGAGGGAGAAAGCTGGATTGAAGATGAAGGCAGCTTAGAGAGATTTACAGGAACATTGAGAGACAGTGAGAGAACCCAAGAAGGGAAGAAGAAAATGACAAGAGGGCTGAGCTCGGGGTAAAGGTGGAGATGTGACCAGTGACTAAAGTAGTTCAAGGCAAAGACCCATCTCTAGAGCCTCTCCCTCTCAATCCCTGTTGCCCAGTAAGGCCACATTCCTCTGCCCCTCACTATGGACTCCATAGTAACGGGGCCACAGCAGTGCCCAAGGCTTACACAGAGCTTATTCATGAATAGTCTATATACTGTATGGCAGACTGTCGCTGAGAAATGCCCCTCTCCCTCCCACCCTCCCTTCCACTGTGCCTGCCTGCTTCTAGTTGACCTATTTTTTCCCCCTCAAGTCACTAATGGAGTTAGATTAAAGCTTTAATTCCCTGCCACAAGTATTAAAATGTATAAGTAGTTGTGGTCTGCATGCATGTTTTACTTATTTAAGCCCTCCAGTGTAGCTTTTATTATTATTATAGTTAATTAATTATTTATAACATACCATAATATATTTGTAAGCATCTATAAGGATTGATGGGCACATTTTAATTATTGTACTTTATTAGATCTATAAAAACCATCACTTGATATGGTACCTGAAAGAGTTGTTGTAAACAGTTATGTGCCTTTAACTATTTTAGTGTTGTAAACTATGTATTACACATTTTGTGTGTGTTTATGAATGATTAAAATCCTTTAAAAATGTAATAATCAGTATATAAAACTATGATATCAAATTAATAAATGCTGGTATTTTGCTTCTTGCAACTTGCTAGCTCATTTCAGGAAAAAAGTAAGTGAGCCAAGAAAAGATGTAGGAAAGGATTCCTTGGCAAACCTCACATGAGTAGTTTGTTGTGTGTAAGCACTGACCGCACTGTCTGCTTTCTAAACGACTTCTTAGAAGTGCTTGACAAAAACCAAATGTAGACTGTATAAAAAAGATGCACGTAGCCACCTTGATGTCCTCCGTGAGTTTGTAAACTCCTGGTTTGCATTATGCATGGCAAACATCATGAAAAACATCAAGAGCTCCAGTTCCATGACTTAAAACAGTCAAAGTGCAACATATCGAATGCGTTCTATTCCAGCATGTTTGAAAGTATGCACTGCACCACATACTAGCTTCCTTTTTCACCCCTCTCATTCAGTGACGCACAAGTGCACACTTACACTTGATCTGAAGTGTTTGAAGGAATCATGTGCATGCAGACAAGTCCATAATAGGAGTGATCCCTCCATTGTGTCACACTCACATTGTGCAGGGCAGCAAGGAAAGAAAAATGTATTGAAATGACAGAGGGATGTAGAAAAGCAATTCATGCAGAAGGGGAGGAGTGATGGGCAAATGGGGATAGGGAAAGGTGTGAGATTGCAAGTTGGCAGAATCGGGTGGCGAGAGGTTCTGTTGCATTGCAGAACAAACCCTGCAGCGTGGACCCTCTTCAGTGGCCTGTTAATCTGTGATTAGAAGTGGACTCCTGCTAATGTACTGTACATGTCTGGGTGAGATGTACTGGGAATTGGGCTACAACGACATCTCCTTGTAAAAACAAGCAGTGTTGAGCTGTGTTGTTAAGTGTAAGTGGTTTTATAAGAGGCAAAGCTGGCCCCAGCATGACTCCTATCATCCTCTTAGAGTCCCTAATTCAATCCACCTCACATCTCTGAAAATCACTTTCTACAAAAATTAACTGCACTCACCTGGTCACTGGCTAATGCACAGAAAGATATACTACAGATATACAATAGGTAAATATGAGCTTGGCAAAAATCTTGATCTTGGTGAGTGTAAAAAGTAACATTTTGAGTTTAACTTTTACTGCATAAAGGCTGGTGATATAATGCTAAAGTACTGTTGTGCGATACAAAACTATACATAAGCCATGTTATAGTAACTCAGGGTGCATTGGGATTATTTGATAAGTTTTAAGCACAAGATGGATGTACTGTCAGCTTATATGGTATACACATTTTGGCCATCTGGAGTCAACCTCTTGAGCTCTTTGTCGCAATCCTTAAGACTTTCTAGAGCAATTTTGCGGTATAGGGGTGTGGGCTGTATATTGGGCCAGTAGTATTGCCATGTGGGTTTTTTTTTTTAGTTTACAGTTGTATCATGAAAGATTCAAATAATTGCCAGAATCCAAAAGTTCAAAACACAGCATTGCAACAGGATGATCAATAGTATTCACATCAACTGCCAGTTGTCTTAGTCATGTGGTTTGTTAGTTTGACCCACATCACATTACGCGTAACGTTATACAAGTTTAGCAATTGTCTATGTGAAAATAGAGATTTGTGCAGTTTTAATTTTATTTCCTCAGCTTTCGTTGCAAAGCTTGCACAACTCACTGCTGGGTCTGGTTGAAATAATCATGACTGTTATGACTATAAAGACACTTCAAAGTCTTACTTTTTAGCAGCAGGAATGTACAATAAAAATACGCTAAAAGACCTGAAAGAATTTGTTATTTTCTGATAAGCCAATTTTTTTTAAACAAATAATTTGAGAAGTGGTTTTGTAAATCGTCATCTTAATCAGAATACTCATAGCTTATCTTCTCAGATGTGATGATTTAACCTTAATAGACCTTCTGTCTTTCTCTGCTATATTATAAATATATGACTCTAAACTTTGCATTGAATAAGCTATCTGCTGTTGGTCTGTCATTCACAAAGATAAAGATAGCTGGTAAAATGTAGCGTGATTGGGATGTAGCTGCAAACTGATTCACTAAACCGGAAGAATAATTGTTTGTGTCACCATGTAAATGTACTGTCATAGATTAGATTTCCAGCATCTGCAGTGATTATTTTCAATTTCATCGGGACTCTAATGTTCACTTATTGTACTGCTGTTTTTGTGTGTTAAATGTGTTGCCTCTGTCTTAATTTTATTTTTCATTTTTCCTCTCCACTTTTAATTTGAAGTCACATGTCACTTGAGCATATTTTTAAAGTATGTAACTGTGTTGTGTGATTGATATGAATACTAATGTTTGGAGCTGAACTCATAAGAGAAATCAGAACTAAGTAAAATCTCATACAAAGACCTTAGTGACTACTCTCTAGTGCAATGTGATCTTTAGATTTAGTATTGGTTTAATTCATAACACAGCTGATATATGGCTGATACAATGAACAAACAGACACAGCATTAGAGAGTAAAAGTGGCTTTGGTTAGACTTTACACAATGGCATCGAGGTGTGGTTTTGTCAAAGGAATTCACATACCTCGAATGCATCAAAATGTGTCAGGCAACAAAGCATTGAGTGATACATTACTTCTCAAGAAGGGTGAGTCTACTTTGTAAGTAACAGTTGATTCGTTGTTAATAGCTCTACTGAAAATCTTTAATTACCTTGTTTACACATGGCCCTCTCAGCCTTGTAATCCGCTGGAGCAAGCAATATATATTTAAGAGTCAGCTGCATTTCTTATGGCCTTTGCATGCAACTTGTTCTGATCAGATTGATTATGTTTCCATGTGTATTCAGCCATGCTTAGATCACCTGATAGCGATTTTATGTGAGTAATTTGCTCTGGTTTTAACATTAGTTTTAAGGTTAAAGCTAGGATTAGCTTTTGGTTAGATAGGAGTTAAAGTTAGGAATGTAGTGGAGAGAATTAAGGTTAGGCTGTAGAATGAAAGAATGAATGCAGTCAGTAAAAGTCCTCACACATGTCGTAAAGTGGCTTTCACAAGGGCTGCAGGCCTGCTCTTAAAAATCCATTATTAATGGACTCTGCTGCTCATGGGCCAATATTCTCTGTCTGGAGCAAAAGAGACAAGCCATTACTGTATTCATCTCATGTACCAAAAGTTAATACAATGTACTTGTGACTAGAGCCTGACTGATATAGGATTTTTAAGACTGATACTGCTACCGATATTTGGTGCTTTAAAAATCTGCTATTACATATAACGACCGATATGTTTTTTTTCTGTAACTTTTGTTATGTGTAGTTATTGAATTGCTCATTACTTTTTACATTTTAATTTGTCAGCTGTTATAAATACTGATAGTGATAGATTTGCAGATAGCTATTGGCCAATAAAATCATCGCTGACAATTGGTCAATTAGCTGTTACCTACATTAACTTATTAGAAAAGCTGTATGAAGTACAATAAAGGTTATCGGTGACCAGTCAGTGTCATGCTTCTATCATGTTGCAACGGCTTATAGAAAATAAAGGAAGTCGTGTTCTTTTGTGGCTTTGAAAAATTCTTAGAGAAGCGTCTGAACTGGAATAAAGCTAAGTAAGAAAAAAAACTGCACCGTCATCAGACAGAAGCCTCTGCTCAAAAGTTGTCTGTGGGTGTCTTTACATCTGTTGGTGGATCCTCATTCTTCTTTCTCTGAGCACTTTTTTTAATGTATCACAAGCTATTTTTAATGTACTGTTATTCAGCAGCTTTATAGAGACGCACAGCATGATTAATTGGCCACCAATGGGGTCATATGGCTGTCATGTGACCCTGGCAAAGACTCAGCAGGAAAACAAAATGAAAAAAAAAACCCCAAAACAAAACAAGGAAGTAGGCCGAATTGTTTCAGTTACAGGGAACTCCAACCCACAGACGCACAGACGCAGATGCAGTCTTAGAGGTGGCCACGTGCCGAGAGCTGATTCTGCAAGTGGCCTCTAAAATATGAATGATATTGTACTATATTTTTGTGGGTAAGCCTAAAAATATGTATGAACTGAAGCATTGCCTTTGTACCTATATGTATTTTCTTTTCTTTTTTTTGCACGTGAACGTTTCTGTTGTGTGTAAACAAAAAAGGAAACGAGAAGGCATCCTTCGATGAATCTCGAGACAGACTGTCAGAACTTTGTTTGCGGCTCTGAGAGTTGATTCACACAGCTGTCAAGCACACACATGGAGATGCACACACAGAAGTAGTGAGAGATAAAGAAAGTAAACGGTGAAATAATCTACCTCTATAAGCTGGCAACACCGGTCACATGCACACTCAGAATGCCCATGTTAGCACTGTTAAAAGCAACTAGCAGTCTCTCTCTAACTTTCTCTCTTTCACGTGCACAAGCATTTACTTAGACATACACTCATCATTTTGTGCCCACTCATACTTGTTAGAACATTTGAACACTATCCCTGTGTAGGAGTGTGTTATTGGCACAGTGTGTGTGTTTTTGTGTGCATGTAGTTTTGAGAGTGTGAGAGAGCTAGACAGCGGGAGGATGTACTTGAGACAGAAAGTGAGAGAATGAGTTTTGCGATGTGTGTGCGTGCGTTTGTGTACGAGGAAAAGCGCATGTGTGTGCTGGCGTCTGCAGAACACAACGGAGGGGTGAAAAACGACAGAAAACAGGAAGAAGGGAACAAGAAAAGCGCAAGGCCCTGTCTTCAGAAACAGCTGACAGGTTGACAGGTCTGCTGAGACCAACAGAAACAAACATATGGAGACAGAGTGAGAGAGACAAAGGGAGGGATGGGGAAAGGCAGAGACACTGAGAAGGAAGAGGGGGAAGTTGAGACAGAAGAACAGAAGAAGGAGAAAATGCATTTTAGAAGTCTTAACATTTATGCAAACCCCTTAAAATAGGCTATAGCGTTACCTGTTTAACATCAGAGGAAAATCTTTTTTCATCTGTGGTATGTGGTTCACTAGCACTGTGGTAGCGCACGTGTCATGCCAGCAAAGTTAGCTGCAAGTTCAATTGAAAATTCACAGACATGATATGAATGTGAAGTGCAAACAGTGAGAAAGAGAAAGTACGTGATAAAAAAAAAAAATAGATGAACTGCGAATGCAAGACGGGAGGAAAGTGATAAGGTTAGAAAAGAGGGACAAGGATGCAAATAGAATACATGTGTGGCTGTTCAGAATAGAAATTAAAAAAAAGATGTATTATTGAGAGGGGAATTGTCTGTGAGAAAGGAGTATTGTGTAAAACTCTCTGTTCTTTAGGTTTGTATGAGTCCCAGTGTAGATCTACATAATAGTGCAGTTTATTTTTGGTGAATCAGCAATGAAATAAGCCTTTAGCTTTGCCCCCAGTTGAAGAATCACATTTTTAAACATCTTCTTTTGCTCTAAAAGAAGAATGGAATATAAAAAACGGATCAAAGATTTATTTGAATACCCAGTAGAGTTGGCTGTAACATACTGTAATCCACATTCCAGTGAGCTGGTAATGACATTTTCAAAAGTCTGAACTATCATTGTAAGATTACATGCTTTATTGTGTTGTCATCATGAACATGTTGAGTGAATAAAACCTCAAGAATAGCTCCAGCGTTCTGGTTGAGGACAGTTGATGTATTGATGAATGATGGCCACATTTATCAAACTTGTGAATGACAGCGGCGGGGAGAAAAGCTGGTAAAGCTGGTAAAAGGACCTCAGTGTTTCTGGAACTCTGAACCTCATTCACTGTTGGAATGAGAGCAAAGTGCAGATAAAAGAGTGAGACAGACATAGATGGACTTCAGCTGGTTGGAAAACAGAAGCTGGAGGAGCAGAGAGAGTGTGAAAGAGACAGGGAGAAAGAAAGAGAGAGAGAAGGAAGGAGAGGGTAAATGCCAGCTATTGTTGGAATGCCGTAGCAACGTGCAGCAGAAAGGAAGGGGGAGGTGTGTGTGTGTGTGTGTGTGTGTGTGTGTGTGTGTGCACAGGGTCAGTGGGTTTTATGCTCAGTTCAAGCTGCTCCTTTTCAAAGATGCGTTGAGTTGTGTTGGCAACCTAGCGACCGTGGGCTTAAATTATTAGCTAGTCTGGATGCATGCCTAAAGCAATCCAGCACTGCATTTCAGAATAGTGTATCAACACTCTGGGAGCTTTACTGAGACATTACTGCTCATTTAAACTACCTGCACTGTTTAGAATACATGCCCACTGTTGTAATATGGATTAAAAGACTCAACGCTGCATGCAACATCAACATGCTAGCATGCTCAGAATTACAGTGTGTTGATGTTAAGTAGATATAATTTGTCTGTTAACATGCTAACATTTATCACTGAGCAATAAACATAAGATGAAGCTAAGGCTGGAGGGAATGTAATCCTTTTTTTGATGATGGCGCTGGATGTAAAGTTACTTAAACCCCCATATCACCGCTCATTTGCTTCTCTTTAGACTCATCTCTGATCACCATCTGATTAAAATTTCTAGACAATTCATCTGGCAGCTGTGAAGCTGTCTCTTCCTGTACCTAAGACTTAGACCAGCTGAAGGCTTTTCTGTGCAAACATATGCCATACCTTATTGCATTCAAACAATCTGAGTTTGTTTTAAGGTTATGTAGAGCTGAGTGTCTGTATTCTAACCATTCCACTGTCTTTTCTTTGAATTTACAGGATCCCGTCGGCATCTTTGAGCTGGTTGAGCTGGTGGGAAATGGCACATATGGGCAGGTGTACAAGGTGAGACTTATATACACTAAGAATGTCGTTCTGATAGCATGCTCCTCATTCTTATCAGTTTTTTATTTAGCCTCTGCAAGTAGCCCGCGTGAAACAAAGAAAGACAATGTAAATGAAGGAGCATAGGAAATAATACAGGAGATAAAAGAAACCCCACAGCTGTGGTGAAACTGTAGATGTGTAAAAGTACGATAACCTGCTAATTTTTCTTGTCCCTTTAAATAACACTTTACTCTCTTTACTGTTTTTAGACCTCTCTTATCTCAGCAATGCTTTAACCTTTTGAGGTTTTTCTGGGACACAGGAAGTACTCGTGCTAAGTCGGTCTGCATTTGTGACATCACTGTGGTTTGTGCTTTTTGTTGTCAGATGGGCTCAGCTGTTTCCCACAGTTATTTAAACAGAATCTCTCAGTCCATGTCACTGTCTGAGCTTCCTCTTCTCTTCATGACAGCCTGTCGTTCTCTGTTCCTTGCTTCCTTTTCCTGATTCTGCTGCTTTATTTTGCCTCTCTGCAGGATAGGGAAGCAGCCTGTGTCACTCTGTTTAATGACCCCTAGTTGGAATAAATATGTTTAAATATATGGACCGATAAAATATGTGGACAGCCTCTGACTCTGAAAGCCTTCAGTGCATGTATTTTGCATGCTTGAGGATGTGTCTAATGAACCAGAGACTTACGGTCAGGTGGTGATGGAGAGGAGCCTATTTAACCAAATGAAAGGTCAGACAAAGGTCAGACATACTTATCCACACTTCTAAAAATATGTGTGTGTGTGGTTGTTTGTAAGATCCAGAAAGGACGAAAAACAGAAATAATAATAACCAGTAGAATCTTTATTTTTTTAGTCTACAAATAAATAAATAATAATAATAAAAAATATTGTTTGAAACTTCAGGCCCAGGTTGGTCTTAAACTTTTTCAGTCACTTGACCAAGAAATTTTCCATGACACACACACACACACATGCCGCTTTCTCCCCTCTGATACACATTTACCTCACACAATGTGAGTGCTTTGTTAAGGCTATACTTTACAGTCCCACTCACCCGTATTTATTTAACAATTAAGCTGATTTGATAAATTAGCTTATTTTTGTGGCTAAAAAAAGAATCATAGGCTCAGTGCCAGACTGGAATATGATGATTAGGAAAAAGGGCTTGCTAGTCATTCCTCTTTGTTACTGTATGGAAGTGGGGGAATGCAAATTTAATGACAAATGGCTTGAGAATAATGGTTACTCTTGGTGGTACAAGTATGTGCCTGGAAATGCTTACAAAGCAAACTGTGCTGCGTGTTGAAAACTGTAACAATGGGATCAAATTTAGGATGATAATGAGGTTTGAAGTGTTGTTTCTCTTCTCAGAATGGTAATTGGCTGTTGGGTTTTCCGGTTTCTTTTTTCATATGTGATATGAATCCTCATATATTTAGATTTTGGACTGCCAGTTTAATTTTAATGAAAAAAATGAAGGCCTATCTGTCATAATAGCTGTATGAAAGGGACAAACATAGCAGAAAAAAAGATTAAACTTCAAATATCATCCTGTTCAGTGCTCTATAAATACAGCTTAAACTAGGAAAGATCAGTCTCAGACACAGAGATAAGCAGCAGAGTCACTTGAGCAAAAATGTCATCTATTTTAAATTTCTCACACAGCTGAGGTTCCTCTTTCAGGCAGGCTGCCTGAAGAGGATCAACGTTTTTTGAGCAGGTGAACCTCTGACTCACTGAGATGATAAACTGACCTTCAGCCTGGCGGGTATTAGTGAAGTGGAATTGCTCTGGCTCGTTCTGAATCATTTTAAACACTTGTTATATGAGAAAAATAACACAGGACAATATCATTCTTTAGAGCTGTGGTATCTCTGTTCTGCATCAGTGAATCCTTGTCAGCGTGCTGTGCAGTTTGCCTTTTTTCGCTCAGATGAAAAGAGCAGAAGGAGATAAGAGTCAGACAGACTGCAAAAATGATTTGACTCTTTGTTTTGATTCCCAAAATATATTCAAGTTGCTCAGGGGCCAGTTTTTCTGATGTTTATGTGATCACAGAGTACAAGTTAACAAGTTATGCCTTGATTTGTGGTGTGCTACAGTTTCAAATAAACCATAAATAACAAGTAAAAAAAATCATATGGATGAAAAAAAAAATTAAAGCTAGCTTTGAGGTTATTAAAACTTTAATAAGTTTTAATTTTTAATAAGTTTTAAGGCATTTTTACATCTACACTTTAACTGAATAGAAAGATTATAAGAAAAAGTAAAAAAAAAAAGTGTTTTCTCAATTCTATTCCTACAGCAGGAAAAACACAAAATGAGTTTGCCTTATTCTGCTGTAGTAAATTGCACTCGGTGAACTATGTGTATAGTGAAGCTATAGGTTTACTATGCATGCATGGTTTTGTGCATCCATTTGTGTGTGATAGCAGCATTGTTTTATATTATTGGTTAAAGAAGGGCACTAATGTGCCACATAGTTCCACGTTTGTGTGCCTGTGAGCAAGAGATAACAGGTTTATCAGCAATTCCATTACTCCATCTAGTTAAATGATACAGATCTGGCTCTCAGTTCTCTTTCCACCATCTCTCTTTCACTCCTTTCCTTCTTATATATGCCTAAAATCTTATCACAATAAAAAACTATCTATCCACATTATCATTTTTGTTGTAGTTTCTTTGACAGCAGAAATAGTTCAGAGACGTAGCCAATGATAGAAAATATTTTTACCCTGCCTTCACTCCTCTCACATGAGAGATCCATGGTGGTTATGTTGCTAGTTCTTCCTCCTCTGCCTGCACATCCTCTTACTTTTCATCCTTTTGCTTTTGTGGATTTCTCTTATCAATATATAATCACGTTCATTCTTTTGTTTCCTCTGTTTTCTGTATTGAAACATCCCCAGTGAACTCTACTTAAGGGGGGACAGTGTGCCTACAGTATGTGCATATATATATATAGCTTCTACTGCCAGGTTTAAAAGGGCCATAAATAGAGAACATGGGTAATGCTGAATAATTAAATACCTTCTCTCTCCACTTCCCTCTCTCTTCATCTTCCACTCTCTCGGCTTCCTCCTTTAGATTTCACTGTTGTCCCTGTGCCTCATCTGTATTCCCCACTTTTATTCCCTTTATTTAGCCATCACCTCCACTCACTCTCTTGTTATACTTATAATACTTCTGTTATGTCCGTCTTCCTTTCTTTCTTCCTGATGCCTGTGAATATTTTATGTCAGCTGTACTTCTCCAAATGAGGAAAGACTCCTCACCTCTTTTGGCACTATAGGATATAGGAAGAAACTGACAGGTTGCCTTATTGACTGACAGGGTTATTGATCTGCTAATTGATTAATCACAGTTTCTTGCCATTCCCGTGGGAGAAGTGATTTTTCAGCTTGATGGGCAAAAAGACAACTAGAGATGGCAACTAATCATATCATGGTCACAGGAGTGCAAACTGATACACGCATTCACACACATGGATGGATGTGTGACACCCATATACATCATCTCATCAACTGTCTCCTTGGCCTTCACAGCAATAAACCATTTTATACTTTTGCGTGTGTTTGTGTGTGTGTTGTTTGCACATATCGGCCCCTCCCCTCTCTGTGACTTTGCTGTCTTCACACAGTGAGGAAGCAGTAAAAATAAGTGGAAAGAAGGCGACCAGTCTTTTTCTCTCTGGTGGCAGAACACATCCACTCTGCTGCTGCTGCTGCTTACTGCACCCTCTTTAAATATTCACTAGTCAGTCTGAAAGACACACACACACACACACACACACACACACACACACACACACACACACACACACACACACACACACACACACACACACACACACACACAGTGAAGAAGACGTGACAGTTGAGGACCTGGGCCGTGTGGGCTTTTCTAGTGTATGCTCACCCACTGTGACAGTGATGCTGTAAAGAGAGCACCTGCATGGTTTCCGGTTATTGCACTGGTGTACGTGTGTCTAAATCAATGTGTATACAAGGATCGTGCAGTGTCTGACATTTCCTCTTGTCACTGTGTATGCTCCTTTCATGTGTTCAGCAGTCAAGGTCGTGTGTATTCTTCTGAAAATGTCATGGGTTTCACTTATCCTGAAAATGATGCACAGATTCAGGTCAGACATCAGTGAAGTCTTCACAGCTAATCTTGTTATCTTGGCATGTAAAGAGACAAAAAGAACGTAGATTAGGATTAATCACTTTCTCTCTCCCTCCTCCTCTGTCCATAGTTGTGTTTTTGTTTTTGTTGTGTTTTTTTGTTGTTGTTGTTTTTTTACCTGCAGTGCTCTGCCTGTCTTGCTCCCCTCCCCAGTTCTTCTCCTCCTCCTCCTCCCTCCCTGCCCTCTTAAGGAACTGAATAAAACTTCAAAGGTGTTTCTTTTTTATCTTCCTTATCTGCTGGAAGTCACGCAGCAAAGGACCATGGGAGATTTTTCCCTCTGCACGCTTGCCACAGACTCCTTTTTAACACACACACACGCAGACACGGAACACACGAACACACATATCTCAGAGAAGCAGCATGAAGTAAGAAAGTCTGGCATAAAAGACTTCAAAACAGTATGATAGATAGAGTGACTTCATTTACTCCTCTTGTTTGATGTTCTAAACTCCGCCAGCTAGTGTTTCACAGCAGGAAAGAAGATCAAGCAAAAGCAAGCATATACACATACAGTTTGTATCTCTTTGAAACGATCATTCTTGGATCGTGCTAAAATTGGCAACACGACATATGAGTGGTTGGCATTACGTGTTGTGAGGAATGTGCCTTCCGCTCCATTTCAGTTGATTTTTAACAAAGGTTAACTATCAAGTATTGATTGTTAAGTTAACAGGTTTGTAATTTGAATGCCAAATATTTGGGTTAATTGAAGATTTATGGATTTCCTTCTAATACTAGTCACATCGAAAACACTTTCACTGGCGCGGTTGGAGATAGAATGAAGTCTAAAATATATGGCCTTTTTTTTAATTTTTTTTTTTATTTTGCACATTCTGCAAATGGTGATTTTTTTTGGTTTTGGGGTATAATGGTAAGTAACGTCAGAGAGCTCAAGATAATGTCTAGAGCTTGTTTTGCCAAGCCCAAATCATAAAAACAAAGAAAAAGCACAAATCCCCTTTAAGAAGCTGGAACCAGCCTTGTTGCTGAATCAGGAAAACCTATTTCCATGTTTGTTTTCACCATTGTGACAGTGTATTCTTACAAGATTTAAATTCATTTTATTTTATCTAAAGGAATATGTAAAAACTGAATGATTGATCAATAATTACACTTTACCGTGACATGTTCTAGTTTGACTAGATGCCAGGCAGCTTAGTATAATACAATATTTTTGTAATGTGAGTGTTTTATTTGGGTATAAATGTAATTCTTTTGCAAATCACACTGTAGATGTTCATAGATTTAGCATCCACCATAAGCACAGTGGTAATGAGAAATTATAATCATTCTCTGACTCCCCTAAAAGATGTATAGGCTACAGTCATGTTTTATAAGCTGCTGGTAGTGTGATAACAGGCTGACATGTGCAACTACAGAGTGACATGTAAATGTAAAAGAATGTCGTGCTGAATGGCAGGATTAGTGTCCATACTGCTCGCAGAGGGTCGCAGCTGGAAGCACATGCAGCTCAGGTGTAATTTGTTTTTTTTTTTTAGTGTACACTACTTGAATATGTGTGTGTTTGTGTCTGCCTGTTGCCATATATAACACATGTCCCTGGTGGTGGTGTTGTTGTGGTTTCCATTGTCACTCTGTTTCAATATAACTGTTCTACTGTAATTTCTGCTGTTTTTCCACACACACACACACACTCTCTCTCTCTCTCACACACACACACACACACACACACACACACACGTGCTTCAGTCTCTGGAGTCATTATGAATGAACTGTGAACCGTGACTGAGGTGGATGTTACTGTGGGGCCAGCAGATGTGCTTGTTTTTACCATATACAGTGATACACTCACGCACACACAAACTCACACCTGGCAGTGTTTTCATTAGCCTACATCCTCTCTCTATCTTCCCCAAGGCCACACGTCCCACTTACCCACAATGCACTCCTGCCGCCCAGACCAGAGTCAATTAGCCATAGCTGATGTCAATAACAATCTCTCGTTCTGTCTTTGCTTTTCTTTCCCAGTCTGTCTCTTTCTACTGTATATTTCCCAGTTATAGAGCAGCCTCTTTTTCACTGATACTGTCATTGAGCTTAAAACAACTTTTTCGCCACTTGAAATGTTCATCAATAGGTAATTCAATAAGCTATACCAGCCCTCACTCTCTATTATCCTTCATTTGCTGTGTCTTCTCTTTTTTTATGGCCTTTAGCTGCATTTTCTTTGTTTTTCCACTCTAACTGCTTTTCATCTAAAATGCTTTTTCTCTTCATGTGTTCTGTCCTCCATACCCTCGCTCATCTGTTTCTTCCTATCTCTCTTTCACCTTCATCCCGCACAGTAAATCAGCTTGGCTGTTCGTTTGACCTCCAGAGCTGCTGGAGCGTGATGCCGAAGTGCTGAACCTGCCGCTTTTCCTCTTCACAGCAGCCCTTCTCCCTCGCTTGGGCACATTGCGAATCACTTACTCTCTCTTTTCTTGCCTGTTTGACAGCAGTTGCATTTAGAGGGAGAAGTGTTTCCTTCCAAATTTAAAAAAAATTTCAGCAGTTTTATTTGAAATGAGAGATAAGGTCAAAGTAATGAGCAAATGGATCAATGAATTCATGTTTGATTAAGATCGGATCGTTTTAGATCCGTTTCAGAGACAAGGTCAAGCAGTTATTTGGTTGGATTTTAACAACAGAAAGCTAAATAAAGCATTTGTGTACATTACATTTGTGTATGTGGGAGATTGTGTTTCAGTCAATTTGAGTCTGTCTACCATAAACAAGCTCCAGTAACAGATTATTCTGTTAGTGTTTACCTAGTTCGTCACATCAAAGCAGGTATTATGATAAGGCTAAGCTTTGACTATTTTCTGACATGTATGCACAGATACCAAAATAAATATACACACTCACAGGTCATAGGCAGTGTCAGATATGTTTGCGATCATTTTAAACTATTTAGTGTGATTGTATTTGTCATTATGAGGCAGTATGAATCCTTTCCCTGAACCCAGATTAGGTTGTTTTTTTGTGTGTTTGTTTCTACTAGCTTGTTAATTAGCTGGCTGTACTGTGAGCAGGCAGGTTAATAAGCGGCTATATTTCAGACTACTGATAAATTATTGCTTCAGTAGGCTTTAGATGTTAACAGTGGTTCATTCAGAATGAAATCAACACTTGCAGGATTTCTAACGCAAAATTCAAATTAGCTGTATTCCACCACCCATCAATAATAGCTTCTAAACTATTCTACAGATCGCTGCGCTCATCTTTCTTTTCCCTCATCACCTTCACCTTAGTTCCTTTAATAATTGTTCTCTACAAAATCTGTGCTGGTGTATGTTTTCCTCACATTTGCTGGCTCTTGTTATGGCTTCTCTTTAAATCTTCTTTCATCTCAGTCTGTCTTCCTCTTTTTCTTTCTCATGCCTGAGCGTGAGCACAGCCTCGGGGTGCTTCTGTATTTCCTGGCTAGTGCAGGAGTAGATTGGAATGGAGGCCTTTGTCACTTTTATTTACTGCCTCACTGATTTCACGACACCGTCTTCTGCGAGTTGTGTGTATGCGAGATGCTTCTGTGTGTGTGTTTCTGTGTGATCACGTGTGAATGCGGAATGATTGCAGGTGTTTGAACTGCAATGAGGTGTGTCTGGGAGTATTGCCCCTTTATTTCTTTGGGAGCCTTCCAGCAGAACTGTGTTTGTAGTGTTCGTTAGCCAAAAGTGGCTTTTAGTCTGCCTCATAGCTCCAGCACCTTCTGCTGAACAGGATGGGTTTGTAATAAAACCGGTGGGCGTTGATATAGAGGTACAGACTGAAACACTGGTTATCTGAAATCCTTCAACCCTGAGACTGCCTCACTTTGGTATGTGTGTGTGCGCGTGTGAAGTGGGGGGCACCTCTACGTCAGACAAAACAAGCACAAAAAAACATGCACACGGTGATAGTCCTGGTGCACACCATTCAGACCTTCTCCCCTAAGATGTTGTTACTATGCAAACAGGCCCTGCGCTATGACACAATGCATTGCTGAAGCTGAAGCAATTCCTAAAGTCTGTGTTTATTTGTGTGGATTACTATAATGGCACAGATTAGGATTATGGCCTGACCCATTTCCTTGTTACAAAGAGACGGCAACACAATCTGGCAGTCTGTTTCCTGTTTAGTGTGCATGCATTCGAATGCTTTAGCATATGCAGAATGTTTACTTATTTATATACCTTGGAAGAAAATGACAGATCCAGGTTGTAGAACCATGGCGGCCTCACCTTTTATTACTCAGTCTTTCAAAAAATGTGTTAAGTTGTGTGAAATATCAGTGAGCAAAGTAAAAAACAAACAAAACAGGCATAAAGATTGGTTAATATCCATCTGGTAACCACTGGTTGAAATATGTATATTCTGTGAGTGGTTGGCTGGGGGGTTTTGGAGGTTGATTGCATTCGCTGTTGTGGAATTGATCACAAAGAGGTACATGGTGCTGCACATAAAACTTCTTTGGGAAATCTTTGGTTCCTGGAAGGTTGCTGCGGTTATCTGTAATGTCAACGCTCACAAACTACCCACCAACCTGTAGTGAAACTGTGAAAAGTGTAATGCAGAACAAAAACAGAGACAGTTTGTCTTCCAAGTAAAGGTTTTTGAAATGTGGGCAATGCAGTGGTAAGGCATAACTTTTACTTTGAAGGTGAACATTCTCCATTTCTCATTTGCGTTGCATTTTTCAAGTTAAAGAGGAAGTGAAGACTCAGATGATGAATGTTTGCAGAGAAGTTAATGTCTTTCAAGCAAACTTTTTCATCTAGCACCTTTTTTCTTTTACCAATTTCACCCAGCGACAGACAGCAACCTCCAGCAACCACTCAGAAAATACACATTTTTCCCTCTGACCCGTGGTTGCTGGATGGTCACTAACTGTCTGTTCCTATGTGGTTTTAGTGTACACAGGACCAAAGTATACAAAATAAACAGTTTTGTATTCATTAAAAATTAGAACTAGCAGTTTGGTCCGTACTGTAAGCTCATTAGAAAACTGTTTTCTCGGGTCATAGATGGCGTGAACAGGACGGTTGTTTTTTCATGCTCTCATTCAGAAAACATCTGCACAAGTGGATTTCTTTTTGCAACCAGAAGGAATGGAGCTTTAAGGAATATTGGCTTCACTTTTCACATCCAAAGGCTACACTCTATAGTCACAATATTAAACGTGCCAACAGCCTCCTTAAGTAGCTGTCAAGTGTCCAAGTTGATTTTTATTTTTTCTGAAATAAATGAAAGTTTGCAACTGCATTGAAAGTATTAATATAAATGTTAAATAATAATCATTTGGAAAAATATAGCCTTATTTTTTAAAAATATCACATAGCTCATTTTGTCATCAAAAAGAAAATCTGGATGCCTTCTCCTGACCTTGCAGCTTGGCCACAGGGACAGAGGCAGCATGAAATGTCGCTCTCTCACCGAACGTGTCTTCAGCACGTCCTCTTCCACTCTCTCTCCCTCACGCTTTATCCCACCTGAACTCTTCTTCTAAAAAATCAATCTCCCGGAACAGGACTGTCTTTGTATTTGAGCATGCGAGTGTCTCCGTATATTTTAGTATCGTGTTCACTTTATTTGTGCCAACTTAGACCGTTGCTAGGCTACGACAGGAAGTGTCCTGCATAGTAAATGTGTCCTGAGTTGTAGAGGTGTTTGTGTATGTGTGTGTGTGTGTGTGTGTGTGTGTGTGAGTCTCGTCTGTGTGATTGACTTGGCAAGGGCAGAGATGCACACACAAAGAAATAAAATATACACGTGCACACACAGTCTCAAACACACATGTCTTGGGCATCACAAGATTCAGTATCGGGCTGTGTTTTGGCATTAGCTAGCAGGTTTGTGTCCCCTCGCTGAGGCTGCAAACTAAAACCGGTGAAGAAATACTTCCTTTTGCAGTATCTGCATTTGTGCTTGTCAACATTCAGCTACTTATAACAGCAAAAAAATATAAAGAGAATCCTAACACACAAACATACACATAAGATCTTTCTCCATACGCTGCAAGTCCTTCACTACGTTTTACCATTACTTGGCAGCAGTAAGTAATTATAATTATGTGTTGATGATAATTACTGGAATTGGTGTGCTCTGTCAGGCTGACACCTCCCCGGTGCTGCACATGAACATGGAAAATAAAGCCCAAGAGATGAGAAAGCGATGAGTTATCAGACGTATGATTGGTTGGGAGTTTTTTCCTTTTTTGTGACAGTATGAACTTAAAGACAGCATGGTGAATGGTTAGCCAAATCAGTCCATTATAATTCTCAGCAGCTACAAAAAATTAGGACACAGACAAAGAGTGTTCTCAGGTAAAGTAGTGGAAGTGGAATTTCATTCCCAGAAACATGGGAGGATCTTTTGGAGTGCTTAAACCTGCCTGGGCTAAGTCAGCATCACCGTTTACCACCAGTAATTGTCTTGTATGTATTGTATTTGACATATTGATGTGGTTCATAATGTCATGCTGATGGAATTTTAAGTACTGCACTGTTTTATGTTTTATGAGTTTTTTAGTTATGTGGTTGCATCTTGTCTATTTGGGACAACAGATTAAATTTGAAAAATTCACATTAAAGAAAATAACAGTGTTGTTAAGTAAAGATGCTAAAACATATAAGGATAAGATGCTTTTATGTACACCGGATTATACTAGTCCTGATATTGAAAACCAAGTTGCTGAAAAACAAGAAGCTTTTCCTTATGAGGTGCATTTTCCACTACGAATGGAAGAAGATGGTTGAAGGGAGGGATGGATGGAGGGATGGATGGGTTAACAAAGAATTTTCCTAGTCTGAGTAAGCATGCAGTTTAGTTTAGTCTTGGGCTGCAGTTGTTGTGGTTGGCATTTAAAAAAAAAAAGCCAAATCAATCATTTGAAAAATCATTATTGTTTGCAGCATAATTTACTTAAATTTACCTCGTCTCTCAGTTGTTCTAGAGGCATTTTCCAACTTTTTCGCCAAAATGAATCATGATCTGTGCTGCTGTCATAGGAGATGACAAACAGTTTTACAAATTGACACAAATTAAGAGTAAGAGGCTTTGATTTTTAAAATTATTCCCTCAGTTTGTTTGGTCGATCCGTCAAAAAGAACAGTCACCCCATTTTGAATTTCCAGCTTATACAATAGTTCATCAACTCCTGACCTGGAGGGATGATGCCAAGTCCTTCATCATGTGACCACCTAAAGGCTGATTGGAGATCAGTTTGGTATCAGTTTGCTGTCTCCATCACAGCGCGGTCATCCAAGCGGAATAAACGTAGTCGATTTAGGCTGTTATCGCTCAAACACACCTGGCCTAGCGGCATCACAGCTCCATGTGGATTTGTGTGTGAGTGACAGATGTTTTGCTTTCATATGTGGTCAAAATAGCTCCACAGGATTGAAAAAGGAAGAAAAATGTGTTATGGACATACTGAGCAAAGTAAAGATACTTTCCTGTCTAATTTAGATGAATAATGTATTCAGTTTAAGTTCATTATCCAGTATTCTCTGTATTATGACTGAATAGATCAACTAGATGAAAGTGTTTGTGTGCAGAAGCAGCGGTATATCCTCATTTTACATGCACACCCAGGCCCACCTCAGTGAACTACCTCCTGTGGTTTGAAGAAGGTTCTATATGCATTAGCAAGGTTCTGCTCTTGTCATATTTGCCTGTCAGATTCAAAACTGAATGGTATTTTGTTCCCATTACCGTTCAGCTCAGTCATGCTCATGTTCAACCTGCTTTTCATAGGTCACTAGGCTGAGCTGTGAGGCATGAAAGAGAACAAAATCCAAGAAACATACAAAGGAAAAATAAGCGACAAATTTACAGGAAGGAAGTGAAAAATAATGAAAGGCATAAAGAGGAGATTGTGAGAAGTTAAGCGGGTAAGATAATGAGAGAGAGAGAGCCACAGGGATAAAACAGAGTGAGGTAGATAGAGCGAGAAACTGTAGATCTAGGTCAGAAAAGAAAAGCAGTCAACACATGAGTGGAGGAAGGGATGAACAAGCCTCTCGGGCTCAGCGCTTGTCTTTCTGAATGGGACAGATCAGAGAGAGAGTGGGCCATCCCTCTGAGAAAGAAAGAGGAAGAAGGATAAAAACATCATTTTAATACTGTGTGAAATTCTTTTTCCAATATTTATCATCGTAAGGGCTGCAGCTGCTGATTATCAAAGCTCAAAAAAGCTTAATCTCCAATGTGACATCCATTGGATGCACCAGCACCCCAAACCAAGCATTGTAAACAGAATGTTGCTCCGACGACATCAGTGACAGTGAAGTCAGACACCACATAAAAAAGAGGAGCTGGGGTGGAGGTGGGTTGCATAATGGTTTGCAGATGTGCAGCAACCGTAGGCAGACTAAAGCATGTATGCGTGCCATTTAAGAGATTTGCTAGGTGGATATGTTGGTATCATCTGAAACATCAACTGAGGCGGGCTTGCATCAAGATCAACTGATGCCCTGGAATTACATTTGAGCTTGAAGTAGTGGCCTGCTTAAATGAATGCTATGCTTCACAGTACATAATGAAAGGATATCTTGCATAACCAACATTCACATGACAGCTTCGAGAACAACACATCAAATACTCGATAATTAAATTTTTGTGTCTTCTGTGTTTTATGCACGCAACCAGAAATGCGAAACCAATAATCTGTGGTTTTACATTGTACTGGCTAATATGTCGCTAATATTCTACTAAGTAATTAACGCACAGACATGTTGGACTGATTATTAATTTTTACACAGCTTATAAATATATTTTAGGTCTAATAGCCAAGCTAACTGTTCCCTCCATTTCAAGTTGTTAAATTAAGTTAGCCTGGCTCCTAGCTTTGATTCTAAATTTAATGTACAGGCATGAGAATGGCACACATCTTCTCATCAAATTCTTGGCAAGAAAGCAAATAAGTAATATATCATAATGTTCAAATACTGCTTTAACCCGTCTCTCTCGGAAGTTCCCAGAACTTAAGATACTTTAATTGCACGTGGTGCAACTAGCAGTTCAAAACCCAAATTATATAAAACAGAAAAGAGGAGAAAAAAAGGAATCGGCAACTATTTATATGCCTGGCATGTTGTTGATGAAACAGCCAATTAACTAATGGTTTTATTACTTTACCTTTGTCTTTCCTTATTCTTTAGATAATGTTATTCACACATCGTCATGTTACCTAATTTGGTAATATTATTATAGCCCAGCCCCAGCCTATTTCTGAATTGGCAAATAAATGAACGGGAGAGGACAAAGACAGAGCAGGAGATGAAGATGAACAGGCCGTGCTAATTCTTTTCTGTTGCTCCTTTCACACTAGGTCATTTAATAAGGCTGGATGGCATTACTGCTGCAGGAAAAAGGAGAAGTGGAGGGAGGGAGGCTGTCAAGGTGGCTCGGAGTAATGAATCTTTATCCAGCTCTGATGATATCCATGTCCACTATGTATTTGACACGTTCTCTCTCTTGCCCTCTCAGCCACTTCGTAACTCCCTCAATCATTCTCTCTCCCGCACTCACCATGTCTTTGTGTGCACATGTGTGGGTGTTTGCAAGAGTTTTTCTGTCAGTGTGAGTAGTAGAAAAAAGGGAGCTCTTATTATGCTTTCTGTGTGTGTCGAAGTGCGCGTGTGTGAGCGTGTGAGAGAGGGTTTCTGGTTTGTAAGTGGCTGTAATTCCTTTGTTGGTCTTCAACAAAGCCAGACCTTGTGCTTGTGGAATTGGGGCAGTCTGATCCTAATGAGAAATCCCTGGTCAATCTTTCCAGCTCTTTTACTCTCACAGAATCTGAACTGCATATTTATGTATGAGTGTGTGTGTGTGTGTGTGTGTGTGTGTGTGTGTGTGTGTGTGTGTGTGTGTGTGTGTGTGTGTGTGTGTGTGTGTGTGTGTGTGTGAAAGCGAGAAAAAGAGGCCGATCACAGTGTTCAACCATCCAGTGGTGCTTAGTTTGCATTGTGTGGTGCTGAATTGTGACACAATGAATTATCATATTCAAATCCCAACTTTCTTTTCAGCAATAAATCAGCAAGTTTAAAAGAGTTTTTTCCAGTCCCAGAATAGTTGTGTAATAAAAAATTCAACTCCTGGAATTAATATTCCCTCGTTCAGGGACCTCAGCTGATAGCATATAATAATGTTAACAATATTGGCTGTCATCTTGTGGGATCCCATAAAATGTACCAGCGTTTTGTTGCCACATATAGCTCTTAATATCACTTTCTCAAATGGAAACATACTGCGGTGCCCTTTGAAGTGGTGACAGAAATGATCTGTGAATGATTATATATTATATTATATAACACTGATATCATACTTTCATCCTTAGATCAGTCTTTAGCAGAAGTTTATTTGGAATCCACCTAAACATCAGTTGACCTATTGAGTAACACAACTTTATTTATACGCCTTTTGTTGACCATCAACATTATTTCACTGTTGAATAACATCCAAATCTCATTCAAACAGTGAAAGCTCTCAAGATTTTAATCAGGTAAAGTGAGTTTTGGCGAGCCAGTGGATGCAACTGATCTGCTAAAACAACACGAAAATACAATGTGAGGCAGTGAGAGTGACTAATGACCAATAACAGGGTGCAGAGACTGTAAAATCACTCCTGCAAATGAACTGCAAAGCAATGCAAGCACTAACTTTAAGCTATAATTTGGCACTACTCTTACCAAAGCATTGCTAGCCTGTGTATTTGCTACAGCTTGTTATCAGAATGACCCTTCGATTAAAGCCCTCAGGAGGTGCTTTAGAGCCAGGCCCTGAATGCCATCTGGTTTATAACAATTCTACCAGCAGAACAGTCCTGCCCTTGTTTTGTGTGTGTGTGTGTATGTGTGTGTGTGTGTGTGTGTGTGTTTGGGCTAGCGCTGCTAGGCATTTGGGCAGACAATAACATTCTAATCAGCTGAGTTAAGATAGGTGAAAGTAATAGCCATCAGTGGTTTTAGCATCTTTAGCCCTGTTAGCTTCATTAGTTAATCACAGCCACAGATGCTCTGTTGCAAACAAACCACTTGGGCCTTTCATTTGCCCCTCAGCTTCCAATCTCCTGTTTTCATGCCTCGTAGCTCCCCCAGGCCTCTGCCTAGCCTTGATATTCGGCAACATTCAAGGTCTGCTGATTGGCAGTCTTTATTTCTCTCAGAAACAGATTTGTGTTGTTGACCATTATTTGCAATTCCCTTGGCTAGAGTGACAGCAAGGATGATTTCTGATATGTCTTTCCATTTCTGTCGCTTCAACTTCCCAGACTCCACTGTTAAAAGATAATAAATATGCTAGACCTGCAAATTATAACGAGCAAATTTCTTCCTATTATATGGAATTGTTTGTCACAGATTTCATCAAGATAACGCGCGGATTGTATCTTTACAGAAATTACAGATTTTCCTTTTAAACAATGCTATTTCTTGTTTAATCTAAATGTTTTAAGTTCAGTGTGATGACTGAAAGCAAAGGAGGAAGCAAATGTGCTAATGTGCTGCGTTCTTGGAAAAAGTTGCATTAAATGAACATTCACATTTCTGCCTTTTTTCTTGTACTTACTTCCTTTGCTTCTTCCACCAGGGCTGCCATGTTAAGACGGGGCAGTTGGCAGCAATCAAGGTCATGGATGTCACAGGGGTAAGACACACATACATGCACTTTGGCATTTGCTCACACACCCACACGTACCCACACACAGAATATCATCTCAAGTGATTATACCAGTGTTGGGCATGTCATCTAATTATGAGCGATGAGTCAGTGCTAGTGTGTGTGTGTGTACGTGCACGTGTGTTTGTCTGATGTGGCAGAGAGGAAATGAGGACAGGCCTATTGCCATGGTAATATTAGCTGGAAGTATTAGGACAGCAGTGTGGTCTCAGGCGTGTCTGTAAAGCAGGAGGGAATCTCAGCTATATTTAGAGAGCCTCCCTGTCAGCACTTAGCTGCCAGCAAAACAATAAAGCACTGCAGGAATTAAGCAACAATGGAAGTGATAAATGAATGAATCAGTCAATAAAATCCTGAATGAATGATTAAGGGAAAAGGGTGCAAGGTATATGAAGGATGAACAAAAGAGTAAAAAGGGGAAAAGAACAGATGTTAAAAATAAAGCATGAAGACATGACTAAAACTATATGAATGGCTGCATATGTGTAAATCTGTGGCAATAAATGAATGACCGTGTTAATTACTAATGACAATTAAATGGAAGCAAAAACCAAATTGATAACTTAATGATCTGCTGTTGTAGAAAAAAATCCGCTTGGTGAAACAAATGTCTTTGTTTTTTCACCAGTGAGCACTAAAAGGAATTAATCAAGGCACAATTTTCTGACGTTGTAAATAAGCAAGTCAATAAGTGACACATTCTTATAAACAACTGGCTTTGTGGCAGTAGCTCCCTGAAATGAAAGTAATTAAAAGTTAATGCTGTTATTGTGGATAATTTAGGGCCCAGCTGTGTGCTTTGCAACAACACTTTTCAGACTTTTAATGGATTCAAAATGAAAATCCATCAGCAGCTTCACTCTCTGTCCATATCACATTGAGCTATTTGATGGGTCGCAAATGGAGACTGTGGTCTAATTGCTTTTAATTTTTCTGTGTGGTAAAAGGATGAGGAAGAGGAGATTAAGGCAGAAATTAACATGCTGAAGAAGTACAGTCACCATCGGAACATCGCTACCTACTACGGAGCTTTCATCAAGAAAAATCCCCCTGGCATAGATGACCAGCTATGGGTACGGCATTATTTGAGTGTGTTTTGTTTTTTCTGTGTGTTTGGATGGTCATTCATGTGTGCATCACAGGAGGAGAGGATGACAGGTCTGGAAAAAGTCGCGGTCCATTTCTTGCTTTTCTGCTATATGAATGCATGCACTCATGCGTGCAGTGAACGTGGGTTTGTGTGAATTGGAAATGCATATATGGTATATATACTTAATGTATCAGTGAAAGCTATAAGCTATAAGTAGCTAAATCAATGTGAGGCTGGCTGGCTGCTGCTGCGATAAATCATCTGTTAACGCCATCTAAGGGAGCTCTCTCATCTCTAATCCCTCAGCATTCATCACACAACAGTTGGAGCAGACACACACAAACATATGTAGATACACAAAGCAGCCAAATGTATTGCCTCCATAATTCTCCCTGACTCAACATCGGCCCGTTTTTCCTCGAGTATGTTAGTGATCATAACAGTATCTTAGTGGGCTTTCACATGTGTCATCCTCATGCATTCCTGAGTGTGTTCCTTTGTGTGTCTGAATACATGGGGACAGCCATGAAGAGAGGAGTTCTGTTGTCTGTTCAGTCCAGCATGATGATGATGACGATGAGGCTTGAAGCGCAGCCAGAACTGACCAACTGAACTTTTGCCTGCTACTCTCCACAGATGTAGAGAGGAGAGGAGAGAATAGACACATTGTGTTTGGGTCAAGAGATGGACTTGATTCATTCCTGTGATCTCATGACCCCATCGAGTCAGTTTATGCCTGTAGTTTCTGCAGTCTGTGTGGGGTGTGTGTTTGTAAGGAGTGACAGAGACAGAAAGTCTGCAACACTGTTGGCTGTTTGTGTCAGTGTGTGTGAGCTACACGTGTACTGCTCTATTACTAGAGCTGGTAAAGTGGGACATGGCTCTTTGATTGTATGCACATGTGTTAGTACTGGACTATAAATGTTATATGAACACATCAAAGAGAGTGTCGCCAAGGTTTTCTTACTTTCCAGCCAAAAATGTGATTCCTTAATCTCCACATGCACAGAATTACTTGGCTTTGCTACAGTTTCCTCCCAACAGGCTTGGAACTATTGATGCACATTTATTAATGACCTGACTGTATAATATTGGCTCTCTCGTACTTTGATAATAAGGAAAAAAGAAAAGTGTTATTGGTCAGTTAAGCAGAATACAGAAGAAAAGATTACATTCATAAGTAAACAATTGGTATTGGAGGTTGCTTTATGAGAGTTACTGGGTTAGAAAAGATAAAGACAAGGTCGCTTGCTTCCAGTCAGTAATTGACCTTGTATCTGCATATGTGTGCATGTGTGCATGTAGCTGGTCATGGAGTTCTGTGGAGCTGGCTCAGTGACAGACTTGATCAAGAACACCAAGGGCAACTCTCTGAAAGAGGAATGGACTGCTTACATCTGCAGAGAGATTCTCAGGGTAAGTAACCTTGTTGGCAGCTTTCTCTTTCAGAGAAATGAAATATTTTTTTTCTGGATTCTCTGATTCTGTTTGTTTTCTTTGTTCTCAAAGACTGATGCAAGAGCAAGTGAGCCTGCCGACAGTCATTGAAAACCGCATCAATCTGTCACTATAGTGGAAAATCAGAGAGTAATTTCAAAAGGGCTGATTCTTGAAAGGGCATAATCCAAACTGAAAAAACCCCACATTGTCTTAAACTCATAAAGTACGCACGGGGATAGTTATATGCGACAATTCTTGGTTCAAAACCTTTATACTTCTTTTAAATGACTGTGTGTTAAATTATCGATGCCCAGCCTGTTATTTGAGAGCAATCAGACGCTGATTGGTTTCTATGATGTCTCTGTTATGAACTGTTCTTCTTGGGAAATTGTACCCATTCTACCACATCTTGTCTCTGCTATCTGTTATGGTACGTTTTAGCTGCCGAGGGCTGATGTCTCCAACAGAAAACAGCAGTATCACTGCATCTTGTCAGTTAAGCACAGTGCTGCTCTGAACAATGATTTCTTTTTATTCACTTTTTTTCTTTCTTTTTTTTCCCAACCCTCATTTCTCGCCTCATGTTGTGTTTTCTGTTTTCGCTCTTTCTGCTGCCTCTGCCCCGTCACATTTTTTTCTATTTCTTCTTCTTTCATCCCTCAGTGCTTTTAACATTTTTTCCCCGCAGTTTCTACCAATTTCTCCATCTTACAGCTTGATTTCAAATCAATGCAACAATGCAACTTTTTAAAAGTACAGATCACGTTTAGTTCCACAGCTCTAACCCAAGAGCTGATAGTCTTGCTCAAGGACACTTCCTTTTGGAAATGAGTGTTTTATGTAATAATTGTCACGATTTGGCTCATTGTTACAGAGCTTTCCTTCACTTTGTGTCTCTGTCATTGTCTGCAGGGTCTGACTCATCTCCATCAGCACAAGGTCATCCACAGAGACATCAAGGGACAGAATGTCCTGCTGACTGAGAATGCAGAGGTCAAGCTAGGTCAGTCTGTCATCTAACTCCACTTCACAAAACTGCTTCAGGATTGGGAGGGCAGTATGGAGTATAAAGTTTCAGATGGTTCAGATGTGTGTGTGTGTGTGTGTGTCTTTGTCTTTCCTGCTTCTTTTATGCTGGATGCCAAATTACAAAACCGTTTGTAGCTCTGCCACTGTCCATGATGCAAACTGCTGAAGACATGACTTGCTCTCTCTCTTATTAAAACCAAGATGGGATCTGTATGTGTGCATTTGTAAACTGGGCTATCTATTGTAGGGTATGTTCTCTCTCATGGAATTCAGTAAAGCTCACTGGTTTTGTCTGTGTGTGTATTTGTGTCATGACTTTCTAGTGGACTTTGGGGTTTCAGCCCAGTTGGACAGAACAGTAGGAAGGAGAAACACATTTATTGGGACACCATATTGGATGGCGCCAGAGGTTATTGCCTGTGACGAGAACCCTGAGGCCACATATGACTTCAAGGTGATTTTTCAATCACCTTTCCTCTAAAGATTCGTAAACCCACTAAGGATTTCGATGACTTGTGCTATTTGTGTTTCTTTTGCAGAGTGATTTATGGTCACTGGGAATCACCGCAATAGAGATGGCTGAGGGAGCACCACGTACGTACCCAAAGAATAACCTATGTCTCTGTTACACATCATTTCTTAGTGCTTCCACAGTAGATCACTGTAATCAGGAGTCAGATCATTATTCAGTCCAGGATACTCCAACCCATTTTAAGTCATAATTTTAACGAAGGCAAAGGAGTGGATATAAAATCATGTGTCACATTGTTGGGCCGCTGCCCAGAGTTTGGTCTGTTATGCGTTATTTTCCTCTTTGAGGTATTTGAACACAGTTGTCATCATTAAGGTGACAGGCCTTGTATCCACCCTTCAGTTAATTTTGGTTCAGTAAAAAATAACTTATTTTCAAGCTACAGTTTATAACTGATCACAATCTGCAGAAAGGACCTAATTTTGTTTTGATATAGTTGAGCGATTATTAGCATGCTGGCTCTGACTATATGCCATGATAATGCTTAATACAAATACCTAAAAGCATTCGCATCTCTCTTATTTTGAACCTTTAGCACTCTGTGACATGCATCCAATGAGAGCCCTCTTCCTCATTCCACGCAACCCTGCCCCCAGACTCAAGTCAAAGAAGTGGTGAGTGTGTATCACATAATTGCAGTTCGTGTTTGCAGATACTTCAGAGCAGCAGTGCCAGTAGCAGAGAAACAGCGAAAGGTTTTTTTTTTTTCATTTTTGCTGAGACGTGTGTGTACGTGTGTTCAGGTCAAAGAAGTTCCAGTCATTCATAGAGAGCTGTCTAGTAAAGAGCCACAGCCAGAGACCCAGCACAGAGCAGCTCCTCAAACACCCATTCATCAAGGACCTGCCCAATGAGAGGCAAATTCGCATCCAGCTGAAGGATCACATCGACCGCACCAAGAAGAAGAGAGGAGAGAGGGGTGAGCGACAAACTGTGTTGTAGATGTGTGCATGTTTGGATTCTGCATGCAGACAACAAAGTGAAAGTTATGCTTACACTAATTGGAGTGACATACTAGGATATTAAAATGTTTTCTCTGAATTATGCCCCACTGTGACTCATCCCTCCAAGCTGTAGTTTCTATTCATTTGGACACACCTGTGCTTTCTAGTATTTTCAAAGTGTAATTCTTGGCACATGCTCCAAATATATTTTGGCACAAGTAGTTAAGATCAATAAAGATTTGGTTATCTTGCTTTATTTTTAATTGAGCGTAGCATTACTTCAGGCGTAACTAAACGTCAGACTTAACCTGCCATCTTGGTTCCTTAGCTGATGACAACATGTCAGTGCCAGCACACATACGCTGATAGGTTAGCTGATACATCCTATCATCCTATTGGCAAATCTTTTAAATAACACACTATTTAACTTGTTTTAGCCTGGATACAGTCATGTTTGCCACTACAAGCTGCTTTTCAGCCTGGCCTCCCTCTGATTCTACATTTTAATAAATGCAGTGAACCACATGTTGGTTGAAACTGACAGCCCTGCTTAAGCGAGTCTCACTACTGGTTTCCATATATGTGGGAAGGGTGGGGTGGCTTCAAGTTATTAGTATCAAAAATAAACTACTAGAGATGGAAATAGCAATCTTTCTTTGACCAAAGTTGTTGTAAGTGAAATGTGAAGCAGCAGTATAGTGCATTCACATGGACTTATTACATGTCTATTATGCCTAGTAAGTAAAAAGAAATCAGGCTCATTTGACTGCAGCACAATGAACACCGCCACTAATATAGACCAGTAACAGCAAGATTTAAGCATATTAAATCTTTCCAGCTGAAAAACAGCAAGCACACAGATTTAGTGTATGACTGAGATACTTTCTCAGAGATACGCAGTCACATTATGAATAATGTTTCACTTTAAGGATGAGCTGTTAAACACTTTCAGACAAATGCACAAATTCTCACTTATGCCGTTGATTTCATGGTTTTCAACAAGGCAGAAAATAAAAGTGACAGACTTCCATTAAACTCCATTATGACACAAACACACACTGGCGAGTGTCGGAGTGATAGACTGGCACTCGCATAAAGTACTGCACCAGAAAGAACGACATTAACCGCTTCAGGAAACAACACACTGCAGAGCGGACGTCGGGATGATGTATCGAAATATCTTGCCATTGTAGAGGCTGTGACTTCTCCAGCTGTCACTTTGTCACATTCAGAGGACCAGTCCATGTGCATGCGTCTGAGGAAGAGCTGGGCCTTTTATATGACTGCTGTTTTTTAAGGCCCTTTTTGACTGAAGGAGCTCTGAGCTAATGTTCTCCACCCCACCGCACACAGTAAAATGACAATTTATACTCTTATTCAGTGGCTAAGAGAATGTGCCTTGAAGTGACGATGATCTGGGAATGGCAAAAACGTGAGCAATTTGTTACGAACAGAGGTAGTTAAAGTGAAAAATTCAGAACGTGAAGTGCCTTTGCTCTGTGCTGCTTATTACCTTACTAAGGTTTTATTGTTTTTACTCTTTCCTGCTTCTTTTTTATTCATTCTTACTTGCCTCACTCTATCTCCCTGCCTACCAGATGAAACAGAATATGAGTATAGTGGCAGTGAAGAGGAGGATGAAGACAGAGACAGTTGTGACCCGAGGTCAGTGTTTTTACAAATGCGCAGATATGAACATTAACATGTTCTGCCCAACTTCACCCAACATAGACTTGGTCTTTTTCACTGTCCACCTTTCCAGCTCCATCATCAACATCCCCGGGGAGTCAACCCTGAGGCGAGACTTCCTGCGCCTACAGCTCGCCAATAAGGAGCGTTCAGAGGCCCAACGGCGGCAACAGCTGGAGCAACAGCAGAATGAGGAGCACAAGCGCTTACTGTTGGCTGAGAGACAGAAACGCATCGAAGAGCAAAAGGAGCAGAGGAGGCGACTGGAAGAAGTAAGAGAGAATGAAGTGAAGGCAAGGCTTTGAAAGTATACTGTAGCTTTTCAAACAACAAAAGCTACAAAGATACACATGCATAAAAATTTTAAACTACAAAATATAGTAGGTCATAAACCAACAAAAAAAGAAGGAGAAGAAGAAAAAAAACGATCCAAAATTCATTGGAAAGTCTAAGGAATGTCAGCTTTTAATTGTTCTTGTTTTGCAGCATCTGTTAATCAGACACTGTTAGTCAGTGTCCAGTTTAATTACAAACAGAATGCAAAAACTTGTTTGGATATTTGCATATAAATGGTAATAATCAATGCTTATCAATACCCATCACCATCACTGAAGTTTTCCAAAACAGGATTTCAAAGGGACTGAAAATGATTGAAGGCCAGTCTCTTCGTAATATTTAATGGCTTCTGTTTCAATGGATGCTTCTCTTGTTTCATGGCTCCTCCACTAGCTGGATGAAAGAACAATGATGTGTTAAGTCCAAGCCTAGCTGTCTGACAGCTATACTTACAAATTGTGAACAATTATCAACTTTTGTGGGAGTTACCCATCTGGGAACGACCTCTATCAACAGTGCTTTTGCTATGACATCTTTGTTTCATGTTGCGAAGGCCTCCACCCAGATATAACGTCTCAGCCATAATAAGACAATATTTCTTACCAACACTGGGAGCGAGCTTTATGAAGTCAGTCGTGACAGGTTTAAATAGTGTGGCTCTGGGTGTGCCACTTGGAGCGGTTTTATGAATGTATTGCTGGGGCATGCGTGCAAATATTGAAATTTTGAAGATATGCTACAAACTGAATGAGTACACAAAAATGGCAAAAATGCTATTCATTAAATCAAACGTGAATATAGAACTACTTGGAAGTGGTGCAAATAGAGTAGTTGGTTTAATTACAACCTTTGGGCCCCACCTCAGCTGAATTACATTTATCTACAGAAAATATGTAAGCATGTTACCATCAATAACCTAGTTTACTTATTAGCAATACATCTGACAAATTCAGGTATTTTTTTCTAAATTAACAGTCACCACAAATTAACATCACTACTATGTAAATAATGTTTCTAATTGAACCATTTTCAATAATGTTTGTGTCCTCTGTCAAATAGTTTATTATCTATAGGAAAGAATATTTGGTTCCACATATTTAAATTTGCAAAACACAATTTTGGTAGAGAAAGAATGACATTTATACACACACTTACACAGACACAGTCAGAGCTTGTTCCCCAATGTCCCTTTCTTAGTTCCAGAGAGCAGGCTTACAGAAGGAAATCCTTAGCCCATAATCTGTGTGCTCTCTGTGGGTTTCTCCAAGGATTTGCCTTCCAATGCACCTCTAAGCACCATGACTAGACTTAACTTACATGAACCCACCACTTCAATGGTGTCTGTGTCTTTGTACGCGTGACCAAATACACACATTAGTTAGAATTTGAGCCCGCATATGTTTGTATACTCATTTCCTGTGTTATTATCCTAGAAGTTGTAACACGTACCCAAAAAAAGTGTGCCAAACAAACATGATTTCCTGATTTGTGTTCACTGTGATGATCCTTAATCTTTGTGCGTTCCTGCTTTCCTGACAACAGCAACAGCAGCGTGAGCGTGAGCTGAGGAAACAGCAAGAGAGGGAACAGAGAAGACGTTATGAGGAAATGGAGCAGCTCCGTAGAGAAGAGGAGAGGAGGCATGCAGAAAGAGAACAGGTCCATACTTGTACTGCAAAACATGTATTTGTCGTGCGACAATGTAATGCAACAGATATGTGAACCACGATGTTGGGAGTTAGCCTAGAATTCCTCAAACTAATTACACATTGGTATAATACAGTTACATAATAGGAAAGGACATTTCTTTCTTTATTTGTACATTTGTAATGCTGTTTTAAATTAATCTTTATTTTTAATCTGGCTTCATCACTTGCTAATATAAAATTATATAATTATATATAGAAGCTCAATGTTTGAGTCATGAATCAAAATTAAAAGTGCAGAACTAAAAGCACTGTTACATTACACAGAGGTTGCTTAAAGCCTTGGTGGAAACTCATCCCCGGAGTTTCTTTCTCTAAATCCACAGCTTGTCCCTCAGTGTTTTGTTTTTCTTCAGTATTTGTTATGTCAAAATTAATATTTATTTTTTTCTAGCTTCATCAGCTGCATGCCATTGTTTTGATAAAAAACCTCAAAAAGTAAAAGTATAGAACATAAAAGCACTAAAAGTTGTTACATTGGATAGAGGTGCCAAAAACCTTGGTGGAAACTCTAAATCCACGGCTTGTTTGTGTGGCAAAAATATAAATATTACATAACAAAATTGTAGAGCCCCTCCCATGAGATATTACTTTGCACCTTTTTTTTTAGAATGCAAAGAAAGCTGTTGCGGCATTTTCAGCATAGAAATTTTTGCAGCGTTATAGGGATGGACAATTTTAGAGTTTTTTATAGATGCATGCAGTTTGATTGTTCTGTATCTTTCCTCTTACTTGTCTCTTTCTCTCTTTTAACATCTTTTTCTCTTGTCCTCTCTGTGAACCTGAACTGCAGTTCAGCCTTGTATTTTTTGTCTATCCTACTCAATGTTTATCGCTCTGCTGCTCTCCCGCCACGCTTCTCAAGTCTTTTGAAAAGATAACTTCAATCTCTTTTTTTTCTCATTTTCCCTTTGTAACACATTAAAATTGTTTGAGGATATAATATCTTTTATTATTATCTTTTCTCCTCATTGAAAAGAACCACAGGAGATTATATTCTCTATTCTATTCTGTTCCCCCTTTCTGTCTTTAGCTTTCTTCTCTGCCTGTATATAAATGTTCAGATCTCCAGATTTTTCTCTCAATCTATTTCTATCTCCTTGTGCCGTCGTGCTGCTCAGGAGTATATCCGTAGACAGCTGGAAGAGGAACAGAGGCAGTTAGAGATTCTCCAGCAGCAGCTACTGCAGGAACAGGCATTACTGCTGGTAACCACAGCCCTCCCACGTGCTACAACTGCTCCCCAACTGTGCTGTGTGATCCCTGTCCCCACTGCATGCACCTGAATGGAATATATATTCTTTGGCCTATTAGCTACGGATTTGAGCAAAAACATTTTCCTCTGAAATTGATTCGGATCACTGAACGCATGTGCAGTATCATTTAGTTGGCTGGATCTCAAAGGATTTTACAGAAAAAAAGACTTCTGTTTTGACTGCCCTGTTATGTCATGCAAAGAAAATGTAGGACACTGTTGTTTTCCTCAGTGCCCTGCTCTTTTTTTAAGAGTATTTCCTTTTAGTATTTGTATACTGCATCACTCATGCACTTTAGAGCTAAAAATTGAAGACTGACAAGTTTGAAAGGAAACCTTTTGAGATCCAAAGGCCACAAAAATGACCCTAGTGCCAAAATCCAGTGCTGTGCTATGTCATTATTCTTGTGCCCATCGCTCCAATACTTACATTCCTCTTCCCTGTTTTTCCTGCAGATTTTGTTTGGTTTTTTGCCAGAGCTATATGTAGAAAGTCTGTTTGTGTTCCATATTGGGTTAATCCAATGGTCAGTTTGTATGTTTGTCAGGTCTGTTATGTGAATGCATGACTCAAATCTGACACTATGTGGAAGACTGTGTCACACAAAAAGTATTTTCAAATACAATCAAAAGGGAAATATTGTGTATGGACTTTCCTCCCATTTATTCAAGCCATTCTGAACCCTTAAATTCTGCACATGTAGGGAGGGATAATGATCATTAGAATACGCATCCACTGTTTTTCTACCTGACTTTATAAATGCACTGAAAGTTCCGTAATACCTATTGACCTAAATTTTGTGTCGATATCTACTGGTACCTCATCTGCCTCAGCCGTTTTCCCTTGTGCTAATTTGTCTTTGTGTCTTTGCTCCCATATAAAATAGTTTCCTCTTTTTTGTTTCTCATCTCTTTCCTTCTTGCCATTCACCCTCTACCTTTCTTTCTTCAGGAGTACAAGCGCAAGCAGATTGAGGAGCAGCGGCAGGCAGAGCGGCTACAGAGGCAGCTCCAGCAGGAGAGAGCCTACCTGGTGTCTTTACAGCAGCAGCAGCAACAACAGCAGCAGCAGCAGCAGGAGGGAAGACAAGCAGAGAAGAAACCGCTTTACCACTATAAGGATGTCGTTAATCCTAACGACAAGCCTGCCTGGGCTAAAGAGGTAATATACATGGCATGCAAAGCTATGCATGGTCTTTTGAACTTGCTTGTCTTCCATGAAGAAAGGTTCTGAGCACCAGGTCTGTGTACTAAATGTTTTTATGCTGATGTCAATAATGTATTTAAAGTGAACCTCAACCAGTTGCCTTCTTGCATTGTGGTTATCTTATTTAGCAGGTTGTACTAGAAGCAGGAACTTTGTGAGGAGAGTAGTGGAGAAACTTTGCTTTTTTTAATCGAAACACCCTTTTAAAATGAATTCTGTTTCTTTAATAATTACGCTGTGAAGTGTGCTTTGTGTGTGTCTGTGTTGCTTAATGTCCTCTGACTGTGACCCCTAGGTCCCGAAGCAGCAGCAGCATGCTCATGGTAACCCACCTCGTTCCCGCCTTCGACATCATCAGTCATTCAACCAGCCTCAAACTTCTAGCTCTCACGGCCAATCTAGACCTCAAGCGCCTAAGCGTACTCTGTCTCATTCTCCCCAGCTTCTCTCCAGCCAGCTTCCCCATATATGTATTTCAGTAGACCCTGGTGAACCCCTAGATCCAGAGTTGAAGCTGGAGATAAGCCAGCAGGTCAAAGAACTTAGAGCTCAGAAACACAATCGAAGGGGGCGTAGCCCAGGGTATGTCCTAGAGCACAGTAAGTCTGTTGACCAAGGGCTCAATAAAGGTCCTGTCAAGAGCCCCAAACAAGGCTCGTGTTATCTACCAGAGCCTAGCAGTCAAAATGGGAAGCATAGAGATAGATGTCTATCTGTCACAAGTCAGCCAACCATTAAGGAGCTAATGTCTCAAGAGTCACAGCTTAAGGCTCGACCTCATCCGATATCTCCAGGACAGACCCAGAATCCCACGCCTTCCAAACCCGTGTCCTTAATGGTTAGTGCCCATCGACGTGGCAGGTCACACTCACCCTGCAATAGAATAGATGTAGACATAGAGCTTTATAATCCGGGAGGATGGCACAAATCGTTGAGGCAAAGCGTGAGCCATGACAGCCTTACAATGCACTTGGACTCAAAGGCAGTTGACCAAACTGACCTACTCTCTCAGTCCTTCCCTGCAAATGCTCTCTGTTCTGCCCTATCTAAACACAGGAACTCCTACTCACCTGCTCCCAGCAGTAGCAATCTTCTCCAAGTCCCTGATAACAATCACTTACTTTCCCCTCTTTCCGATAGGGGCATGACCTCTGAGACATGGAGGGAACATGCAATTAGAGGTAGTTCCTCTATGTGTGATCTTAGTGCTTCTGCCCCTGCAGGGTTACTAAAAAGAAGCATGAATAATATTATTTCAATGAGTTCAAACTCTCCATCCCCTTGGTTGTGCCTTTCTCCTCGCAGCTCTTCTCAAATTTTCCGCACACAGTCCTCCACATCCTTAGTGTCGCCGTCCACATCCCCAGTATCGCCATCCAGCAGTTTCTTCTCTCCTCCATTCTCCCCTGAGAGCCCTGGGTTCAACACAGAATCTCCTTATTACCCCACCTTAGTCTTGCCTAACCAAACGTCATTTCCTAACAGTTCACCTCACTGCTCCCCACAAGGCTCTCCCTTTGGATCCCAATCCCAGATCGCCAGGTCTGTTGGAGCAACAGAGTGCTAGACTCTGCTCCAGCACATGTATATAAGACCACACACACACACACGCACACACACGCACGCGCACTTGTACTTCTATATTTGTGATTACATAAATGCTCCACTCTACTCATTTTAACTACTGGAGCATATCAAGTTTTTGTATTACTTCTATGGCTCAGATATGACCTTGATAAATTTCTAAAACACTGCTTGACATAACAGTCAAAAGTACCAAATTTCCCACAAAGACAGAGGTACAATTGGATACATGCAGAATGTTCATACTCAAGCATACAGACAGTAAAAGGTACATTTCCACTTTTGTCCCTATAAAGCTTATATATATATTCTTCTTACTGTTAGTAACACATTTAATTATTCATTTTATATAGCTCGTATTATTTATGGGCTTAAGATCAAGGGGAGAGGTGCCTGTGTTCAGTTATAGTTTAATACCACTTTGTAGATACAGTAGCCTAGTTAGCTAGACCACTCATTCCCCCCTGCCTGCCCCCTCAATGCCCCTGCCACCCAGTTTCCCAGAGGGCACCGTGATGAGCCTACTTCTAGATATCTTGGATTTGATGGCATCAGGGAAAACCCACCCATCTCATCTTCCAGTTAGGTCAGTCAACCAGTAAATCATATCCTAGCCTGGTGATGGGTGCTGGCCAAGTGGTGGTGGGATCCTTTTAATAAACCCGAGATGCCTTTCTGGCGACCTATTCTTCTTCCTCATCTCATACAGTATTTTTTTCTGTATGTAGATGCAACATTGCCAACAGCTAACCTCCAATATTCTCTTCTCTCTGTAATAGAAAGAGTTTTTGGGTGGTAAACTTATGACAAACACAAAAAAATGAAATATGCACTACCCAAAAGGTTTTTCTTCATCTTTTTCTAATCTCTCTTTTCTTGTTGTTTAGTCAATATACTAACCTTGATTACACTCCACAGATCAAACTTCGATCTCAGCAGTACTTCGCCTAAACCACTGAATGTTTTTCTTTCAGTTATTTGCAGACTGTTTGTCTAAATCTGATTCCATCATCCGTAGTTGCATTTCATTCAAGGAACTAACAAAAGCTGTTTGATGCTGTAGATGTCAAAGTTGCAACGTTGTAGTTGACCTTGTAGCAGGCACCTAACAGATTTGAGGAATGGCTCGGTATCGCATAGTTGTTTTGAACCAGGTCATAATCTGAAATAATCCTGCTAGATTATGTGAGCTCCTGTGGATTTAGAGAAAGCTTTTAAAGAGAAAGGCACTCTTGTTTACCTTGGGGCTGTTGAAACTAGAACCCGCTGAGCCATCACTCAACCCTGAAACTACAGATGGGTAGAGTGTTTAGAGTGGAAAAGTGTGATTTTGGCAGCTGGGCGTATCCCTTGGAACATTCTCCTATTGCACAGCAGATAATCTGATAATCAGATTACACTGGCAAGAGGAGCTTCCTGCCCCTTTCACACACAGATGTATTTACTTTGACACACGTGAGCACAGTTCAGTGGAAACGGACTGGAATTACACAAACACTTCAACATTGCGTTGTGCTTACGTGGTTCTTTTATTCTGTTTTGAATGTGGCATCTGATAAAGCAGATTAGAAGCTATACTTAAACTTTCACTACAGCCATCAGACACTCTTACTCCTCAACATGGAGAAACGACACCACAAACAACTTAATTGAGACATAAATTAGTCAGACGCCCAATCTGTTTGTGAATAAAAAACCTATTCTTTGTGCAAAACAAAATCTTTGTGTTATTGTTGGCCTGCTGGTTTACCCTGATAAGGGCTTCTGTGGAAGTCTGGCATGGCTCACCTGTGTTATTATTGCATAGAAGAGACGGTTAAGACTGGTTTTAACTCGAAAAACAAGACTTCACTTAGTCACGCAGAGTCCTATCATGTCATTAAAACAATGTGCAATATAAAGAGAGGCTCTCGTAAATTTCTTATGTAATATCCATCAATCCATCAGTCGCACACTTCTACATTGCGGTTGTTGTCACCGCAGAGAAGAGTGATGTTTAAGATTGTCTAGTGGCTTGTAGAGGTGCATGGGTGTGTGGGTGGTGCCCATTGTGGATCATACATGGTGACTGGCTGTGTTGTGTGCTTCACTGTGAGTAACAGTCGTATGTGACCTGCCTCAGGTGGAGGAGCGATCTAAGCTGAACAGGCAGAGCTCTCCAGCACTGCAGCACAAAGTGTCCAACCGCATCTCCGACCCCTCCCTCCCACCCCGCTCCGAGTCCTTCAGCAGTGGGGGCATGCAGCCTGCCCGCACCCCACCCATCCACCGTTCCAACGAACCACAGGTGTGTGTGTGTGTGCGCGCGCGCAAAAAGAGGCACTTTCACCTTTCGTGCCTTCTCTCACATATTGTTGTCCACCTCACCCTTAACCATCCTTTGTCCATTTCACTCACACTGTTAAACTCTGACTTCATCAATGTGTTTATCCCCACAGATGGCTCACCTGGTTCCTGTGAAAACCCACACTAGCTCCATGTCTGGCTCTCAGTCTCTGCAGGACCAGAAAGACTCAGCTCTCAGTGAGAGTGTGAGTGTGGGCTCCCCCAGGCCTGAGATGCCTCGTCAGAACTCAGACCCCACTTCTGACACCCCGGGACCTCCACAGCGCAATGCTGGCAGGGAGGAACGGGACCGTGACAGGGATCGAGATCGGGATCGGGACAGAACCGCTTGGCTGAGAGAGGAGGACATCCCACCCAAGGTTGAGATTCATAATCAGAAATGAAGGCTAAGAATATTTGGTATCTTTTATTAACCTGTGTTTATGCTTTTTATTTATTGTTTCAGCATTTTTTGAACTCTGTGTTTAAATATTGCATAGTGTAGTATACTTGCAATTTTATTAATAATCCTGTTTTAAATGAATGTTGGCCTCTCCAGCTGCTTGACAAAATTCATGCTATACTGTACATCATGGTGTTTTACCATTTCCCTCTTTGCCATGGATCGGTAGTGTACTTTACAAAGACGAGGATACATGTTTTGAACGTTTTTCCAGGAGAAAAAGCAAAGTTTTATCTTGTTTCTGTGTTTGTCCAGGTACCCCAACGGACCACTTCCATCTCCCCAGCCTTGGTCAGGAAAAACTCTCCTAATGGAGGAGTAGGTCTGGGTCCTCGGACAGGTTCTCAGCTTATAAGGGCAAGGTAAAGGACAAAGTAGCAAACTGATTTTGAATTACTTTCTGTAACATTTCCCATGTGTTATTCCTTAGTGTGTTTAAACAGAAATAAAAACTTGTATTTATTTGTACTTTTGTATGAGGATACTGCGTATTTAAAAGGTCTGCTTTCATCCTTTTTCAGCAACCCTGACCTGCGGCGCTCTGAACTCTCTTTGGACGCTATGCTGCAAAGAACCTCTTCCAACTCATCATCTTCCTCGTCCCCTTCATCTCAGGGGGGTTCAGCTGAGAGGAGAGGTATAAAACCTCAAGCTCTTAAACACATAATACAGGCTCATAAGACACATACAAAACCTAATCTGGCAAACATCAACATCAAGTGAATGCTTGTAAGTAAACCAGAAAAAAACCAATGTGTAGGCAGAGGATCACACATACTGTGTATGCGTACCTCCACATACATTGACATGGATTTCGAGTCTATCAGCAGGACATTGCAGTTCTGCACCGATCAACCTGTCTGATGTGCCCTGTTACTCTGGGCCTCTGGAGAGGTTGAAGAGAGGAAATGAGAGAGGGAGATAGAGAGAAGCGCAGAGCGAGGTGTCAAACAACAGGCCAGAGGGATATCTAAGATATGCATGGATTTCCCTCTGACAAACACATAGAAAGGTTGAAGTACCTTGATATTAGTTGGATTTATTTTTCAACTCTGTTGACAGAAAACAGTCTTAAAGATGGAATAAATACAGATGGAGAAAAATAAAAAAAATTCTAATGAACGAGTTTCGCAGTGAATTAATATCTAGATTTGAGTTAAACTGCTAATTTTCTTTTAATCGCCATTTTTTGTTTTGGTAGGTCAAAGCAAGCAGGAGGGATCCCCTCTAGGAGCCAATCAAGAAGCAAAGCTCAAGCAGGAGGAGGGACGTGAGTCAACAAGACCCAGCAGACCTGCCGTGAGTCAAACAACACAGACACACAAAGAACCTCTTTCTGTCACAGGCATCTCCTCTCTGGGAATCTTTTACAGGCCTCCTCCTCTCTTTTTCTACTATTCACTTGATCTTTCTTTCTCTTCCCATCTCTTTCTTCTTCTATTCTTCAGAGCTATAAGAAAGCCATAGATGAGGTTAGTGAATATTGCGCCCCCCCTCCCGTTTCCTTTATTCTGGTTTTCCTTTGATCTTCAGAGGCCCTTTTCTTCCCCTGGCATGATGGAGTTAGTGGGTTTCACAAGAAGATGATGTTTCCTTTTTACGCTGACATATCAGGGTGTAATGGCAATAGCAGTGCATGTGTGCTTCTACACACATACCTGAGAGAGTGTATATTTGGATGCGTGCCTGTGTGGGTTTGCATGTGTTGGGTGGGGGCGTGTGTGAATATGTGTGTACTGCAAAGCACCTGAACAGTCTTTGAATTTCTTTTCCTGTTTCTCCATTATCACGGTTACTGGTCAGGAGGAGCTGGTAAGCGCACCGTGTGTAATAATCCTCCCCCTGTCTGCATGATTTGGTCTGATCCATCTGCTTGGGTGATGGGGAGGCGAGGGAGGGGAGGAACCATGGGCCAGTTGGCATGGGGGCGATTGGTAGAGTGGAGTAATTCTGCACTCCAGTAGTTTATAAAGCTTGATTATATGTCTTTCTCTGTTCTTATGACTTGTGTTCTCAAGGGTCGTACTTGCTTGTGAGTGAATGAAAGTGCTGATTTTGATCAATCCTCATGTTGAAAGTTAGAATTTAACTGTTAAGATTTTTTTAAAGTGTACTGCCAGATCAGCACTCTTGTTCCACGGCTCTTGTGTACAGGCTCGGATTGCTATGTGACAACAATTAAGTTGGCCTTTAGTCTTGATGGTCATTATTTGTCTGAATCTTTGACCCTCTCCGTTTCCTTTGCCCGTTGTGTGTGATTTGGTCTCTCAGTCTTGAGGTTCTGAGACTGAATGAAATCACCTTTTCTCTCCTCTTTTGCCTTTGTTCACAGGACTTAAGTGCATTAGCTAAGGAACTCAGAGAACTAAGGGTAGAGGAGGGAAGCAGACCTCCAGTGAAGGTAAATTCTCTAAATTCAAACATAAATAAAAAGTTGAGGATGGAAAATAGACAAAGCTAAAAGCCTGTTTATGTTGTGACGTTAATCAGGTAGAATGGTAGTGACAAATCTTCATGTAGAGATAACGGGCAAAACAAAGTTCTCGTTCGTTATTAAACAGTGCAAATTTAAATTAGACTCTGTCATGTTAGATATCTCTGACCACTGCTACAATACAATTTTAAATTGTAATTAGCCGATGGGATTCAGTCTAAAAGAAACATTGCTTTAAATATATTTTTGCTTATTTATAGTAATCTCAGGTTAATCGTAAAGCTACAAGTTGTTTGAATTGCTTAACATTTTTTTTAGGTTCCACCTAACTTAAAAGTGACTGTTATTTTGTGTTAAAAATGTTTTTATATATATTAAAAAGAACAGAATATGTGTATCTATGAGATCTAACAATTGTGTTTGCAGTGCAATTTCTTCTTCACAAAAATCCTTAATTTGTTTCTATTAAAAAAGGGGAAAAAAGATCTTGCTAGGCAAAACAACTTATAATAATAACTGACCTATAATGACTTTCTTCAGCCTTCACTGACACTGCTGACTGCACCACTCTGCCCCACTTCTCTTTACACGGCTGAGCAGAAACCATACCCCACTACCACACTTGCATCCATATCTGCTATTTTGCAGTCTATTTCATTTTTGCTGTTGTTGCCAAAATTGATGATGCATTTGTGCAATAGTGCCACCAACTGCACATTAGCAGAACAGCATGAAAGATCTGTGTTCTCTTTCCCACATTCTTCACTGATCGCACAATATAAACCAAACCGTATATATCTGGTGCAGTCTAAATGACTTCTAGAGGGAATCAGATACAACCGTAAATCTTCTCTCATCAGTGTTTCTTCTCAGTGGTTCGAAAGTAAATTTTTCTCTCTACGTCTTGTTCATTGACACAGGTGACAGACTACTCGTCTTCCAGTGAAGAATCAGAGAGCAGCGATGAAGATGGGGAGACAGATGGAACTGTTGCTGTGAGCGATATTCCCCGCATAATGTACGTTTTCGCCTTCATGTTTCCTCTCTTTTGCTCTGACATGCTAGTGTTCGTAGGTTTGGGATTAGCACAATGCCAGTAGCATAGTAGTTGGTTTAATTTTAAATGTAAATATTTAAGTCTCTGTATTTTTCTTGCAGGCCAGCAGTGCAGAGTAGTGGAGAGTCATATGGAGGGTTGACAGAAGACTCTCTGGGAGATGCCTATAACAGCTCGAAGGACAGTACTCTAGTAATGAGAGAGGTGACGAATATGCATGCACACACTCAAACATGCTTACACACTTACAAAACTGTTATTGCTGTAGAGCAATATATTTTTTTGTGCTCATCTTTCTGTTCTCCTAACTTCTCTTGATATTTATATGTCTTTATTTGTCACACAGGCAGAGGAGAGGAGGAGAGGAGGTCATAGTGAGAGCAATGGGTTTGGAAATCATGGTAACCATGGTAACCTCCCTGACCTGGTGCAACAGAGCAACTCCCCGTCAGCGACACCCACCACAGCCCTGCAGGAGCTCAGCGACATGGCTGAGGTGAGACACGGGCACAAATTGCACACTTTAACAATGATTCCTGTGTGTTTATGTCACACTAGGTAGACTGTTGTTGGACTTACTGATTGTTTTGTGTCTTACAGTTTGGTGTTGGTGGGTCCAAAGCATCATTTACTCCATTCGTTGATCCACGGGTCTATCAGACCTCCCCAAGTGATGACAATGAGAACTCAGCAGCAGGTAGTTGGATAGTGTAGAGTTTTAGTTAAATGTCAGTCAGTGAACTCCATCTTTGAAATCAGCTGTTAGTGGAAAAAGGCATTTCTTATCTGTCATCATTGTTGCCAAAATCACATATTCCCTTCTGTCTTTGTTCGTCTTTGTCTTGGCAGCCATGTTTGCCAATGAGCTGCTGAGGCAGGAGCAGGCACGACTAAATGAAGCCAGGAAGATCTCTGTGGTAAATGTCAACCCCACCAACATCAGACCCCACAGTGACACGCCAGAGATCCGCAAATACAAGAAACGCTTTAACTCCGAGATCCTTTGTGCTGCACTCTGGGGTAGGACGGTGTAGCCTTTATCTTACCCACTACAGAAAGCAAAATATTCTATTTGTGTGCTTTTGTTTGCTTTTCTCTGACTCCAACTCTTATCCGTACACGTTTAGGTGTGAATCTACTAGTGGGGACAGAAAATGGTCTCATGCTGCTCGACCGAAGTGGACAGGGAAAAGTTTATAACCTGATCACCAGAAGGCGTTTCCTACAGATGGATGTACTAGAGGGCCTCAATGTGTTGGTCACCATATCTGGTAGGTTTAATATGCATACAGTATGCACAACTCGCTCATACCTGTACCTTAAGTTACACTTTCTGTAACAGACATTAAGGTAGTAAAAGACATGTTGACAAAATCTGTTTCGTAAGTAGCTTTTTATCTCATTTTTTACAGAAAGAGGTCATTTGTTTTTGATTCTTTCATTAATTTATTTTTTGTTTTACAAAAAATTTGATTATTATCATTTTAATACTAATTTGATCGATTTCATTTTCCTGTTTGCCCCTACCTTCACAGGGAAAAAGAATAAGTTGCGTGTCTACTATTTATCCTGGCTGAGGAACAGAATATTACATAATGACCCAGAAGTAGAGAAAAAGCAGGGTTGGATTACCGTAGGAGAACTGGAAGGCTGTGTGCATTATAAAGTTGGTAAGTGTCTGTTTGTATGAATAAAAATAAAGTTTAATTTGAAGGGCCATTGTAGTTAAAGTGGTATTATCTAACCTGTTGTGAAATTTATAAACCGAAATTAAAATGGGTAATATAATTTGCTGCTGATTTTGACGAATACCTTGGAATTTTCTCAAACCCCAACTTGGTGAAGGAGCTGATGTGCAAGAGCTTTCTTGAGAATTTTAGAAATTAGTCAGTGCTTGGAAATGAATCCATTGTATCTATGGTGAGAGTTTTAAGAAGTTATGAACTACATGAAAGAGTCAATTTGATAACAGACCAAAGCAAAGGGTGCGATCTTAGCCAGAATCTTCTCAAGAAACCTGGCAGGAATCATATCAGATGGCCAAGAAAAGGTGTGCATAGGAGATATTTGGGAGATCTGCCATGCAAATAGCTGGGACAAGGATTAAGCAATACTTAGAAGGTAAAATCTAACAACATAAGTCTCTTAAGAAATCCCAACCAGCAAATGCTGTGGGAGCACGAACCTAAATAAAGAGTTCCTTGATACTAAATAAATAAAACTGAGTGTTCATTATATACACTGGGCCAATGTAAGGCCACTTCTAATTTCTTGTTGTCTTAAATGTGTCTTTGTCATGTTTGCAGTCAAATATGAGAGGATCAAGTTCCTGGTGATTGCTCTGAAAAATTCCGTGGAAATCTATGCCTGGGCTCCAAAACCCTACCACAAGTTCATGGCCTTTAAGGTAAAGAAGTAAAAACTGAAATGACATCAGTGCTCAAAAACATACTGGACACACGCATAAGTAGAATGCATGTCTACTGCGTGCACAGCATGTGTATAAATTTATATGAAGTTTATATACTATATATGACTGCTGGCCTTGTAAATTACAGTTTCATGGATTGACTTTATGATTTTATTTCTGTTTCTTTGATCGCGCCTCCCTTGACTATGTGTCATTCTCTTTCAGTCATTTACAGACCTACAGCATCGTCCCCAGCTGGTTGACCTGACGGTAGAAGAAGGTCAGAGGTTAAAGGTCATCTATGGCTCCAGCGTGGGCTTCCATGTCATTGATGTGGACTCAGGCAACCCTTACGACATATACATTCCCTCACATGTAAGTACAAGACTACTTTCTAAATATGTCTAAACATGTTTTATCAATGGGACTCTTTCTGTAACCATCCACATCTCACTCCTAAGTTTTTTCAACCGTTACCTGCTTATTGCCGCTTGAGACAACGCTGACTCATCTGTTGTTTCATGAGGATTGACTCATGTTGGTTCTGGCAATACAATTTACTTGGATGATTGAATGTCATTTTTTGTAGTTTGCTTCACTTGGTGTATAGTACTTGGATTATCTTTGTTAAGAAATCAGGTTGTTCATGTAAACTGCTTGCTTTTATCACAGAGCATAAAGAAGGAACACCTACTTCCAAATGTGACTTTAGAATTGCTATCAAAAATCAGCTTGTTCATTTTAACCACTCCACTCTTTGAAGGTTGGGAGACAGTCACTAATTTTCCTCTTGTATGCTTGAGTGAAAAATTAAATCTGGTTCTTGCATGCAGATTAGTTTGTTCCATAGTGGATGCAAATCTCAGGCTTTAATGCAAATCCAGGTCAAAGACAGTTCAGCCCAAATCTTAACTTCTTGGCAATATTTTAGTAGACATGATGAACCACAGATGAGACATGTTATTCTTGAGCTGTTGTACCGTGCAGTAATGCATACTGTACATGGGGATAAATACCCGAATATTCTTAATCACTGGCATGTTTTGCTGTTTCAACCTTTCACCCATGCTTCTTTTTTCTCTCCTTCCCTGACAACTTCCTCCTCCAGTGTGCCAAACAGATGAAGGTGACATCCTGCTATCCACCTTTTAGATTAGATCAATAGTTCTTTAGTAAAACCCCTGTAGTGGATACACAGCAGCTACATGTGCCTATATGCAGTTCACTAGTGTAGATATTAGATAACCAGAAACTGGTGAACAAATTTGTCTTACCCACAGCAGACAGCACAAGGCTCTCGAAACATGTACTTACTTCCAACAAGAACAAAAACACACAATTTAAACTTAAAAAATAAAAAAGCTGACATGCAAGAAAATAATTTGTATTACAGTCAAACAGCGTTTCCATTGACTGTATTGCAGTCAGGTTTTGGGCATACCTGATGGTATGCACTTGACTTTCACAGATCAGTACCACCACAATTTGATAGCTTGTGTACAGTAATTGAATTCATTAATACATGAAAGCTAGTTTGTGTTTTGAGTGCCTTTGTAAATGTATGTGCATATTCCTGTGGGGGTAAGATGAGTTTTTTCACTGCTTGCCTTTCTCCTGAATTGTTGTCTTAGAGTTCATCTGGCTGCCACAAACTGCTTTCAGGTAACTACCATGAAATAGCATGCTGACACAAGTAACAACACTTACTGTATTCTGAGGCACCACAAATGGAAAGTATACAGGTTCAAGCAACCCAAAGACTTTCATGGTCTGAGGCTCCAGATACTTGAGCAGGTTGTTTGAGGATTATAGAATATAGTCCAACCCCCCCCCCCCCCCCCCCCCCCCCAAAAAAAAATAAATAAATAAAATAAAATAAAAAAAATGAACCCACGCCAGTCCACAGCTTAAATTCTAGTGATGAAAGCTCTATAATATTTTAATCTAATGTAGATTATGATTAAAGTTGACAGATTTGATTAAACCCTCTGAAATGCTTGCGTGTGTTTATCTGTATTAGATCCAGAGCCAGGTGACACCCCATGCCATCGTGGTGCTGCCAAAGACTGATGGAATGGAGATGCTGCTGTGTTACGAGGACGAGGGTGTCTATGTCAATACCTATGGTCGAATCACCAAGGACGTGGTGCTACAGTGGGGAGAGATGCCTACCTCTGTTGGTAAGCCCCACCTACATATGGATTTATTAATGCTTTTGATTAAAATAGATTTCTGTTAAAATTGATGTAATTATAGAGTAATTCAGTCCAGACCTTAAAGCAGCACAGAGAAATAGCCAGATCAAAGATCTAAATTAAATTAGCAAAATATGAAATAAAGAAATATTAATATGCATTTCAGCTCCTACATGTGTGTGCATGCGTGTGTGTTGTGATATGAGGTCTCTCAGAACTGTGCTAAAAACATAAAAACTCATTAGTACAACCATGAAAGAGGCTGTCAAAAATGAGGAATCATAAATAGGAACCACTAGCTCTTATAGTGAAGCAGTTCACTGATATGGTTTGCGTTAAATTGTAATAGTAGGCAGGTCCACTGTAAACCAATGCAAACTTGTTCTGAGTTTTGAGTAGACCTATGCGGTTTAACATAGCTCTTAACCACCATCATCTGAACACAAAAGGTTGATATATATTTTTGCAAGCTAGTTGTTCCATCCCTATATTCCACATGATGCTCCTTCCCACTTGGAGAATTGATGTCAAGGCCCATTGAAACTGTTGTGACAGTATGTGGTGTCCCAGAACCCTAATAAGACACTTAATGTTGCTTGCTGTGTTTGCCATGCATCTGTATGTTTGAGAACTCCAGAAAAGACTCTAAAAATACTGTTTCTTTCTTGTGTTGTAGAAAGTATTATCATGGGGTGGCTAGTAGTGTTACATTAGTACAATAATGCTAGTTCTACCTGGATTATTAAAATCTGTCCCGTGAGCTCAACTGGCAAGGTTTAAGAACTGCCATGTTGGCGAGGAATTGTTCATGAAATATATTTTATTTCAGTTGAACTGCTCAATAGTCGCCTCTGACCTCTTACTTCTGTGCAGTGTGGAAAAAGTACAAAGAATAGGTCAGCACATGTAAAACATTGCATCACTGCATAACTTGCTAGTTAAGTTTTCAAGAAAAGAAAATATGCGAGTAATAAAGTTATAAAGTCTTTCTACACTGTGGTCTGTTGAGTTTTTATATATACAAGGAAATGAACTGTATGTAAATCTGATTATACACTGTTTTACATATTTTTTTAATGTTTTTCTATTTTTCAGCCTATATTCATTCTAATCAGATTATGGGCTGGGGTGAGAAAGCCATAGAGATTCGTTCTGTAGAAACGGGTCACCTGGATGGAGTTTTTATGCACAAGAGAGCCCAGAGACTAAAATTCCTGTGTGAGCGGAATGACAAGGTAATATGCTGACTTACTGCTTTGGACTAGTGTGGCACTAGTCACATACTGTAAAATTACCTAACATTGCTTGCTCTAGTTTTGACCTATCTCGAGTGTTTTGCGGTTGCAGTGCTTTTCTGTATGGATAGAGCAGAGCCCACATTTGCATATGGAAGCTTTTAAAACATGAATTCTAAGAACTAAGTTTATTATACGGTGCACCCGAAACATAACCAAACAACAAAGTTTGAATGAACTGCCACGCATAATTTTAGCGTTTTGGGAATAATACTGCTGTATTTCAAGAGTGGGACCATATCTCATACACTCCCCTTTCAGTCCCATGGTTTATATATGCCTCCCTGCACTCCAGGCAGTTTATTATCTCCTTGTCCTTTCTAATTTCCCACACTTCTCATTAGTACTGTGGATCTGCTCAGCCCAGGAGCTGCTGCCAGTCCTCATTAATGCCTTCTTCAGGCTATATGGATATATGCTTATCTTTCAATAAATGTCGCCTAGCCTAACTCCGGATGTGGTCCCTTCTAGTGAAAAAGAGTTTTAGATGCAGGTTGGACATACCTATACATATGTCACAGTTTGTAGGTGGTGATGTCTCGAGTACACTTAACATATTATTTGATAAAAGTAAATTCAATTGCATCATTGCTAATAATAATTGTGCTTTTTGAGAACACATGCTTTTCATGTTTTTTTTTATCCAGGTATTCTTTGCATCCGTGCGCTCAGGAGGTAGCAGCCAAGTTTTCTTCATGACGCTCAACAGAAACTCTATGATGAACTGGTGATGTCTCCCCTTACTCACTCTGCCTCACTCTCCCACTGGTGGCAGCCGACCTTGACCCACCACACATCTCACAAGTGAACCCGACTCACCGAGATGCCACAAATGAACTGTTGCAACACTGGAGAGGCTAACAAAGTGTAGAGAGAGAGAAAAAGAAGTTATTTTAGTGGAAAAAAAAAAATTCTAAATAAAGACAGAAGTTATTCTAGATTAAACCGGGTCATTCAGAAGCCATCCAGCTGACTGGCAAACTGGTGCCACCGACTTTCCAAACAATCTCTTCTTCCCTGTTTCTCTGCAACTCTTCTTTTTATGTAGCTCAATTTTTCTCTTTATTCCCTCAAAACTGACCAGTGCATCCAAGTGTTTGACAAATGTAGAAATACACTTTTGACCTTTCTTAACCCCCCTCCCTTCACTCCTGTCCATCTTGGTAGCTCAAACTCATTTTCAGTCCTTTGAGACCCATATTCATCAATTTCTTTACTTCCTACCCACTGTGTGTGGAATACTACTACACCTCAGAGATTGGAGAAGCAATATATGAATACAATTTAATCTAAATTTAAATATACTTCTAATAGAACAGTGCAGGGAGTGCAGCTGAGAGATGACAAATCCTCTTTGAATGTCAGCGATGAAAGCAGACAGCCTGATTGATTTTCTTTCTCCTTTGACACTCCCTTCCTCCTCCACTTCCTCCCCTCACTATCTTTTGGTTTCTGAGAAAACCGAGTTGTGATTTAACGTTCGATCGCATGCCACCGATAGAGATGCGGTGAGACATTCTGCCGTCAGGTGGGTCTTAACAGTATGCAAAGATGATATCTGTGTCCCTTTAAAATGAAAATCACTGGTCCATCCTGTCCTCTTCCCTTCTTTGTTTTCCTTTCATTCCTCACCTCACCCCTTTCCGCCAACATCGTGATGATGATCTCTTCACTTTTACGTCTTTAAACTCTGAAGGTGCTGCATCAGATATACTGTAATATTAAACGAGCAATGGGAGTGGGGTTTTTTTTTTTTTGTTTATTTCTGTTCTTTTATTTTTCTGTGGGACAGTTTTGAGTCAGACAGTCTTTGAAGTTTGATGAAATGTACAGCACATCTGTGTCTCTGAAATCAGGAGTGTATTTTAGTGTGTACGTATGCGTGCGTGTGAATTTGTGTATCTCAATCAAAGTTGGACATTGAAATCAATGTCCGGCGAGAATAAAGTAATTCATGTCTTTGTGTGTAAACTTACCTTAATCTGATCAAAGCAACACTGAGTGTGTTTACATGCAGATTTATAATTTTATCTTCGTAGTATGAAGTTTATGAGTTGGTGTCTGAACACCATACGTTTAAAATAGGCAATATTAATGGCTGATTTTGGGGTGGGAGGGGGGTGTTTTGTGTGTTTCCATGAACACAGTAGTGTCTTGGCTGTTCACTCTTACAGCCGCTTAGCTGCAGAAATATGACAATGCATATAAAGAGCTCATAGCCTCAACAGGATATGAGCTACTATCCCAAATACTGTGTGCATGTGAAAGCACTCGTTGTTAACAACTGTGGGGTCGTCTTGAATCATGCTCCTCCTTGGTTGGTTCTTCTGATTTTTGGCTCCTAACTGTTTGTACAGTGCCTAGCATGATGTAAGCAAAACTTAATCAGAGGCCAAAAGATTACTGCTTTTTTTTTGGCCGATATGGTTACATTACAGGTTTGTTTTTGGTTGTTCTTTTTTTAATCTCTGTGAAGGTTATTATCTAACGTAACTGACTGGCGATGTTATTTTTCTCCACTTATGGAGATGTACATTAACAAATTTAAGAGTTTGATTATTCTTTGAAAGGAGCAACTAATTATGACGAAACTTTGCCATATATGTCCAAATACTTTGCACAGCTCAATCATCAAAATTATGAAATCGATTTTACTTGTCAAAATTGAGGCGATTTTGGCTTTACATTAAAACCGTCATCATCCCACCACCTGGAGATAAGCTTCGGGAAGCTCATGTAGAACTCAGTTACTGTAACTATGAAAATATGAAGACTTTGCATGAGCAGTAAATTAAAACCACTAAAGACATAAAACTCACACCTTTAACAGAAATGCAACCAGCTGGCACACCTGCCACATATAATAGTCCTGGTGATGGTTTAAATTTAAAGTCAGAGCTTAAAAAGATGGACTCCTGTTTTGTAATAACTTTGCTCTTAGATTTCTCAGTAAATTGGTTCTCTGGTTCACAAAAAATGGACATGTTTCTCAAAGTAATGATCCTCTGATTGAAGTTCTTATTTTCTGTTAAATTGTTGAATGTTTTCTGTTGTATTTTCAAGGATTTTTTACACATCCATATACAGTAGTAGCTGTTACTGTGCACCTGTAACTTAGGGTTACCGATCTCTGTTAGGGGGAGCAGGCTCTAACATTATAGCAATAAAGAGCTTAGCTGCAGAAACCAGTGTCTTCCGTGTGTGTGTGTGTGTATGTGTGCACACATGCATTTCTGTGTCTGATTAATGATCATGTGGGAATGGGGCATTATTGAGGTGTTTGTTAATCATTTAATTCGCTCCCCTCATTGGAAAATGCTGACTGTCATTACACTGAGGTTTCTCCTTTCAAAGACGAAACCACTTTATTCTTTATTCAATTTAATTCTTGTTTTCTTTATTTTAAAAGAGCATTACTAATGTCCTGTTTTGGGATTTATTTGTTTTGTAAAAGAGATGCTGTAAGAGAGAAATAAATGAAACTAGCATTACTCTTCTCGAGTTGTGTGCTTTCTAAACATGTTTATGAGAGAGTCAGTTGTTTTTTGCAAGTTTGCACATTCGTATCACGTCTGATCCTCAGACTTTGTCCAGTCCAGCACTCAAGTATATCATTAACAGCAAATGTGTGTGTGTGTGTGTGTGTGTGTGTGTGTGTGTGTGTGTGTGTGTGTGTGTGTAAGAGTGAGAGGAAGAGAAAGATAATGTCATTGCTCCTATCAAGAAAAGCATTTTTTAGCAACAATATGCTAACTTTGGATTCCATATTTAATTGCAATATAAACGTCATGTTTCATAATAATCAAGTGGAAGCACCACACAGAAGATCTTTAGATCAGAACTTTTCAACGTAAATTCTTCGTTGTCTCATTATACTTGCCATAAATATGATATACTATAGTAGTATGTAGGTTTGTGCATTGAAATCAGGAATATTATTGCTTCATTTATTTGTAAAAGGTCTTCCTGGGATGTGTGTGCATCTATGTGCATGTGCCATGTGTGTGTTTTGTCTTTAGTCAGTGGACACAGTGTAATCAGGCATGCTGCTTGATCATTGCTAAACTCCTGACACTTTGGACCCAGCATGAAGACGGGAAAGGTAAGCGTATTTGGACATGTACATTCTTTACATTCTTTGCGCTTTATAAATGGCTACATATCTATCTCCTTTTACTGGTTCATGGAAAGCAGTGTTTGAAAGCAGGTGTCGTTGGCGTAAAGATGCTTAAAGCTTAGAGACTGTTAAACGAGAGGACACTGGCTTTTAATCATCAGGGCGTCCTGCTTGCATTATTACCTTGCTTAAGACACTCCTCTCGTGATTAAAATTATGTGTCTGCTTCAAAGAGACCTTAAACTTGTTTAATTACTTTTGTGTGAAAGCATTTATTTACAGAAATGGTGAATAAAGGAGTAACTCTTTGAGCCACCCCTCATTTCTTTACATTTTGCCTCTTTTGTGTGCCTTTCTCTTTTTTTGTATGTCCTCCTCTTGTCTGTATATATTTCTGCTGTTTGGTGTTTATTCCTGCTGCCTGGATACCTCAGGAGCTAGACCTTCTTCAATTTTATTCTTCTTCTTCAGGAATACATGACAGTATTCATGTTTTTATTTATTTTGTTATTCACTGTACATGTGGGTGTAGCATTTTCACTCATCCAAGTGACTTCTTCAGTCTCAGCTGACTGCAAGTTTCCCAACCTTGTACATTTGCATAATGATTGAAACTAGCACCGTTAATGTACAATGGGTCATAAAGTCAGTTATCAATGATCAGTATTATATAAATTGTAATGGGATCAAAGGGTATCAATATCTGTCTGTCATTTTAAAGAAGAAGGACTCCACTGCTGCATTCATCCCAGACTGGAGGTTATCTGAAATTTGGAGATGTCCTGCCTACTAGAGAGAGCCATTTGGGTGTCATGGAGCAATGTAGCAGTAACAGCCTAAGCAGGTAGAGCGAATAATGCTCTACCTGTTGATCTGACTGTCTAACGCTCAGCTGGAAAATGTACTTGAAAAAAAAAATGTTACCTTTCCTCCCCCAAAAGGTAGGAAAGCAGCAATTGTTTACTCCTCCTGTCCCATGCCAGCATGCCCTGAGCTTATCATTAGGCAAATGTTTGCGCTATAACTGTCTGTACTGTGTTCAGCTTCTGTTGTTTTTAGTTGCTTCTGTTCCCGTAGAGGGGGTCAGATTTCATGGACTCTGGATATTAGCTCTGCTTTTTCCAGATTAGTTGGTTCTCTTACTGTTTTGTGGGATGCAGGTTTTTGGGGCCCTCTTCTTTGGAACCAGCTCCCAGTTTGTTTATGGGAGACAGATATTTACTTGTAAGATTAGGCATAAAATTTTCTTTTTTGATAAAAGATATAGATTAGGTGACCATGAATACTCCCTTAGTTATGCTGCAAAAAGCCTGAGCTGCTGGGGCCTGAATGTTTCTCATTCGCTCCCCTTTTTTAATCACTGGGTGTTCAAACACCACTCTGTCTGAGATTAGTAATTATTATTCTCTGGGTCTCTTTCACAATGTGTCTTTTGTTGCAATATTATTTCTAGTGGCTCAGGCTATTTGAAATACAAAAATTACTGTTTTAAAGCCATAAAACCTGAACTTTTCTTTTGAGGTGCTGGCCAGTCATGGCAGATGACTGCCCCTTCCTAAGCCTGGTTCTGCCAGAGTTTTCTTCCTTTTAAATTTGAATTTTCCATTCCCACTGTTGCCATCTTTTTCACAGGAGGTCATTTGTTTTTGAGATTTTCTCTGCTACTGTACACTCTTTACCTTACAATGCAAAGGGCCTTGAAGTGCCTGCTGTTGTGTTGTGGTGCTATATACATCAATCTGAATTGAACTTGAACTTGAACATTCAGGAAGTTACATCCAGCTTGTGTTAGAGCAGTTTGGAGCTGAATGTGAAGTGACTGGCAGGAAATGGGAATTAGCACCTCCAAGTGCAAAGCCATGGCTCTCGGTTAATGGTAGACTGCCCACTTTGGGTCAGAGATGAGTTCCTGCCCCAAATTGAGTAGTTTAAAGATCTCTGAGTCTTGTTCACAAGTGAGGGGAGAATGGAGCAGGAGTTCGACAGAGAGCTGAGTTAAAGGAGCTGAGCTTAAAAGCAAATCTCAAGCTTTATAGGTTGATCTAGGGTCCTACTCCCACCTGTGGCCATGAGCTGTGGCCAGTGACCAACAAAATAAAATTGTGGATACAAGCAGCAGGAATGAGTTTTCTCTTCTCTGAAGGGTGTCTTTGCTTAGCCTTAGCCATAGGGTGTCGAGCTTGGTCATGTGGGAGAGGCTCAGAGTAGAGTTGCTATTCCTCTTCACTGAAAGGCGGCTGCTGAGGTGGCATTGGCATCAGACCAGGATGCCTCCCAAATGCCTCTTTTTTGGGTATGACCTACAAGCTCAGGACATGCTGGAGAGATTATATATTTTGGCTGACTGAGATTGCAGTGAATCTTTGTAAAGACTGCTATGTAACCAATGTAAGTGGCCAGTGCTCTCACTGGCATTCATGCTTATCTGTATATTAATTGACCTGTGGTTGTGTCTTGGTGCCAGCCACAATAAAAAAATATATAAAAGGGTGGGGCATTTTCCCTCCTGGGTCCCCACTTGTCCCCCACCCCCTTCTTCTTGAATCCATTCCAGTAGTTTCTACAATCTCCTTCAGCAATTTCCTGACATCAGGGAATTTATATCTTGATAGTTACTCCTGTTGAGATGCTACGTAATAGGCTAATCACAGTAGTTGTCAGTGTGACATGTAATTACATTTCCGGGGAGGTCCACCACAGCTTATGACATGGGTTATATAAGGGTGGTCATACCAAATATTCACTTTCAAGTTTATTGGAGTTGTATAAACTTTATTTTTGCTTTATAGATTGTATTTCCATGTATATTTGCATGTTTCAATAACTGGCTGTTATTGGGTTAGCCATAGTGTTGTATAAAGAACTGAGAGGTGGCTCCAGACCTTCGCACAGCACTGTATTTTTATTTCTACTGTGAAATAACACTGAGTTTATTATAAATAAAGCAGCTTGTGTTTGTTCGTCTATTAATTTCTGTGGACTCATCATTACTGTTCACTTCTGCAGCAGCTAACAGGCACTCTAGCTCTGGCTGTGTTCACAGCCACTCTGGGATCCCTACAGTTTGGATACAGTCTTGGAGTCATCAACGCACCCCAAAAGGTAGACTACTTCACCCTTACTAAGCTACCCAATTGTCCCTGCCAGCCAGGGTGAACAAGAGGGATGTAAAATTCTGTAGCAATTTGGTGCTTTTTGATTACATTGTTAGGTAAGGTAAGGTTTATATTTAGCACTAGACTGGATGACTGGGAAGTAGAGATTGACTGATATAGGATTTTTAAATAATGAAATGACAGTGAAGTTTGAAAATAATCTTATTGTCCATTGTTGCAAGTTTACATTCTGTCCAATTTAGTCATGGACTGTAAGAGATGATAAAAATGACCTTCTGATTACTATAGCACACATATACACACTTGGGAAGATCCTCTACACGCTCAGTACATTTAACTTTCAGTGTAGTGTTAGTGCTTGAGTGGGCGTATTTGAAACCGAATAATAATCTTTTCCTAAATCTAACTGAATAGTTTTAGCAGGTAAAACATCACCGAATAGTGAACCAGAATCTGCCAGGTTCCACTACCACCTCACTACAGAAGATTTGAAATTTAAAAACTTTTATATATATCAGTATATCATCAATATTGCAACTTTGTAATGAACATCAAAAAGTTAAGAAAATGATTAAATGAATGAAGAAAAAATTAACTAATGTACTGTCTGTGCTTTGATGAAACTTCTTTGTACACTGTTATGAAATGTGGTGAAAAAACAAAATCTGTCTATACATTTGTATAAACTGTGTATACTGAGGGATGTTCATGGTGGATTTTCTCCCTATAGGACTTCACGTTTGGATGCAACATATTTGTATTTATTTGTGCAAGCAAATTTTGAGTCAAGTCTATCTCTATGTTTGCAGCCTTCCTCGTACTGTTTCATAACATGTCTGTGTCTGTATTGTAGATCATTGAAAAGAGTTATGGCCAGTCCCTGGGTGTGTGGACAGAAAGGGCTGCTGGTTCATCAGAAAACATCACAGAAGAAGACCCAGGTCACCACCCTTCTGTGATCATGTATTGGTCATTGTCAGTGGCAATCTTCTCCATCGGTGGCATGGTATCCTCCTTCTTGGTTGGATTTGTGGGTGATCTGAAAGGGAGGTAAGAAAAGAAAAATGAATTAAAATGGCACAAGTGAAACAAATTTGGTTAAAAAACTAAAAGCTAGAGTATGGAAAATGATTAGACTAACGACAGGAGTGATGTAGCAAGTTTAGGGAGGAACATTTTTTGTATTAAACTGTCAGTTTACTTTCTCTTGTTTTGCAGGGTAAAAGGGATGTTAATGGTCAATGTTCTGGCTGTAGCAGCTGGACTGCTGATGGGTCTTTGTAAGATGTGGAAGCCACACATCATGGTCATCTCAGGCCGCGCTGTTATGGGTTTCTATTGTGGTACATTAACGAACATCTTACAGTCTTGAATCAACACTCACATAATGAAATCACAGTGTTTAAGGGTTTTATGGAAACACTGCGCTGGGATTTCTAAATGAACAAGAGTTCCTAAATTGCACATGGACATTAAACAACAGTCTTGTTATACTGTCGTATCTGTAACTGCAAATGTATTAATTTAAATGGTTTCACTTATAATGCATATTTAAGGTCTGGCATCTGGGCTAGTCCCTATGTACATTGGGGAGATTGCACCAAAAGCTTACAGAGGGGCTCTGGGAGCATTACACCAGCTCGCTGTTGTCATTGGCATTCTAATCAGCCAGGTGAGCTACAGTCATCCACGCACATGTACATGCACATCATCTTTGCTCAAGAGCACATGGAGGATATAATCTGAAATGTATATGTTGATGCAGGTAATAGGTTTGGATTTTGCGCTTGGTAATGATAAAATGTGGCCCCTGTTGCTTGGTCTGTCTGGAGCTCCAGCAATATTACAATCCCTTCTGCTGCCTCTTTGTCCTGAGAGTCCACGATACCTTTACATCCTATTGGGCAAGGAGCAAGAGGCTCGACAAAGTAAGTACAGAAACTTACTCCTCATCGTGGAACTTTCAAATGTATATTTTGGCAGTACGCTTGGGTAAATTATTGCACATGAGAGGTATTAGACACACTGTTGGCAGCTGGTTTGTTTAGCTTAGAACAAAGAGTAAAAATAGAGGATAACAAAAACAAAAAGACCAAAAAACAGGACACCGGGGAAGTGTTTTTATTATTTTTGGAGACCTTGATAGGCACTCCTGGCAACTCCTGGCAATATGGCGAATAACTGAATTTCCAAGATTCCTAAATAGCTTTTACTTTTCTCTGGCAATACTTTTTGGCACATTTACTGATTCTTTTATAGTGCTTTTCTGCTCTCCAGGAACACTCAAACAATTAACGCCAGCATTTTGCCTCCCATATTAAAGCCATTTTTAAAAGCATGTTTTTAACTGTACAGGACATTTTAAATTATAGTCCTACAACAGTTATTTAAGTAAGGAATTGGAAAATTTTATGATTTGTTTCAGGTCTGTGTCGTCTAAAGGGGCCGTATGATCCAACTATGGATCTGGAAGAGATGAGAAGGGAAAAAGAAGAGGCAAACAAAGAGGCCAGAGTCTCTATCTTTTCTTTGGTAGGTGTCTGTGCAGTTTTATTGTTTATACACCGTTTACCATTCATTTTCACAAAATGTCAATATTTCAGCAGCACCTCAAAAGAAAAGTTCAGGTTTTATGGCTTTAAAACAGTTATTTTTGTATTTCAAATAGCCTGAGCCACTAGAAATAATATTGCAACCAGAATATTTCTGAGTGTATAATACAGCATTCTGGTATTTCCACTGAATTCCCCAAAGATAGGGAGAAAAAAAACACCATTCACACAAATTTATCAAAAAAAAAAAGTTGTTTTTTTTTTTAAAACAATATTTCACTTTTGTCTGTTCTCTCCCAGATCTGCTCTTCTGTATACAGAAAACAGCTGGTTGTTGCCCTCATGATGCACCTCTCCCAGCAGTTGTCTGGCATCAATGCTGTGAGTGGAAAAAGCAGTTTTAACTCTGTCTGAGTTAATTGACTACAGACCTGTGACTTTTCCTGAGTATGCAACCACTCAGAGTGTCAAGAAAACCTTTGCTTGTTTTCTCTTTAAGATCTTTTACTACTCTACGGCTATCTTCTCTCGAGCTGGTGTCAGTCATCCAGTTTATGCCACTATAGGAGTCGGGGTCATCAACATGATCTTCACTATGGTGTCTGTGAGTAGCAATATGAATACAAAACACACATAAACTTGCAAAAAATGTAAAACAGGAACCATGTACTGGCATAGTATTGTTTCTTCAATCTACACACTGTTACATACATGTAAACACACACACACACACACACACACACACACACACACACACACACACACACACACACACACACACACACACACACACACATTTATATGTATATATGTGTTCCAGGTGGCACTGGTGGACAGGGCTGGCAGACGCACCCTAACTCTGGTTGGTCTTGGGGGAATGTGTTGCTGTGCTGTTGCCATGACAGTGGGCCTCAAATTGCAGGTTTGTCACTTCAGATTCACACCTTCAGTCTTTTTGCAATGCTTTGATCATATTATGTAGTGCAGAAAAGTTACATCACTGTTGATATCTTGATCAACTTGTTTATCAGTCTGTATTTTAAAAGTAAAGCAAACAAAAAGACTGTATAAAACAGGCAATTGCATAATTACATTTAAAGATAATTATAGAATATTATTATGTGTTAAGTTCAGATGTCATTTTGAGTCGGGAATAAAGCCAGAAAAAATAGCTGGAAGGTTGGGTTCTGCAGAGAGAGCTCCTACATTTCTTGTGCATACTCAGTGAGACACGCCTATGAACAGAAAGTAACAAAAAGTGCTCAAAGCGCATTTTTTCCTTTTTAATGTCCATAAATTTGAATAAAAATGTTTTTCTTGATTGATGTGCTCTTTCCTCCAGAATGAATATTCGTGGATGAGCTACGTCAGCATGTCAGCTATCTTCCTCTTTGTAAGTTTCTTTGAGATTGGGCCTGGTCCCATTCCGTGGTTCATAGTGGCTGAACTGTTCAGCCAGGGACCTCGACCTGCTGCTATTGCTCTAGCTGGCTGCTGTAACTGGACCTGCAACTTCATCATAGGCATGACCTTTCAGTATATACAGGTGAGGGGGAAAAGACACACATAGGCAATGTAAACTTGTGCTTCTCGTGAACCCAAATAGGTTGACATATCTCAGCTTCACTAATAATTCCTGATTTGTGTTTTTAATATTTCTCATCAGGATTGGTTGGGTTCTTACGTGTTCATCCTGTTTGCCGTGCTGCTTCTTGGCTTCGTACTATTTATTTATTTTCGGGTGCCGGAAACCAAGGGCAAATCCTTTGAAGAGATTGCTGCTATCTTCCACAAGGGACGTTGGATCCCTACAGATAATAGTGAACTGCAAGAGCTTAAATCATCCACAAATGCCTAAAACAAAAGCTGTTTGCTTTTGAAGTCTTATTCTATGATATACAAGTGTATATTCGATATTATTTCCTAGATGCTCGTTTATCACACACTTATCAATTTAGCGTTATAACGACCACCTGATTTGTTAAAGAGAAATTTTTTAAGGCTTGTGAACTACACAAAAACCAACGCTGAAATGTTGGAAAGTGTCATGTTTCCGTTATGCATGGAGAAAGGTTTACATTTTATCAAAATATGAGGGAAACTTTCAGAGAAGCTACAATCATTTTACACTGACAACAAATAACATGACATGACTGACTACAGAAAATTACAACCCAACTCTGCAGTTCACCTCAGCTCTACAAAACTTAGTTTATATGTGTAGCATCGTTAGTTTCCAGGATACTTACTACTGTTTTGGTTCTCTTTTATCATCCTCATAATGATATTTACAGCCACTGCACATTATTATTTTTAAGTATATAAACTAAATGTAAACTACCTACTCAAGACCAAAACTGAATAGAGACTGGCTTATGAATACTGACATATTTAGGAGCTAAAGAGCTAGATGTCGGCATATGAACAAGGGGAGAGCAAAAAATAGAGCAAAAAGGAGAATGAATATTGGATTTGAATTCATCCTTGGTTTCAAATTAATACTAATTTTGCTCTTTGTGCTAGTGTGTAAAATACTCAGCTTATCAGCTTTCATCTTCTGCCCCCAAGTGGTTATAAAAAATAGTGCTGGCTATTGGCATTAAAGCATGAAAAAACTTAAAACTTAATGAATGAGCTAATGAAACAGCACTGAAGTTATAACTTGAAACACAAGAGACAACAAACTATTAAAGTGTATGACTATGCTGTATGAATGTTTAGCTGCCATTCAGAAACTTATTATGTCTATTGTTACTGGTTGTTTAATATGTCACCTTTAATCTGCAGAATAATGTATGTATATCCATGTATGTGTCTTACACAAATGAAGTTACCCAGTGATTATATTAATAGTGAGTGCAAGCCTTTGTTTACTTTGTAAAACTGATCAGTGCTTTGAAAGCTAATCATGGTGTAGTCCCTGTTGTGATGTTAAATTACGTGAATTTGAAAGAACATTTATTTATACTCAGTTTAGATTGAAGTGACGTATTAGATGTGATTTTAAAGACTGATAAAGATTTATATTATAATTATTATTATTAATTTCTGCATCATCTTACAAAGTGCACCTGTAAAAAAAAAAAAAAAAGAAAAACGGAAAAATGGAGGAACTTTGTGTGTTTACAGTATGTAGCAACACACAAAAAAGACCATTCACTTTGGAAATTCCATGCAAAGAGTCAAGGAGTTCAGAGAACAGATGGTTGGAGATGGGTGTTTAACTGATAATAGAAGAAATTTACTTTGCTTTCAGACACATCTGCTTACCCTGAAACACAATCTGTTTTACGCAGCCCCCAGCAACACCCAGGGAATAATTCAAGACCAATTTGCAGTTGTCAGTGTCATCACTTCACTGTATAAGCACCACTGTTGTGTTGTAAATTAAAATCATCATGGGTTAATGCACACATGGAAACACAGGATGGTGCTTTCTCTATCTATGTTTATCTTTAACCACAACAATAACAACCTTTGCCCTAGAGAAATATATATAAATTTTAATGTTCACATTACAAGTTAACAGGCCATATATGTTATGCTTTTAAGAAAATATTTTGTCTGATTTTCTTTGTACAAGAAAAAATAAAAGAAGTATTTTAAATCACAATTTTCATTTCGCTGTTTTATTACATTTCACTGATGGACAAACGGCAAATGAAGACATCATGGAAACTCTGGACTGAATTTATCTGCCTGCACTGATTAGCTCAGCAACACCAAAAGACCCGAAAAGGGGTCAAATAACATGGATCATCATAAATTCTATCTTTGGAATAAAAAAAAAACAACTTCACAACATCTAACCATGTCAAGAACACTCTCAAGGAGGTATATAATTGTCAAGGTCTACATTCAAGAGATGTCTTCATGAACAGAAATACAGAGGGTGTACAAAACACAAAACAAGAAGGCCAGATTAGACAGAAAACATCTCAAAAAGCCTGAACAGCTCTGAAAAAGCAATCTCTTATCAATCTCTTTTCCTAATCTCTCCAGTAGAGCATGCTTTTCAATTAGGGAAAAGAAAATTAAAGACAGAGATACCCATAAACAAGCAGTAAGGTGGCTGTAATAAAGGCCTATCAGAGCATTTCAAAGGAGGAAATGCAACATTTAGTGATGTCCATGCCCTCTAGACTTCATACACTGCATGCAAAGTATATTTAAAAATATTTATTTTAAAAAAGTTTATCAAATTAATTTTGAGCCTCTAGTGGACCATGCATAAAAATAGCTGTAATTTCTAAACAGTAATGCACTATTTTCATTAAACCCAGTGAATTAAACCTGAAGGTCTGAACTTCAAGCACAGCATGTCTTGACTGTTTGATTTAAAAACCATTCTGATGGTGTACAGAATCAAAACTACAAAAACTGTGCTTTGCCCAAAAATGTGGACCTGGGTGTACTTATTATGTAGGGGTCCCTGTTTTACATGATTTGATTTGAAGATTCGAATTAAATGAGCTCATAAATGCTTTAAAACACTTCACTAGTTTTCATATAGCCTACTGTTGATGCAGGGGGACTTTAAAAAAAAAAAGGCTTTTTTGGATAGGTCTGTACAGGTGTGCAAGGCAGGGCGGAAGTTACCTCCAGGAAGCCACTGCGCTCCAGCGCATAACGTTGCAACGTTTATATGAGCGCCCCCACCCTCCTCCTACTAACACGTCACACATGCCACCGGAGCCCGTACCTGCCCTCTCCGCTTCTCATGCGGTACAAAAGCTCCACGCATGCGAAGTGACTCTCCCTTTTCTCTTTAAGATATAAGGTAAGCTAAATGTTCAGGCTCAAGTTTAATATTTTTGACAGTAGCGCTGACGTTATGTGCAGCGCTTGTTTGCGGTGTAATGAAAACTCACCTCATCTCTAACACTGTGATGCATTCGTTATCTCGACAGTTTGTCGGTAACTTGGAATTAGTGGGCGCTCGTTGAGGTTTTTATTTAGCACTGTTGTCAAGCTAACATTAGCAGCAGTATCGTTATCCAGTGTCAGTGGATGTAGGTTGGGTTAGCGAGCTAACGTGGCTAACTATGACAGAAAAGGGACAGGATGAAGGTGCGGTTAGCGTACTGTTTTAAAGCTGTAGTGGCGGATGATCATCTGGCCCAGCTGCCACGTAACCTGCTAGGTCGTTAATGGGGCTTGTCTAACCTTAGCAGCCTAGCCAGTGTGAGAAAAACGCGACCTTTTGTTTTGACCCAGTGAACGAAAAGGGTGGCTGACAAGTTACCGTGTTGGAGTATTATTTTTTTTCCACTTAGTAGTGTTTATGGGAACATTTGGGAACCCAACAGCTTGGTGTCCAAATAGATTTAGCACATTCACATATGACGTTAGCCGTTAGCTTTTCGGGTGGATAGCAGGCAGCTTGGATACCGTGTATGGGTGCAACGCCTAGAAATGTTTACACTAGTTTGGGGAATGCATGTTAAAATTATAGCTTTATTGAACTTTTAGAATAATGCAATAATTATTTTAAAACAAATGCAAAGTAAACAAACTCAAAGTAATTCGAAAGGGATGGCTGACATTAGATCAAGTATTGAATTGTGATAGATTGAGCTAAGTTGTCATGTTTATAATCTGGAAATCTGTGCTGATTACTCACTTTTTAATGTCACTTATATAATTCCTCTTGTAAACTTGCAATGGGCCATTGGTTTTTGACACTATACAAATCATATTAACCAAATTCTTTGTTAAATCATCATCTTATTATCATTATTTTTTTATTGTATATATTTTTTTTAATTTAAAAAAATGTATCCTGGTGATACAGTACAACCTGTGGATCCACTATGGCAGATGATGATTTCTCCACTGCTGATGCTGGGGCCTCTACAACATACCCAATGCAGTGCTCTGCACTGAGGAAGAATGGCTATGTCATGCTGAAAGGACGTCCCTGTAAGATAGTTGACATGTCTACCTCCAAGACTGGCAAGCATGGACATGCAAAGGTAAAACCACTTTGTCTATACTTTAGAATTCAGCGCTTAAGGAACTTTAGCCTGATGGGTCTCAGTTGTACAAGTAATACAGAATGCTTCTTTGGCACAAGGTAAGCTCTAATCAGTTCATTGTTCCCAGGTTCACCTTACTGGACTTGACATCTTTACACAGAAAAAGTATGAAGATATCTGCCCATCTACCCACAACATGGATGTTCCAAATATAACAAGGAAAGACTATCAGGTGAATGTTTCTTTTGGACATATCTTGCAATATTGCTTGCTGTGCAGGTTAAACAATTTAGTACTAAAGAGTAGTAACTGTTTGGAAATTTGTTTAAAGCGTGAAAGGAATGAATGGTTTGACTGCTGAAGGGGTGTGTCTCATTTATCAGAGCTGAAGTGTTGCTTCAGTATGTTTTAAAAAAATATATACAGGCATCAGACTGGTCGGTCAGGTTTTGGATTGACCAATAAGCAGTCTTCTCTAACTGTTGGGCTATTTAGAGGCCGTAGTTTTCAGAAAATGCATCTTTTTCTTCGTATAATGAAATCTTCTATGTAGCAAATGAGTCTTATAATTTGCATTTTCCTGGTGGTGGTTTATTATGTTACGTTCTACCTATGGATGTATAGAGGCCCACGTGACAGATTTCAGGCTTTGTATAGATGTGCCACCCAGACCATACACTTCACAACTTCTTTGGTGTCTGCGGTTGTCTAGGTGCTTTTCCACGTAGTGTGCACTTTTTTTTTTTGGTAATGGTTTAGAATTAAAGACTGTACATGACACTGTCCCTGATAGGCACATGCACAACAAAGAATGACAGAGCACATTGCTAGACTGCTAAGTTTAAATTTGAATGAGAAATGATAATTGCTGTAACTGCAAATGCAGCAGATACTGGGGATGTTAAACAATAGTTATGTGAGACCCAAAACCTAAGACGGGGGCTTGATCTATACTGAGTTCAAAGTGAGTAATCAGCCATCTTGCACTGTTTGGGAATTGCATCATCTGGATCTTGTAGCAACATCAAATGATACACAGATGTAAAAATTATACTACTGTTACCTTAAATTAGAGCTGGGCGATATAAGATTTTTTCATATCATGATATGTTTTTTCATTTCAGGCGATAACGATATCTATCACGATATAAGCCAAATAACTATATTTGTAAGATTTAAATGTGCCGTTGCTCACAAGTAAAATGTGAAATAATCAGCAGCTTGTTTTGATTTAAATATTTATTTCCCATAATAAGTTCAACAGGGTAGATGTACTTAAGGAACATGAGACTTTTTCAGATAAATAAAGGCAAATCTTGCAAACTACACAAAAGGCAGCTGCTAAAGCGTTTAAGTTTCAAAATAGAACAAACAAAACAGACTACTAAATTGTCAATTCCACTTAGAAACAAAATATTAATTCTAAAAATAAATCTTAGTTTGTTTTACAGAAGAACAGACAAAATTGACTAACTTTTGTCAATATCAAATAAACTGAGAACTAAAAGGAAATTCTCAATCTCTCCTTGTTGTATAGCTTAGCTTTTCAAACAGTTTTAACAGTTACTTTAGTCTGACAAAAGCCGAATGACGAATTAGCGCTTCCAGTCAGAGATTGAGCATGCACCGGTTTATTGTATTTCCAGACTTGCTTTCGGCACAATTTACAGTGCGCGCTACTGTTTTTTTTTTCTCAGACTTGAAATGGCCAAAATACCTTCACACTACGGAACTTCTATGGCTCTTCCGTTCGACAATCTCTCCGGCATTGGAACCATCATCTGTGTTCTCTTCAGTAACCTTCGGTCACGCTCTCGGTTGATTTTTCTCTAGTCGGCACACTCATTTCCTCCATTACCCGGGCGGCAAAGCGGCTGGCTGCTTCCCAAACAAATACACATGTGCGGCTTGGCACTTGTGCTATACGTAACAAGTCACGCGACGTGATGCTGAGGCTGTGATTGGTTCGGTTCTGCGCTACTTAATTTGGATTGGCTGTTTTTTTTTTTTTTTTTTTTTTTTTTTTTTTTTTTTTTTAAAGAGGACAAGAGCGGCGAGGCCTATCGCAATAGTTTAATTTTTCTATCGAGAAAAAGTTATTTCGCAATACATATCGTTATCGTTCTATCGCCCAGCTCTACCTTAATTTGGTGTCACTAACTTAATAATCTCGTAAATTCCATGTAATTGGCATCAGGTACTAGTTCCTTCTGGTTGTAGTATGTATAAAATAATAGGGTTTTTCCTCTAGCCCAGAATACCACTGTGCAATATATAACCCACACGGTAAATGCATAAAAATTAGAAATGAAGTGTTATTTTTTCCCAATATTTGTATTAGGGCTGTGCGATATGACGAAATATATCAGATGTTGAAATTAAAATGTCTATCGTTTCATATTATACGCTGTCGTTAGTTTCGTGATGTTGCAAAGTACAATGTTTACGGCAAGATCTTTTCCTTGTTTGGATGGTCACCACAGAGAATACCAACATAGCCAGTGGAGATGAGGGAGAACCAGGTAGGTCCAAACAGAAAAACCAGTCAAAACAAATCACGGATCTTATTCCTAAACGAGGGGCTACCTCTGTAGCATGGATATAGTTTGGTTATGAAAAGTCTGACACGAACCAGAAAACTGTACTATGCAAATTATGCCGCAAACCAGTCCCCACCACAGACTCAAACATGACAAACCACTTCTACTAGCTACGCAAGACTCATGTGTAAGAGTGTGGAGAGTTTACAGATGAGAAGCAAAAAAAAAAAGAGTCATTAGGTGCTCAAAATAAACCTTAGACTCAAACTTGAGAAAAGGCTTTTCCCCGCAGCAGTTTCATGGATCAGTCAAAACACTCGACTCCAGGTACACGACGGCCAACTGAAAACACTTCACACAAATAGAATTCCCCGAGATTCGCAGAATTTACAGAAAATGCACTATTTTGTGGTATGTCGCTATCGGGATGAGAAATGTCTTATATCGGGATATGAGATTTTGGGACATATTGCACAGCCCTAATTTGTATATTTGTATAATGGATATTTTTTTGAATTAGGACTGTTCATATGTATATAGTGCCCCCCCCCCCCTTCTTCTTTTCCCACATGTCTGCACTGGGTAGGAGAATCTCATGTGTATAGTGACAAAAGACATTCTTTTAATATTTTAGGTGAAACCACTGCAATATACAGCTACAACACTTAGAGGCACAGTTATAATAGTGTAAAGAAATCTCCCAGCTTTAGTAGTTCAACATATTTACATATAAAATAATCATTCATGAATTAGAATGAGGGTAAAATGTTCAATTAATTTGTGATTTTTGATTTGAGGTCATATTGCCAGTCTTAACCTAAAGTCAAGTTACAATATATACTGCCTCCTTTTAATTTTATTTTTATAAACGTTTTCTTGTTTTTAGGGCTTTGTTATTGATCTAAACCACAATGTTCTGTGTATTGCTGCTTCACAGTAAATGCTTTCTGTTGGTGTGAATCACCACAGTGTTATGAAGAAAGCATTAAAATTAATGTTTACAGCAATTGCAATAGGAAAAAGTACTTGAATCACTCTTATGATTTCCTAAACTATTAACCTCTTCCATTCTGTTTACAATGGCAAATTTAGGTAATTGATGTGGCTGATGGTTTCTTGGCTCTGATGGATGACAACGGAGAAACCAGAGAGGACCTTAAATTGCCAGACAATGACCTGGGAAAAGAGATTGAGAGGAGGTTCACTAACGGGGACCAGTTTATGGTGAGTTCCTGTGTCCTGAAAAAAAAAAAGTTCTAAAATCCAAATAAATTTTAGAAGCAAATTTATTTGGATATTTTCTGATATATTGCATTTCATTTAGTCATAAATGAACTCTGCTGTCTTCACTATATTTACTTAGTGTCCATTTTAATAATGTAATAATTAAGAAAAATTCCTTACGTTAGTCTAGAACACTTGTATTCTTATGTGCTATTTTAAAGTGTACTAGTGTACTTTAACATGTTTTAGTGGTAGAAATGTCCTGGCCTATCAATTTGAGAAGTCATCATGCCATACTGGATCAAACATATTTGCATAAAATATATACATAAAAATCAAGGTGATGTGAGAATACTGGACCCAGATCTTAATTCCTTTCCATTTTCAGGTCTCTGTGTTAAAAGCTATAGATGAAGAGCATGTAGTGGGCACGAAGACCATGACTTCCTAATAAGTCAAGGACAACGCTGGAGACCTCACAATCCTATCCTCCATTATGGTTTTGGAGCCTCACCAAAGCTACTGGCCTTTGCCCCACACCGCCACCAGATTTGCTGCTGTCAGCTAAAATCCAGAAACTGGACGTGGTCAGCTTCTTCTCTATCTAAAGCTCAGACATGACTGGCATTCTCTCTAAACAGTCATCTTCCCCTTGCCATCACAGCATAACTTTGCAGTGGGTGCTGATATTATTCCAGTATTTCCTACAAATATTTCAGCACTCCATAACATTCCTGTTTGAGTACTCGTTACGTGTATTTGCTTTTAAATTACGTTTTATTTTTAAAAAAGTTAAACATTTTCAGATGCCTGTAAACATGGCTTATGTTTACAGGGTTAGATGCTGTACCTGATTTATTCTCTTTAATGTTTCCCGTAAAATAATTCAAATTCAGCTGGCTGATATTTGCTCCAGCTATAATCATTGCACAGTTAAGAGACCCTAAAGCATTAACGTTATTAGTAGCTTGACTATATCTGCCTGCCTTTACAAGTGACGCACAGTCATCTGCATGCACATTCATGACTAGTATACTCATGCCTTAGCAGCTATGAATTTATGTAAATGAGAATTTTACTTACTCATGGCAGGATTTCTATAGCTCATAGCCAGGACTCAAGATGGGCCTTTTTTTTTTTTTTTTTTTTTTTTTTAAATTTTTTTTTTTTTTGCAGTCTCAGCTGTTATGAAGCTGAACAGGCCATAATGGGGTGATTGGGTGGGGCCATATTCTCCTCTATGCTATAAAACTTTCCTTTCACTTGAGGCCTTTACAAGCTGTCAGATGTATAGAAACTGATTTTAAAAGAACAAAACACTTAAAAACATGTGCTATTTAGTCTTAAACTCTTTATTTTAATTCCAACAGTTTTGTCTCTATTGACAAGTACATTTCGCATTCTCAGAATGCTACTGATATCATTTTTCTTTTTTTTTTTTCTTTTTTTGGCAGAAATTGTCAAAATATTGTATGATGTAGCAAAATCTGTGGAAGTTATACTTTGAGTTATCCAATTCTTGTTGTGACATTCATGACGAGCAGAAATTAGAAAAGTGGGAAAATGGTAGTTACAGAGTAGTTGAGTAAGCAGGTCTATTTTCTAGTCTAAAATGCCTCACAAGGAGTTTTATTACATATTGCTTAGGTTAATTACTTCTCCATTCACAAACTGTTCCTTGGAGACATCAGGTAATGGCAGGAAATCAGAATGTGTTTACATGCACTGCATCAATGTTGCTGGAGAACCTGCATTTATATGCTGGTATTGTTGGTTTTCTCCCCTACCTCCTAATGGAAAATAAAAACTGAATGTAGTGTTTTGAGAGTATTAGCATTGCTAACTAAATTTAAAGCATTGCAGTCAGTTTTTTCTTTTTTCTTGTTTTGTTTTTTGAGCTGAGCATTTGGATACTGTTTCAAGAGTGTACAAAAACCCTCCTGTTTAGCTTGTGTAGATGAATTAATCAGACTGGTTAGAGGTTTTAGTCTGCCTTTTGGTTTTTGGTTACAAGTGTCCATGTGTGTATACATTCTAACACTAGCTATTCATTTTTAGTCATGAATCTTTGTTGTTGTACAAACCCTGTTCAAACCTCAGTTAAGCAAATGCATTTAAAACTGTAGCTTTCTGTAGCCGAAGTCCCCCAGTCCCTTACACCATGTAGAGAAAATGTTTACATGATGGTTATGACGTTAGGTCATTGCTAAAAATCTACAACAACCAGACTTCTTACATTTATGTGAACACAGGTTGTAATAAACATTGGAAGATATTCTTTTTCCTTTGCACAACAACAGCTGCTCTGTAATGTTATTATTTTATTATTGTTTTGTGTTTTTGTTGCTTGGACTTGAATCTAAGCTTAATATTCCATTACATCTGTCAGCAAATTGTGTGTTTTGTAATAATTGTATTCATACTGTACCTATTCAGTGTGCAACCTGGTCTTCTAAAAACCTTTGTTCCCTTACAGCTAAACTGGAATGGACAACTTAAAATTTCTCCAACAAGACACTGTGCAGTTTTGCAAGATGTTCAAAGTTGGCATAAGGAGGCAGGCTGGCAAGTGGGAAAATTATATCCAGGAGTTAGTCAGTGAAAACAGGGTCTTTCCACTTAGTTACCTATTAAGATTTGTTGTTATTCAGTGGTTGGTTGTAGGTGCAAATACTACTTGGTTTTGTTTACAAAAAAGAGATGTTTTGCTTTACAACTGATTTTGATTGATGGTCTGAAAATGAAAAGATGTTTTCAAAGGCTTTACAAAATGCAATTGCAAATTAATTTTACTTGTATGGGAACATAATTTCAGGAGCCAAAACCATATTGTGTGATGCTTTGGCAGAGTTTTATGCCAGATTTCCTTCCTGACACAACCCCAAAGGGATTTGTCTCTCCTCGTGGAGCTTTGGCATTATAACAGTGGCTTCCAACTACCCCCCCCCCCCCCCCCCCCTTTTTTTTTTTTTTTTTGGTGTGTGTGTGTGTGATCTGAAACACCGTAACAGCAGTACCCTGGAATGCAAAAAGCAAAGGCTACTGCCTTAAGACCTTACTAAATAGACTAATGCTACATTTCAAAGTGAGAAGTAACTTCTTCATGGAGGTGGAAGAACTAGCAGATGAAAGCTCAAAAAGCAGGAGGAGCCTGTGTAATGAAGTTATTAGGCAGACTTTGACAAACAAGGGCCCATGCTCGACAGCTTGAAGCCCCTGCTTGCCTTCTCAAGCACACAAATCTGCTCACAGCTAAAGCCTGCAGAACCTTAACCTGATTTTTACTCTACTTTAAAAGCAATAAACTGAAAAAATGTGGTGAAAATGTAACCTGTCCATTACAAACCACAGTAAACATTCTTTTGCAGAAATAAAACTATAAATGTTAAACTAGAATACACCGTAGTATTGTGCTGCTTCTTTTTTCTTTTCATTTTTTTGGTGGGTTAAATTGTCATTGCACCTATGAAGAGATGGCTACACTACCATCATGGCCCAAACAGAAGATGTGCATTCCTTAAGCCCCTCTGTTACATTTGTTTCTAAAGTTGAACCCAGGATAATGGACTCCAAACATCCTACAGCTGATGAGCTACACAAATTGGTATTTCACATCATGCCATTTATCCTCTGTTTAGCAGTCTTGGATGTGTCTCTCACAGAGACTTAGGTAGCAGTATTAATCCGATTCTGTTCAAGGAAATGTTTACGCTGTATATGAGATGGCCCTGTGCTGTGCTTGTAAATGAGCACTGATAAGACTGTGTCATCAGTGAGGATAATAAATGACTTTAATTAGCATGTCTTCTATTGCGAATAATCTTTCTTCATCATGTATTATTCTGGGGGAATCTATCTTTTTCTCCATCAAAAGTATGCACTTTACTATATAATTTTGACTCTTCTGGTGTATCTTCATTTGTATATGGACCAAAGGTACATTGTAGCATCTTAAAACTGGAAATGAGATGCATGTACTTGCTAATGTCTGGCTACTGTTTTGTTTCTGAAATAACAGCTCATTAAGATGTTACTGGCTATAAAACCTCATTACTATAACCATAAGTTATATCCTTAATGTACAGTATTATTTTGGCTATTTAAATATTCATGATTGACATCTCAGAGGTGTGGCTAAGTTTGAACATGTATTGCAATCTCTAATATCTTATATGTTTTTGAATTGGAGGTGGGAGCAGTGTTCATTTGGGCAATGTCACAATTTCACTATTCCAGATGTGACTGAAATTCAGAATAAAATGTCATTGACATGTTTCATAGCCAGATGAAACCTGTTCGCTTGATGAATTAAGCAGATGAAGGATATGGAGTTGATTCTAAATGCTGAACATTTATTTGGTAGGAGTTCACTGGAACTCTCAGTATAGGGTCCAAAGATATGTTGGCGCACATGAAGGAAAAACTAAAATAAACTTGTCACAAAGACAGAAAAAACCCCTAAACTTCAGGAACAGTCATATCTAAGATATGTGCATTCTTACAAAGAAGAAATGCACTGGCCAGTAAACACCAAAGAGCCTAAAAGATTACTGAATGCAGCTGAAGTGGTTTCATGTCTGCACTTTAATCCTATCTTGATTGTTTCCTTTAAAATCCAGTGTGGTGGTGTACAGAGGCTAATTTTCAAGACAGCAGTGTGTTGATGGGGATGTATGAGATGGCGCTGTAATCCTTTCATCATGTAACGTTACATGTAAATTTGAAAGCTCAGAGTTATGAATCTAAAGTGTTTAGTTGTAAGTAAATTTAAATTCACGGCAGTTAAAATCTTCATATTCAACGGCTAGTTCCAGTAATGTTTGTTTTTCATTGTAAAAGATCAACGAACATTTAAAAAGTCAGACAGAAACAATGGGGTTAAAGGTTTTTACCTAAACTGCTCAGCAGATGGCAGTCCAACATCAGAGATGTTCGTATTGCTTTTGAACTGTGTGCATGATAGCACAGGGACAACAAGGGAAAGTACTTTTTTTTTTCAAGTTTATTCAAGTTATCCAGAAATTATACCTTTTCCCCCACAGATGAAGAATTCACTCTGTGTTTTACGTATTCTCTGATGTCTAAGTTCTTTAATTCAGGATGAACAGTGTGAATAGCCAAACTGAACCTATTCAATCGAAGTCACCCCAACGTGTCTCAGCCCTATTCTTGAAAAATGCAGTAGCCTTGGTAAATAGATTTTGTAGAAACTACATCCGTATCACTGTACAGATTTTATACTGTTTTATACAAAAACAAAAATCGACACAGAGAAGTCTTCTGTGATCTTCAAGAATTCTTTACAGGGAAATGCCAAACTCTTTCAAAACTCATGTGGGGAGCAAAGCAGGGATTGTAGAGGGGATTGGCAAAGGTTTTATGAGCCATTCCACAGTGCTCCGAACCTGTTTATCCAGACAGTGAAGCAGCTGGATTCCTGGTTGACTTTGAGTGGAGATGAACCAGTTTCAAATTATTAGAGATTTGATAGAGTTCTGGGATAGAGGGCTTGCCTTGTAAGTCAGGGTAAACAGTACTCACACACACATAGGGTACATACATCAGCAGTGGGGTATGGTCAAACACAGAAAGTACGTTTATGTAACTTTGGGACCCATTTCTCAAAACAGCATGAGATGGGGAGAGAAGAGATCAAAGCATGTGCTTTTATTGAAACTGCATGGGATTAACTGTGCCTGTGTGCGAAAAAGCTGAGTAAAAATATAGAGCTATCTTCAGCTTTTAGTGCCACACATAGGGTAAGAGCGATATCACACTGTAAAAACACAAAAATGTTTATAAAAGTGAATCAGAGCTGCATCACCCTGGTACAAAACAAAGTCTAAAGGAGCACTAGTGGGTGTAAATGTTCATGTTAGATTAAAAACTACCCAGTTACCACTAATCTTATCATACAAGGCCATCACTATGCTGAAACAGGCTTTCAAGTTCAAAAAACTACCTAGTCTATGCAACAGACCATTTCAGTTGAGCCGACACAGATTTGCATCTAACCAATGAATAAATGAATAAATCAAAATCACAGAGACACATGGTAGTGTCAGGTGAGATGCTTACCTTAGATTTTAAAGTGTGTTTCATCCATTAAAGCTGAAAAGTCAAGTTGAAGTTACGTTGCACTGGTTCTTTTATTCATAGAAGATCACATAAACACTGCTGGAAGTCCTTACAGGAATATTAAACATGGCACGGAGGCAGGCAGGCATGAAAAGATCAAAGAGCAAAAATCTCTTTATTAAAATGTATCAATAAATAATCTAGGAGGTGAAAAAGTGCTACGCAACATTAATAAGTTGAAAATCACTTCCCAAACACCATCTCATCTTCGTATCTGGAAAAGAAATAACACCTGAAGTTTTTTAAACTACTGCAGATAAATATGACTTCTCCAACTTAAACATGTAAAAACAGTAAAGGTTTAGCATAATTAATTAGTATTAATAACTTTATATTTTGTATTTATTCATTTACAGATAATGTGACTTGTTTTAAAGTGTGTTATATATTACTTTTTATGTTTTTAGCATGTGGTAGTGGTGAAGTGTTTTTGAAAATAAGGAAAGTTTTACTGCAGGCTCCAGATTATGAAGTAAGGAAAGAACTGAGTGAAGGAACGCTTTATCTAAGGATCTGAAGTCCATAAGAAGGTATTTGTTCTCCTTTTAGTTCCTCAGTCCTAAAACGTGAGAAACACCAGGTAAGGTTTCTGTACAGCTGTGGTGTCTGAGTTTGTGTGTGCAGCCATCTTTGCAAAAATACAGTTAAAAGTACTGCAATATAATGAAGTGACCATCTCTTCTTAAATTAATAGAGTATTTTCTTTTGTTAGGAAAAGCAGTGACTGCGGAGATGGTAATGTACATCCGTTGGCCTCCCATATTTCTCAGCAAGTCTTGGATGGATTGCAAACAGTGAAGAAGGCGCAGCAGCGCCTCTTCTTTCTCAGGAGACTGAAAAGATTCAGCATGAGCCCCCGCATCCTCAGGACCTTCTATCACTGTGCCATTGAGAGCATCCTCACTGGATGCATCACCACCTGGTATGGCAACAGCACCGCCTACAACCGCAAAGCTCTCCAGCGAGTAGTGCGGTGCTCTGAACGGATAATTGGAGGTGAGCTTCCCTCCCTCCAAGACATCTACAGGAAGCGGTGCCTGAGGAAAGCGGGGAGGATCATCAAGGACTCCAGTCACCCCAGCCATAAACTGTTCAGACTGCTTCCATCAGGAAGGAGGTTCTGCAGCATCCGGTCCCGTACCAGCAGACTGAGAGACAGCTTTTTCCATCAGGCCATCAGACTGCTGAACACGTCATAGACACCTCAGCTTCACTACTGGAACTTCAACATTATGCACTCCACACTGTATATAAATGCCACTTGTTTTGCACATATTCAACTCTGTATATTTTATATATTTTATTATTATTATTATTATTATTATTATTATTATTATTATTATTTATTTATTTTTTTAATTTTTTTTTTAACTATTTAATTTGTAAAAATGTGCATACACACACACACCACACACACACACACACGTAGGAGGCAGAGGCGTCAGCTTTCAATTCGAGACTTCATCTCTTATGTGCTATTTGGTGTCAGATGTTTGTGGGGGAAAATCTGTGATTTTGAGCTCTGCAGTGAGCCTTTCCACATTTGTAAGGAGCTGCGATTAATACCAGAAGGGCAAGGGAGTGTTTTTTCTTCAGGAATAGTTATGCTAACAGATGTGTTCATCTGAGAATCAAGCTCACAGCATGTACCTTCTATTTTAGCTGACACCCTTCTGTACACTCATACTGCTGAGAAGACCCATCTGTTTTTGAAAAAGAACAACTTCCATGGAAGAATTAGTCAGTGACTTCACAGGCAAAATATTCACAGTAGTCTTGTTTTTATGGAATGAAAGATTGAATCTTTGTGTTTCTTCTCATCAATGGACTACAAGCACATGCTGTTCACAAACCACCAAAACAAATAAATGACTAAACACAAACTATTTTATTGTTCTTCTTATGCTCAAACTGTGATTGAACTTCCAGGACTTAGTAGGCAGCTCACAAGCTGTTTCTCAACTATAACACAACTCTCACCTGACAAAACTCGCACATATTCACAAGTGTAAAAACAAACATGCATCCAACAATTTCAAGATAGAAAATGAAATTACACTAAATAGCATTACTTTCATTACATTGGCACATCTTAACATTAGGAAATGCATAAGTATAGTAAATGCTAACAAAAAAGAGCCTCTGGCCTTCAACTTTTGGCAAAGTATATTCAGGTCTGGTGTCTCTCAGTGTGTTTACAATGTTTCTACATTTATTAGGAGAGACACAGTATCCATATGGAAACAGATATACACATACTATGTTAAATTGCTAAATAAATGCTTTTAATGCTTTTAACTTTTTAAGTTTTGAGAATTTATACAAGCAGTGCGAAGATGTCTGTGAGCACTGAAATAAATATTTATTATGTACAAAATAACTAACCTAATGTACAGTACATATAGTCAGTAGTTTTAGTATATATACATGCTTGCCTGCATGAACAGATATTTGGCATTGACATGCATTTGAAAGTGACAGGAAAGTTTGCTGTTAGGGTAGCTGTGAGAGGAAAAACAGATTTCCTTTGGTGTTTTGGTGTGTGTGTGTGGTGGTCTGCAATGATTTTCTCTTCTTGTTTCCTGATTGTCTTTGCGCTAGTCATGAATGATGGACAAGTTCGTACCAATAATTGCTTCTGCAAACCTGACCCTGTATCCATCAATAACAACAATAACAAAATAAAAGCATATATGGATTTATGTGCAACAATTTTACAATTACATGGGGTTACTTCAAAATAACAATAGAATTTCTGTTTTCTGCAATTCCTTTCTATGGACGATTAGACTTTGAATATTCAGACTGCAGGCTTTAGAACTGTTTAGATGCAGTGTGTTGTTTCTGGCCACCTGCTCCCCTCTGGCACAGCTTTGAACTTCCTTGTGTGTGTGCAACCTACAAAGTATGTGTGTATATTTGTAAGGGCAGTTAGCAGACTAGTAGTAGGAATGTTGAAAGGTTTCGTCCAACATCTGGAGGTTGACTCCTGCAGCAAAGAAGAGTATGTGGGTTGGGTGCGTCATTATTCAAACCAGATGAGAGTAGCTTTTCATAGCCGAAGAATAAAAACACTGCCTTTCTGTACATTAGGTTGAATTTATTTTAAGTATATTTATTTTCATTTTGACACCATTTACTTTATTACCAGATAATTCATTTTCAAGATTGTTTTTACATAAGTTTGCATCTTTACCTTGCAGTACTTTGTATCCAGGGATCATTTTACTCAATTATATACTTTGAAGAGTCTAACACACAGAAATGTAAATCAGTAAGAGCATTAAACCACCTTTTCAATATCAAAACTTACGTCTTGTTTTTTCATAACCTAGTATGAAAAGTTTTAGGGTAGGGGACATCTGTGTCTGTGTCCAGGGACGGAAGTCTCATAATCTGTCTGTGACTGTTTTTTTAGATAAAAAACAGCAGCAATGTATTGATATTACATTATTCAAAGTTGCTGATTTGTTACTGTATGTATAATGTATTTTTGTTAAAGAACAAGATGTTTGTCTTCTAGTTTTATTTGTCCTACCACTAACAGGGTTACATAACATAGCACCAAAGACACACCGGCTGTTCTTTCCTGCAAAATCTCTGATTTATTTTCCCCTTTAAAGGTTCTGGTTTCAGATTACTGGAATCAGCTGAATTTATGGAAAATAAAAGCTGGTACACAACACGTGTCAAGGTGAAAATAATACTGACTGTCAGCAACTTCTGTCTTAAATGTTTCTGTTTGTGCTATTACTCATTCTCAATTACTAAGGGAGATGGAGTAAAGGGATATTATGGGAGGCGGAAAAGAAATTAGGCAATGCTATCATACTAATAAACAGATGTCCATTCACTCTCCTCAAACTCTTATCAATCCCCAGGCCATAGCTAGAGCCACCACACAGCTGCTCATTGAGTATGTTATATAAGATGAAACTAACACAGCACCATGGTGACATCAATTGGAGTGGATGTCTGGCTATAAAGTGGTTTCAGAGATTGTCAAGTGACCAACGAGGCTTATGTTTGGCATAAAAATGCCAAGGTTGAGATTTTGAGAGGGGTACCATTATACTGGTATCTAGAAAAAAAGAAAAAATAATGATCCAAAGAAAGCAAAGATTGATATTTAAAGTGCATTGTCAGCTATGTGCTTCAAAGCTCTCATGTGGAGAGATAAGGGGCTTAAGATGTGTGTAATATTTGTTTGAACCAAAAATAAAGTGAACTTTGTGTCCTTAAATTGCTCCAACTTCTGTCTGAATGTAAGAACGTTATCTGTTCACAGTGCCCTGGAAACAATCTCAAGGACATGCAGACAGAGCCACTTTGCCAGTATGTTGTGTTCCCTGTTCCCGCAGGCTGTTTGTGAAACAGCTCAGTCATATTTTGTCTCGCCTCTGAGGAGAAAGGCATGAGAAAAAGGCATGCTGCCGGTGCAGATGTCCTATCTCTTTTCATTGAAGTGACTAGCACTATATAGTGATCCACATATGCACACATCCACAGCAGCTGTGCATTGCACTGTTGCTGAACCGACTTGATACTGATGAAGAAACTTGATAATGCTATACAGACACACACATGCACATGGGTCTGTTATACAGTGCACTATTAAATGTCTGGCTTATTAGCTTAAATTTCCTGGAATTAATAGCGGTTGACCCCAAAACACTAACGTAGCAGGAAAGTCTGTGAAGCTTTCCACATTTGTATGTTTGTAGACCCTGTCAATGTGAGTGTGTGTGCATGAGTATGTAATGTGCTACATATGTTCTGTGGTTCTGTGTGTTTGTGGACTGACTGGGAGTGGTTATGAAAACAGTGTTACCCAGAGTACAGTTCTCCTGGATCACAGGTTACAGCCCCAGGGGGTTGTGGGATAGGCTGGGACACTGTAGGGAACGGATAAACCTCTCAGAGAGTCAGTGTGTGTGAGTCCGTGCGTTTTTCAAACCCCCAAAAAGCGGGACGAGGAGACTGATGTAAGTGACATCATGCTAAAACAGAACAAGCTGTTTTCAGCTTAACGTTATATTCACCACTGACAGTCGTATGTGTACGTGCAGGTACGTGAGTGAGCGTGGTGTGTCCAAACCAAACCATATGTAACTGAAATGCATACCTAGGCAAAGCTGTAGTTGGAAATATGTCATTTAGAATTAGTAGTAGTTTTAAGAATCTTAAGTATCCCATAAATGTCCCATTTTATTTAACAGCTTTTCAACATGAGGTCACAATAAAATATAATAAAAATGTTCTGTTGACACTATAAGCCTAGAAGGTGCATGTGAAAGTCACCTATTGTAAATTTTAGAATAGTAGTCCTATCCAAGTAGATACAACTACAATGTTATAAAATGGTAGATATGCAGTCTTGTTTTCATACACCAGGTGGTGCCAAAGTGTCTAAGAAACCGGCGAAGACGTAGCACAACACCACCCATCTGTTATTGTTTTAAAGTTAAAAGGGGAAATTCTGAAATACTAACGGCATGAAGAAACACAAAAAGCACCACAACAACTATGAATGTCAATCTGTATATGCCGATTCATGCAGCAAGCTGCATAATTGGAAAATAATAGGAAAACACCAGGAAAAATAGGTCATTTTTTGTCATAAGTACACTTTGCAATACAATACAGAAATGTATTTTCCCTGCACTTTTGTGGAATTTACTTAGTTCGTGATTCACTCAGAAAATCCACAATATGCCCCCAAACTGACCTTTATGACTGAGCTTCCACCTGCAGTTTCCCTTTTCTTTTTCTTCACCATACAAAACGTTTTGTCCTTATTTTCATAAATCCACTGTACTCTGCCTCATTGTTTCCCCTGTCTTCTGTTTTTTTTTTCTTTTTTCTCCAAGACCTCTAGTAGTATCACAGTTCCTCACATCTGGGATGCACCTGTCACGGTGAGAAGTCCGTTTTCCCATGAGAATCCAGTTCTTGTGAAGTTAAAAATTCTACCAAGCCTACTTGGATGACTTATAATGTTTAGGGTCTAGAGCTGTGGTTTCATTTCAGTCTTAGGTTTTTATTATCCCAGAAGAGAAAAATTGGTGTAGAACAGTGTGGACACATTTTATTTTGCTAAAAGGATATAAAAAGAAAAATAAACCCTTTCGCACAAAAGAATAAAACTATAACCCCTACTATCCCATCCCTCAGCAGAATTTGTGGCTTTGATACATGAATGTAAATATTCAGTATGTAAGTCTCAGAAATATATAAAGCTTCACAATTCCAATTGGTGGTGCTTTTTTATTTTTTTGCGTCTGTTGTCAGAAGTCCAACTGCTGCTATATAAAACATTTGTAAGATGAGATCGGTTAAGGCAGGGATGTCAAGCTCATTTTATACTGCAGGCCACATACAGGCTACTTTGATCTTAAGGAAGCCAGACCAGTAAAACTTTCCCTTTTGTGTTTATAAAGAACTTTAACTACAAGTTTAATAAAAAAGAAGTAAAAAAAAGAAGTAAAATTTAAACAATATGCCTCCGTTTTTTCTCCATGATAAAGAAATGCTGCTGTAGTAAACAAAAGATGCCAGTCAGCACAACTGTAAGAAATAACTTTTCACTTGCTGGGCCCACATCCTCTTTTTAGGTTAGACAGCATTTTAGTAGGTGAAGGTGAATGCTTGGACATGAACTGAGCTGCGGTTTGGGGAAGGCCTCGAATGGGACTGGCGACGGCTCCCGGGCCTGGCAGATCCCTATGTACTAAATAGAAGTGAAGAAGTTAAAGAATTGAAAAGGGGAGGGAGGGAGGGTGGGGCGCGTAAACGAGAATGAACAGCTTGCAGAACTGGGGGGAACCTATATAGATGACAACCGGAAGGAGCGTGTTTGGAGGCGTGGTCCCGCTCCTGAAATTCTGATGCATAATCTCCAATATAAAACAGTCATTTCTATAGGAATCATTAAATTGTTTATCTACTACTTATTTACTTTGATGTAGTATGAATGGGCATGGGGAGGTCTTTATGTGTAAGAGAAGCTGCAAAATACAGTTAAAAGTCCAAGGTTTTCATCCTCCTTCGCATTTCTCTTGTTGCGCCAAATCTGGCCTTATGATTGACACCCATGAATTAAGGGCTTCTTATTTAAGAGAGCCCAATGGCTTGCAAAGCCATGCTCCCTACTACATGACCTTTTCTGCATTTGTGACTGTAAACAGCTGGCTACTTTATGGTTGGCACCAGCTTGTGGTCTTCTTCTTCTTTTTTTTTTTGTGTGTCCCGTTTGGATCTTTAGCCATCAGAATTGTTGTCTTAAGGCCAAGAAAGATGCCAAGCAGATTTATTTTACCAAGTGGATCATCATGGCCTTGCCATATTGGTCCATTTGATTGACCTTTATTATAATTATGAATTTATTTTATTTTCAGTTGCTACAAACGGGACAGACATGACTGGGGGATAGGACAGGGAGAAAGAATGAAAGAAAGAGAGGGAGAGAAAGAAAATCAAAGGGGAGAAGAGACGGTGAGAAGGGGGGGGGAAGAAAGAAAAACAAACAAACAAAAAAAACAAAACACCTGGGTCGCCTGTATGGAGAAAAAAAACAGAAGAGAAAGCAAACAACAAAGAGCAACATAATAAAAAAAAACAGCACCATCACAATAAACTAGCTAGCAGTAAATATCAGTAGATACTAAGTAATAAACGATATTGTGCAGCACGCAAGATAGACAGCGCACAATGTGCTTTGAGGCAGCAGCCAAGAAAGCTGTAGTCCGCGTCTGTGAATACCCGTGTGTACACCTGTGTGCATACCTGTGTGGATCAGCATGCTTGCATTCCAAAGGTTTCTCCATGTAACGATCTGCTAGGGAGTGTGGGGAGCCACAGCCCCGTCCTCCAGGGTATGAAGCAGGTATGGAGGAGATCAAAACTCCAGACATCCAGAGGCCCCCAAAACACAAGAGACCAAGGAAGACCAACAGAGGGGCAGCCGCTCCACTGTCCCAGAAAGAGCTGAGGAGAGTCCCAGATGAGGGCTCACTCAGCAGCCGCAGAGCAGAAGCCAGGGGGAGTTGCAGTGACGCGCCCGTGAGCTCCGCCGGCAGCCAGCTGTGCCTGAGTGACCGAGCCCCAGGCCGAGAGGCCGGGGGCACCCCACCTCCGAAGTGGCCCGAGCGAGCCCCAGGCTCCAGGCCCTGATAAGCGGCCGCCAAGGAGTGAGCCGGTGTGTACCCGGACGCCCACCCCCAGACACAAAGAACCACCAACGCACCGACACCTGAGGGAGTCCGCCACTGGCAGGGGAAGTGGTGGTGGGTGGAGATAGGCCTCCAAACCTTGGAGGGCCTGAGATGTCCCCAGAGAGGTGGCGTCTGATACCCAACCTGACATATAGACACAGACATACAGGCACACACAGACACAAACATCCATTCCCACCCTCATGCTCTCATATGCACTTACTCCACACTCAACCAACGTGGAGACAGACATAAAGAGACGCTGTACACACGATCACACTCCCCAAGCGTACTCTACGAACCGGGTCTAGGTACCCTTGCCCCTGGAGGGGGGAACTGCACCCAGACCCAGGTGGTGTTACCCTTTTCCCTGCGGTGGGGAGAGGCAGACCGCCCCGACTCCGCAGCAGCAGGGAGGCCCCACACTCCAGACCGCAGTCGGACGGCCAACTCCTCCTAGCCTCCCCCGCAGGCCGCAGAGAACGGGGGTGAGAGAAGACTCCAAACCTCCCTCCACCCGCTCATTGTAGTGTTGATGCATGTGTGTTCTAAGGTGCAATTAAAACGCAGGAGGGCATGGAGCTACCTGCCAGAGAGCAGCAGGTAAGCGCATAGGCCCTCCTGCTAGCCCTCAATGTCTACGTGTATTCAAAATTGAGAGGTGGGCAACGACGCCAGGGGTGAGGTGTACACCCTGATGGTAATTTGGACTCCGTGTATCGTGCCCACCCCCAAGATCCTATATGTATGTGTAATGAGAGTGTGAGTAATGTGAATGTCTAAGTTGTGGGATAAAATTGAGGCAGAGGCAGCCAGAAGGGGACGGGGGGGGGGGGGGGGGTAGCCTCCTCTGCACCCTGGTGACATACCCCTACTCCAAGGCCCTGCATGTGTGGGTGGTTGTGGTGGAGCGGGAGGAGGGAGGCAGCTGGAGATGGGGAGGGAAGGAAGGGAGGGGCAGGTAACCCCTCCCTGGGGCCAGCTCCCCCGCTGACCCCAGTAGGCACCCCCATACTCCACGACCCGCCAAGGAAAGGGGGCCCAGGCCCATCCAGACCGGGGCCCAGCGCAGCAGCGCCCCCCGGCCCCACAGAGCCCGGGACAGTCCACCCAACCCCACCACAGAGAAAACTGCACCCACCCCACCATCCACTCATCTTCCAGACTACATGAGACAATAGACGCCCAGGCTGAGATCTTCCTCCACCTCTCCTGTATCTCCCCCTCCTGCAGAGAGTTCCTGGGGAGAGGAAAGCTCCTGCTAGGTGTGACAATCTCCCCCACCAGTTGAAGAACCCCCCAGGTGGCTCGACGCACCGGCGGCACCCTGCGCCAGGGATGGGCCCCGATGCACCCACCCGCCCACAACCCCAGCAACACACAAACCAGGACCCAAGGCCCCGAGGCCCGGCCAGGGCCCCAGCCCAGAGACGGAGCGCCCTAGAACCTCACACCCACCCAGGGGCAGACAGGCTACCAGGTCAGTAACCCACATCCGTCAGCACAGACTTGTGGTCTTCAAGTTGAAGTGAGAAGAGATGTGAACAACACTGGGAACTAGGAAATTGTTAGCAAGCATAAACTAGGAATGCAAAACTGAATTTCAGGTTTATAACTATACAGCCTTAGTATGGTTATTTTTTTTTCATGTGTATAATTGATAATTGTTGCTGTACATTTCTGCAGAATCGTGTGCATTATGCTTCCCTCCGTATGGCATTATCATTACTATCGGCTTTGTATTTTTTTCTGTGTATCAGGTAAAATGATACACGGTGTGCAGTGAGTGTTTATAATGTATTCCAGCGCATGTGCATGGGAGACTTGGCTGCTTTCTGTGTGTTAGGCTGGATCATCCTTAGAGCGGCTCAGAATCATTGTTTCCAAAACCTGTTGCCGTGGCAGCAAGAAGACTTAGGGATCTGACCAACACAAGATCACATAAATCTGCACTTAAAAGGAAGCTGCCCCATGGCTCCTCTTTCTATGTAATTGTGTGTGTGTGTGCGCGCGCGCGCGCGCGCGTATATGTGTTCAGAAACCAGCCTTAAATACGATGTCTACACTGTGTGAGTGGTGCCAGTGAACTGATAAAGAACCGTTTGTGTTCTTTATCAGTTCAAACTTCTTTTCATCTCAAATAATTTCATGGCATATAGCTTCAGAACATGCTGTAAATCTGAGAACAATGAAAACAGAGTGGGTCAAATGGGGAGGGGCAGGTGCAACAACTTGTTTCTATTAAGTCAGGATTGGACCGTTGTTCTCTGAAAGGAAAGATCCAACACAAGATGCCATATTGATGAGCAAACTCTCCCATGTCCATTTTTTCTTTGTGTGTGTGTGTGTGTGTTTGTTTGTAAGGGCATGTGTTTTTGTGCATGTGCTTGCATTCACCTGTGTCCTAATTTAAAAAAAAAAAGCAATACTCTGTGATCACAATGGAAAAGGTGGAAGTTACACATTGATTGAAAATTTGCTCTCTGCCCTCTCTATTGTCTAACTGCCAATCAGTCTGCATTTAATAATAAACACCAGAGTGTGTGTCTCTGGGTGAACTGGAGGTCATTAAGCAGCTTCTCCTCCTCAGTGTTCAATAATAAACATTAAAGAATGTGCTCTAACAATTCAAGACACAAAGACATGACACATGTTCAAAGTTCAGCGTTCTGTGCCATTTTGCCATTTTCCCACCACTCGCAGTGCTGGAAAACTGGAACTGCACTCAGAAAAATTATGGTTCTTAAATGGTTCTTCAGATGGCTTCATGGTTCTTTAAAGAACCATCATACGTCAAAGAACCTTTTTATTTTGTGAATGGTTCTTCAGCTATTACAAATGGTTCTTTAAAGAACAAAAGGTTCTTCATCCTTAGCTATCTAAGTTTGATGGTGTAAATGGCATAAATATTTATTCACTATAATGAGGCTGTGAATTATACTGTGTGTTTTCTTTGTGTGCATGTGTGTGCGAAGGGAGAGGGCGGGTTACCTGGCAATTACCCTTTAAGAGAAGATGGTAGGAAACTGAATATTCAAATAAAAGTCAGAAATATTTCCTTAAAAATATACTGGTGGCAGGGGTGGGGGCCAAAGCCTAAAGACCCTAACCCCCCCCCCCCCCCCCCCCCCACACACACACACACACACACAGACACACACCCCTAACCCCACAAACACATTATGAATATGGTGAGTTAACAAGCAGTAGACACAATACACACATTCAAATACTGTACTTTAGTTTTAAATTTTAATAAAGCATTACTATTTTCTACTCCAAGGCATTACTTTTGAGATTATTATATATTTTTGAAAATATAGCATAATGATAATACTAGTTATTGTAAACTTTACAAACCACCCAGCAGTATGTAAAGTCAAATTATAAAATACAAGTAAATAACAATTGCAGAACAGAATGTCAGTGTAATGAACATACACTTCGTTTTGACAAAGCACAGCTTAGGTAAATGATCTGAGTAGTTGTTCATCACTGAGCAATTTGTTAATATGTGTTTCGAGCCAAATAAATGACAGGGAGAGAGAGAGTGACGTCAGAACACGTCATACTATAATCTCCCGGGAGCGGACGGAGGGGGTCAGTCGTTGGGATGCGCATGCGCAGACAGAGTGCGCGAGCGGCGGGCCTTGACCTTTCGGGGGGGAAAAAAAACACTTTCTCACGGACGGTGACAGCGAAACGGATAACAGTCTTCAGTACCTTCTGGACTTTGAAGCTGTGGATTCTGGGACTGTTGGAAGAGGTAAAACATTTTCATTAAAACCTTATTACTGTTTTGTTTTTGTTACTCGTCATTGTAGCTTGCTGTTAATGTTGTGCTAACAGTAGCGATTAGCTAGATACGTTAGCCGTTGACGTCAGCGCAATTTAGTATCCAACTGTTTTCTTAACAAAACCACTGTTATAATGAAGTGAAGGTGCTCCCAGCTAATTTGAACCTTTGGCTTCTAAAATATGTGGTTCAATTGCGTGCTGCGTACATAACCTAATGTCAGCTAGACCGAAATTAAAATTAATATGTTGTTAAAGTCACTAAAATGGCGCCTGAAGCCTGTTGTGGCGTGAGCTCTGTGTCTGCTCTAGAAACTCTGAAATTCTGTAGATCTGAGCCGTACATTAAATACTCACATGAACCTGTACTTTGAATTCTGTATGAGCTGTATAAAATACAGCTATGCATAAGAGTTTTGAATGAATAATTAGATTAGATAACTCTTTATTGTCTAATCGAATTATATAGAAATGAATAGAAATGTGACATGAGAAGGTGTGTCTTTGACTGTTCCTGTATAACTTATTTTCGGACTAGTTGACAAGTTATGCTCCGGTCATTTGATGTTTCCAAGATAGATGTTCTTTTGTAATATAGTTAATTTTTTTGTATATTTCATTTACCCACCATCATACATCATACATGCAAGCTAAGAAGAGGTCGTTATACTAACAAGAGGTATTAACGGGCAGGGATAGCTCAGTAGGTAGAGTGGTGGCCCCATGATCGGAAGGTCGGGGGTTCAACTCCACTGAACGGCTACCCTGAGGTACCCCTGAGCAAGGTACCGTCCCTACACACTGCTCCCCGGGCGCTGCATTGATGGCTGCCCACTGCTTCACTGGGTGAATGGGTTAAATGCAGAGGAACTATTTCCCTATGGGGACTAACACATACACATTATACATTATTATAACGCTGGGCCAAAGTTCAGCACATGGTTAAAGTTTGTAATCCAGCCAGGGTGTAAATATCACTCAGCTGAAGCAGGCAGCATCAACACATAAATCTACTCTACCCGGCTTAAATCACAAGAGCACCTCTGACCAAAAAGCTGTAGATTTTTCTTGTTTGCACAAATTAATCCAGATTCACATTAATTGTGTTCACAGCTCCAACAAAATGAGGAAGAGAAGGGGGAGAAACACAATTAGGTTGAATTACAATTGGATGGAAGGCGAGGACAAGGAGAAGGAAGCTTTGGATGAGGAGGAAGAGAAGCAGCAGGAGCATCTTTAGGGCTCCCTATGATGTCATTGAGGTTTGTTTCATTAATATGGTCCTCTCACAAAGAAAGATGACTTGTTTTAGTTCACCTACTTCCTGTATTAAATAGTGATGTGCAAAATGTTGTGAAAAACCACAGAGCAGGTACGTATAGTGCATCTGCAGGTAAATGAACATCAAATCTCTAAGACAGACGGAAATCTGTATATTTATCACCCTTATGATAAAACCCATGTCAGCCATTGGTTTATGGACTTTGTATTTTGAAGCCTCAACATTTGCTTTATTGCTGTTGCTATGTTGGGACCATATTAGGATGAGGGATCAGAATCTGGAGTCATGCACACTATTGTTTCATTTAGTGTGTATCCATAAGATTCGTACAGCAGATCCAAGTTGTGCCTTCAAAACAGGAAAGTCGTCTGCATAGAGGAGAACTGTAATAGCAGGCTTGTACAAAGTGAGGCTTTGTGCACTCGTTTTACTTCTGTCACCCTGTTTTGATGCAGATTTCACTTGAAATCAGGCAAGAACTGGACTTATTTTTTACAATGTGTTCTTGTGAATTGATTGTGTATCGCATATGTTTGATTGATTTGACTTTCTGCAAGACAACAGTCGTCCACTGGCCAAAAAAGTTTTCCAAATACCTCCACGTGATCTAGCCTGGATTTAGAAAAGAATAGCAAAAAAAATCTGCACCTCCTGCTTCAGATGCAATTTGTGTTTCTGTGTTCAGAGGCAGCGGTGAGAGGGGAGACCTCAGCTCATCCAGCTGGAGAGCCTGACCAGGAGGAGTCGAACATTAACTCAGCTCTTCCAGGGCACCCTGCAGACTCGGCTACTGGCAACAGCAAGGGATGACGTGAACGCCAAACTGGAGTCCATCACAGGTCAACTGCAGGTATGCGAGTCAGACCTTCTGAGGAGGGTTTCACTTTTCTCTCTTCTTTATAATTGACTCTTTTCTCTCTCTTTCAGCTCCTTGTCTCAGAGTGGGAGGGATTTGAAGCACAAAGGGAGGAGCTTGTCGTTTGGTTGGCTGATATGGATGTCCGCCTGAGTGACTGGAAACACCAGGAAACACCAGTGAAAAACTGAAACAACTGCAGGTGTGGGCTTGTTTTGATATGACATATATTTGATATGATACATACGTCAGAGACATTATCCTAAACTGGACTAACAAAGGACCATGAGTACAACATGAAACGTACATTACATAGCGTAAGGCTGAAGTTCATTGATCATTTTAATCATAAACTTGTTGTTGAAATGTTTTTACTGAACATGCAAATATCTGCTGATGAAAATGTGTTGATTTATTGGTCTGTTATGAAGCCATTGCTATTTCTATTGTGTTTTATCACTTTCTGATGTTTTATTAATTAAACAATACATGTATTATTTGTTGTGTTATCTGTAGCTATAGTATTTATATATATTTATTTATAGTATAGCAAATATATTTAATTATTACTGTTTAAAACACTAATATGTGACATGTATTAGTAGTGATGTTGTGCTGAGGGTTAAAATGCCTTTTTGTCTTTTGGTAACTACAAAATGACAATAAACCATTAATATATGTCTATGCTGTGCTCGTATTTATTTTACCCTACTCAAATTCAATTTATGATGCATTTTATTTTGAAAGATTTAAAATGGTTTTTTAAAGAACCACTGAAAAAAGGTTCTTTAAAATGGTTCTTTTAAAGAACCATTTGAAGGACCTTTTTAAAAATGGTTCTTTAAAGAACCATTTTTTAAAAGGTTCTTTGAAAAACCATTAAAGGTGCCCCAAAGAACCATTTCTTGATGGTTCTTTGGGGAACCTTTAATGGTTCTTTAATGAACCACTGAAAGAAATGGTTCTTCAAAGAACCATTGTTTGAAAGGTTCTTTGTGGCACCAAAAAAGGTTCTTCTATGGCATCAGTCTAAAGAACCACTTTTGGTTCCAGTTGGCACCTTTATTTTTCTGAGTGTGGGACAGGGTTGAACTCACTGAACAAACTGGATAAACATGCTTACATCATCATGACTAATGTCAACAGTTTCATACTGTATCTTGTCCTTCAGGATAAATGATGTCGTTTATGAACAACTTTGGCCCGACAGCATACATAAAGTATAGAGCTGGATTTCTGCTCTCTTGTTGACCATGTGTCAAGCTTAAAATGGGACATGCTGAATGAATCTTCACAATCCTCAAGATGTTATTAGACGATGATGTGGAAAGGCTCAAAGGGGGAAACAGGAACTGTGTTACAATGATGCCAAACTAATTTAATATTGTAGTTCCATAAAACTGGGATGCTCACAAGGGACAGATTTAAAAAACCTTGTAAAAATACAGATGAGAACAAAGGCCGTGGTTTTTTTTTTTCTCTGACTGAAAAACAGTTATTTAGTCCATAGTTTTTCAAACAATGTATAAAAGACCAAATCAGTCTTTTCATAGTAAGGTATATGGGTTGAAATGCTGTCTGCAAAGAGGGACAGCTGCACATAAGGCCTTAAATATCAGTTCATGATCCTTGGCAACTTAAACAAGTTTATTCTGGATTTTTTTCTAATCCACACAGGGATAAAAGTGTATATACAGCCGTAAATATATACATACTTGGGTTAAACGTCCCTTAGCAAGTTGCGCCTCGACCAGACAGTTTTGGCAGCAATCAACAAGCTTCTGACATAATCCTGTCTGGATATTTGACCATTCGTCTTGCCACACTTGGTAGATTTCATTTAAATGGGTTGGTTTCCTGGCATGGAGCCAGTTGCAAGTGTAAGCAACAGATTTTCAATTTTAGTCGAGGGTTTGGGAAGGCAATTCTAGAAGCACAATGTTGGCCTGATTCATTCATTTCATACCACACGATTTGAGAATCGGAGGTAGACATCCTCCAGTCAATATTTCAACTATTTTGTACAATTCCACTGTCAACTGGCTGCAACTTTACTCCTCAAAACATACGTCTTATAAATGTGACCAACAAATTCTAGTTTTGTCTTTTTTCACCACAAGGCTTTCGATTTGTCCACATGGGCCACAAATAACAGCATCAAATAGCACCAATCATTGGTGTTGATATTGCTTTTAATATAATTTGCATCATAAAACATTTTGCCCAGAGATTCACTCTTACATTTCCTTCTTATATAGAAAGTGGGAAAGATATGCAATGCAGCTAGAAGAAACTGGATGAATTATAACAGCTCTTTCATGAGCTTGATCCTCTCATGGCTGCAGTTAATTTTTTTTATCTTCTGCTTTGGAGGCATTTTCTCCTACTGTTCTAATGTTGGATCATCAAAGTGCTCACTGAATTTTACTTGGAGATGAGGCGTGAGAGAAGACCATATCCCAAACAATGTGAGGGATTTAGTATGACCAAGATAAAATGGGTAGGGCGGTGAAAGAGAGCGCTGAGACGTGAGAGTGGGAGTCTGAAGGATGAAAGAATGTCAAAGGGCTTGACTCGTGGTGTGTGAGAAACCTAATTGAGTTAATAGACATCAGACATATAAGAAGTAGAAATGCAAGAGACAATACACCACTCACTTTCTGTTACGAGACTGCTCTAGTTTTGAAAGATGGTACTTACAAAGTATACTCTTCAAAATGTAAATAAAGAAAGAATCTGATGACTTACAAATCTCACAAGTCCATAATAGTAAAATGTAAAATTCAAAACCTCATTTTGAATTTGATAGCAGTAACATGTCTAAGAAGAAAGTTGGGCAAGGGCAACGAAAGGCTGAAAAAGTAAATGGTACTAAAAAGAAACAGCTCGAAGAACATTTTGCAGCTAATTGGGTTAACTGGCAAAAGGTCAGTAACATGATCGTTCACAGAAAGAACATCTTAGACAAGCAGGAATTTCCGTGTAATGAGCATTAATATCTCTTCATCTGCAGTACATAATATGATCAAAATAATCTGAGAATCTGGAGAAACGCAAATGTGCAAATGACAAGGTCAAAAATCAAGACTGTATACCAGTGAGCTTCAGGCCCTCAAGACACATTAAAAAACTAATTCTTCCATAAAATCCCTGCATGGACTCAGGAACTCAGAATTGTGAGCACAGTGTATGATGCCATCCACAAATGCAGTTTAAAGCTCTATCATTCAAAGAATAAACCTTATTTGATCACATGATTCAGAAACACTGCATTCTTCTCTGAGCCAAAGCGCATTTAAAATGGCAAAGTGGAAAAATCTTCTCTGATGAGAAAAATTGATATTTTACAATTTTTTTGGGAAAAGCTACATCGTTGAGACTAAAGAGGAGAGGGCTTAGATAAAAAGGTTTCATCTTCGATCGTAGGGGAAACATTAGTGGTTATGGAATTGGTAGCTTGTGCATCTTCAATGGCACCATCAATGGCACCATCAATGGTCAAAGGTACTACACACAGGTTTAAGAGCAGCATATGTCTCATCCAGATGATATTTTTCAGGGAAGGGTTTGCATATTTCAGCATGATTTGATGCTAAACCAAACATACAACAACATAACTTCCTTTCCTTTTCCAAAAGTCCAACAACTGGCCTCCTCAGTTCATAGATGATTACAGACTGCTACAAAGTTTAAAGATGGCCCTTTTTTGTGGTGTGTTTCTCCCATCAAAGCTTTTTCTTTTTTTTTTAAACTTCAGAATGGTATTATTATCTACATTTAAACATCTGATATGTTTTCTATGTTATATTATGAATAAATGATGGGTTAATGAGATTTGAAAATGACTGCATTCTGTTGCTTTTTTCATTTTACGGTGCATCCCAGCTTTTTTGGAATTGGGGTTGTATTTTTCACTAGGTGTAGCAATTAAATGCTAAATGATAGAATTTTGAGCAGGGATACATACTTTTTCTTTTCAAAGTATTTGCATTGGCACAGAGTCAAATATATCAACACTTTAACAGAAAAGCAGAAGATATGTTAGACTGATTAGATTTTTAAGTTTAAATGGACACGTAGAAGAACTATAAAAACTGTGGACAAAACAAAGCAATTTGGCTGTAGACCATCACTAATATAAAAAATGTTTTTGTTTGAAGAACAGTGCACTGCACCAGGATTTGGAGCCCTGCTCACAGCATCCATTTCAGGGATTTTATTTGTGGATCAGAGCTATCGCTGTGTGTGTATGTTAGTGGAACAGCATGTACGTGCATGCGCATGTGTGCTTATCTTAACATTCTCACTATGAACATACTGTAACAATCCAAAACATGTTTCCCACTACTGTGCACAGGACACACAATAGGGACAGGGACAGAAAGCACACACTTTTGCACACTCCCACACACACCCACACACTATGGATGTCGGTTAGATAATAAACCAATAGTCCTGCTTACTTTGGCCCCCATGTCTTTTTCTCTCTCCATTCCTTCACTTGGTCCATCTTCTCTCTTTACCCAATGTCTTGCTGCATGATCAAAGACAGACCTCCTTCCTAAGAACACTCATTTTCTCACACCATTTTGTCACCAAACATTTGCAGTCAATTAGTCATAGAACACTCAATCCTTTATTTTGAGTATGTTTTGTAATGTACCGTCTAGCTCTACAGCTTCAATCAGCAGACAGAGTAATGATTCCCTGGAGAGTAAAAAGTTGTCTTCAAATGATAATTTTTGTACTTTGTCCGTCTTTTTTTCCAAGTAGCCAGCCTTGAGCTTAGACCTATGTCCGACTCACTCTATGAAACCAAAACCTTTTGGCTAGTCAAATCCTCACCATCTGTTCTGCAATCCCTTCAAAATTTCCAACCTTGCCATGTTTCACTATCCCTGGTAATTTGATGAAAGTAGTGTACCACACTTGCACAATAACTAAGGATGTCCTTTCTGCAGTGCAGGCCTGTGACGAAATATAAAGATGATTTAGTTCCTCACATTGCTGGTGCAGCTATAATTTTTAATCCAAGCGGCTGACACACAACACACAAAATTCAGACTTCAAAGTTAAAGCATAAAATGTATCATTGGATTTTGTTCACACTGACACTTAGTCTGTGTTCCAGTGTGTCCACAAGGCCTTGCATATACACTAAATGCATATATGCATTAAAATGTTCTAATCAATATAAGCTATTTAAGCTGATACTTTGGAGTCGTTTTGTCCATTTAATTAGTTTCAGCTTAAATGCTCTTAGCCACCTTGATTCAATGAAAGGATTAAAAACCTGCTGCCCTGAGCAGGCAGTATGCAGGAAAGTGAATCCATTGCAGATCTATATAGCTTAGTTTTAACACAGAACAAAATCCCACCTACTCAGTGGTCATTCATCAAGTACATGCTATCCACTGCTCTGAATGTGTGAGCAGCAACATGAAACAGGGGCTGAATTTCTTGGAAAAACACCATAAAAACTGATCAAATGTTATGTTTTATTGAGTAGCTAGATAGATAGATAGATAGATAGATAGATAGATAGATAGATAGATAGATAGATAGATAGATAGATAGATAGATAGATAGATAGATGGATGTGAAAGGAGGAACATTAAAATACTAAAATTAGTTGAGCCCTATTAATCTAATTTAGTGTAATATTTTAAGTTGCTACAGGTCATAAGCCAGGGTACTTCTGGTGCAGTCAGGGTGAATAGCAGAGCAGGAGATTGATATCTAGCCCTGCTTTTCTTAAATTATTATTTTCTTATTATTTGTGCTGTCTTATTATTAGCATGTCATCCATGTGTGAACCACTTTAAATTCCACTGAACTGCACAAAAGGTGCTGTACAGGAAATGTTTTGTCCAGTTTTCCCATTGTGAGGCTTAGCACAGAAATCTGAAAAGTCAAAATTCTAGTCTCATAACTACTGAAATAAATATTTTAAAAGCTATATTTGTATAATGTAAAAACCATGAAAAGAGGATATATACTTTATATAAACCAAAAGATTGCAAATAAAATCAAGTTATGAGAATGGGTACATAGTTTTAAAGCAGTGTTTTTCAACAAAAAGCAGCTCAGATTCTTACTTACGTGCTACCAGATTGTCTTGCTTGGATGTGCACTTTGTCTATGAGACACAGTATATGAGTTTCCATAACCAGCACCTCTCCACAGTTCAGCATGTGCAGCTGCAGAAATGTCTTTTCTTCTTAATCAGATAAATACTACACTTCGTACCCGAGTTTAAATAAACCAACCACATTCTAATCAGACTGAGCAATCATAGCGCTGAGGCAGACAGGTATGTGCTAACACAGCAGTGAATCTGAGAAGACATGTAAAAGCGTATTCTCCCATAACTACTGCGTATCATTTTCATATGGTTAACGCACTCACTGCAGATGAAAAAATTAAGAAAAAAGCAAGACACCCATGTTCACATGTACCTGCTTTAACTTGTGCTTGTGTTCTCTGCATGTTCCCTAAACACAACTGTGCTTTACTAGCTCTAAACCCAACGACAAAACTAAAATAAAGGACTACAGCTCCTTGTTCCACTATCACGTAGTAAATGTTTTTGGGTGGTTTCATAAGCTTTCTTTAGGGAAACTTCTGGTGAAACGTGCTGAAAGTTGAGACAGCTTGATTCGCAGCCAAGGTCTTAGGACTCAGGAATAGCGAAGCGAGCAATTTGAACTTAACACAGTAAATGATGCCATGATCCTGATAAGCAATCATGAGATCAAGTCCTTTGCTGCAGTTTAATAAAGCTCCTTTTGTCTGAAGCATGTGTGTGAAGAATCTAGCACTCAGTAGCTGTGATAGCATCTAAACTTGGCAGTGTCTTTCTTGGTGTCATTGCCATGCAAGTGTAGTTTAATGATTTTTATCCATTTATATATTAGTCTAAGTGTGCATTTTGCTTCAGGAGACAGCATATAAATAATTCATGCCCCCCCCCCCCCTTGGCATGTGAGTGTATGTGCATATCAAGTGTGTGTGGTTATGTTGGCAGGATGTGTGCTGTGCTAGTCTGGGCTCAGTGGTTTTACGATGTATATCAGGCAACTGCTTGGTCTAGCATCTAAAAGATCAAAAATAAAAGCTGTTAGTCTAGAAAAATGGCAACTGTGAGATACTATTTCACAATCGGACACCCACATAAATGTGTGTGTGTACATACAAGTACACACCAGCGGTCGCTTCTGTTTTCAACCCCTTTTCCTGGCATTCCTAAGCCTGTGTTGACCTTTAAACTGGGAGGTCAGATAACATCTCAGGAGATGTACTCTACCGGCTGAATTGTTGACTTAGCAACAGTAATTGGTTTGAATTGAACTTCATGGAGGCATTTCAGGGAAAGGTATTCACCACAGATATTTCTGGCTTTGAGGCTTGGGGGGGATTTTACTTGCCCATATTTTGGATTTATTCACTGCCTCAGGCTTTCTAAAGGAGGAATAAACATACCTTATATTCATGAAAATTTAGAATTAGTTATATGAAGTCCTGTGACCTAGGTCCGCCTGTTTGCTTTTAGAGATAAATTCAAATCAGTGGAGAACCCTTTTTTCTCCTTTATTTCTTTAGGGAAATAAACACATACTGTGAATTTTATCCAGAAAAAGCAATATTTTGCAAACAGGGCAAAGAGAGAGACACTCATACGTGGACACATTCACACTGGGCTGCAAGTCATGTCTCAATCAATGTAAGCTGATCCTTGTCATCTGGTTCTGGTTTAGATAGACCCCATTTCGAGACTGATTTGATCTAAGTTCACCCTCTGGTGTTTCTGTTCTTCCAAGTGACTCATTCAGTCATTGCTTTTCTAGCTGTACATCACACACATGCACACGCACAAGCACCCATACACACATTGCTTGCACCGGTAGTGAGAGAAAACGATATTTCCTGCACAGTCTTCTCACTTGACCCTGTGTTCCAATATGTTAATCATTTCCTGCTGTATAATCCAATGAAACGGTTGAATCCACTGACTTATTAGATTAGTCAAACTGGTTTCTACATTGGAGAAGCAGCAGCATAACTGGATCTGGACTCACCTGAGTGTGATTTTATTACAAAGACTTTTTGTATGATTCATAAAACATAAAGCATTCTTTCTGCTGGCTTTAAGCATTCTGATGTACTGTTTTCAAATCTTTCCAAAGTGGTGTTATTGGTGTGGTGGTGTTTCTATTACAACATGATTAATATAAGATAACGGTAATGGTCCCAGTGAAGTGTATAGTCATAGTGAAAGAAAAACCCTAGTCATAGGAAATGAATGCATAAAAGGATTTTTTATAGCAACATTGAGACTAAAACTAGACAAAAATGTTGGGGATTTATAAGGAATGTAACCCACAAGACAATCAAAATACTGAAAAACAAGAAAATACTGATAGTACAAAATTCAATGCAAAATGCTATGGGGGGAGTAAAGAGTCCAACGTCAGCAGAGTAATGAAAACCTTCATATCAAAGTTCAGATGCTTCTAATTTAACTTTTGACCCCCAAAGCGCCTTCCTTTATCCACAGGAGCAGCCCTAAATGTCTTCCTCCTGTTCGCTTTGTCCAAACAGTAGAGGCCTGTAGTTCTGGTGACCCCTCTCTCAAGGCTACTTCATGGACATGTGGCCATAGTTTAACATTGCATGGCACAGCTGTTGTTAAATGCAGTTATCCTTCATGTTTCTTTAAATTGTTATACTGGAGAAGAAAATACAGACACCTCCCGTTTTCTAGGCAGTAAATGCCTGCTTTCATTTCCCTTTCCTTTTTTCTCTGACTTATGGTGTGTGACTTACTTTAACTTCATTCCAGCTCCAGTTAAAATACTTCATGGCATCATTTATTCATGACCCGCTTGAAGCACTGGGAGGTGATTGGCTTGCTGTCATTTTGGGGGTCTGGTGGTTAAAGCTCTTTCCTAGGGCTGCATTTCTTTTCTATCTTTACTGTACTTTGAGTGCACGTCTTTTTGGAGTGATGTATCTGTGTATTTTGGTTATGAACAAACAGAGTTAAAGCAAATAAAAGAAAAAAAAAAAATCAATCAGAAATGGCCAAAGCTAGGACTTAAATAAAACAGAACTAGAGAAATGGGGATTGCTATATAGCTCTTTCTCTTTGTAATCAGATCCTAACAGCTCTCTTTGTTCTAATGCTGGGGGCTATAAGTAGGCCGGAGAGACATGTGTTGAATGAGTCCATCCCTTTGTGTTATTACATGTCTGTGTGTGTTTAATCATTGAGCAGTGCTTTGAAAATGATGCTTCAAGTTTGTGATGTATTTTAAAACCTATGATAATGACACTGATACTGATATTGTAGGTCAGGGGTTAATAAAGCAAGTGAGTATGTGTTAGGGCAGATGTGCATGTTTGCTCAAGTCTTAGACCTCTCATTAGCTCCCCATTGTGTGCTTTGAAAAACAAATATAAGCAACATGAACAGATGAAAATCACACAGCAGCGAGTAGGTCAACATTTACTACTGTTATTCTTAGGAAAACAGAGGTCTTTTAAAATCAGGCGTTTTAAAATTAAAATGCTCATTTAAAATGGGAAGGTAACGAAAGGCCACTGACCCAACCTAAACCCCATGACACCTGCACATTTCTTCAAACTGAATACATAGTCCCTCATAGAAGCTCTTTTATATACAGAGTTGGGAAAACTAACAATTATACACTCGCCAGCCACTTTATTATGGACACTTTTTTAGTACCAGGTTGGAGGGATGGCTGTGGCAAGCAACAATAATCAGGTACACTGTGACATTTAAAAGACACTCAATTGGTACTAAGGGGTCCAATCTGTGCCAAGAAAACAATATTCATAATATTACACCACCAGCAGCCTAAACCTAATATGATGTAGGATGAAGCCTTGCCTTAATATCATTTAGACAAAATTCTAACCCTACTATCTAAATGTCACAGCAGAGATTCTAACTCATTATGCCAGACAATATTTTTCCAGTCTTCCATTATTCAACCTTGATGAGCCCTTGCAAATTGGAGCCTCAGTTTCTGTTCTTAGCTGACAGGAATGACACCCAGTGTGGTTTTCTGTTGCTACAGGCCATCTGCTTCAAGCTTTGATATGCTGTCTTATGCTCTTCTGCATATACTGGTTTTAATAAGTGGTTATTTAAATCACCGATGCCTTTCTATACTCCTCTGACCTCTGGCATCAAAAGGCATTTTTGTCCAAAAAATTGTTAGTCCAAAAACTGGATATTTTCTCTTTTTTGGACCATTCTCAGAAGAACCTGTGTGGCACCAACAGCAATCACTTAAATGACCGTTTGTCTTATAAACCTATACTTTAGTCACAAAAGAACAAAGAAGATATAAAAAGATTAGAGTGAAAAAAATATACAATTTTAAGAAAAATAAGGACATGTTTGAATTTGATGACTGGAGTACATCTCAAAAAAGTTGAGAAGAGGACCATGTTTACCACAGCGTACTGTCCCCTTTTCTTTTAACAAAAGTCCAAAAATATCTGGGAACTGAAGAGGAATCTTGTCCTCTTCTTGTATGACATAGGAGTTTAGTTGCTTAACAGTCCTTTGCTGTATTTTTCATGTCACCATGCATCAGATATTTTCAAATGGTGAATGTAGTGCTGCCTGAGGAACCAAAGACCATAGACATGCAGAACTGACCTCACTAGTCAAAAGAGGTTTCTCCAGAATCCAAGAATCCTTTGATGATTTTTGGATTGAAGATAATAAGATATTCAAAGTCTTCACAGTTTGTAGATGCCGATTTTGCAGAATGACGAACCTCTGACAGTCCTAATTTCTGAGAAATTCTTCCTCCCACAGATGTTCTTTTTTTATAGTCAGTCATGGTACTGGCCTGTTGCCAATTAACCTAATTAGCTGCAAAATGTCCCTCCAGCTGTTTCATTTCTTTTGTTGCCCCCATAGCAACTGTCTTTTTTTTATACATGTGCAGCTCAAATTCAAAATGAGCTAATAATTTTCATAAAATAGTAAAATGTATCTTTTCTATTCTATTGTGAAGCAAATCTGGATTTATGTGACCTGCAAAACATTGCACTCCGCTTTTATTTGCATTTTACATTTTACTGTAGCTTAAAACAGGTTATGCACAGTTTCTGATATATTTAAAGTAGCTAGAGGTGCTTTGTGAAGCAAACATATTTGTAGAGATCTGCATATCCTCATAAATAATTTCCCCCAGGGATCAATAAAGTATTCTGATTCTGATTCTGATCTTATGGTCACCAGGGTCATTGCATAATGCACAAACAAACTCATATTTACATTTTTTTCTGTTATTGCTGTGGAACTGAATAAAAGTCTTTCACATATGTCACAATTTGCTACACTGAAAAGAATGAATTCCTCTCTGATGGCTGAAACAACTTTTTATACAAAGAAATAAATATGAAAAGAATGAACCTTATCAAGGGCAGAAGCCCTTTACTGTGCACTAATCGAACAGAAGGACGGAATGAAAAAAGACAAAAAATCTTAGACATTTATTTTGCTGTGCCAGTTTGTCATCAAGGTCCCATACCACCATTGTGTTGAGATTACTGAAGAGAGACGTACTCTTACTACAATAAAACTACAAAGAAGTGCACATTTATGGATTATAAGCACTTAAATCCATTGGTTATGAGTCATATAGGATTTCAGACACAGACACACAACCTGCACACATTGTAGAGCTTCCACACAGGATATGAAACCAACTGATATAAGCAGACTTAACAGATAAGGTGGTACTGTCCCTCTGGCTAATGACAAAAGTAAGCATATGGTTCATCAACAAATATTAAATCACAAATATAATTTCTATATTAGTTGTTACACAGGGAAATTTTAATGGCATCATCAGTCCTAGCTACCTGCATCTAGCTACCAAAAGTTATTGGTATAGACCAATAAAAAACATTTACTTATGAGGTTGTTGTCAGATTTTACTATTTGGCTTTAAAGTGTTTAATGGTTAAATAATTTAGAGCTTTATTATTTACAGAAAACATCTGCTCTTAGCTGGGAGCTTATTTTAGCAAGATTTGCACACTGCGGCACCAAAACTATGAGCTAACAGAGACTAAAAAGCTCTATAGTGCCTGTTGTTGACTGATAATTCTCTGTGGATTTGTCACAATGAGCAGTGCCTCTCAGAACGCAGGATTTAGTTTTATAATAAATATTACCAAACAGCTGTGCTTTAGGTTAATTGCGACAGCAGCTGTGTAGTCTAACAATATCTATTGCTTCTATTAACACTGTGGACCTTATGAATAAACATAGAATATGTGTGCAGTGTTTTAGTCTACTGCTCTCAGATGAGCTCAAGTATGTGTCTGGGATGTTTTGATCGAGGGATATATGCATTTGTGACTTTCACTTCAGGGTAAACGTAGATATAAGATTAATCCAGTGTTTGATCAGGGTGTCAACCTATAGGCACCTAAAATAGCCCCAATTTTCTTATTACCACACACATCTAATTACTATACAATGGTGTATGTGTATACGCACATGATAGATGTAGAGGACATTGTGTCGTCACCCAGGGTAAACACTGAATGAGTCATGCCTTGCCTCAGGTGGATTTCATTAACGGGTGAATAGCATCTATCTTTATCTTAACAATTTCTAAAACAAAATGCAGAGACAAGGAAGAAGAAGGATGAATGAAGCAAGGCTTACTGATGATATCAAATACGGCAACGTGGCAACTGAAAATTGTGCAGACGCCATAATGAAGACATTATGAAAAAAGTGATAAAGGGAAAGATCCAAGAGATAATGAAAAGCTGGCATCAGGGGTGTTTTGTCCAGATTTTCATAAAACAGAACACCCCCTCCTTCCATCTTTCATCCCCATGGTGACGTGTTTATGTGTGTGGGCAGACACTGAGGAGAGAGAGGGCAAAGCTGAGGAAAACCATTAACGGAAGGAAATAAAGAGAGTGCAGAAGAGCAGACTGGTCAATTCCCCAAGGTAGGGGTGGTAAATTATTTTTTCCCCTCTCTGACAGAGCACTTATAACAATAGCAGTAGTAGATACACTGAATATTGTCTACCCCATACACAAAGACATACACACCCTGGAGATAGCTTATCATCTGCATTTTTATTTAATTACAACAAGTTCTAGAGAAATGTTGGAATGCTTCACCCACCCTGATATTAAAAATGATATTCCTCTGAGCCATCTCTGTTTTTTCGCACTTGGCTGCGTTTACAAGGCTCAGTTTACAACTTAATTACATCTTGGTCTCCGTGAGATTACATGTGACAGGACATGCTCCACATGCGAGTCATACTTACCCATATGCTTGCAACAATTGCTCTCACAGTCAATCTCCCATGGACACTCATAAGCTGGAATGTAATTGAATCATTTATTGAATCCTGAAATGTTATATTTCCTGAGCCTGCATGGAGAGCTGCTATCTGTATGCTCATTCATTGATTGCAACCTAAGGAAACAATGATGAAAGGAAGTAGGAGGACCAGCCTTTCTGTGTGGAAAGCAGAAAAGTAAACACCGCTGTAGAAACAGCCCATTATACATAACCGAAACATCTTTGTATCGATTTTTGAGATGACGGTGATTCAAATGCATTAAAGTAATTACAAGTAATAATTGTCATCTTCATTTTCATGATTAAAGTTGATTAATGAGTAATGTTTGCTTCTAACATATGTTTAGAAGCTTCTCGTGCTAAACACACACACACACGGTTGCCGTGGTTACCAAACACCACACAAGCATACATTAGTATAATTGCCTCGATAATAACACCCAAACCGAAATGTCAAGAACTCATCAGCATTAGAAAATGAGGCCATGGGCTTCATGGAGATACAAGGTTTTTTTAATCCAGCAGCTCTGAGCTCATTTTAGAAACATGCAACTCACGAGCTACCTCTGTGACAAGAGATGTGAGATATCTTCACCTGGGAGATGTACAAAGCACATTGATAATGTGAATGTGTGTGTGAGTGACACTGTGATATGTGGAAGATGAGGAGACAGGGGAAGGGAATTGAGAAGAATTTCATACAGTGAAACAATGGGATAAAATTATCATCCATTTCAAATATTCGATAGCATTTTAGGTATGTCCTGTGCGTGCTTCTTTTAAAAGAGGACACTAGCTGGGATCCTTATATTTTCTTGCTATCCATGCATCAGGACAAAAAAGATTGTCCCTTACACTTTAATGCTTGCTAGTGTTCTTGAAAATTGTGAACAGGTCAGCAGTTTCCTGTTTGTATTGGGAGACATTTGTCACAATAAATTGCACTGTGGAAGCCAACTGAATGAAACCACAATATGCTGTTAATCATCGCTGAAATAAGTAATACGTGCACAGCCAAATAGGCATACAGCGCACAGACACCAATCGATACACATCCACAGTTATAAATCTAAACTTGGTGCACTGCACAATTAGGCTGGTTCGAGTCCAGCTACACAGAGTTGTTTGTCTATTCCTGCTGAGCTGCCGAAGCTGTTTATTAAGTGTGTGTTCTTTTTTGTGGGTGCATGTGCATTGTGAGTGCATGGCTGCTGGGTCGAAGCAGCCGGGGGAGGCCATCGATAATGACCCCATGTGTGGAGCTCACACCTGTGGGAACAGCCAACCTCAAAAGCGCTGTAAAGGATCATGGCACAGGAGCCGCCATGCCTCAAAGAGACTCCAGAAACCATGGCATTAACTGACAGCGCTGCCAATTAGTGGTGTGAACCCTCTGGGTTTTGCCTTTTGCAGACCAAGTCTGTGTAAAATTGCATTTGCACAGAGATAACAAGGTTTGTTTAAATGTTGGTTTAGAGGAGGTGACCATGCGGCACAACACAATGAAAAGCACACTCTTTAAGAAGTCATGGAAAAGGTATGTTAAGATTTTTGGTAATGACTTCTGCAGCAAAACTTTTTTACTATCATATTCTGATCAAAAACCAAGCTGACTAATATGGGGAGTTCATCAGTTTGTCTATAATACCATCTGCATATGGTACTACTTAAAAATACATTTGTTTTAAAGTGCCACTGAAAGTGCCCTTAATGGAGTGTTAAACTTTTGGCCACTGTGCTTTGGAAACTTTTGCCTTCTTCAAAGAGCTAGTTTAAAAAAATGCCTGCATGTTAAATATAGAGCTGGAGGAAGAGGACCATTTAGCGTTTACTCCTCCTAGTTCTAAACTTAATTAATGTAAGTTTAGAATATCATAAAGCTCAATTTTATCATATAGCTTACACCAACAACCTATTGTTGGTTTGGCCTGCTGTTTTCTGTCAAAGATCTCAAGTAATGTTTATTCAGCATCAGATTAGGAAGGTCGATTTTTTATCATATTATCAGCTTTGTTGTGTTTCATTATAGAATGAAAGACTAAATTTATCTCCATGTATTGAAATTTAATGAGGCAAACTTGGCTGGCTGCAGACTGAAGAGGATAAGAAACACTCCAAAAAAGACAGGACTGCAGTGTCCTCAAAGCTTCTTCAAAGCCAAAGTGTTCAAAAATATATAAAAACATATCTGTTTAGTCTTTTCCTCCTTTTCAGCTCCCCCGCTCTGTCTGTGTTGCTCTCTTCATGGTGTATCCTCTCCTTTATATCTCGTATTCCTTCTGTTTTAGCTTTCTCAACTCATCACATTCCGTTCCTCTAATTTTCACATCACTTTTTCACTCTTTAAGTTTTTTTTTCTTGAATCCTCCCTCTTCTTAGCTCTCCTCCATCCAAAGGGAGTAAGAGGACTACTTCTTAAGAATTTGTTGAATAATACATGCCTGTTCGAGCACAGTAGAGCTGAGGAGGCTGACATGGATGGAAGAGAGACTATTGAGCTGGATATAGAGTTTTTATAACGTGTGACTATGGAGCATTTATTATGTTGAGAAATGAGCAGACAGGTTCATTACAGGGCGAAATTATAAGATTTGATAAATCTTTTAGGTTCTTCCTGGCAAAAGTGAAAATGTGTAAAAGCACATGTTTATTTTTTAGATGTTTTTAATGAGCATACAGACTTTTTCATAAACATGTTAACAGCCGGTTCAATGTGTTGATGGTTAAACCTCACTTCAAATATGTATAAGCAAAGATATTGACTCTTATCTGAGATTTGAGGAAGCAGGACGTGTTTGTGGTCTGTCCATTCCTGCAGAGTCAGATCTGTCAGACATAAAGGGTCACTCCTGCCCTGTAGCCCAGTGACCCCATCAGACAGTGTTGAATTATGGGTAGTGGCACTTAGGTCTCACAGCTGTCTCACCGCTTTGGGCACAGTGATAGTGAGTCATCTCTCTCTACCTCTCTCTCTTTCTCCCAAACACACACACACACACACACACACACACACACACACACACACACACACACACACACACACACACACACACACACACAGCAGCAGCTGGACTGCAGAGTCGCTGACATTTAAAAGTGAGGGAAAAAGCAATGAGTGGGAGCTGGAAAAAAACAGAGCTGCAGCCATGATGGTAACAAACACATCAGAGCACCAAAGACTAGAATAGTCATAGATTTGGCCTACTTGTGTTTAAAGCGAGTGTGTGCTTTTTGGCCTGTACTTATTCTCTTTGCTACAGCATGTTTTTTTAATGTGAATTTTCAAAACATTTACAAGAATTTTAGTCATTCAATCTGCTTTAGAGATTAAAACATCACACTAAATGAAAGCAAATTAAACAATTACACTTTAAAACGACATTTAAGGTGTATTAAAACAACATTCCATTATTTGCAGATACTCTTGAATTTTAGTGCAGTCTGGAAATGCCTGTGGGAATAAATATGATTTCACCTGAGATATGAAAATCAGTAGTGAAGCTGAAATGTCTGAGATGGCCTTTAGAGAAAGTTTGAAAGCCAGTTTGGATTGAAGACCTACTAAGAGCTGCTTCTCCACTGACCTAAGCAAGTGATAAAAACGCAATAGGTCTAACAGATAAGCCATATTCAATCAATTCAAACACTCAAAAACAAGATTTTAGGTTGAGGTGGATATGATTTACACACAGTCTCTTAGCCTAGAGCAGGGGTGGGCAACTCCAGGCCTCGAGTGCAGCTGTCCTGCAGGTTTTAGATGTGTCCTTGATCCAACACGGCTGATTCAAATGGCTAAATGACCTCCTCAACATGTCTTGAAGTTCTCCAGAGGCCTGGTAATGAACTAATCATTTGATTCAGGTGTGCTGACCCAGGGTGAGATCTAAAACCTGCAGGACACCGGCCCTCGGGGCCTGGAGTTGCCCACCCTTGGCCTAGAGGTTAGGTGGCACGTCTCTTGCTATATATCTGCATTTTTATCTTGAAATGAAATAGGAATAACATTAGATATTTTCAACTAAAACCTAAACGTGAGAAAACACTTACTTTCACTTAGAAACTAAAAAGATTGATGAATGGCTAGATTAGACTTGACCACGCAGAAGCTAAAATTATACAGGAAATGTCTTCAGCTGTAATCTTGTAGTCAAGTAGGTCAAATGAATCGACATCACAAACAACAGGGGGCACTGGTGCGTATAATTCTTTGAGATGGGGTTGTTGACATGAGTGTGAGTTAATTGCCAGCACATAATATTTTTCTATTTTAATAGCTGTTCTCTAAACAGATCAAATCTTTAAGGATATTTTTTTTCTTTTTCAGTTTTGGATCCTTGTCCTTTTATTGAGTCACCCAATTTTACTTTAAATTTATGTTTTGGGTGTTTTAGTTTATGTTTGAGTATTATTTTACATCTTAGCCTAATCAGCTCGGACTCTTCCTTTGTCAAAGGGTCTGTTATCTACCCTTCTGTTTTGCCTGGCTCATGGCGATGTTCTTTTTGGGGGATTTTGAACTCCCCCAAATCAACCACAATAAAGACTCTTTTCATTGGATCCTGTTCACGTCCATGTTATGATAGAAACTAATAAGCTATACAAAAACAAAAAAATGATTAAAAATCAAAAACTAAACTGAAATAAGGAAACTGACCTACTGTCTGAAATCTAAACAAGGCATTTTTAATACAACAGTGCAAATAACTAATGAAAAATAAATTACAGTAATGTTTTGCAGTTTGTTTTACTCTTGTCTCTACGACGTTTGGTGCGAACACCACTTTACACCACCACATCTATCTGTTTGCAAAATTGCTAAAAAATTACAAGTTATCTGGATCTGGATCCAGGAATATTTGCAAGTATTCTTTACTGTTGCGAGATGTTACAAGATACATTTTATGAAAATATGTTTATTTTATTTATTTATTTTTCCTTGTTATTCTTTTAAGAGCAGTTTTTTCAGCTGAGAACAATCTCCAGACTAAAATATTTCTTAAAATCATGTTTTTTTTTCAAGCCTTGAATAGTCTTGAACATGTATATGTTGTATCCATACAACGTAAAGATTAATAAGACCTGCTTCCCACTCAGTATTGCCCACCTTACTTAATGTCCTGGCAGCAACAGAGAGCTTTGTTTGTTAGTTTTTTCTAAAAACATATATGTTGGCATATCTGTAAAGAAATATTGCTGATAAACAAGTGTTAAGGTCTGTGTCGGGTTAATGGCTGCTGAAATTGGTGAGTTGGAGAACAGGTTATTCACTGGCAATGTTGATGTTGCACAGGAAGTCAAATACACAGCCTTTGTCTCTCTTTCTCCTCAACATACTCAAATACACACAATGACATAAACAGGCTATCTATGGCAAACAACATAGCCATCTGTTGAATATTTGATCAGAGACCAGCGCAGCCTTAATAATTTAGCAACAGGCCTTTGCATGACTCTCACTGCTAGTGAATGTTGGGTCCACTTGGCACACTAGGAATCAATTCTGCCACTTGACTAGAAACTATTCAACAGCTGTCTAAATCTGATATCATTATATTTTACAGGCATGCCTGAATACCACCTACTTTACATTATGGAAGATGATTTATTGCTGCAGATGTGTTTGGTAGTTTCATGATATACTGATAATCCGCTCAATGAAATTATAAAGTACTAAAACCGGCATGAAAATATTAAACCTATTTAAGCTCTCTGTACTAATTTTGGAACTAAAAAAGGGTAATTCCTGTAGTCTTAAAAGCAAATATTTTCTTAGTGAGTTGAAGTTTTTTCTTTCATACTAAGAGTTTTAATATCATGTACTGTAGTAGATTAAAACCCTGTATCCTTTGCGATTTACTTAAAAAAATGTTATACCTAAACTATTCTTCAGTTGTTAATCTGGGATGCTCCTTTTATACCCTTGTTTTGTGTTACTGGCCTTGACAAAACTTTTTTACTCTTTGAGCACATATGTTCACCATAAATGATCAGTAATAACGAATCTTCTCTATTTCATTTTGAATAAGATACGAATATTAATTTGAGGCATATTGTGGGCGTACTGTAGTGATAATCCTTGTGTCATGGCTGGATCAGTTTAAGTCACGGGGGGGGGGGGGGGTAGTGGACTGCAACGGTGATGTCCGGTCAGCTTGGTGTCTTGGCCGGTCAGGAAATAAACCGGATGAATAATACACAGTGTCGACGGTCACATGTCGTGCAGCGGGCTCCTGAATGATTTAAAGCTTTTTACATCATCAGCCTCACCCTCCCTCCCGCTCTGTCTGCCGCTGATGCACCGCGCAGCCCGGAGATGCTGCTGCTGATGCTGGTGACCGACTGCAGCATCCGACATGGGTATCCTCTAATCCGGCCGTGCCACAGTGAGTGTTTTTCCTTCGCTTTTCTCCCCTTTGTTCTCCTTGCCATCGTGTTATCTTAAACTTGATCACCTTCCACCCTCCTCCTTCGTTTATCACCTATCCACCCCTCCTCTTCACCCACCCTTTTTTGTTGTCTTCCTTTGTGCAGTTTTTTCACGAGTGATGGCGCATTATAACGTGGCGGAAACCGTGCGTCTTTCCTATAGGGAGTGTGTTTATGATTTCGCGGAGTGGACGGAATGGTCGGTCAATGGTCCCGTCCTGTCACCTTAACGGTGAGCGTTAGAAACAAGGGGGGAGGCAGAGTTTAGGGCGGGTATCGCTTCTCCCAGCGGACTAGAGCTGCAGGAGGCTATGCTTGGAGGGTCGAGAGGAGGACAGGGCAAGACAAAGTGGCGACTTGGACCCAAATGAAAGAGGGTGGGTTCTTTAATTGAGAACATTTGCAGTTTTTAGTATGTATGCGGTTATTACCTAGACTGTTGGCTCAGTGGGTGTGTCGGAGAAAGAAAAGATTACATAATTAGAGTTAGACTTGATCTTTATGATCAGGGCAGGGTAGGAAAAATAAAGCTGGACATGTGGACATTCTATCTATCTATCTATCTATCTATCTATCTATCTATCTATCTATCTATCTATCTATCTATCTATCTATCTATCTATCTATCTATCTATCTATCTATCTATCTATCTATCTATCTATCTATCTATCTGTCTGTCTGTCTGTCTGTCTGTCTGTCTGTCTGTCTGTCTGTCTGTCTGTCCAGTAAAGCAAACTACTATGTTACTTGATTCATGTGTGTGTCTGTGAGGACAAGAGGACTAAAGCTTCAACCAGTTCAACTAGGCTAATCCCTAATGACATGGCCAGATCTCTCTCTCTCTCTCTCTCTCTCTCTCTCTCTCTCTCTCTCTCTCTCTCTCTCTCTCTCTCTCTTTCTCATTCTTTCTCTCTCATTTGCCATAAGGCCTTGTCTCATTTTTCTGCTCTTAATTCTTTAAAAAACACACTTGTGGTGTCGTGCTGTCCATGGTGCTGAAAGCAGTCGTCTGCAGATGGCTTGCTAATACGCTGAAGCTTGATGGCCCTGTCATCGCTCAACAGGTGCCTTTTACTGCTACAGCTACACAGAAATAAGAGAAGTTGATTTCAGTTGTAACTCTGTCATTTAAAACGGGTGTTGTGATTGCATGCACTCTGAGTTTTTCTCTGAAATGGCATGCTCCTGACACAGAAGCAATTAATTTGCCAACATGGAATTATGCAATTCAAAGGGCAGTGGGCATTGCAAAATTACTGCTTTTTAACACACATTATTTTACAGATTTTTGGGTTTGTGATACTGCTCTGAATTTCAGGATGTATCAATAAGCAAAAAATCTTGGGATGATTACCATAGAATCAAGCAGTAAAAATGTATAAATATTAATATCTGATCAATATTAATGCTTAATAATAAAGTATTAATAATAATTAATACTTTATTATTTCAAACAGAAAAATCTATGCTGGACAGGCAGTAAACGTTCAGAAGCTCCTAGCATTTAAGTCAAAAGCAGTCCATCCAAACCATTGAATGGACATCCGATAGGAAAATGAAAACCATGGTGATGCTGATGATTGAGTTGGTGAAAACAACAATAAGAAGTAGAAGCAGAATATTATATAACAGACCAATTTAGCAACTGCACTATGTCTGTCTGCATATCCCTCACACACTCTGTCAAACAGCCTCCAGGATATCCAGGTCTCACATTGGAGGATGAAGTCACATGTAGAGACACACCATAAGCTTGAGGGGCAGTCGTTCCTTGCTTAAGGGCACTTTAGCAGTAACAAAGGTCAAGAGTGGGGCATCTGCACCCCCCTCCTTTTATATTTCTTTTGCACTGGCTGAATATTATCATGTTGAAGAGATGTATTGAAATTGCAGCTGAATGAAGAGGATAAGGCACAACTCATTTGTTGGTGACGTTTATTGAGCATTTCTGTCTTTAGCTGTCTTCACAATTTAACTCCAGACAGTGTTAGAAGAATCACAGGACACAGCAGGAGGCTGTCTGCTTCAGATGTGTTCTCACTACTGGAAATAAAATGTTTAGGGTTGGGATGCACTTGCAGGAAGAAGGATATAAGATGGCTATTACTTGGCTCTGATTTCACTGGACTATTGTCTTCATCGATCTCATATTGGCACAATAAACTTGAAACAGATTTGTACTAGCGAGCTGACATGTCAAAGACTGCTTGATTACTAATACGACTGCTCTGTACATGTGCATTCTCATGCATACGTTGGATAATGTTTAGAGAAGTCGATATCTACAGTGCACATGTGATAATAGCTTTTATTAGATAACAATATTGGAGATGTGGCAAAGAAGGGGTAGAAAAATGGTTCCTTCAATGCAGTAAAGTAGTACGTTTAATAAGTGTTTAAAATATTTTGTATATTATTGTTTACTTATCTATTTATTTTGTCAGCCTTTAATGTATCTGCTTGTAATAATGCTAATCTAATGAAAACACTTTTTTGATGCCACATCTTTAGGGTACCATTCATAAACTCATATGGGTTTTTTCATGTGTTACGATTTCTTCGTGTTACAAATTTTAAACAACTTTAAAACAATTTTAAACAGCATACATAAACTAACAATGCGCTCTTAACCTAGACGATGCAATATTTGATTCATCTGCCATTTTCGGGTGCTGTAGCTGGGTTGAGCAGGCGACACATATGTCTTAAGGCCACTTCAGAGGCTTGTGGGTTCATATGTGCGCCGAGGCTATTTATTGCATGTCTCCCCACTGCTCTCTCCCAAGATTCTTGTCCTGCATCGACAAAGGCTAACAAATTGTCATTTTTTCAGTATCGATTAAATAAAACTAGCAAATGCTGAAACGTGTGGAAGTGCAAGTAAAAAAGGGATAACAAAATAAACGAACAGACTTAGTAATATCAGCTTGGCAGCAATATTAATCGAAAGCTTTCGGACTCTTGCCCCAGTGAGCAACTAGAGACTAGCTGGTCGTGTCAGATGTAGTAAGGCTTCAGCAATGAAACCCCTGAATCTAAATATTGCATTCACATAAATAATATATGTTTTATTTTCAATTTCAAAACCACACTGTCTTGCTCCTATTCAAGGCTTTAGATGCAGGCAGGAACTATGTTACTGCAGAGGTTATGAAATGCTACTGGCCTCTCATTCATTTTTATTAGCAATAATAGGCGCTGACAGAAGAGTTGTGAGTGTGTGTGTGCGTGTGATAGATACAAGACACATACGAAAAAGGGAATTGATATTTATTTTTAAAATCTTTATTTGCCTTCAACACAAAATATTTCTGGTATATTGCAAATAACTACTTTAGAATAGAATATGAGCAGCACAGTGATGCACTGTTAAGCACACAACAATAGAGTTCTGGATTTGAATCCAGGAGCTAGCTGCGGCCTATGTGGAGTCCCTGTGCTCTCACTTTGCTAGCCTGAGTATCCAGGTACTATGACTCACAGTCAGTTGGTCAGTCAATTCTTAACTGACTGTAGGTGCAGCTGTGAGTGTCTTTCTCTCTTTGCAGCAGTAGACAGATGACAGGTACAGGTACACCTGAATTGGATAAGAGGTTAATTGATTTATTGAGATTGATTCTTTAGAATAGGTGATGTACTAATTTCTATACTGTAAAATATAGCTGTGACTAACCAAGAGAAAATCAGACACGTAAACATCAGCTCTTAATTTTATGGCCTCCATCACCCTTCCTCTATGAGATGCTGCTCAGCACTGACGTCAGTGAGTCTGCTTGCGCATAAAGGCTAATATAATCAGAACACACACACACACACACACACACACACACACACACACACACACACACACACACACACACACACACACACACACACACACAGAAAAAAGACTTGAAGGCCAGTATGTTATCTGATCTCTGATTTGAGAAAGTGACTGCTTATTTAGGAGCAGATTTGCATAAAAATAGGCTTTTTCTACTTTTCTTTTCACAGGCTTCACTTGCAATTTTGAGATCGTTCCTAAAAATGGGTGTACGGAATCACACTAAAGCTAAAAGCTGCCACTTAAGCATATGTTTCTAAGCTGGAGAAAAACACTTTGCTAAAAGGTAGCTGATGAATATAAATGGCTGGATCATGCAGTTTTGTAATCTGTATAAAAAAGTCTTCACACACTGATGTATTTGCCACTTTCAGACACAGCACCCATTTCTTCCACTCAAGGTTTGCCTTTCAAAAAACAATTGGCTCCCATTATTTAAAAAATCAATAAAATAGTGAACCAAGGCATTCTGTTCCACTGACAAATGCAGTCAATGATTTTGGAACTTTACAAAGTAGCTTCAATCTGTGGAATTGGTTGTGTAGGAATGATTGGATGCCTCTGGGGCTCTGTCCTATTTCTACCCCGAACAGTCCTATTGCCCCTCATTTTCCCTTCATTTCAGTGTTGCCCAGGGTATATTGGAAAACAGCAACAAGAAACAGTTAACTAACCTAATATTTGCATCTTTACATCAAAGAGACAATAGTAGCGCAATACAGGAATGTAAAAAAGATCTCTGAAAATAGCTCCATATTATAAAACGATATTAATACAATGCTGTCAGAAACGTATTCCTCAATATGATGTATTTCATAAATAAATGTTCACCCCAAAAACAAATGAAAGATCATTAGTTAAATGCTTATAAATGTATTAATTTGACTCAGTTTGTCTCGCTTTTTTACAATATCAAGTCAGTCACTCCTCAAAAATTGCATTGGTCTGTTCAAAACTGTCACCACTGACCATTAAGAAAGGTCAAAGAAAACAAAGCACAGAACATCATTCAGTCTTGTTTAACTTTGAATCTGGCATTTATTCGTGTGTTAACTTTAAAATGCAAGGTTGTTTTCCACTAATTTGGTCAATTCAATTTATCCATTTGCTTTCTTTGGGAAAGTACCCCAAGGCTTTCCTTTGAAAGAAGTCAGAGAAACACTGCCAGAGAGAGAAGGGGATGAAATACACCTGGGAGTGCGGAGTGGTCGAACGGGTGAAAGTGGAATCGAAATATAAAAGACTGTCAACTGGCAGAGGACTGTTTCGACATGGTGAGCAGTGCACACAACAGGCGCTACATTCATTTAGTGCTGAGCGGTATGAGATGACAAACAATTCTCTGCACTGTCGGAGCTGAAATGGGAATATATCAGAAAGGAAATGTGGAGATTAGAGAGGGTTGTGTTAAAGGCATGGTTTATGATAGATGTATTGTCAGTGATATAGAATTCTGACTGAGGAACTACAGAGTGACAATCCTGGACACAGTTGGGAGTATATTTGTATATTTTTGTATATTTTATTTATTGTTCACTCTATTTAATTTGTAAAATATGTGTATACACACACACACACACACACACACACACACACACACGTAGAAAAATATTTAGTATACACATCCAGAAATGCATATACTATTATATATTGTACATATATTTATTAGTTTCAGATGTAGCCATTCTTGTATTTTGCTTGTTTACATTATTATATTTTGCACAACTCTGTTGCTTGTGAAGCTCGCACACAAGAATTTCACTCACATGTACTGTACCAATGTACCTGCACATGTGATGTGACAATAAAAGTGATTTGATTTGATTTGATTTGATTTGAGAGGGATTAGCAAATTGGACATATAGTGACAATACTGTGAGGAAAAAGCATCATTTGGCTGCCACAGGCAATATTTCCTTTCCCATTGGTTCAGAGTGTTACCAGCGTTTCATGGTTTTGGAGTTATTTGTCAAAGAATTACTCAGCAGGGCACGCCTAAAGTCTGCCACGGAATCAACAAGCCAGTTTTAGGGCCAGGTCTTCAGTTGAAGTTTTAACATTAAGGGAGTCACAACTGGGGTAAGTCCCTGAGTGTGTCAGATGGCCCTGTTGTTTCTTTAGGGCTTTAGGCCACATTGACAGAGATGTCATTGATATGGCTGGTTAAGCACAGAGCCAGAGGGAATGACAGCACTGTTTTTGTTTATCTTGCAGTGTAGAAGCAGATCCATTTTGCTTTAGGCTCCAGGCCCCGACTGTGCTACATTAGGGGAAGATAGATGAGGATGTAGCATTGCAAACTGTGAGTGGAGCAGACCAGCTGACAGGTCAGTCATGCAGAGCAATTGGTCTGTACCTTTTTGGACTAGTGCCAGGAGATTCCACACTGTAAACTTTTGATAGATAGGCATTATATGTCTTAAGTTGACTGAGAAATGGAACATTTCCTCCCTGTGTTTACTGGTTTCTTAGAAATCTAGAATATGCCTCAACAGGTTTAAGGTTAATGGTTAAAATTTGCAGCGATTATAGTCCAGGTAGTCATTAAAAGAGTAATCCTGTGAGACAGCCAAAAAATTGATTCCAGTACTCTAAAGGAATAGAAATTCCAGTAACGTGGATACTATATACATAACCTGGAAACCTCGAGACATTTAACCACTCATTGGTTTATACAGTACATTAGTTGTGTTTTTTTTTTTTTTGGCTTGTTTAAGAAAATCTTTGCCCAATCTACACTTGGACACAGATTTCTTGTGTTTTCCTGAATCTTAATTAAGGTTCAGCAGCATCTTCTACGAGCATGCTGTTTATTTACACTGTGAGCCGAGCCCATTTCAAGTTCCAAGGCCACACGGTCTGTCTTAATTCTGTCTTGTGCTCCATAATCATAACATTTTTATGAATGAATTAACATATTAAAAATCACAAGATTAGAATCAAAAGATAAGAAAATCGTGAATAAGAGTTTTTCTGTAGTAACAGATGAGAAAAGCATGGTAGGTGGCTCTTTTCTTAGTGATCTTAAACCAGATCTTGATGCGTGAGTCGTACTTATATTAACACATAATACAACATGCTAAAAAACAAACACCAAAAAAATTGTTTTGATCTAAATGTAGTTTATCAGTTATTACCATAAAGTCAAGCTAAATGTTTACTGTGGTTTTTTCCAAGTAAACAAGACAGCAAAAATATAGATAGTCTTAGGATAGTCCTGTTGTCTACACTTCAAATATAGGCGATCAGAATGTATATAGCTCTACATTTAGAGCTATATACATTTTATATGTGCTTCTACATATGAAATAGCTTATAAAACATATCATAACAGCATGAACAAATAAAGATATGTACTTAAGTGGCTCTTGTGCACTGTGTGTGCACCATTACTTTACAATATGTTATTTACCCCTTGATGAATGATGACGCCTTTTCCCCAGGTAGTCTCATCCTGTGTTTAAGCAAAGAAACATTTTTCATGTGTCTTCATCTGCCTGAAATAAACAGTGGGTCGGCAATTGTATTATTATGAACTGAAAATTTAATTAGTAGATATCAATCCAACAAACATCGTTGGATCATGATCTCTACCGGGCCCCAAAACCATATAATTTCAACCAGTTGACCGATGGATTCACACACAGGACCTTCTCTCTGTGATGCAACATTGCTGGACATTGAACCACCAAGTTTAAATCTCTTTAAATTAACCATATTTATCTGCTCTTCTTAAACCTTTAGTCAGTTTATTTTACAATATAAACCAGAGGAGCATGAATTGAGTGTTACCTAGTTATTTTAACGCATGTGCAGTTTTCTTTGTCTTTGCTCATGAACTGACCATATTGATATGCTGTGTCTATTGCACTGGTGGTCATTTAGTTTTGTTTGACATTAAATAAAACAAATGATGTATGATATTAGCATATTCCTGCTCGATGAAACTCCAGAAAATCAAAGTTCATGTATACAGTAAAAAACAGCCTTTGGTCGTACAGGGATAGGTACAGTGTGACTGATGAGCCAGACAACATAATCAACCTGGCAGGTGGCAATTTCTCTTTTATGTCAGATTCATTGGGCTTGTCAGACAGGGACACTGTGGCCGGGGAGCCAAGACACTAAATCAGCCACACTGCCACCAAGATCAGCCATGCAGAGGAAAATGAATTTAGGACTTCCACTTCCACGTTAAAACCTTCAGTTACTGCTGATATTTATTGATCTGCTGACTGGGTCATTGTGCTTTTAGCACAATAGCTTTGCTCCCAGGTACGAGACCTATAGGAACTCATGAAAAATAGAGCTGGTTTATATAGACCAGAATATATTTAATAATAATGTATGACTAAATGGAATTAGCTGTGATTAAATAAGAGGGTATTTGCTATTAGTCATAGTGATTGATAGTAATACATTATTGTGTTCAAGACTCGATGGGGCTCTAAGCACTGATGTGTAACACTCCACAGAGGCTAGCCTCATAACTCTTAATACTGAGAGGCACTAATATGGAGATATGCACATACACACATGAATTATGCATAATAATATTTTCTCTTTTACATAAGTTGTTTGTGTGTCCGTTTGTTAAGCTAAAATGAAATATAATTTAGCATTTTTATATACTGCTATTTGCTAATTGTGCTAAAACAAAAGCAATTGCAAAGTGACAGACTTGCTCACTTGTATTTTACATTAATTTCTCTTTCAAAAAAACATCCAAATCATCAGTGACACTGACATCGAGTGTGTGATAAAACGGAAAACAAACTCACACAAAAATTGTAATTTCCCTGACTCAGGTGCTCTACCAAGAACTGCTTCCTGTTCTGTCTGCAGGATGTGAGAATGGGGCCAGGGCAGCATGCCAGGTCTAATTTTTGTGGAGGCCAGGGCCATGCATTGCAGACTGGTTTCCACGTCAGTGTTGAGTGAATTAGAAGTGCTCTCAACTTTATTAAACCACAGCAGCTCTTACTGTAAAGGCAATGAGAGCTCAATCAGGTTATTCATCCAGTTAATTCAGACACAGGCAGGGGCGGACACAGAAACAAGCTTAGTCATGGCTGATTAGACACAAGTATAGATGTTCTGACAGCTCTCTTATCTGGAGAGGAAACACACTAATGTTAAGATGCTAGAGGTGGCTGTGGTGATTATGATGACAGGGATTTAACTATTGATCTTTATACATCTGCGCAAATGGGTGTTTGTTTAAGCGTGTAAAATTATGGAAGAAGAACAAAGAAGTGTCTAGTTCAAAAATCCATTAGAGTGTGAAACAGTTCCTCCCATGCTGGGAGACGAAAGCGATGCTTTTAGCTCTTTGTGTTGTGCACATTACACATTTCTTGATACGTACGTGTTAATTTCCAAGATTTCTTCCCCTGCAGTTCAGTGACAGAAATAATTAGATCAACTGATGAAAAGATATTTAAATAATAGGCAAAAATCTAAAATGTATTGCCTGCAACCACACTCTATTAAATAATTTAGTAGCCAGTGTCACCACTGGCATTTTAGCTTCTGCACTGTACTCCGAAGAACAGCAGTGTCTGTCTCTGTTAGAGGTGCTCAGATTTTCTTTTGGATGCTGTGATGATGCACTCATTACTAATGAGGGAGGTTTTGGTTTTCATTATATAGGGTGATCCAGAAATTTGCCTCCTGGTTACAGACTCTCATTGATCCATTCATCATGCCACCTGCTAGAAAGCAAAGTGTATTTCTTTACCATAAAAAGGTCACACAGAGAACATCAACAGGACACTTTATCACATAAACCTTTAACCCAGGAACAACTATTAGCAAGATGAAGTCATTTTTCCAGAGCAGATGGAACACCTGCTGCCACGGGGCTTTGTGCGGCTCTGTTTTGTTGATCTAGAGTACGACTGTTCAAATAGCTCGCACTCAATGCAGGACAGGTGGTGGTCATCATCAATGAAAACTGGCCTAGAATATTTAAGTGAGCAGATGTTCTGAAAAGCAGAGCACTTGTATGATCTGATTAAAGATATAGACTGATGAAAGGTTGTATGTTTATGTGTGGCACTTACTCTAGTACACACAAAATGGAGCGTATGTCTTCCTAATCTGCCACTTTTATGACATTTTTGAAACTGGCTGAATGTGATTGAATTCATGTATAGGTATCATTGTTTCAAATTTAAGGTATTAAGGTCTGGCTGGCTTGTCTGGACACTCATGTTCCATACACGCGCGCACACACACTCATGAACCCGCACATACACACACATTGATTGACAAAGCAGAGCCAGGTGATCAAAGCTTAGTGCACTAACGAAACCAGATTTGCTGTTTTTCAGTCTGCTCATCATCCTCATTCTTTTCTCCTAATGTGTTCATCTTCTTCTGTCTTCTGTACACACACACACACACACACACACACACACACACACACACACACACACACACACACACACACACACACACACACACACACACACACACACACGCACAAGTATTGAGCAGTATTACGCTCAATTTAAATTTTCTTATTTCTTATTGATTGCTTCTATGAGATGACGGAAATAAAATCTTGTTTCCACAAATATCAGGTTGTTTGTCCAGTGATTGTAACACATAGCTCACTTGTGCGTCACATTTTGTGACTGCGTCATTCATTTAAGTACATTTTCATATAAAACATAAATGGCACTAGAATAAATGAGTTTTTATTGCAGTAATCTACGATAATTGAATAAGATGTCATCATTTTATGTCTGAAGAGCAATAAAAACTTTTGTTAGAATGTGTGTGCAAATACAGAATAGAAGCAGAATTTCATCTACATGCCCAGGAGTAAGAACTCTACTGATCAGATGCTCTTAAACGTAAATTATTATATATGGTTATGACTGGAAATTTCTGAATTTTAATTTCAGAAGGGTTCTGCACGTCATTTATAACTACAGGGCTTCATACCAGCTCCATTAAGGAAAATCCCTTTTGTCAGAATTTAAGAGGTACCGCCCCACCCAGAGCTAACCACCATGCTCAAAGTGAATCACCTTTTAAGCTTTCTATACTGCTGCACATGTAATACACCCACTAAGTGCAGTGACAATAGCAGCCCCACTCTATCTGGTTAAACAGCTGAGTAATTGCAGTCATCATTTGAGTGGCTTATGTTATAGTTGAGGGCGCGCAGTGTGGGTCTGCTGAATGTAAGTGTGTTTGTTCAGTAACTTGAATTTGTTGTTTAAAGTAGATGAATGGTGAGTGTTAGTTCATTGCTGTTAAGAGAGACAGAGGTGGACTCGGCTACAATTGATGGCTTTAATAGCTCTCTTTTCAACAGCATCTCTAATCTGTTACTCACTCGACTCAGCTAATGCTTTGTTTAAACGTGGCAGGAAAACCTGCATTACAGCAGCACTAGGAATTTACATAGTTGCATTTGAATTATTCCGATAAATTCTACTTATACTGAAAGGAAAAAAAAACATTCAGCCCCTATGATTGCCATGGCTTTGCATGTAATATTTTTTAGCTTGTTTTGAAGTAATGCATCATATAATATGGCATTTATTTATGTGAAAACACAGGCTAATAAATTAAAAATAATTATGTAAAAAGACCCCAGTATTATTTTCACATGAGAGTAAAATGTAAATAAACGTGTTAAAGATTTCATTCTGAATTTTAATGGAGTGATCGTTAAGTATGGCGAAGATGTTGTAGTTGAAGTACATTGCCTCTGATTCTACAGTTATTTATCAGCAAACACAACAGAAGAGGTTTTGCCAAGGTTTAATATTGCTATCTCTCCCCCTTACAAACAAAATAAAATGTCATTAGGGCTGTCACTAATGAGCTTTGCTACTATAGCGACATGGCTTTGGGGAGAGGATTTCTAATTAGCTGTTTCCTCATTCAGGTACACCTCATTTGTGGACAAACTTGTAATACATTTCCCCTTTTGAACTAATATGTCTTGGCATGCATACTCCAAAATAAGCATTGTGTCAGATGAATAATAGTAGGCAATGGGCTGTGAAATGCTGTAAAAATAAATTATCCCTCTTGTGTCTTTCAGATTACTTTCTCTCTCACTATGTGGGGAAAAACTGACGTGGCATTCTACTGAGCCTGAAAACAGAGGCGTGGACTGCAAGACAAAATCAGATTTTCTTCATTTATTTGGATTAGGAATAATTCCTCACATCTGCACATCTTCTTGAAGAACTCATTCACAGAACTTAAGGAAAAACACTGGTCAAACAGTATCTTTCGCTACTCCCCATTGGCTTTCAATATGAGTGGTCTGGTAGGGAAGCTGGATCCTCGCAGGATACAGTGGGGGTCGACATGGAACACCTTTGCATCCCGTGTCCTCAGGACCAAGCCTGTGGAGTCCATGTTAGATTCAGCCATATCGGGTACAAGCTCACATGGAACCAGACTGGCCCGGGTTTTGTCTACGGTGGACCTAGTGTCGCTGGGTGTGGGCAGCTGCGTCGGGACGGGGATGTATGTGGTCTCTGGACTGGTCGCCAAGGAGATGGCTGGCCCTGGGGTCATTGTGTCCTTTATTATTGCTGCTGTTGCCTCCATTCTGTCAGGTGAGACTAGAGCTATGCATGCTCATTTATGCAAGGCTTCTCTAATCACATAAATACCAAGGGGACAATAGCCGCAGTATAAAGGTTGCTGTCCTTCTTATTACCATTAAACTGGTAAGATATATTTGAAAAGCCTTTTAATACCTATGTAATTATTACAAGGGCAATGACATTATAGGGGCACAGCTATAATAGGTTCAAGAGATAGTAAAATATACTTTAATGCTCATATCAATAGTTTCAATTCAGCCTTTCACTCTAGTGATAATGCAGTCAAATCACTGATATGTGTCTGAATTTATGTGTGTCTAAATTGTACTCCTCTTCCTGTCTCCCCCACAGGAGTATGCTACGCAGAGTTTGGTGTCCGTGTGCCTAAGACCACAGGTTCAGCCTACACATACAGCTATGTGACAGTGGGGGAGTGTGTGGCTTTTTTCATCGGTTGGAACTTAATTCTGGAATATCTGATTGGCACAGCAGCGGGGGCGTCAGCTCTCAGCAGCATGGCGGACTCACTGGCCAATCACACCATCAGTAACTTTATGATTTCACACATTGGAACACTCAACGGCTTAGGTAAGTAGCACAAAGATGCAGTGCTATGACAGCTTTGATACATTTTCTCTCTGGTTCTAATTTTCTCAGGATTGAAATTCATTCAAGTATTGTGTAAAGTACTGCAGGTTTACTGTGAATGCTTTATTCAGTGTTATCTTTACAATATTTCAGGGAACTGAAGCCAAAGTGCTTCTTAGAAATCACCTGTGAGATAATTTTCTTGAAGGCACATTTTTAAAGGCATTAAGAAGCAGGGTAATTCATTTAGAATCGACATCTTATCAGCAATCAGCTACAGTTAGTTGTTTTGGTTCAGCTGTCAAACATGTTTGCTTTAATGGTAAAAACATGCATTGACCCAAGTGACTTTTGGAGAGATGTTATCTTTTTTCTCCCTCCCCACTCTCCTCAGAAGGTCAGACAGAGCTCTGTTCCTTTTGCTGTAGTTGTAGTTAAGACAAATACTTCCTCTTTGAGGTCTTGAACAGACTTTGACATTTAGACTTTGAGAAGTACATTTAATAAATCCAGCCTTTGCTCTGCTTCCGTATTTGCACACTAACACGACTTGCTCCTAAGAGTCATAATTTACTTTATCAGTGTGGAATAGAAGCGCAGCGCCATTTCTATCATACAAAGGATCTCCCATTGCCTTGATAATCACAACACATCTTTCAAATTTTAATAAAAACACCAAGATAAAAATGCTTACATTATCTCAGAAACCATTCAAACCATACCAATTTATTTTTCCCAGGAACATCCAAAGAATATTATGCAGCTTATCTTGGAAGTCATACTGTCACGGAAAGTAAAAGCAGGCACATCAACTTGAATTCTATATAACACAGTTTTCCATAATCTTACCATGAGGAGGATGCCTGCTTATCTTGTGCAATGCTCCAGCTGATGTGTGTGCCAGCTATGTTTCTATCTGGCTGACACTGCCTCATCAGTTGCTTCCTGTTAGCCTTTGAAAAAGTGATGGTAGTGATCACATGACAAGTGTCACGGCCAGCCGTTCCAAATGATCACGGAAAGCTGATGTTTCCTTTTCCTGTTGGAGAGAAATGATTGTTTCTCCACACCCAAGGGGAAAAAATGTGAAATCTAACTAAAATATATCTCATTCATTTCCAAATACACACAGGCTGAGTTCTTGTGGAACATGTGCATCTAAAAATTTGTTGCCGTAATGGTCAACTGGGTGGGGTGTATCTAATTTAGGAATGCAGTACTTCACTATGACGACTTATCTTACAAAAATAGCTCAGTTGATGTGCCAAATCTAAAGGTGTTTCCAACTTTCTGTTGCCAAGAAATTAAACAGAGTTGGAAAGTTCAATTTTTTATTAAACCATGGCTTTGGGTGTTTTATTGGACCATTGGGGAATGTCCTGTGAATTACACATGAATTCACTGGAATACCCTTGGATAATTATCTACACATACTCCAACATACTCTATGAGAGCGGCTGAAACTCTTGGAAACAACAAAATAGTCTGGGATTATTTATTCTGATTAATAGTTGTGGTCAAATGTTTACATAGAGTGATCATGGACATGATTTCATATCGTGGAAAGTTTGAGCATTTAATGATTACTTTGAACAGTTTCTGTCTATGTGGGTTCTCAGTAATCTCTTAGATGAGAGGTGAAACATCATTTAAAAAACAAAAACAAATGCAAGTCACCTTCCTTTTAGCTCTTTAGACTTTGAACTGTTCTTTCTCTTGGTAAGAATAATTGTACGTCAAACATCTTTCGTGACAGATTCCATGATCATCACTTCAAATAATTGTACATAAGTAAAGTTATTCAGATGGGCCACCACTTTGTCAAAGTCTGAAAAAAAGGTCCAAACTGTCACCCTCAGATGAGAGAAAATTGGTTAAGACATGTGGAGCAAGCCAGGAACCACTGAGGCCTTAACCACTTAAGCCTGCCATGAACTGGAAACTGCTGGAATACCAGGGTAACAGTTACATCGCCATGGACTGAAATGGTGATGACCTTGAAAAGACCCTTTTCCAAAGTTGACACCTTTAGGCTCAACTTAAATTTTCAGCTGCCCACATGGATAAGCTAAATTTCTTATAGAGAAAGGTTTGATGGTCAGGCGAGACAAAGATTGAACTATTTGGCCACAATGACAAGAGTTATGTTTGGAGGAGTAAAGATGAGGCTTTCAAACCTATGAACATGCTCTGCATCTCTGCCACTATTGTATTGGTACAATGCACTAAATGGATGGAATGATACAGAAGGAAGAAGCTTCTTTATGCTTCTCCTCAAAATCCATCAACTTCACCTCAGATCAATAGCTAGATGACACAAATGGGTGTTCCAACAGATAGATCAAAACTGGTTTTGGAATGGATAAAGCAGGCTAATGTTAAGCTTCTGGAATGACCTTCCCAAAGCCCCAGTCTCAGCCCTTCTGAAAATGTGTGTGCTATGCTTAAAAGCCGGGCCGGTGCCAGGAAACCAATTCTGCCAAGAAGAGTAGTTAAATATCCAGCCAGAATTATGCCAGAGGCTTGTCGATTGATACTAAAAGTGTCGGGTTGAGGTGAAGAGTGGTACATTTGAAGTTGTATGTTTGACCCTGTGTGGATTACAGAAAATCCAAAATGAATTCAAAATGTTGAACCCGGTTCTTGATTTTAGATGTATGTTGTACAATTATTCGACCCTGGAAAAAGAAAAATTCAGAGAAATTATTAAAAGACCAAATTTGCATTGACATTTATCCCATTAATGATTGTACTTTATGTGTACTTCTGATAAAAAACTATATTTAGTTAAACTGATTTGACAGCGCTTTGGAACTAGCACCAATAATGTGAGGATTTTCTACTTTTCTTTTTAATTTGGCGTTAATCAGACAAAATAAGAAAACGAAAAACATTTCTCTGAGAAACCTGCTTAACTGTGAGAGGACTTGTTCTTGTTCTGACAATTTAGTATTTTCTTGAAAAAATAACAAAGCACTTACTCAAACAGTTTTACGCCAAACACACAGGAAAATGGATATATTCATCTTCAGCACCACAGGGTGACAGCACTTTTATGTCTTTCTGTGTATTCAAGCATGCGTGTTTCCTCTCCAGGTAAAGGAGAACAGTCCTACCCAGACCTACTGGCACTGCTGATAGCACTGCTGGTGACAGTGATAGTGGCTTTGGGAGTGAAGAACTCTGTTGGTTTCAACAACGCATTGAACGTCATCAACCTTATAGTGTGGGTGTTCATGATGATCGCTGGCCTGTTCTTTGTAAATGGGGAGAACTGGGACGAGGGGAGATTTCTGCCTTTCGGCTGGTCAGGGGTATGCATCCGAATGTATATATAAACACACACAATAAATAACAAACAAACAAACAGAAACCCCCCTACCATCAGCAGGGTATCTGTGCTGTTTGGTTGTTTTCTTTAGGACATCCATCAGCTCTGTTTCCTCTGTGTTGCAGGTGATGCAGGGTGCAGCCACCTGCTTCTATGCCTTTATTGGATTTGACATCATTGCTACAACAGGAGAAGAGGCCAAGAGTCCCAACACCTCCATCCCCTATGCTATCACCGCCTCACTCATCACCTGCCTCACTGCCTATGTCTCTGTGAGTTAGCTTTATAACATATTGCATAAACAAACATGACCACTCTATTCTTTATATATCTATTGTTAAGTAATCGACAAATCTATTGTTATTCACACTAATAGTTTTGTGTATAACAAAGTAGAGCGTCATTCATGTTATGGTGGTTTCCGTTGATATATTTTGTAAAATGACTTAATTTAATTATAAACCTAAAGAATATTGATCACTTATCATGTGCTGAAATTCAGCTTTAGCTTCAGCTGCCTGCTCTCCCCCAAATGTTGACAAGTTTCCAATACACGGAATGAATAAATATGAAGATGCTGTATTTCAAATTTGTGGGTGTATATCTAATCTATGATCTCCACCTTTACAGCCCGTACAGCTTTCCTGATTACATAATGTGTGCTGGATGGTTGTTGCTATGGGTGCTGTGGAACAGCAGCCTATCAGATATAAGACGTTTTTCAGCATTTTGTGTGGCAAAGATTGCATCAACTTCAAAAACTCGAGTGCTTCTTTTTGAAATCCTTGTCTCTCTCTTTCACAGTCACATCTATTCCTCCACATCATCGCTCTCCTATGCACCAGCCTCTCTCTAATCTCCACCTTTCTTTGATCTCACTCACTGTAGGCTGCTTGGAATAACTTTTCTGCTGCTGTGAGGATCCCGTGGTTGCTGCTGTTCAATCTTCAGAAATCAGCTTAAACACATTACCTGTCACATCTTTGTGTGTGTGTGTGTGTGTGTGACATTGATTTTTGCAGTACATTTAAATCAAAGAGTTTGCAAGGCAAACTTATGCTTGTTTGTCAGTTTCTGAGCTTTTCATTCACTGTTAGTGATGACATATCTATCCTTGTACGGCCTTGCAATACTGTGGTCTTCAGTTTAGGTTGGGGCAATGAGCAGCAGGGGAGAGAATTGTGCTGATTATTTTTTCTGGGAAGTCCTTTGCTCTGGAGATGGGTAATATGAATTTGCCAACTAAACTTAGCCGACTGTGAGCTGAAGGGGACACTGAAAAATACATTTTGGGATCGGATTTGTGCTCTAAGCAAATATGTTGTTGTAGATTTGTTTTAGATTACTTTACCCCCTTATGACTGGTTCACACACAGTGTTAGCCAGTCTTTTCATACAGTAAATAATGGATGTTAACTTCCTTTCTGTAAGGGGTTAGTGCTTTTTATTATTATTACTCCCCTTCTGTAATCCGTTGATGCAAATCTATCTGATTAGCAGCACAGCATTTGTGACAGATGGCTCTGCATGATATCACACATCAGACACAGGGACACACATATTGAGTGAGGCACGAGTAATGACCACTTTGCATGTGATGGAGCATGCTCTGTGCTGAGCATATTAGCTAAGCAAAACTAAGCTCTAAGGATGTAGCTCAACTCTTTTTAGTATCTAGGGTCTAAATGTTGATGTGACTATAGGCTCTACAGAGTTACTCTGAGAAGAGCCTCCACAAGAAGTCGAATTAGTCTCTTTTCTGCAGCATCATCCCGCAGCATTAATACACTATAATTCTGGCAGCAAAAATCTAATATTTCTGCTTGTTAACACTGGTATTAAAGTTTCTCTGTACTTTAATAGATTCATGATGAGATTTTGATTTTATGGTGAGAACTGCAGTAAAGATTTCTTAGTAATAATCAACACTATGTTTGTTTTTTTTATTCCAGGTTTCTGTGATTCTGACACTGATGGTACCATACAATGAAATTGATGAGGATGCACCACTGATGGAGATGTTTGCCATGCATGGTTGTATGTTCGCAAAGTACATAGTGGCGGTAGGCTCTATAGCTGGACTGACTGTATCCCTCTTGGGTTCGCTGTTCCCCATGCCCAGGGTCATCTATGCCATGGCAGGAGATGGCCTGCTCTTTAAGTTAGTTCACACTGTACTTGCATTTTTATTTATATGTCATTCTTAATGATGTTTGCATATGAGTCTCATCTCATCTCTTTTTTATAGGTTCCTGGCCCATGTGTCTTCCTACACAGAGACCCCTGTTGTAGCCTGTGTGGTTTCAGGCTTTCTGGCTTCCTTGCTGTCCCTCCTGGTCAGCCTTAGAGACCTCATAGAGATGATGTCCATAGGAACGCTTTTGGCCTATACCCTGGTGAGTGTTGGATAATAATAATGGAAACATGTACATCATGAAGCTTACTCTCAATATTATTTAGATCAATTTTCTTTAAAGAAGTTTTTCCTTCCACATTGAGGGGCATCTGATTGTCTTTACCTTACAATATAAAGTGCCTTGAGGCAACTGTTGCTATTTGGTGCTATATAAATAAAATTGAATTGAACTGAATTGAACTGAATGCATTTAATATATCTGGATAAAGCCCTTGAGATGTATTTAAGGATGTCTAAACAAACATACTAGCAACAACTGCTAAGCAGAACAATACAAAGCCACAATCTCACTGTATTACACTGCCTTACAGAGATCAATTCACAGTATTTTGTAACCAGGGGGCATCCATAATCCAGCAACAATTGTTTTATAAGAACTAAGTGAAGATGCGTTGCTCAGCTTTCATCTCAACTCTAAGAAATTTATAGCCTGAAAACAGAAAGATTGGTGTTTCTTCTCCTAAGTAGCTATACATTCAGATTTGACAAAAAAGCACTGCTCTTTAAAGGAGCTATGAAATACTGCACACAATAACAGATACCTTGCTAGGAAAAATAATCTCTCTAGTGCATGATTTCCTATGATAACAGGATAGCTGTATGTGTTCATAGACAACAAATCTTAACAGAGTCACCAGTATGTACAAGACATGTGGGCATGTGTTTATCAGGCTCTAAAGATTACCTTCTACCCATGGCTGCACAACACTAGTTAGATGGTAAGCAGTTAACTAAGATAATAATGAGTCACTGATTTATGAACCAGTCAGTTTTTGTAAAAACTAATTATTGAGCTGTTTGTTTTGAAATAAAACATCCACACAATTCCTGTGGAATGGGAATGTCACTACTAAAAATGGTTTTGTGATGGAGCTCCTGTTTATAAATGACATGTGTTTTGCAGGTGAGTCTCTGTGTGCTTCTCTTACGCTACCAACCTGAGGGAGACATCCATGGTTTCGTGAACTTTCTCTCTGAGGAGCAGAATGAAAAGAGGAAGGAAGGCGTTCTGGCTGAGTGTGAGAAAGACGCCTGCTCACCAACCAGCGAGGCCGATGAGTATGGCGGTCCGCCCACTAACACCTGCGGAGCCAAAAACCTGCCTTCACTGGGTGACAATGAGATGCTGATTGGCAAACCAGATAAAAATGCATACACGGCCAATCACCCTAACTATGGTACAGTGGATATGACTACTGGTATTGAAGCAGAAGAATCAGAAGGTGGCCTGTCCCGGCGGTTAAAGAAGCTGATTGGACCACGCTACTACACCTTGAGGATCCGACTGGGCCTACCGGGAAAAATGGATAGACCGACTCCAGCAACGGGGAAAACTGTCACTGTGTGTGTTCTGCTGCTCTTCATCTTCATTTTTGCTTTCTGCTCCTTCATAATTTTTGGTGAGAACAAGTTAACAAACTCACACTCACATTTGTATGATTCAGGCACAGATTGGTCAACAAATAATAAAAGCGTTGAACTGAATTGAATGAATTATTTCTTCCTTTCAGGAGCTAGCACTATTGGGGAGGGTCGTTGGTGGGCCTTGCTGCTATTGATCGTCTTCATCATTATCATTGCCCTACTAGTCATCATCATCCTGCAACAACCAGAGAATCCCAAGCGACTTCCCTACATGGCACCCTGTGTGCCCTTCGTACCTGCTTCAGCCATGCTGGTTAATATCTACCTCATGCTCAAACTGTCTGCAATCACCTGGATACGATTTTCAATCTGGTGCCTCGTGGGTAAGTAAATGATGTTTTATTTGTTTGCTTTTAAATTAACTTTAAAACATTCGGAAAGTGTCATGATCCTGGGTCTGCTGACCCAGCGTTTTGTGTTTAGTTTATGTAGCCTTCAGGTTTCCTAAGTTTATCATTATCATGCCTAGGTGTTACTAGTTATTTTCCCCTCGTGTTTCCACTATGTTAAGTCTCCCCTGCTTTCATGTATTTTATGTCTGTGGCTTATGTTGTCAGTCCAGGTTGTCATGTTTATATCTCACTGTGTTTCCTGTTTTATTGTGAAGAGGTCTGGTGTTCTGTGTTCATCATGTTCAGTTTTACTCTCCCACTGTGATGTCATTATGTTCATGTGTGCCAGCTGTTTCCCCATGTGTTCCCACTTCCCTCATCATCCTGTGTGTATTTAGTCCGTGTGCTTTCAGTCATTTGTTGTCAGGTCGTCTGCTCATCCATGTCTCATCCCCAGGTACCCATGTCAGTTCACTATGGTTAAGCTTTTTCATGTTTTGTTATTAGTTCACCCAGTTTAGGTTATTGTTTAGTTTTCACCGATGCCCGATTATTTTTACCCTCATTGCTAGCCTCAATAAACGGCTTGTTTTGTTTATCCACACTACGTTTTGGTCTGCGTTTGAGTCCTCCTCTGCAACACATACGGTCTGCCCCAGCCAGACCGTGACAGAAAGAGAAAAGATAATGCTTTTATTTAGTCAGTTCCACACCTGTCAGTCATGTAGAAGGACAAGCAGGAACTTAATGAGACTTTTGTTTTAGTTTTGTCGTGTTTAATCACTATGCAGGTTGGTTGCTAAATTATTTCCATGTTGTATGCATGAAAATAATTCAATATAATTATAGAATGTAATGTATATATGTTTGGCAATGGTTTATATGAAAACTGGCTGCTTCCATCTCAATATAGCAGTGAAACAAAAAGCCAACCAAAATATTGCACTGTAAGCAATGACTCATGACAGTTGATACTTAGTGTAACGACTGAGTAATTAAAAATAACTATTTTTTAATTAAAATTTTGTGACCAATAAAGAACAGACTGTGTGTGACTTCTTGTTTGTTTTATTGTGGAAGACCTGGGGCATCTAACTTTCCTTTTCCTTCCTGCCTCAGTTGTATCTATCTGAGCACCTATTTTTGACTTGCCTCTATAGCTGCAAGAGTGAAAGGGAAGGTTTACAAGAAGGTAGTGAGACCTGCTTTGATATGTGGTTTGTAAACAGTGGCACTGACAAAACTTCAGGAGCCTAAGATAAAGTGGCAGGGATGAAGATGCTAAGATTTTCTTTGGGAGTGACCAGGATGGACAAGATTAACAATGAGGACATCAGAGGGACAGCTCATGTCGCAATAGCAAGGCTGAAATAGCTTGGGCATGTACACAGTACATGGTGGGTATACTGGACAAAGGATTTTGAAGATGAAGCTACCAGGCAAGAGGAAAGGAGAAAGACCAAAGACAAGATTCATGGCTGTAGTGAAGGAGGACATGCTTGTTGTTACAGAAAATGATTCTAGGGACAAGGTGAGATGGAGGCAAATGATCTGCTGTGGCAACCCCCAAAAGGATACGGCTGAAAGGAAAAGGAGAGTCCAACAGAGCTTTTAGGTTGATGGAGATTTTCCTTTTTTTCTGTATTTTTATTTAAGCAACTAAAATCATGCCCCAAGGTCTAATAAATATGATCCACTGGATTATGTATGTGTGAAAAATATTAACATGTTCTGTTCTTGTAGGTGTGCTCATATACTTTGGCTATGGCATGTGGAATAGTACTCTGGAAATCACAGCCAGAGAGAATGAGGTGCATGCTTCCACCTACCAGCGCTACGATCAAGGTGTTGACGAAGGCTTCTGCGGCTTCGAAGATGATTTCTACCCACCTACCACTGACGCCTGGGGTGCGCCAGACGGGGCATCAGGGCTAACCTCGCCCCCTGTGGCAAAACCTGAAAATGATGGGATGCCATCGAAAAGTGGAGGCAGAACCATTGCCAATCATGGCCTCGCGGAGGAGGATCCAATGGATTTCTAAGGGACTGACTCTGCGTTACCCTGAATGTACTGCCTTGTCTGCTGCCTGGGGGATGGGTGGGGAAGAATATGTGAGTGCACGAATGACTGTGTGTGTGTGTGTGTGTGTGTGTGTGTGTGTGTGTGTGTGTGTGTGTGTGTGTGCGTGTTCATGCCAGCATGTGTGTTTTTTTGTGTGTCCAACTCTTGGGCTAGATTGTTTGTTGGCAGTGGAACTGCTTTTCTATCACTTTATTCCACCGTGCCTGGCTCCCCCGCTTCCACAGAAATTTAGATGTCAAGGTCGTGAGTGTCTTGACTCATTTTCTTGTTATTACTTACTGGAATCCACATGCCACACAAAGAAAGGCCAGACAGAAAAAGTGCAGATGTAGCAAGAGATAAAATACAATGTGGCTCTTTGAACTCTGAACCAAATGAGAGTGTCTGTTAAGCAATTTTTTTAACTGTTTATTTCTCGGAATTACGAGATACAATAGAGGAGAAGGCAACGAGATGGGGCAGATGAATCAGCATGTCCCATCCTGTTTTAACAGACAGGCAGGAAGGTTAGATGACAGCACGGCAAGCCCAAATGACTTCCTGTGGACAGCTCTGGTTTTCTCCGTTCATTCGGAATTTTCAACAGAAAGCAAAAGTGCTGTGCATACCCTCAAAATAATAATAAAAAACCGTTAACCCTCAGTGTTATTTCATGCTTTAAATGTTTCCCTGACCCCAAACATCTAGCCCAAGTGATTCTGAGGTGAATGTGGGAAAGGGTGTCGATGTTTTCTGTCACAAATATTACTTGGACTTTGCTTGCAATAGTGCCTTCATCTACTGTATGTGTACGTGAGTTTCTGATTATGTCGGTTTTCTACTTTAATTTTGCCTGCGTGTGTATTTGAGGGTGTACTGCATGTACACTCAAAATCCACCTTTACATGGGTTATTATATTTGTGTTCGTATAAAGTGTGTTCTTCAGATTGTTTTACTCTGTATGTATAGATATATTTTCCCACTCTTCCCCAGCATGAAGCTCAGCGTGAATTCACTTGCAACAAATCAACTCATCAGTATATTGGAAAATAGGAGAGAGTAGTCGATAGCAAAAGAGAATGAGCTGAATACTAACTGGTAACCACTATGGTTACTCTGAAGAAAGTCATGTTTTCTCCTGATTTTTTTTGCATGATAAGTTTACGATTTTATTTAAAATTCATTCAGAATGTTTTTTGACTTATGATCATCTGTTCTTTTTGCTTTCTTTTTTACCAAATGAAATGAAATCTAATCCTTCCTCTTCCTCCTTTCCTTTTCTTTCTTCAATTCCTCCTTCTTCTTCTTCTTCTTTGCATTTTATAAGGTTCCACAATTCCTTTCTTCTTCCAAACCAACTCTACCTTCCTCTCGCTGCCACCTCACCCTCGGCTTGATATCCATCGGGCCATGTCATCCACTTTAAGCCACAAGTGATAGAGCCAGGATTGGTTTTCAGTCAGGATTTGTAACAGCAATCTGTTCATGGCCTGTCGATCTATTAGCTCCTGTTTCGCTTAAGGGTGTCCGCTATCGCTTTTCTGATTTGTCACTGGAGCGTTTACTACACTCCCTGTGGTCCTGCTCCCACTTAGGCTCAAGCTGGTATGAGTGAACCTCACTATTTGGCCCTACTTTGTTTTTAAAGCATGTAGCTTGTGCTGAAGTCCCACTCTTCACATTGTACCTACATTGCTGGTGCACTCAGAAGAGCTTGTGAAAATCAGCTGGATCAGATAATGAGCCAGTGTGGTTTAACATGTAGGACAAGTAAGCTACAGCCAAGGTTAGGGGTTGGATTTCATAATTAGTATGTACTGCAAAGCATGTTTAAGAGTAAAACACTTTTAAACAAGAGAATACAAAGTGCTTTACATTGAAGGGATTGTGCAATGTATCCATTCATGGCACTATAACTGATTTTGGCATCAACCAAAGCACCCCCCACCCTTATAGGTGGGGGGTGCTTCTTCTATATAGCTGCTGCTGCTGTCTGCCCTGATTGTCCTACTTGTACCTTTTGCCCCTGTTGCTGCATCAGTCCCTTCCAGGGAAGCCTTATTTGTCTAATGCACTAAATCTAAGGATGCCACGCTATACCCCCACCCCACCTCTGCCCCCCTCACAACCATACACATTCCAAAAAACAAGAAAACAAAAATAAAACAAACCAAAAATGAAAAAATAAATTAAAATAATTATTATATCAACAGGCCCTTTGGTGATGTCCATTGAAGAGATTATACCAACTCCATATACACAGGGATTTATGTTCATATTGAATGATTCTGCAGGTAGCAAGCGCACGGAGCAGTATGCTGTGCAGGCAAGTGGAAGTTTAGGGAGTTGGAATTTAGTTGCGGTTGAGTGTGAAGCCTATGTAGTCTGCCAAGGTCATGACTTTAGTATCTTTTATGGAAATGTGACTGGGTTATTGACTTGGGGGGGGGGGGGGGGGGGGGATCATATTTTATGACCACAATATTACATTAAACCACACTGTAAGTTCCAGCCATGGATGTTAGAAGAACTGATATTTTATAGCAGTTTTTTTACGGTTGGCACAGGAAAAAATAATAGAAAGTTTTGCAGAATTGTCCAATATAAACATTATTCTAGGTGATACAGTTGGAAAAGCATTTGCACATTAAATCTCGCACACATCTAAACATATTTTCATTTTGTACTTTTGAGCCAAAATACCCACTCAGATCACTTCCTAACTCAGCCAAAAGAATCCAACAGCTTTGCATTCATAGCTCAGCCAAAACAAAAAAGTAAATTCAGGCGATGCCATTCCTCTCACACTGGACTGTACAGCCGACTTTCTATATTATCTGATCTGCGTGTGTGTATAAAAACTGTGCGAATGCATGTGCTGTATGTGTGTGCGATGTGTGTTTGTGGTCTACGCCTGCGCCTCAGTGTGATCGTCTGGTGAATGTGTAGCATGCTGTCATGCACGAGGCCCAGACTATACATGTTGTACTTGCATGCGGTGACTGATCGCAATGACCTGTAATGGAACACTAAACCAAACCAAATGCAGGCTTAATTCTTATACCTGGGAACGTTGGCCTCTCTGCTCTGGAAGGACTAATGTTTAACAATTTAATAGGTTAAATAAAACCACTATCCTACAGGATGATTTTGTGCATTTGTTGCACTTTGCTGCATTTTCTATTCTGATGGGAACCCAGAATTTTACTTTATAACTCAATACTATGTTAAATGAAAGAGCTAAAGGAATATTATATATGATATCTCCTTGCCCAGGTATGAGAACCAGGACTCCATTTGAAAAAGAAGGAGTACATGTAGCAAACACACTGATGTGGGTTGCTCTTCTCACATCCTTCCTCAAGCACTTACAATATGCCTACTTCCTCTTTGTCCATCTTCTCAACCACAACCTCTGCAAGCCAAAGTCCACAATGTTTGTTTACTTTTCACGTACAGAAGGCTGTAGTTTCTTCAGAGTGAAGACCTGAGAAAAAAACAGAGCTAAATTTTTTTCTTCTCTTCTAATAAGCTACTTTATCACAAGCAGACAGATTTTTCTTTTATTAAAGTGACTTTGGTCATTGGTATAAAGGATAATTTCTGAATTTTTGCTAGTATTTCGTTAATATTTAAAGTATTAGTGTAGAATCCGATGCATCTGTTCTGCAACGACACGATGCGGTGAAAAGTACAACACTATAGGAGGAGTGAACTAAAAGAAAGGTATTTTTCTACAGCTGTTTCCCATTCACGGATCCTCCTCGGGAAGGTGTACACAGCAGAGTTGGGTGGAGTTATCAGTCTTCACTGTCTGTGGTTTTGTTTAATCACAAGGAGGCCTGGGAGAAACTGCTAAAATATATTTTTAACAGCCATAGTCTCTCTAGAATGAAAAGGCTCATTTATAAATGTTAATATTTTCCTTTGAAGGTTTTTCAAATGGTTGTTCAAGACGTCAATACGACTATAGGTGGTTTAGGAGTAAGAATACTAATAACTAATAAGAGAAAACACGCAGAAACTATTTTAATACGATTCTATAAATGGTAAACTACACACAAAATCAAAGATTGCCTCTGTTGCTTTTAAAGTCAGTTACTGTTTGTTTATTTAGTCTTGGAAAAGGTGTGCCATGTTCTTCCTGTGCTCTGTGTTCACTGTGGCCAAGCGTCCAGTCAGTGTGTGTTGGACTTGTTGAGATTGGCTTCTCTTGCAACAGCAGATTTTATTCCTTTTCACTTCTGTATATTTTGGCACAAAGCTGTATAATGTAATTGTTTTTAATTTTTGTTTTTTAAAGGTTTCTTCCATATGTGTGGTTAATTTGCTCCTGGGTGCACTGTTTTTGCTGAGTTGTTGATATTGCTTCCATGCAACAATGAAAGTTAGTTATTGCAATTACAAAACAGTGGCTTGCTCGTTTATTCGCACATTTATTCACACATTAGGTGAATGCACATGCATACACAGATGTTTTCCGTGTCTTTTCCCTCTAAAACTAAAAATTTAAAATAGATATATTTTTATTTTTTATTACATACAAATTCTTATGTCTGTGCAAAAGTATGCAGTTAAAGTTTTTGGCTGCAATGCAGAAAGCAAGCTATTTTATGTTATATTCTATTTTTAACCGAAATGAGATACAAATTTACTTCTATTGACCATTTTAAAAAGGCATACGGATTGATTTCTCAAAATATAAAACTGTTGTTTTAGCATTTTGTCATCAGTATAAGATGTCTCACTGTTGCCATGTCTACAGAGGAGGACAGCTGGACCCCTACAATGGGGGACCCAGACAATACTGTGTATATTTCATGTTTCCACAGTATGATTGACTTTATTTGTTTTGAAATACTAGTATTTGGTATGTAAAAATAGACTTGTCCTGTTTTTTTAGTGCCCTCACAGCTATATGATAAAAAAAATTCTCATAATTAGCAGAACAGAAAACATAAAACATGCTAATTGCACACTAGTCTGTGTATTCAAAGCACTGGAAGGAAACCCTTGCACATGTGTTTCCTGCACTGACTGAAATGGCAGCTCAGGTGCATTTATAAATTTATGACCCCCTTGAACTCCTCTTTTGATCTGTTTTAATTTTAGTTAGCTCTCAAAATCAGAATCAGAATCAGAAAGGGTTTTATTGCCAAATGTTGAGCAGGTTTACCACATTAGGAAATTGCTGCGGTGCTTCAGTGCAAACATACTGTCATAAATTACGCTAAAATAGACATGAAAATAAAAATAAGAATAAGAATTAAAAGTGCTAAGTAGATAGATATATACATGAGTGCAGGTGGTGATCAGTGCCAAACATGGAATGATGCAGTGACACAGCGTAGGGTCATGTGTTAGTGGTGGGAACAGTCATACGGTTATTGTTCATGTGTCCGACAGCAGAGGGGAAGAAACTGTTCTTATGGCGAGAGGTTCTGGTGCAAATGGACCGGAGCCTCCTGCCTGAGGGGAGCAGGTCTAACAGACTGTGTCCAGGGTGAGAAGGGTCAGCTGAGATCCGAGCTGCACGCCCCAGTGTCCTGGAGGTGTACAGGTCCTGCAGAGATGGGAGTCTGCAGCCAATCACCTTCTTAGCAGAGCGCACAACACGCTGCAGTCTCTGTTTGTCCCTGATAGTGGCTCCAGCGTACCACACGGTGATGGAGGAGGTGAGGATGGACTCGATGATTGCAGTGTAGAATTGCATCATCGTCCGTGTTGGCAGGTTGAATTTCTTCAGCTGCTTCAGGAAGTACATCCTCTGCTGGGCTTTCTTGATGACGGAGGTGATGGTGGGCTCCCACTTCAGGTCCTGGGTGATGGTGGTACCCAGGAAGCGGAATGAGTCCACAGAGGTGATGGGGGTGTCAGTCAGGATGATTGGGGGGAGTGGGGCTGTGTGCTTCCTGAAGTCCACAATAATCTCCACTGTCTTCTGGGCATTCAGCACCAGGTTGTTGTGGCTGCACCAGGACGCCAGACGTTCAACCTCCCTCCTGTAGGCAGACTCATCCCCGTCCGAGATGAGTCCAATAACGGTGGTGACATCTGCAAACTTGATTAGCTTGACAGACTGGTGGGTGGAGGTGCAGCAGTTGGTGTACAGGGAGAAGAGCAGAGGAGAAAGAACACAGCCCTGAGGGGAGCCGGTGCTGATGGTCCGGGAGTCCGAGACATTCTTTCCCAGCCTCACATGCTGCTTCCTGTCCGTCAGGAAGTCAGTGATCCACCGGCGTCTCAGTTATCATAGAATACATCTCAGAATAAATTGTAGGCACTTGCACCTGCAGGCACAGCTTTCATGTCTGTGTCAAAACAGCCTCTGACCCCTGTATAACATCTGTTCCTTATATCCAGGTCACTCCTGTGCTATTTTACTATTTCACTGTTTTGAGATTCTCCCATGAACCCTCAAAAACCATGTACCTGTCTCTGCAGGAACCTGGGCAAACACAGACAGTCGTCATGACAATGTCAAGGTTCCCCTTAAACTTTATCACCATTGTCCAATAAAACATAATTTCAACTTTTAGGTTAAAAGAATGACATTTTAACCTAAAAGTTGAAATCTGGTACTTGAACAGCATATAAGGATTAAATGTACTTAAAATCTGGTATTATTTATAGTCTTTTACAGTATGAAAATACAGTGAGGGACATTCTGCATCAGTGATGAAGAAACTGTGAGAAATCCATTACATAACAGGCAGAAATAACAATGAAACACCCACATCAGCAGTGTAGACCACTGCGTTGTGGTCAAGGGAAATCAAACATTACTATGATTTTCTTCACAGCTGAAGAAAAATTAATGGATGTTTACATAGTGGATTTGAACTGGATTCGGGACTGAAATGGAAATAGAAAAGCTAGGTTGAATGATGGCGCAAACACAAGAAGAGAAAATTAAATACTTAGTCAGAAAATAAAGATTGGTGTATGAGAATGTCCCAGGAGAGATTAAAAAAATCCCACAATTAGTTTATTCTTTGCTATAAACTGCCAACTGTGACTCCCATGATGTACCTACGTTGTAAGCATCATTAGGAACTGGTAAGTACTTTTAGCTACTGAAAATGATACAACATGGTAAATGGGAGCCATATTACCTTCAAACTTCTTAGTCAGTTCTGTCCCTGATGGACAGCAGCAATATTTATGTATAGGATATCATAACACTACAAGTCTTTTTCAGCAATACAGGACAGCTTGTATGCTTGCTATCCTCCCACTGGCCTCCTGTTGACTGGATGGCTTTATGCCTAGAACAGCATCACATTTCAGGGAATACACACACCGACACGATCACACACCTGCACTCACAGGCGTGCCAGGAAATTCACATGCAGAGCGACAATGATATGCAGAAATACAGTAACACAGTGGAAATCTGTACGCACACTATAGATGGTTGCGTGTGTGGTAGGAGAAAAGCTCAGGACAAAGAGATAGCACATTTTGTTTTCAAAGTGTCATGTCATATCTGTGGTATGACTAAGTGACCTCGATATGGGCACAGAAGTGCACACGAAGGAAACAATTATCTTTCTTAGTTGCATATTATTTGTGTGGTTGAAACAGGCTTTCATTTACTGATTTAACTCAAGGTCACTGAGTCACATTTTATCACAGCGCGTAATGTTTTCTCATTGTCTTCAGTTCAGATTTGTAAAAAATACAGACTCATGCACAAACACGCCAATTATAGTTTGTCTTTGTAACTAATGTGCAACAAAAATCAACACAGCATGTTACATTGCAGTATATCTCACACATCCACACCACATGCTTTCTCCAGTTTCTTTCCACCCATAAATAGAAAAAAAAGAAGATAAAAAATACCCTTCCAGCATTATTCATTTCACTACTTTGCCTTTATTGCTGAAAATAAAACAACACATAAGTAAAAACAATAAATAGTCATTGCCGACGCTGCTTATGTACAGAGTTGCTTGAAAGTATCAGGCTCCATCTGTGTTATATTCTTTCACGAGAAATTAATCGACACAATGCTGCTTTTTTGCACACACAAGTTAAACATACTTTTAGCTGTAGACATTTTTCAAGAGCTAATATATGAGAAAATTTAACTGATATTTTGTGGGAAAATTTACAACACCTGAAGTTACATTTTGCCAGAAAGTCATTATTCAAACATTAAACTGTAGCAAAAGAAGGGACTAAGAAATACTGCTATCAGATGACATAGTTCAAAGTTGTATTCTACAGTAAGGTTTTTCAGTGCAAAAAGTGAGACTTTAATGAAGCCTGTAACACTGGTAAAGCTCTCCTGTAAAATTTATGACCTCATAGTTCTACCATCATTCAGTGGGGACTAGAACAGAAAGCAGTGGTACATCATTTTAATCAAGTCTATCACTCAAGAGGCTAGAGAGTTGTATAACACTGTCAAAGAAAATCAATGTGCATAAACATTGAACATGCTTTTAATTCCAAGAACAATACTGTCATACCCTGCAACAATCAAAGCAATAGGTCATGATATTATTCAGTTTAAAAAACACATTCATTAACAAAGGCACTCAAAGGATTTCATCTTTAGGTACACAATAGAAAAAAAATAGAATACAGAATAGAATACAATGTCTGAGTGACACAAGGCCTCATCTGACTATGACCTCAGGTGACTGAGCATCCGTTGCTCAGAGATTCTACAATTATGCAACATTTGGGAATGTTTGCACCGCACCCAAGATGAGGAGGCTGGAAGACACAAAAACAGTCCACTGGTGGGAAAACGACTCCACCAAAACAGTCTTTTATGTTTGGATTTTTGTGTATGCATATGCGCGCATTCAAAAATGTGAAATTTCCATTTCATGAATGGGTGTGAGAATGGGTTGCCTTCTCTTCTGGGACATGTAAAGATTACTGCAATAAACGGGGATATATTAACACTCGTGGATAGGTCTCTATGTACAAACCACTGCTATCAACAATCCACATGGGCTTAATCTCCAATCTTAGACGTGGGCGCTTTTGGCATGATTGGTGGAGGGCGCAGCTGGTGGGTTGCTGCCTCCCTGTTTGGAGTAATAAAAATGGTTGTTCTCCTGGTAGGAGCGAGACGAGGAGGAATCGGATGAGCAGGTGACGATGGATCCACCGAGCAGGCTGAAAATAGTGCCCACCCACCCAGAATAGAGGGAGAAGCCAAATGACATGAGGCCATACTCACGATGGGCCCCAATGGGAAACCAAATAGTGGACACCAAACCGCAGATTGCTGAGGAGAAAGAGACAGACAAAATGTTCAGTTAGAAACAGGAAATTAATGTAAAAAAACATATGATTAGATTTTATGAGAACTGAATCTTGAATTTAAACTCATCCCAAAAAGCCTGTGTAAAACAAACAATGTCTAAATGTAAAAAATTACATTTAAATAGTGCACTTAAATCCATCCTATATCCAGTATCATTACATACAAGAACAAATTCTAAGTGAACACGATCAAAGATATATAAATGATACGGCTACTTATGTAAAGAAGTAAGCACAGATATAAAGATAAAATGTGGATTATAGTTTTACAGACAACAGAGTACATATAGTAACATATAGTTACAATAAGGCAACATGCCCACTGAATTTTAATTATGCTATCCAATAAGTATTTAAAAACATGCATACCCATATATGTTCCTGATAGCTAAAGAAAACTTTTTACTAGCTTCATTAAATCTGAGCTTCATGGTGAAAGAAAATCTGTCATGAGAAAAATGGGCAGTATGAAATGATTTGGTCACTAGGGTTGAAATTTCATTTCAGGGACACAGGCGCTGGAAATGCTAAAGCACCAGTGAAATATTTATAAGCACAGAGTTCATGTTGTTCAGGACAAAGACAGGGTGTGGACGAGTAGGTGGAGGAGAGGAATGTGATGGAACCTTGGGGGTGGGTTCAATGGAACAGGAACATATAGGAGTGCATGTGTACCCCAGGGAGGAAAACAGTCAAATTCAACATCCTGTGCTCGCCACAGCTTGTAAGCATCTGGTGCACGTATAAAAGTGGTCAGAATCAGGAAGGTTCAAAGAGATGTTGACGTGTATATTAACTAATCTCTTACCAACTATGAGTATAAGCACTCCTCCCAGGATGGCACGCTTGTTCTTGGAGCTCTGGGGTTCACTCCCAAGGTTGATGCAGGGCATGGACATGAGGAGCATAACCACTGCTGGGAAACCGAGGATTGAACCTGTGATCATCAGGGCACGAGTAGTCTGGATGTAGGCTATAGACGCAGAAAAGGAAAGTTATGCGAGGAATGTACACGGCATAAAAAACAATGCAGTTTTTTTGACAATCAACTCATGAATCAATAGATGAAAAAGAATGAAATTATAAAGAACTTGTAGTTAGATAACGGGAAATAAAATAATTAGTGTCAAAAATATGGTGTAACAAACCGCATGAGCTCAAGTGAAGAGAATAACTCAGCGTGTATAAACAAACACTGTGCTGTTCAGACAACGTAGACGGAGCAGTGTCTACCTGGCAGATCCAGGATCTGTGTAAGGGATACGCAGTGGTAGAGCCCTGTAGAGATGACACAATGCGCCCATGGTCCCCTGGCCTCCAGCTCATCCATCTTCTTACAGGTGTTTAAACCGTATTTACAAATATTCACCCAGTCAGTGGTGGATGTGGCGATCACTATACCTAGCCACCCGAGGAAGCTGAGGAGAAACCCGCCCAGTTGGAGACAAGAGTTTGCCATGATGAAAACTGCGAGTAAAGACCACTTGTCCCGAGTTCAGAAACCGTAAGAATCCCTAAAACTAAAGCTGAGTAAAATGACAAAACAGAAATGTAAGTGATAAAGCGTTAAAGCAGTTCCACCACACAAGATAATCCGGTCCACGTCCAATTGAATAATTCCATCAAATGAGATCTGTTGCGTACTTCAAAAGAAAGGTTTAATATGACGATACCTTTTATAAGGGGAAGTTCAGTAAAGAAAAAAAACTAGCCTAAAACTTTCAGCCAATCAGAAAATCACGTTTGCTATTTCCAAAAAACAAAATGTGCACTCCCCTTTACCGGATCAAGTGATGCAGACTGTGTAGGTGGCTGAGATTGAAGCACAGAATGTTTAACAAGAGGCCTGCTGCCATCTACTGGTCATTCTGCATTCTCTTCAAACGGACTGGCAGAAAGGTGCATCGTCTCCAACGAAACAATCCCTCAATAAAAAGTTGGAGAAGAATAAAAGAAGACCCGAGTTAAGGTACACATTCCTCACTATATCGCTACGTTTATTTTCCGCACTTCTATTATTGTGTGATACGTTGCGGGATAATAAAGTTATTTGAAATCCACAATTTTTATGTACTTTTATATTTTTACTGTATATAATTTTCTGTCTGTGACCGCCTGTTATTTCCCTTAAAATAACAAAAGTAGATCGGTTAATTTACTATTTATTACATGTTAATTTATTTATTTTATTTTTTTTTTTTGGGGGGGGGGGGGGGGGGGGGGGGGTTTGGTTAAAAAAAAAAGACTCTTCCTGGCGTAAATTTTACCATTTTTGATAAATCTTCTTCTATCGTTGCTGGAACTAAGCCCTACATGACAAGTAATCTTCTTTATATAGATGATAATTAAGGAAAGAGGACAAGCTCAGCATCTTAATTTATTGGGCAAACAGACACAAGGCATGATCAAGACCGCTAGCACAATCAACACTGTGAAATAACCTTGAATGTCTATCTGTGACAGCAGTCCAATTTATCAGCACAACATGTTCAGCATCACCCAAGAACAGTCAGTAATAATTTTATATGTTGTGCAGTGGTTCACACATTCACCTAACAAGCAAAGGATCGATTCTAGAAGTAGACACAAATCCATCGGGGGCTGTGTCAGTTAGGAAATCCACCTTAAAAATATGTCAAATCAAATATGTGGAGCTACCTTCTGTGCAACTCGTCTCCTTCTTCCTTTTTTTGACATATACAGGCTGTGGCTGACAATGAGCATTTTATGTTTGCTGGTCTTGTTTACCACCTAAACGCCAGCTTCCTCTGCCTGTAAAGTGACTTAGTTGTCTTGGGGTGTAAGGTAAACTGATTAATTTTGTCATGTGACGACGCAGGGTGGGAGATCAGAACCACATACTCAGTGTTCAGCTGAAGGAGCCTATCTATGTATCAACATACAACATGATAGCCCACAGGAATTGGGGGCTCTACCTAACAAATGATGATGATCTCAGTAGATTAAAATTGTTCAGTCATCGCAGATTAAATATCATAGCTGTTTATTTTTCTCCTGGATTTTCTGCTCTAATTTATTGTCCACATGTATATACAGTGCCTTTTCCTTAAAGCAAATTGGAGTAGATTTGTTTATTTGGCTGCTGTACCAGGGTGTGTTAGGAAGTATTTCCAGTCACTTTACTCTGTTCTTTTGTTTCCTTTGTTTCTGTGCCGGCATCTTTTCTCTTTTTTTGCCTGGCTTTTAACTCTCTGTCACCTCTCCCATATAGTGTACTACAAGCCTGGGAGAAATTTACTGTGTCCTCCTGTAGTTCACAAACAGGTGAAATTAGCTTCATTTTTTCATACCTATGAGTCTTAGATGCATGCCCACTTTTGATCTACACCCACATTCAGTATGATTTCTGCTGGTTACTCTGTGCTGTTACATGTAGACACAGTTTGGGACTTCTAACATCATGGTAAAGATCCCTCAATCTTGGAGCCACTAGTTAATGATCCAAATCATCAACAGGGGGCGATAAAGCACAGCATTGGTCCACCGTTTACATTCAGGTGTTGTATGACAAGGTGTTTCCTTCCACCCGTCCTTGCTGGATGGAGTTAAGTAAGTCCTCCATCACTCACATCACTCAGTGACGTGGCAGCAGCATAGCAATCATTCTGAGAGGAAGACTGAAACTGACTGAGACTTTTCAGATACCCCAAGGTCACTGACTGTAATGGCATCTTTGGGCTACATCCTTATTGCGTGTTTTGCCCATTGCTCTTTGCCACAGATGCACAAATCTCAGATTTTATTTATTTCAGCACATCTCATCAGATCAGGTATGATCAGAATATCTAAACAGAAATGGCCTCTCATCAGGTAGGCCTATGCTATTTTCAGCCTGAAAGAAAACGTTTCTCGACAAGTATCCTGAAAGCAGTGTTACTTTCAATGTATCTGTCATAGCTTCCAGGTCAATGGATTTTACTTTGAGAAAATTTTGACATCAGAGATGTGGGCTCGATAGTATTACCTCACCCTGCATATCAAAATTTAACACAGACTGCATACTTCTTTAAAAAAAAACTCCACCAGGTACTGTGGGGAAAAAAACAGTAAGGAAAGACTAAGACTTAAATGTATCAGCAGGACAAAAAGCTGCTGAAAAGCCAAAGTTGTTGGTATCAGATTATTCTTTTTTTGGGTAATAGCAATGTATCTTGTTAATGCAGTTTCAATATTTCTTTCAGCTGCTTCAAAGAGAAAACCTTCCACTGAAGATAATCATTTATGACTTTCACTTGGGTCCAACAGAGCTATTGAGTTATAGTCATTCAGTGTAGCTTTGTTATATTTTAAAAGAGACTACTTTGTTTCAGATCAATATTTATACTTTGTTCCATTCAAGACAGCAAAGGGGTTTGCTGCATGCACTTGGTGGTGTTAGACTATTAAAAATGTCTTTACCATTACACCATCTGCAGCTGACACCACTGACTTTTTGTAGGCTTTTGTTTTATTGTAGATTACCTTGCTTTTACTGGGTTAATCTTATATCCAAAATGTATTAATGGATGCACAGGCAGTGTGTTTAGTGGTGAGTAAATGAAAGAAATGAAAGAAAAGAAGGAAAAACACAAACGTATATCTTCAGATAGTATCTCCAACCTTATGAGACACAGTCTGTGTGCATCACATTAGTGTAAAAGTGGTGGGATAAAAACACATTAGATAAAGACATAGATCATTGGGGTAAGTGGTTTAAGCCAGTCAGCCATATAAGAAGTGTTACACTTCATCTCTCCCACCATTTAACTACTCTGTGTCATTCATATCGCTCTCTGTCTCTCCCCTCAACTCTCCAGCTCAACTGCCTAATAGAAATGGATGAATGCATAGATAGAAAGATGGATGGATATAGATAGATTGCTCTTAGTAACTAAATCAAAGATGGAAAAAAGTGAGGGAGTATCCATGCATGAACGGGGGAAACCACATGGAAAAAAAGAGTCAAAAAATAAGAAATGTCCTGAACATGGGAAGAGAAAATCCCACTATGATTCCCTGAGCAGTTCGTAAGATACTGGTTGAGTCAGGCGGCAAGGGGATGGGAATATTATGCTAATGGATTAAGGACTGCAACAGTGACACTGACACAGAGGGATGATGGGATTCTATCCCTCCTAGGGAGAGAAAGAGGGGAGGGGGCAGTGCATGCAGCATGTTTGTGTGTGTGCCTGTGGACAGGGCATCTGAACACAGAAGACAGGAAGCACAAGAGAGTAACTCCTCTCTAACCCCTCATGCTGTCAGAGCTGTCAGTCAGTCAGCTGGAAGAGATGAAGACCAATGACATGCTCTTTGTCTCTGAAAACCCGGACTAGTCGTCCAGTTCAGAGGTGGAGTTGCATTGGAAGAGAATGAGTTATGAGTGGGGAGGTGAAGAGAAGCAATGATAAAGTGATTGGAAGAAGAAGGTTACCGTTTTAGGCCAGCCCACTGTGATGGAGTGGCAGCCATATTGGATGAGTCATCCCCAGCCTAAGGGAATGATGGGTACTTTTTCAAATAGATATCAAGTCACATTCTGTGATTAACAGGAGCCAGAAGCGGAGGAGAAGACGATCATTCCAACAGTGACGTGACTTGCACTGATGAGATTTCAATCAAAGTGCTTCACAGTTGATGTGTTGAGGAAAAAACGAGTATGCATCATTTAAATGTTAAACACAAAGCATCTGCTCGTCAAAAGCGTTATCAAGAACATAAAGTATCAACTTGACTTTTTATGATGTTGGGTCATTTATTAACTATATTTTAATTACTGCAGTTATGTTTTTCTGCATAGTGACAGTCTCTGTTGTTCCATTATGCATCTCTTGGTCATTTGACAGAACTATGCAAAGACGTTTATATTTTGATATTAAGTTGAGAAACAAGGGCAGCAATTTATTTACACATTTGCAAAGATACATAAAAAATAAACCATATAAGTCTTAAAAAAGGGGTTTTATACAATTCCAGTGAACTTGAAAGTCAATATTGTTACGGATACCTTTGTTCTTCAACACCTCCTGAACTCTCTTTGGCAAGCCTTCTTTGAATATACATAAGCAGTCTTTAAAAAGGCTTTTTGGGAGGACATTTCAAAGCTTTTTTTAAATTGTCTTTTATGTGTAAACACAACACCCCTTGAGTTATGTGTTTTTTATGCTTGAATAAGTCAAAGGTCATTGTTAAATGGCTTAAAAAACAAAATCCCAGCCCAGACCTCCTTCTCCCCAACCATCTCCTCCAGCCTTTCTGGGGGAACATCGACAAGGCGTTCCCAGGCCAGCTGAGCTATATAATCTCTCCTGCGTGAATCCAAAATATATATTATATATAAATATATGTATGTAGTGGACTGAAAGTTACTGAAAAAGTAGCCAATAACCAAAGAAAATCTTCGCTCAACACCACTTAAAAATTAAAAATGATAGGAAAGCTAGATATACAGAAATAAGAGCTGGGTCAAGAATTTTGCACAGTACTGTATTTCTCAAAGCAATGTTTAAATTACATAAATTATGGTGAAGTTTGGTTAAGTAAAACTAAAGGATGTATTTTAGGCACATAGGCACACTTTTGCTGACATTTCCTTATGCAATTATAAGACATTAAAAGGAAAGATCCTTTCTTTCAAATAGACTTTAGTGCAGAGCTCCCAAATTTAAATTGCTGCTTAGTTGTACTTTTGAAAATTGTTATACATCCCTGGATTTATGCCTGGCGTGAACATGCATCTCTTGTTGGGATATTGCACAGACACGATTAAGATGGATTACACTTACATTTTCTATTCTCCTCCACTGTGTACATCCATCATTCACATCACTTCCTGTAATAATGTTGCTGAGTTATTAGATCATTTGATTGACATACTCCTGCAATTTCCATTTTGTTTTTTTGATTTTTTTTATATGAACGTTTACACAACACCTTCACTTCTTTGATATTGTGCTTTTTTAAATGTCTTTTTTGTGAAATTGCTTTGGTGGCTCATAATTTTTCTCATTAAAATGGGTTTCCACTAATTAACTTTATTTGAACACCAGTTAATGTTAGCCTTTGGCTGTCAGGAAGTGGATCTCACTGTGACAAAAGTCTTCAGTAAAACCACTAGTGAAGTAAGTGGCTGAGTGCTACTTTATGGTCTCACACACATATCTCTTTGATTTGACTGCACTGTAGATGGCAGAGCAGTTGGAGCATGTTGCTGCAGTTGGAGCAGAGTTGGCCATGTGTTTGCAGTGTAGCAGCCATCACTCACCACTAACTGTGTTAGCCATTAGTATCAATTAATCTCAGCAAATGCTGTTGGCCATTACACTCAATACATCACCACTGGCTCTGCTAACTACATACCACACAGAACATAACAGAGTGGTAGAACCCCGTCGCTCTCTGGGAGAAGATGAGAGATACATGTGTCGTTCCCCATATGGCTGAAGAGAGGGAAGAAAGTTACAGCTAGAGAACAAGCAAGGATAAAGAGGGAGGGAGAGACAAATGGAAACAAAGGTGATATATAATTCATCCTGACCCTCTGGGACCGAGGAGCGCAGATTCTGTCAACACAGTAAATGCACTCACAGGATTTGTCATAATATTTCATTAATGCTGGGAAGAGATTTACGTAGCTACCAGGGGTTAGGAGGGTGGATTAAGAAAGGGGTGTTTTCCAAAATACATGTTCTGAAACTCTTGTATACAAACATATTTTGAAGCTACCTGTCAGCTGGCACATGAACTTGTTTCTAAACCTGAGCTCCGTCTTTCCCATCTCGTCCTATTCCTTTCATACAGCTCCTCTCTCCGGCATTTTCAAACTGCTTAAATTAGCCTCCTCATCATTCTGCTCTTTATAATCCTCCTCTTCCCCTCCCCTCTCCCCTGTTGTCACCAGGAATAGAATAATCTATTGCTCTTTACACGGTGGGCTGTGCATTATCTAATATAGGAGATGGGAATGTGTTGGGCAGTGAGACAGAAAGAGAGAGAGATGGAGAGATATAGGGAGAAGGAGCCATGTTGTGACTCGTAAATCATTTTGATGAGAGGCTCTGCAGTAGTGGACTGAGTTGAAGTTGGGCCATATGTGAACCACAGGATTACGTTAGACCAGTTAAAGGGATAGTTCGACTCTGTGTGTTAAATGAGGTCCAGAAGTCAGGACATGTCTGACTTAGTCCGAGCAACAATTTGTGACTGCAGGCAGGTTTTAAGCATGGCATATATATCTGTACTGTGTGCAGATAAACAGAAGCATGATGGTAACACTCCTGGCAAAATTATTGTGATGACAGACTGTTGGAATAGTGCCATAAAAAGTCCTATCTGTCACTGGTTAAGAAATTGTTCCAGCATATACAGTAAGTTTCCCCAGAACCTTAAATCATCTAAATGAGCTAAAGCACTTAAATTTTCCTACTTTAAAGGAAGCTGCAGGCAGAGCCATGCTAGCTAGCTGCTTTCATTCTTTAAGTTGAGCTAGCTTACGCACCAGCTCAGTGAATGTATGGGTGACTGAATTCACAAATCAAGTAAGCCCAGATTTATATCTTCTAAAATGGAAAATTTTAACACATTAATCAAAAATAATCGTACAGTGAATTCCGGCTATCATTTGCGTGTCATTAACTAATTTCTTTGGTGTTATATCCCTAAACATTACTTTTCTCACTGCTCTCATAACCCTTTTCCCAGAACAGCAGTTGGCTGTTTTCCACCATATACTACATGCCCTGCACCAAATGACAGTTAGCACACTGACCATTTAACTTTATGGACCATTTAGTAGCTAAAGATTTTTTCCTGTGCTTTGAGGCACCAAAACTAATCTAAAAGGAGAGCTTCATTCGATCGGTTTAAACACAAAACTCCAAACGCCTGCTAATGTCACATTTTCCATTTTAGAAGTATAGCAATATGATTATTAAAAAACAAAATTGGAAGAAAAAATAGTGTAAAAAATCTAGATTGAGGTTTGGATAAGTAATTAAAGTTCTTTGTTTTCATGAGGAGACCTCTACACCTTAACACCTCTACCTTTATTTTAAATATCGCAGCGACAGAAAGGTATACCGGAAAAGATCATTGGAGTAGTTAAGAAATTGTGCAATCATAAGCAGTTTGTCCATTATAGTAAGATAACCAGATGCTGACAGTGAGACAAGCAATGTGTTCATGGGAAATCTGCATCAACAACGGTGGAATATTATATTGGTATATATTTCTAGGAGTTTCTGAATGTTTCAATCCTGAAAAAAAAATGGTATTGACATTGCCCATAAAATTCAGTATCAGACACACTTTATATAAAGCAGCTGTGTCCTTCACACAGCTGCTTTATATTTTTGGTATCCTTCAAACAGGCAGGAATTGACACTTTTTAGTATGAGTGCTGACGCATTGTCAAGAGTACTGATCCACTTCAGTGTGGCCTCATAGGTGAATTTCATTATTTATTTTTCAGATAAGATTAACTATAATGGACGGAGGTCAATGACCCAAGAAGATCATTACTTATCCACTGACTCAGGCACCGGCCTATACTTTGCTATTCCTCAATTACCAGCTGACAGACAGGAGTGTGGAAAAGGGGTCATGCTAAAGCCCAAGCACCCTCACCCTCTACCCCCCATGTAAAGTCGGCTAAATCTCCTTCCTTTCACCCCTCTACCCCTATCTGGGACTCTCTGGGGAATGTGGATAAGATTGAGTGCTCCATTGTTTCAGCTAATGCGGTTTAGCTGCCTGTCAAAGAGGCAGTTGGGATCTGCGCCAGCCTTAACCACCAGCTTGTCTCCAACAATTTCCCTATATGTCTGTGTGCACATGTGTACATGTAGCGCTTTAATTTGTAGCGTGCACAAACATAGGACATGAGTCCTATGCATATTGTATGTGCAGATTTTGCAAGTATTTATTTCATTAGTCACGTCTTATGTTCCTCTGCCTATTTTATCCTACCTCAATCCTTAAAAACTTGAATTTATTTGTCCCCCCCCCCCCCCCCCCCCCCCCAGCCCCCCGTTCATAAAACCCTACAAATGCATTTAAATGTATTTACCCCCTATCTGCCTTTGCTCCCTGACTGCCAACCCTGCTTTCTCCCTCTTAAATAAACCAATTTAATCATGGAGGCTTCTTTGCCCTCATGCATTTCTGTGTGTGTATGTCTTTGCTTGTTTGTGTTTAGAAGTGACTGTGTGTGTGTGTGTGTGTGTGTGTGTGTGTGTGTGTGTGTGTGTGTGTGTGTGTGTGTCTGATAGAGAGCCGGAGAAATCCCCACAGGCTCGTGTGGGTGCTTGCGAGCATGCACGTGCAGCCTTCCCCCTGTCAGTGCTGGGTTCAGTGATGCCCAGCATACTCATCCCAAATCGGTGTGACCTTGCCAGTCAGCTAGTCAGTCAGCCATGGCAGGGCATCTAGTACACCTGCCCTCTTATGCTGTTGGGGTGTGTGTGTGCATAGAGTTTGTGCACGTGTAGCTCATTTCCTCTTCCTTCCTGTCTTATTTGTGTGGCTTCAACTGTAGCAGACAAACAAGGCCCCATTTTGTCCCCTAAGATCAGATGATTAGCATCTGATTGGGTCTTTTAATCCTAATGACTTTTTCCACCACACGCTTTAAGATCACACCAGCTTTGTCACCAAGTTCCAGCCAATAATAATCACTTCCTTTGGGCCTGTCCCGAAGTGACTGCAGTCATTGCATAATGTCAGATCTTGAATGTTTTTGAATTTGAAAAGTTGCCGCTTGAGATTGCAAGGCAAGCTAGGATACCCAGGCAGCGAAAAATAGAAAATAAACACTCTCCTTTTCCCTTAACAATTACTATCAAAATGTCCTGAAGCATATATCAGATGCATATTCCCTTTTTGCGTTATTTGAAAGTTAAGCAGCTGACATGTTACAACTCTAAGTGTTCTTGAAACTGCCTAGATATGAATGTTTTTAACTGGCTAAATAAATGTGAAGCAGAGTGTTACTGCATAAAGAGCCTAAGTGCTGAGCAAACCCTCCTTGGATAAATACAGATTAGAAACACACATATATACAGAGTTGGCAGCCAGGTCCTATGTGAAATAGACTAGACTCAAGGCAAATACCACACAATACAGCGTGGAGCTCCGATAATATAATTTTAAAATGAGCCTGAGTAAACCTGCCAAAGGAAATTTTTATCTCACACCTCATCAATCAATTTTTGTGCAAAAAAACAACACCTGCAACATTTTTTGCTTTGATTCTGTTCAGTTCCGTAAACCTCCCGTCTCCTGTGTATGGGGGATTGAGCTTAATTCATTTCTCAGAAGAAGAAATCTGGCTGTGGGCCCTCCGTGTGGAAAACCAGAGCAGTGTCTCCATCAACCTAATATCAAAATGGCCCGCATCCCTCCCTCTGCCCCTGATCTGTTCTAGCTGGCACGCCTCAGGGCCGTTTGTCACACAAACAGCATCTCATATGAGACTGAGGCTGACATTGGTCCACCAGGAAAGACGGATGACACATTTCGCTACACCTTTATACAATTGCAGAGGCTTGTCTGTCAAACTGCTGCAGAGAGGAGGAATGAGTGAAAACCCAGTGGTCAAGGCAGAATTTAAAATGAGCATCGGTTCTGATTCTTCACTGTCCTCTTTGCTCTGTTCTTTACATTTTTCTCTCTTAAATGGACCGCCCATCACAAACACTCAGAAATCAAAAATCATTACATGTAGAAAGTGGATGTATTTTTAGATAAGCCATCAAAGTTTGTAACTAATAATTTTATTATCCTGGGTAAAGTACTCCTTAAATTGTATTTAACAAAATAGCACATTAATTAGCAGTTGTCAACAACAACAAACCACCTATTATCCGATAGAAAAGTTATCTGATGTTGAGATGATAATCCTCACTGAATTATAGCCTATAAACAGCCGTTTTTCTTTTAGGAACAGGTGAAGTCTAATCATGAAATGCTTGAAATCAACATTTCTCTCTCTTGTGTGCAGCTGACATAATAGTTTTTGTTTTTAGTTTAAATTAATTTTGCTCCTTTCTTCTCCTTGCCTCCTGCAGGCTGAGATAACTATTGGAAGTGATTTAGTATCAGAAGTGCTGGTGAGGAGGAGGGAAGGGAGCAGAGGTGGAGTTGTCTAAAGGGGAGTAATAGATGGACGGGCCAAGGATCACAATGGCACGCAGGAGGGCTGTGCAGCTGACACTGAATTCTCTGAATCAGGCTTTCTCAAGGACTTTAGTAATTCACAGTTTGAACTTGGCCTGGGGGATCATAAGGAGACAAACAGAGGAAAGGTAGACAGGAGTAACGGGCCTTCGCTCTTTGGGGCTTCACTCTGGCTGAATAAATTGAGAGAGCAATTATTTGAGAGATAGGAGATGGATTGGTCACTGATCCAGTGCAACTACAATGACCAATGTGTCTGTTTGTTTCTCAGAACAACAGAAAGCAGCTGGGGTGATACTGTTATAAAAGTGTGCAGAGAGGTGGCAAGTGCTGACAATTAATGAGACTTGGGAGACTGTCCAGCACCGGAGATTAATGCTGGATATTCAAGCTAGTAGGGGATAAATCAGGCCTCACGTTGCCAGTTTGAAGCTCATAAATTACTGAGTGGCAGAGGAATACACAATTTAGTTAAAAATCAGCTCAATTGTGGCTTGGCAGACCTGTTATAAAGGCATTTGTATAAGTGGCCACTGTGACAAAAGTGACCTATCATCTTGCTCATTCAATAGACTTCTCTGTTTTAACTGTGGTGCAGCAACTTTATTGATTGTAAAACAACAAAGCACTAATTGTCTCTTCAATTTGCAGTGCATTTAAGTCTCGAGAGGATCGTGTCCTTATCAGCGCTGAGCAGGCACCAGGAAATGGTGCTGAAGTCTCACACAATAGCTCTTTCCATTGAATGTATAGACTTATGCATTTACACATGCAGACTTATGCATATGCATATGTTTGTGTAAGTAGTGTAAGTACATACAATGGGTACACTCTAGAACTAACACAAAAATACACCTAAAAATGCACACCCCTACCTGTCAGTGGACTACAACAGAGGCTGTTTCATGTTTCCAGTCATGTATGTGTGTGTTTGAATACCTCAAAGGCTTGTGCTGTTGCCCGCCACTCGGCTTGCTCTGCAGCCCTAAGCTGCAAGAAGCAGAAGAAAGGGGATTTGCAAGTTCACTAGTGGCTGCTGAAATGAGTGTGATGCTTTGGCGAGTTCTGCTCGTGTGGGATTTAAGTGGCTGAGAAATTCGAGGACAGTTTTTACTCCTCTGATTCAATCCACTGGCTGATCTGTCTTTGGCAAATTTAATACACAAACGAAAAATTTAAACCTCAAGGGCCAAAAAAGCTCTTGACTACTTCCTTTTCAGTATGTTGTAATAAAAAGTGTGATTGTGAGTAAAATACTCTCCAGAGCTTTATAGGTGTAATATATAACATGTCTATATATGCCACACCATGCACAGACAGCCAGTCCCCCGGATCAAGTCACAAATGTTTAACACCGGGTGTGTAGGAGGAAGCTCTACGGCACTATTGAAATAGCAAAGTTAATCACTTAGAGCCACAGATATTCTGCATTACAATATTTCTATATCTATCCAAAGTGTCCCTTCCAGTCGTTTCCTTTTGCTTATCCTTAAGCCAAGACCAGCTTAGACTGATAAGAAGAGCTAGCTGAGGGTCATCAACTGCTTATCCTCTGTTGGCCTGTGTGCATGTGTGTGTGTGCGCGCATGTACATATGTGTCCATCCATGGGCACGCCTATCCTTGCCTTTCTTTATGATACCAAGATGTGGATGTGTGGTAATGTGCATACACATGCATCAATATTCATTATGTGCCATCGCCATGTGTTTTGTCAGCAGTGCTGATAGGCTGAGGTATTCAGAAGGCTGGGGATCTGCTTTATCTTAGCTCTCTGTTGCTGTATCAGACTTTTCTGACCACATTCAGGGGCTCATCCTATACTGTCCCTGCACCTGCACTAAAATATGGCCTTAAAGGCAAAAAAATATGATGTTTTGTCAGTAAACTGAAAAAAACATAAACATAATTGGTGTCAGTTTACAGATTTTACATTTTGTATTATAATCCTAGTTTATGCTGCGCTCCGTAACTGTTTTTACTTACTCAGTATATTATTATGTCATAATTTAAATTTATTCTATTATGTATATTGTATTGCCTGTTAGTTGTATTCTTTCTTCTCACTTTGCAGAAACATGCAGAGCATGAAGACACCAAATTACATTTTGTTTAGTCTGGAGAACTTGGGGAAAATGTTTAGCATAAAAGTTAGAAAAGGGCAGTTCCACCATTAGCTGTCTTGATTCCACAGCAGCAAAATTATGTGAAAAGACTCTTAACTGCACCAGCCATGCGGTTTAAAAGAAAAGGATGTTCAACCTTACTGTGCATCAAATGCCCCAGGGGGTCTACAGTCTCATTATCCTTTTTGTTTTGTCACCTAATGATTTAATCATTAAGAAGTAACATATATTTTCTGACTGAGTTGATACTTAAATATATTTTGTGCCTGTATTACAATAATTAGTGTAAAGAAACAACACCAACCTCGAAATGCGGCTTTAAGTAGTGTAAATGTTTCCTTAAAGAAGTGAAGACACAGAGCTGTACTCTACTCTGTCCTGCTTTATTGTAAGCTGCTAAAATGTGCTCCAATCTATTTTAACCTGATCTATGTCATAAAACTAACCCCTTAACATCATTTTGTATCACACTTTTCTTGGTTTAAGAATCAGAATACTCTAATAATCCCTAAGGAAATTTAGTATGTTTTACTGTATTATGTATGTATTAAGTATATTTTAAACAACAACATGGTTCAAAGGATATCCATAAAGCTAAATAACGCCTAAATGATATTTTTTTAACACGTTTACTGACAGTAAATGATCTGTATCCCCTTTAGACTAGTTTACTCAAGGAGGTCAGTGGTGTGCTGTCACATAAAACCAAAAAAATAATTTTTATAGTTTGTTGTTTTATCAATCAAACAAATGAGATATAATTTGTTACTTAATGAGCTTTAATTGTTGCTGTTATTGGTAGGTGACTTTTACTCACTATGGCCAGCTAAGCTGTTTTGCTTTATCTTTATGCTAAGCTATAAACTAACTGGCTGGTCTTTCCGGAAATGTAAAGATCTTATCAAGAAAAGTCGAAGAGAGGAGAGGAGAGGAGAGGAGAGGAGAGGAGAGGAGAGGAGAGGAGAGGAGAGGAGAGGAGAGGAGAGAATCTTTCATAATCTAATGGGGAACAGGGACTGCAGAGAAATGAGGCAGCATTGGCTGTAAGCACATTATATGGCTTTTAGATGATTTTAGATGATGAGTTTGCTTTTATGGTATTTCAGGACAATCAGCTCCTGTATAAAAGTTATTTACTATGCCCTTGTAAATCGTGTTCCTTGTTCTTTTCAAATTATTTACTACACAGTTTCATCTAAGACCCAAGTGACATTATTCTCGGAGGATTAGGGGAACTGAACAAATTTACCTTCTTGGCTTAGCTAAGCTGTCACTGGTAAAACCGGACAAGTTGCATTAACAACGCAAGTGAATGCAGCAACAAGAATCATTGTCTGTAACACTGTAATTTTAGAAACACTTGCCGGTGGTAAATAAACTACGTCTAAAAGGGTCTGCAACAGTTTCTAAACAGCAGGAGGTAATTGCATCGCTTCATTGGTAAGTGTGAGACCGTCTACTTTATCTGCTTTACATTCTTACAGTTGGAGAAATTCCTTTGATGTCGAAATTTCCATTGCAGGATTATTGATTCTCTTTAAGTCAAGCTGTGAATTGGGTCCAACACAGAAGAAGACGCATGAATGAAATACAAAGCGTTTCTGAATTCATATAAATTCACACAACACAATCTCCTCTTCAGTAATATCATACACCCCGGCGCAATTATCTTAATGCTTTTCAATTCTGTTTAGATGACAAACAATTTTTTTCATTGTCAAGACGGATCCCCATATTAGATTTACCAGGATTGAATCACGTTTCTCATTAGTTGCTACTTTTGTATCTTTTTTCTTTTTTTTTGAGTGAGTGAGTTGACATGAGTGGATCAATAACCAGCTCTGTTTGCTATGTGATGCAAAAACACCCAGCAGGCCATCATTCTGTCTCTGTGTGATAGTAAAGATGCATTATAAACATATTCCAGCTGGCTTGATGCCTGGAAATTGATTATGATTTTATTGATAATCACTGTAGTATGTCATAGTGAGGATAGTGATATGAGGAATATTAGGCCACTGATAACACAATCTTCCTGCTCTTTTCAAAACGTTGACCTTGACTTATAAATAGGTGGTAGAACATATGATCGTTATTCAGTGCTTGTCATTTTAGCGCTTAATTATAAATGGTTAGAATTAATGCAACTCTTGTATGATGAATGCTTATCATTGTTCCGGGTGGCGCCATGTGCCGTCGGCGACAGCAGTTTACGCTCTCATTTCTCCTCTCAGCCCTTGGTGAATTCATACCCTGTGACCCTGTGTGCCCCAAACATTTTGTGCTTCTGTAGACTGACTGTTAATCGATGGGGTAAATTGTCTCATACATAAGAAATAATGCAGGAGTGCATGGAGGTGATGAATCGGTAATGTAGGCTTGTCCCTGGGTATCTTTTTTTTTTTTTTAATCTTTTTTCCCCCTGGTTGTTCCAATTCATACATTCTGTATTCAGAGCACTTCAAAGGCTTCAGTGGGAGTGGGGGGAATTCTCAGTGGAAATATACTCACCGGCCACTTTGTTAGGTACACCTGTTCAAACAGACAGTAGAATGGGTGATTTAAGGGGTTTTGAACATGGTGTGGATGTTGGTGCCAGGTGGGCTGGTCTAAGTGTTTCAGAAACTCCTGATCTGCTGGGATTTTTCTGCACTGCCATCTTTGAGGTTTATAGTGAATAGTCGAAAAAAGGGAAAATATCCAGTGAACAGCAGCTCTCTGGGTAAAAAATGCCTTGTTAATGCCACTCCTGTGGGTGCCAATCCTGTCAACTAAGAATGAGAAACTGAGGGTACAGTTTTCACAGGCTAACCCAAAAATAGACAACAGAAAAATGTGAAAACATTGCCTGATCTGATGAGTCTCAATTTCTGCTGTGACATTTGGATAGGGTCAGAATTTGGTGTAAACAACAAGATGGATGCATCCTGCTTTATATCAGCAGTTCAGTATGATGGAGATGATAGTAGGTGGTAGTGTGGCCTCTTAGAACTAAAAGCACATAACCTACCTGAGCATTGCTTCTGACCAGGTGCACCCCCTTATGATTACATTGCACAAATCTTCTAAAGACAGCTGCCATCAGGATAGCACGTCATGTCACAGATCTCAAACCATATCAGACTGGTTTCTTGAGTAAGCTGACTGTACTCAAATTATTTAGCCCCTCGACAAAAAGTGTCTAAAGGGAAAAGAAATGCATGCAAAAATCAAGACATATGGAGAAAAGAAAGAAATTACGAGTTTTTGAAAGAAACAGAATCAGCTTACTTAAAACTCTGAATCAGTAACAAATGAAATATAAGGAGGAGGATGGAGACTTGTAAGGTTGACGATACTATTTGTCCTGTTTGAGTTTCTTTTTCAAATAATCTGCTTTCAGATGTGCCTTTTGTTCCAAATGTTTGAAAGGCGAGCTGTAAATTTGAGATAAACAGTTTAATGGGGTGGCATGGGACTGGCATCTACGGGTGTTGGTGTGGTCCGGGTTTCTCGTTGCTTTAACATTTGATTGAAAACGTGTATTCTTCAGCTGTAGCAAAGAGATGGTGCTCTTTGTCTTCCTGCTAGGTGTATGGGTGTATGTCTGTGTTTTTAAACGCGGGGCCTTATTTAGAATAGTCCCAGGTGATTTCCAAAGCACTTTGGGTTGAATAAAAGCACTGGTCTTTAAATGAACTCTGACAGTTTATACCCACACCTCAGTGAGTTATCAGTCACCATCAGCTGCCCCACTGCACTGGCGGGTGCAGAGGTCTTATTGGAACTGTGTCTGTGTGGTTATTGACATCAGCAGAAGGACAGAAACACCCCGAGGTTAACAGAGGATGTAGACCTTCTCTGACGTATTTTCATTTCAAACCATACCTCAAAGGAGTTACTTACAAACTCATTTACAAAGCCAGACATATACACATATGCACACATCCACTGTAAGCGCATATGCACAGCCTCACTGAAATCTGAGGATTAAAAGCTTCTGTTTGGTCACAAATTAAACATGTGTGCCTTTCTGTTTATGTGTGTATTAACCAGTGTGTATAATGTAGTGTATGATGAGAGGGAGAGGGGCAGAGAGAGGGGGGGAGATTTTTTGGCAGGGTGCTGAGCAGAGAGAAGGTTCAAAGCTGTGGATTTTTTTTTCCATCTCCCTGCTTCAGCATGTGCACCACCAATGACCTCAATTAGCTCTGTGTTTGATAGACATACACACAGAGCATCCTCAGATCACACACATATAGACAGTAGCAAATACTGAGATATAATATAAAAAGGGAAGAGGAAAGAGAGAGACAGTAGTAGCGATAGGATGTAGCCCATGCCATTGAGCTGCTCAAACCTGTTTTTTGTTGGCCTCCATTTCATCATTAGAGATAAACCCTGACATCCCTGGTTGTGCTGCCTGTTGGTCATAAAGAGAAAGAGTGTGACGGAAAGGGACAGAAAACCAGGAAACATTCACGGACTCTATCAGCAATGAGAGAGGTTACGGTGATCAGAAGTTTGTTATGGCTCAAAGAGAGAAACTATAAAGGAGTGAGGTTCAGAAAACCAAAAAAGAAGACAGAGTGAAGAAGGAGGATGGGTTTGTTTTTTTTTTGAAGAAACCAAAACATGAAGGAAGAATAAGAAAAATGCTGGGACTGAAAATGGATGAATGAATGAAAGGAAAGTGACAAGGTAAATGAATGAAAAGCAGAAGGAAGGAGAATTTTTTTTAAGAACGTGAAGATGAAGGAAGATAAATGAATAGGAAGACAAAGAGGAAGAGTCGGGCTGTGCACAGATGTAGATGGCGAAAGCAGGGATCTGTCAAACGGCAGGCTCACTGAAAAACAGTTCTTTGACCTTCACGGGACAAGCTGCCACCACTGACAACAATTTATGCAAGCTCTCACTTTGTGTTATTGGGTTAGAACAGCACGAGTGCATATACGTGTGCTCAGCCATGCATACGCGTGTGCTTTGTAGTGTGCGTGGCCATATGTGTTTGTGATGAAGCATGAATGAACGTAGGAACATACTCGAGAATGTGCGTATGCACTGTGTGTGGGCGAGTAACAGCCACAGCATGAATGAGGTAAAGAGTAAGGGTTTTCCCCTCATCACACATATTCCGATTTCTCTCTCTCTCCCCCTCGCACTCTGTCTCACTCTCTCAGCGGGAATTCCATTAGAGCTTGCACCGTGTTATCTTATCTTGGAAAAATAGCCAAACCGCCCGTGGTTCAGAGCAATTATAGTACACCATATCTCAGGGGGGGTTTACAAATTAAACATAACTTGGGTCGTCCACGTTTATCTTTAAGCAACAGCATGCAAACAAATGTTTATGTTGCAACATATTGTATTATGCATAAAAACTGGCATGGCTTTCAAACGGCTCACGCACTTTTGTAGGAAATAACTTAAAGAAGGGATTTGAACAAAGAAAAGGTCATCGTATTATATTAGAATGAATAATCCACAATCTCAAACAATGGAAATTATTGAGCGAACACTAGAGAGGTGAATGGGAGAGTCATTGGTGGCTTCCGGGGAAAAAAAAATACTTTTTTGCTTCAAATCTCCTGAAGGAGTTGGTAAATAATGATTGAATTTCTGTCTGAAAGGCAATTAACTCAATTAATTATGATGTGACTCCCCTGGCACTCTTCAATACTGTAGATACAAGCTTGGTCCATGTGAGGCAGAACTGCTCAGTGGTCAACGCTATGATTTTTACCACTTCCACTGAAACACCACTGGTGCACTCTACAGTCAAAACATTAATGCCGATGGATTAACGAGAAAACTATTTCCCCTTTTTCAACAAGTGATCCGTTTGCTGTGAAAGCTTATCAATAAAATGGAAGCTCTCAAGCGAAATAATGTCTCACAACAAATTTCCAAGTGATATGGGTACTGAGCATGCACAATTAGTCATGCAATGTGAATAGTTATTTCATAGAGATTCGATTTTGCTACGTATTCCTATTTCATGTTCTTAACTTACAGTGGTGGTGAGAGATGAGTTTATTCTTGCTTATTCAGCATATTTACTGAATGTTTTCAATTAGTTTTGAGGTTTATGGATAGTTACTTTACACGTCGAAATAATGCTACTGAATTAAATGCAGCCCATGGGGATGAATACAGATGAACTGTGGGAGGCACATTTTAGATGCTTTCCGCACCACTGCTGTACTTAGAGGGAATACAGTAACCAAAACAAATTGCTTCCTTGTAGCTATCCTGCAGTACTAATGCGGGATAGCTGCACGGAAGGCGGAATTTCTACAATAGCCACCGCAGCAGGTTCATTTTCAGTGGATTGAATAAATATCTGCTGCGCAGCTCAAAATGTCAGGGAACTTAAATAAATGTACACCAAGGGAGAAAAAAAGTCAGTCTGCACACTGCTTTTTTTTACTGTTTGTTCCATCTCTGGCGTCTTTTCGTATCTTGATCTGATGCTATCATCTGCACATGTGTGTATGGTTGTGATGGTAAGGCTTAGTATTTTAAAAAGTCGTATTTGGGTTGTTGGATTGTTTTTTTGTGTGCATTCTTTGCTTTAGACCACAGTTCTTCTTTCACTTATGTATACACACCCTAACATGTTGCTTATCCAAGAGGAAGTTGTCCTACAACAATCTTCAATTTCTTTATTTTTCTTTATATTTTGTTAGGAAAATGGGAAATTGGTGCACTGATTTATTGAACCATGTATAAATATACATGGGAATTTGGTACATAAGACAAAAATACATTTTCCACAATTTTAATGAGTTTAAAAGCCAACTTTTGGTATCACCATACTCTTCAACAGAGCCTGAACGTTCAGCTTTGTTGTAATTTCTTTGAGTAGTCTTCAGGCATAGTTCTCTGGGCTTCTTGAAGGGCATTTTCTTCCATCGTCTTTTACATCTGGTTGTAGACACTCACTGCTGTATCTCTCTTCTGACCTCCTACGATTTGAGCAAAAAATGTTAAATCTGGATTCATCCCTCCATAAGACCTGTTGCCACTGATATTCAGTCCAGTTTTTGTGTAATTTGACATACTTCAGCCTTTCTCCCTGTTTCCCTTTCTTAAGAATGGCTTCTTGACAACCACCCGTTCACTGAGACCATTTCTGATGAGGCTTTGATGAACTGTAGATGGCTCACAGAAGAGCCAGATGCATCTCTCAGGTCTGTGTCAGATTTAAGGACATGGCTTTCAGATATTGTTCATCTGCTGTAGACAGATTTTTAGGCCTGCCACTTCTTCTTTTATCCTCCACTTGTCTAGTTTGCGGAATGTTTTAAAGACACACTGTACATGATGCCCAGATATGGCAAGTTTAGGGCAAAATACAAAAATACTGTTTTATGCCTGTCAACCTACATTATCTTTGGTATTTTTTTTTTATAGATTAAGACACGAGAATAAATAACAACAGGTTGCTAATAACAAAGTGTCTAAAGAAACTATTTAAAAGTGGTTCTTTACTAAGCTGCCTGTTATGTGCAGATAGGTGTCTAGGTGTCTTTTTTATGCTCGAATGATTCGCAAGTCAGTGTTAAGTTCATTCATCAGAAAATGATCAGGTACAAAGACAGAATAAACAAAAAACCAGCCGATGTCTGAATAAAATTTTTAAGAGACCTTCAGGAAGTCAGGAGAACTACTGCTCAAAAACACTCCTTGGAAGCAAAATATAAAGAACTGAAGGATGGTCAAGACTTTTGCACTGTATATTCCCAAACTTATGTTATAAATGTGGAAATTTAGATGACATTGAAGTAGCCATCTGTGGTCCTCCTCTCTATGTCCTTCCTTTGAGCTTTGTCATTGCAATATGTATCATGCCTTAGTATCAGTGTGCATGCCTGCATGTGACTTAGCGTGTGTTATCCTGATTGCAGGAGGCTCACAGGCACAATCTGGCTGCTTGAGAAGCATCTGCATCTATGAGGGCAGTCATCCACCTGTTGTGGAAGCCAACAGTACGGAAGGCTTTCCAAGAGTTTGGAGAGTAGAGAGAAATTATCACAAACACAGACTGATAGCTTTTGATGTGTGGCCATGAAGCCAGTTGGTGATTTGTGGCCACACCCCAACATGAGATTTGAAAAATTAGAAGAGAAAACTTTTCACTTCTACAACTTCTTTCATCTGTATGAAAACACACTAATACCTGCAGACACTCAGCGGGCCTTAAAACCTGCACAACACACACAGAGTGGACCCATGAAGGCTAGAGGCTGTTTTGTGACATGTGATTAGTGATGACTCCTAAAAGTTAAACTTGCCTCTGGTTGCACATACACACATGCATACACAGATACTAAACACACACTGTACACACAGACACTCAGGTAAGTTAAAAAGGTTTTCTGCCCCATGGTTGTCCTTGGGCAATATCATCACAGAAAGAATCAATAGAGCCATCGCTCAGAGTGAGTAGAAAGAAGAAGAGACACAGAGAGGCATTGAGAAATATATAGCAAGGGCTGACTGGGGAAGAGGGGGAGTAAAAGGGAAAGGAAGGGAGAAACAGCAAAAGCAAATGAAAGTAAAGGGAAAAAACAAACAGAAAAGTAAGCAAAAGAGTGTATCATTAGAGGGAGTGAGACCAGGACACAGAGGTATACGAGGAGTAAGGAGCTGGCAAAGGTGTTGGAGGCAAGCAGGACAAAAGGAAGCCAGATACAAGTGACAAGTGACAAGGACGGATTAGGGTTGCAGGTAAAAGAACAGATGTAGAAAAGGTGGTGAGTGAGTGAATAAAGGAAAAACAGGCAAGAAGGAAAAGAGAACAGTAAATTAAAAGTACATTAAAAATAGGAGGCTATAAAATGTGGGCAGAGATGAAGAACAGAGAGAAAAAGTAAGATGGAAGGAGGATGAAAATGAAGACAGGACAAAAGAAGAGGAGAAAATGGAATGAAGTGGAGAAAAAAGAGTGATTAAGTGTTTGAGTGAGTCAGTGATTAAGTGAGACAAAGAGTGACCCTGCAATCAAGTTTTGTCAGGTTTATGGTGTACAGTACATGAATGACATGTTGTTATGCTTGATGGTCAAATTGTAATGTAATTGCTCTTGTCAACATTGGCTGATCAGAGCTTCTTGAGCACTAATGAATGTCTTACAGTAAAGCTGAAAATAAAACACAGCTGGAGCTTTGGTGCAGTACACATCCAAAGCACTATTATGAGTTTTCAAAGCTGTGCCGAGGAGAGATTTTATATTCACAATGGCTCAAAGGGCTGTGAAGTTTTAACAATTGTTAATCATGGCCAACAAATAGAAATATAACCTGTATCAAAAGATTTTATTACATGTACAATGCATACAAATGTATTTCAGTTCATTGCTTTGGTTTTACAGCCTGAACTTTTATTGTTTTGGTTCAACAGATCAACTTATTTCCATTTGCAAGCTTCCAAATGATTGGCGCTCACCAAATGTTAGCAGCTGGTTGTGAAAGGGTGAGAAATTCAATTCTTAAGGTCCCAAATATCTTTCTTGGGAGTTGGCAAAGACTGTCTTTAAATGAGACTTAATAATGGTCTTTTATTTAGCAGGTAGTCAGAGATATGGTTCTAAATTAAAGCAGATGTTTTCCATATCTCTTTCCTATACAAAAAACTAATAACTAACACATTCCCACATCTACTTTATAAAGTGGTCATACTGTCGTTGCTCTATTTAAAGCTAGCTTCCACTTCCACTGAAGGGCAGCAAAGATTTTAAGGGATGTTTACTTGACCTTGTATTGTAAATTAGATCATCCTGAGCAATATCCTAAACAGCAAAGAAGAATTTAATACCATAAATACTGTTAAGGGCTGTTGTCACTTGTGTGGGTGTGTGTGTGTTGATAAAGGTGAAAGGAGCTCAGACTGTTAAGACGAAAGGACGAGTAGCAGTAGTTGGATGGAGTGGATGTGCTTCTGTGAAGCTATAATTACATTGGGCCAGTTATGGCCAGGAACTGTGCCAGTCTGTTGTCAACTTCATTAGCAAGTCCCATGTTAATGCAGTGACAAATGGCCTACATGGAAAAGTGACTGATTAGATTGAAATAGATCATAGAAGACACAGATTAGCTCATATTAGCCTCATACAAGACCTCACATTATTACCCAGCTGGCCTGTGTTCCCACTCTGAGGTGAGCTGTGTCTCCCCACTCTCCCCTCCTCTTCATCCTCTTCTCACCCACTCTACACATTGCAAAGTGCTGCGAACGCTTGGGGAGAGGCATAGTGGCCTATATTAATGTAATCCCCTGCACCCAGCACTGCCAGCTCAGCACAGTACAGCCTCCCTTATGACAATGGGAGTAATGGGCACAGCTCTTACCTATTATCACAGCTCACTGTAGCCAGGAGGGACATTAACCTGTGGAACTCAACATGTACATCTTCTGCAGCCTGATGTTTTCTTTTTTTCCACTTTCGGTCACGCCGTGGAGAAACCGATCCACCAACGTTCAATATGGGCTGAATCTATACTGCTGTGCCAGGGGAATATCTGTCTTAGAGAGAAAACAGTGGGAACATTTATTTTTCCACAGTTAAGGAAATTGTAATTGAACAGTTGCAAGGTATAGCTAATCTTTCTAGCCTGTAAATGAGCGAAAAATGTAATTAACCCACATACCCCTCAGGCATGAAATGAAAACGCACAACTTTGAGACTTTTAAATGGATCTGCAAAGACTGTATGAAAATGGGCAAATATTGTGGATCAAAGACAATATGATGATGAAATGAAGAGCATAATGATGAAAATTAAGAAATTAAGCTTCTTGAGAAACACAAGCTTTTTTTCTAAGAGAGAGAAACAGAAAGTGTGAGAGAGTTAATCCCATACAGCTTATGACAAAATTTGATCCGAAGTGATTGATGGCCCTAATCACGACCTTTTGACCTCCCGCCCCTCCCCCCCGGAAGCGTGTAATGAGCGTGACGAATCGCATCCGGAGAAGGGGGGTGGGAAACCCCCCGCGTGACGAATCGCATCCTGAGAAGGGGGGGTGAACCCCGGAAGCGCGCCATCTGTTGCTAACCGTGTCGAATTGCATCCTGAGAAGGGGGGGGGGGGTGAACCCCGGAAGCGCGTCATCTGTTGTTGGGAAAAAAAAGTTTTTAGAGGGAGGGGGGAAACCTCCGGAAGCGCGTCATCTGTTGTTGGGAAAAAAAGTTTTTAGAGGGAGGGGGAAACCTCCGGAAGCGCGCCATCTGTTGGAGGGGAATAAAAAAGCAGAGAGGTGGAGTCCGTCACAATTTCTAAGGCCCAGACGCAAGATGGATTTCCTTCTGCAGCCCCGCAGCGTTCCTGTGTCCGATGAGATCTGCTCTCCCAAAGAAGAAGGCTTTGAATATGACATATTCAAATACAGCATATTTACTATGGAAGGCCTCGATCCGGACCTTATGACCCTACCGGAAATACTCCGGAAGTGTCTAGTCATTTTCAGACCTGTTGCGTCATGTTCCCTAAGCACAGCGGTGATGCAGCAGATGATTCTGTGATGTATAGAGAGACAGAGCGGATGTAATTTTACTTTCTTAAGCTGCACCGGCGTTTGTAATGGAAATAAAGAGTGACTTCCTGTAGAGATTTCAATAGTATTTTATTTTCCTATAATACAGACGCTGTAAAAAAACCTTTAAGATACACCATAGCTTGTGATGAAAAGAAGAACTTTCTATCCGCTTGTAACCTACAGGCTGCCTATGTGTAAAAAACGAATAACTATCCCTTAGTGAATACTACTTTTCCTTTTGAGAGACTGAAAAACAAACCAGCGACAGGCGATCTTGTTTCACTCACACACACACACACACACACACACACACACACACACACACACACACACACACACACACACACACACACACACACACACACACACACACACCGCGGGCCAAGGAGGAGTTTTTTTTCTTCAATACTTTAACAATAAGTTTTCTCAATAGATAGAAAATGATGACGCTGAGGAGTCAACATCCGATATTATCATTGCTTGTAACCCGGTAAATAATTTTGTACATCTCCCCATAAAACAAGTCTTAGCGGGGAAAAAAGCTCATATTCGAATAAGTTTATTAAAGCACCCCCCTCTGTGGGAAAGAGTCAACCATGAGGCGAGTTTTGTCAACAGCAATTGTCCATTTGGTAAAACAAATATCCGTCTCAAAGTCGTATTTTACCGTTGCAGAATGTGGAAAACAGACGGCGTTCGCAAGAAGGCACACACACACGCACACACACACACACACACACACACACACACACACACACACACACACACACACACACACACACACACACACACACACACACACACACACCCACCGCGGGTCAAGGAGGAGTGAGACGGCAGAATAGTTTTTTTCTTCATTACTTTTACAATGGGATTTCTCAATAGATAGAAAATGATGACGCTGAGGAGTCAACATCCGATATTATCATTGCTTGTAACCCGGTAAATAATTTCGTACATCTCCCCATAAAACAAGTCTTAGTGGAAAAAAGCTCATATTCGAATAAGTTTATTCCCCTCTGTGGGAAAGAGTTTTTTTCTCAGAGTCAATCATGAGGCGAGTTTTGTCAACAGCAAGAACAAAGCCAGACAACTGTTGCCCATAAGGTAAAACAAATATCCGCCTCTAAGTCGTATTTTACCGTTGCAGAATGTGGAAAACAGACAGCGTTCACAAGAAGGCATTCAAAAAAAAGGAAATTGGATACCCCAACTCTCCCAACTGCACACACACACACACACACACACACACACACACACACACACACACACACACACACACACACACACACACACACACACACACACACAGATAAACTCTGAATATAGTAGTGGGACTTCAGCTGTTTATGTAACTATCTTAAGACTTTTGTGTCTACAATAATTAGTTTCCTTGGAACCAGATCCCTACCTGTTAATAATTCTCCACTGTACCCATGGTTCAGAAAATTACAGTCAGCCTGCCAGGGACACGTCACTCAGAGAGCTTTTAGAAACATGAGAGGCATCCATACATTTAGAGCACGGGCCTGTTATCAGAAAAAAGTACAAGCCGGAGTTGAATGGTGTTCAGTTTCACCTTCCTTCCTGTTGCTCTATGACGTAGTTTGAAACAGAAACCACAAGTGAGTCAGTCTCGGGTCGAGGTTAGGATTTCCAAAATCAGAGTTCACACACATGTAGCTCTTGATCATATATGTTCATATGTTAACAGTCTTTTTCTTCCCCTTCTTTATTTCTGCGGGAGTCAGGTGGCAGGAGCTCTGTGGAGGTATTTCATCTCCAAAGGCATTGAGTATCTGGACACTGTGTTTTTCATCCTGAGGAAAAAATTTAACCAGGTCACCTTCCTGCACGTCTACCATCATTGCTCCATGTTCACGCTCTGGTGGATTGGCATCAAGTGGGTGGCAGGAGGACAGTGTGAGTAGCTTACAACACAGCAGACATCAGCTATATGATATATATATGAATTTATCAGCATTGCTGTTGATAAAGCCTTCACCGGCTCTGTAGTTTTGTGGTTTATACTGGGTGAGGGCTGGGAAGAGACACAAATGCCTTGGTGGATGCTTCAGGAAGCTAAACCAAACATGTGGAGCTACTTGTCTATAAACCTTTTATTCACTACTGGTTAATGTATTCATTATTGTTGTTTGTTGAGCTTTTTTTTTTTTTTTTTATAATATGCATCTGCATATTAACAGCCATGCTAGCAACTCTGTAAAGGTATACCACAGGCAGAGGAGCACTTTGAGCTAAGTGCTAATGCCAACAAGGCAACATGTTGAGAGTAATAGCATTTAATCGCTGAAGTTTACTATTGGGTACAATGTTTATCATGTTCACAGTATGTATTTAGCATGATAACACGCTATCACTTGCTAATTAGTAAACACAGGTGCAGCTATATGTATATTTGCAAGTAGATGATTGTGACTGAGAGTAAACTGAGTCTGAACACTGATGAGGAAGCTAGATGACAAATTTCACTGAAACCCACAAGCATAGTATCGTCATATGTAGCTTGGATAGTTTAATCTGGATTCATGGGCCCCTGGACCTACACTTGTTTGTATCTCCCACCCCCTCAACTATTGTCTTTTTATTGGATACAGACAGCAGGAGTTCAGAGCAACTCAGTTTAAGATTTTTTTTAACTATAGTAAGCAGAACAAAATTAAAAACTTATTGTTTCTTCTACTGCAGCATTCTTTGGTGCACATATGAATGCGATGATCCATGTCCTGATGTACCTGTATTACAGTCTTGCCTCCTGTGGACCTAAGATCCAAAAGTACCTGTGGTGGAAGAAGTATCTGACAATTATCCAGATGGTAGGTTGATTTCCAGGGTGGCTGATTTTGAAATTAAATATACTGATTGTAGGGATCATTTGACTGAAAATCATTCTTCTTGCTATGAAAGAATGGTGAAAACACAATATGGTGCAAAAGCATAACTCTTATTCTCTCTTTGGGGCTCAGATTCAGTTCCATGTCACCATCGGTCACACGGCCTTGTCTCTCTATCTCTAAAGACAGAGCACATATCTGAACCACTGGAACACAGAGGTAAGAGAAATCTGTGGAGATACATGCGAAGGATTAAACTATAAATTAGTTAATATTAGATTATTTCTGCCAAGAAAAATGTTGCCTGAGTTGATGTAGCAGTAATCTTGTTTGCGTTGGCCATGTTTCTTTTGGTTTGTGTTACCTTACCTGCTTTTCTTTCATACTCTCTTTAGGTAATAAAGCCACATCTTTACCATGAAGCTACCTTTGGCTCTGGTGTTTGCACTCACCCTCCCCATCATCAGGGCTCAGGTTCCTCACTGGGGTCCGTGTCCAGAGCCTGCTGTTCAACCCCCCGTCAGCCTTAAACAGGTACCAGTGACGATGCAGACTGTGCAGAATATGCTGAACACATTAGGCGTGAATGTCATGAGATACTTCTTCTCTCGCACAGTTTGAAAAGGAAAAAGCTGACACCACAAACATTATCAGAGATTTCTGTTAAACGAGAATTTATTAATATAAATATTGTTTTCATGTGAAAAAATAATTTAATTTATTAAAAGTACTTTTTATTTATATAGTTTATTATATATATATATATATATATATATATATATATATATATAAATTTTTTTTTCAGCATTTCAGCATAATCTTTGTTGTAAGTCAACTCAGTACCCAAAGTATTGTGTAAGTAAAGCTTTTCAGTACCTTTAATAGCATAGAAATGTGCATACATTAGTACAATAACTGAATAAATGAAGACAGACTTTTTCCCAGAGGGGAAACTTGGCAAAACATTGTGTTTACGTAATTACTTCCTCAGCTGGTGTAGAGTAGGTTTTTATAAAACACATACCATATATCAGAGTATGTAGATTTATTCATAGTCTGCCGACCCCCTCTTCTTCTTCTCTGTGTTGGTGTTGTTGTTCGTGTGCGTGTGTGTGTGCGTGCCTTAGAAGTCAATTAATACATTAGCCATACTTAAAAAACATCTGAATTTCATTTAGAACTGAGATTCTAAGTTGTAAGCAGAAATCTTATGCACAGCCAGAAACATGTTTCCCCACTTTCACAATGCTGAGGTGTCAAATCCACAACCCCCAACAAATGGTTTGTTACACGCGGGTGTGAAGGGCAAGCTTTACTTACACAGCCTCACACACAGTAGATTTTTAAAGTTTTTGGGTACAGGGGTTTAGCCACAGATGCAACATCCACTTTTGATAAAGATCCCTCCACCTGTTTATTTCTTAAGAAATTAAGCATCTTTATTAAGCTCTTATTTATAATTGTCTACACAATAATAGACACCGTGTGCTCTGTGACATTATAGTCTTCTACTGCTGCTTCCATCGGTTTGCATTTTAAACTCCCAGCCTTTCAGTTTGTTATGAACGACTTTATATCACAAAATGTTAGAAATATAAAGTGAACCATGCGACTTTTTTATTTTTTTTATTTTATTTATTTTTTTATTTTCTGTTTGATGGAAGGACTTAAGACACGAGTTATTTAAACAATTCTAAATGACAGTGTGATGGCCATAGCACTTTATGTGGGCCAAATGTGTTAAGGATAATGTTTATCAATGTAAAATTGCAAAGAACTTGTGGATAGATTATAACATTTTGTAAACAGTTACCTCAGAAGCTGTACTGGTAGATCTATGTATGTAAGGTAAAACTATCCACAGTACTTCCACTTAAGTAGCTAAACACATAAAGTCACCCTTACCAATAATCCGCTGCTCCTTGAAAAAGTAGCACAAACAGACAACTGATTGAGCAATGATAAGTAGAGCTACCCGAGGCCGAGACTCAAGCAGAAGAAAATTAAAAGTTGTTGTTTTTGTGGCTCGAAAAATTAAAGAAAGTATGTTTAATAATTCAACAAGACCCGCACCTTCAACACATGTACATTCAAATTCTGGTACAGGCTCATCATTGCTGCTGTTCAATAGTTTTTATCCGTTTGAAAAAGTCATTTTACGGCTTTAATGTTTCCAGCTGATAAGGAGAATGAGCGCGTTTTAAATGAGCGTTCAAAGGCTTTAAACATCTGCTTTGTCTGTAACGACAGTATCAAACTACAGAGCATTGTTTTTACTAAAATTCAACATTTTCAGATGAAAATTTGGCTGCTTTTTGTTTTTTTCACTGTAACACCCACCTCAACGCCATTTTTAGGATATTCTTGGTGATCCCACCTTTTTCATATTTATGCTTCTGGCACTGAGGGTATCTGATTCGCATGTTGTCACTGTGTTTGTACTACCAGCTGTGAGGGCTCTGCCTTTGCTTTGAGCAGTCTGTTTTTATTTTGTCTCGTGACTGTGTGTGTTTTTCAAACGAGATCCTCGTCAGTTTGATTTTGTTACCACAAACTTTGTGTGAAGTTCACAACAGAGGTAAAGAGATTTAAACACCCCAGTTTAAGGAGGCAGGCAGGGGTTGGACCACCTGCACAGGACAGGTGAAGCAGAGAGTGTCCGGGGGGAGATGTGCAACAGAAGCAGAGGGAACATTTTACTAGATGGTAAATGACAGATTTAGGTGATTAAGGATTTGTTGACAAGATTAAAAGACACGTCCGTCAGAGTTCAACAACATTACAGTTTGATTAAATAAAAAGTTTTTAAACTACACAAGGGTCATTTTCTCCTCTGATAGTAAGCATATTAAACATGTCAAGAAAGAAAGAGTATAAAGAAAAATAGTAAATGTGTGTCTAATTAAACTCTTCCTGTGAACCTTATATCATCCTTTAATATGTTTGGTGTTACAAACTTGAAGAAGCACAGAAAAGATCATCAGACATTAATCTAATCAGTTTTCAGCCTTCATTCATATTGAAAAGTTGAAATATGAATGAAGACCCAAGACCCTGCTAGACCCAAGTGCAGCGTTTAACACCGTCGGCCATAACATTTTATTACAGCTATTATTAAATGGAGAGTCCTCTTCACACACTGAGGTTAATTATGAAGCTCCACAGGCTTCTGTGCAAAGACCAGATTTGTTTACATTATACGTGCTTTAGAAGACATAGCATAGCATACATTTTCACTGCTATGCATAAGATACCCGCTTTTATTGGTTAAACTGCCGGGATGTCTTAGACACATAATGAGCTTTAATTTTCTGCTTCTAAGTTCAGATAGAACTGAGGTTATTGTAACGGGGCGTAAAAAATCTTAGAAACACTGTGGCTAACAAGATCCTTACTCTGGATGGGCATCGCCTTGAGCCGCCTGTTGTAGTGATTTGGCACATTATAAGTAAAATTGAAACATACAATCCCATAGCACAACATCAACATTTATTTATATACAAAAATAAAAATGCTTTTTCAGAAAAGAATTGTAACTTCACAATTCATCACCGATTATGTGGGTACATTTTTTTTTTTTAAATGCACTATATGTAGAATACATTGTTTGGTAAAATGCTGGTTACACGTTCTAAGAATGAAAAAATCAGTCTTTCAGAGAAAAAATTAGCAGCCTCCTCTGCGACCAACCGTAGCTGTCTGATTTTCACCATGTCCAACCCTACCAGATTGTGGTATGCCTCGGCTATGGCGTCAAAGACTTTCCTTTCCGATTTCAGTTCGCGCAAGAGAGTTTCCGCCACCATGCAGACTTTGACGTCGTCCATTTTGATGTGGCGAGCAATCAGCAGCCGTTGAATGGATGGAATGAAACGAGGGGTGAGGAGTCTTTTTCTGATGCTGTAATAATTTTCAGCGTAAAAGTCATCCTCCAACACTCGCAAACACTCATGCTGTTTCTGGAGGGGTTGATCGGCCATACAATCGTTGCATGTGTCAGTGAGGTACTTGTTGATTACGAGGTTGACAAGATGATACACCGCGGTTTTCACGGTATCGATGAACAAAGAAGATGCCCAACCGTCAAGCTCGTCCTCTTGCTGCTGCTTTTCCAAGGGGCGATAGTAACCGGACGTGTCAGGTAATATTGTGCCCTCGTCCGCAGAACTTTCCTCCTCCTCCGCAGGGTGGCGCAGGGCTGTAGAGGCCATACTTCTCTCTGTTTTTGAGCTAAAAAAAAAAAAAAAAAGGTTTGAAGGAATGAGACGGCGGTCTTCTTTTTAAATAACAGAAGAGGGCGTGGTCTGGAAGTGGGTTGATCTTAAAGGGTGCGGGTAGGTGTGGCAGCTATTTTCAAAAACCGTAGAGTCGGCCACTGCGTCTCTAGCAGCTGTAACTTTGGAAAAGAACGGTAATTCCCATCTGTTGGGCTTGAAATTCTCCATGAAAATGGCATCTTCCAGCCCTTCTGCTCAATCAACCATCAGAGTGACAGAACTTGGTACATATTTGGTACTTGGTACCAGGGATACTGAGCAATCTTTAGTCTCTGAAGATCCAGCCACGAACCCTACATTTGAAGATTGGAGTGAAGTGTCAGAGTGGAGCACACCCCCCTCACCACCACAGCTGTGGACGATGGACATTGACAACGAGGAAGATTTTTTGTATTTCGGCGACTCTCCCGACATTGATGAGGTAGACTGGACATGGCCACCCTTCCAAGGCCCTGAGAGATTACCGGAACAGCTATGGGATAATGATGAGGACTTACCCTATGTACCCACATAATCGGTGATGAATTGTGAAGTTACAATTCTTTTCTGAAAAAGCATTTTTATTTTTGTATATAAATAAATGTTGATGTTGTGCTATGGGATTGTATGTTTCAATTTTACTTATAATGTGCCAAATCACTACAACAGGCGGCTCAAGGCGATGCCCATCCAGAGTAAGGATCTTGTTAGCCACAGTGTTTCTAAGATTTTTTACGCCCCGTTACAATAACCTCAGTTCTATCTGAACTTAGAAGCAGAAAATTAAAGCTCATTATGTGTCTAAGACATCCCGGCAGTTTAACCAATAAAAGCGGGTATCTTATGCATAGCAGTGAAAATGTATGCTATGCTATGTCTTCTAAAGCACGTATAATGTAAACAAATCTGGTCTTTGCACAGAAGCCTGTGGAGCTTCATAATTAACCTCAGTGTGTGAAGAGGACTCTCCATTTAATAATAGCTGTAATAAAATGTTATGGCCGACGGTGTTAAACGCTGCACTTGGGTCTAGCAGGGTCTTGGGTCTTCATTCATATTTCAACTTTTCAATATGAATGAAGGCTGAAAACTGATTAGATTAATGTCTGATGATCTTTTCTGTGCTTCTTCAAGTTTGTAACACCAAACATATTAAAGGATGATATAAGGTTCACAGGAAGAGTTTAATTAGACACACATTTACTATTTTTCTTTATACTCTTTCTTTCTTGACATGTTTAATATGCTTACTATCAGAGGAGAAAATGACCCTTGTGTAGTTTAAAAACTTTTTATTTAATCAAACTGTAATGTTGTTGAACTCTGACGGACGTGTCTTTTAATCTTGTCAACAAATCCTTAATCACCTAAATCTGTCATTTACCATCTAGTAAAATGTTCCCTCTGCTTCTGTTGCACATCTCCCCCCGGACACTCTCTGCTTCACCTGTCCTGTGCAGGTGGTCCAACCCCTGCCTGCCTCCTTAAACTGGGGTGTTTAAATCTCTTTACCTCTGTTGTGAACTTCACACAAAGTTTGTGGTAACAAAATCAAACTGACGAGGATCTCGTTTGAAAAACACACACAGTCACGAGACAAAATAAAAACAGACTGCTCAAAGCAAAGGCAGAGCCCTCACAGCTGGTAGTACAAACACAGTGACAACATGCGAATCAGATACCCTCAGTGCCAGAAGCATAAATATGAAAAAGGTGGGATCACCAAGAATATCCTAAAAATGGCGTTGAGGTGGGTGTTACAGTGAAAAAAACAAAAAGCAGCCAAATTTTCATCTGAAAATGTTGAATTTTAGTAAAAACAATGCTCTGTAGTTTGATACTGTCGTTACAGACAAAGCAGATGTTTAAAGCCTTTGAACGCTCATTTAAAACGCGCTCATTCTCCTTATCAGCTGGAAACATTAAAGCCGTAAAATGACTTTTTCAAACGGATAAAAACTATTGAACAGCAGCAATGATGAGCCTGTACCAGAATTTGAATGTACATGTGTTGAAGGTGCGGGTCTTGTTGAATTATTAAACATACTTTCTTTAATTTTTCGAGCCACAAAAACAACAACTTTTAATTTTCTTCTGCTTGAGTCTCGGCCTCGGGTAGCTCTACTTATCATTGCTCAATCAGTTGTCTGTTTGTGCTACTTTTTCAAGGAGCAGCGGATTATTGGTAAGGGTGACTTTATGTGTTTAGCTACTTAAGTGGAAGTACTGTGGATAGTTTTACCTTACATACATAGATCTACCAGTACAGCTTCTGAGGTAACTGTTTACAAAATGTTATAATCTATCCACAAGTTCTTTGCAATTTTACATTGATAAACATTATCCTTAACACATTTGGCCCACATAAAGTGCTATGGCCATCACACTGTCATTTAGAATTGTTTAAATAACTCGTGTCTTAAGTCCTTCCATCAAACAGAAAATAAAAAAATAAATAAAATAAAAAAAATAAAAAAGTCGCATGGTTCACTTTATATTTCTAACATTTTGTGATATAAAGTCGTTCATAACAAACTGAAAGGCTGGGAGTTTAAAATGCAAACCGATGGAAGCAGCAGTAGAAGACTATAATGTCACAGAGCACACGGTGTCTATTATTGTGTAGACAATTATAAATAAGAGCTTAATAAAGATGCTTAATTTCTTAAGAAATAAACAGGTGGAGGGATCTTTATCAAAAGTGGATGTTGCATCTGTGGCTAAACCCCTGTACCCAAAAACTTTAAAAATCTACTGTGTGTGAGGCTGTGTAAGTAAAGCTTGCCCTTCACACCCGCGTGTAACAAACCATTTGTTGGGGGTTGTGGATTTGACACCTCAGCATTGTGAAAGTGGGGAAACATGTTTCTGGCTGTGCATAAGATTTCTGCTTACAACTTAGAATCTCAGTTCTAAATGAAATTCAGATGTTTTTTAAGTATGGCTAATGTATTAATTGACTTCTAAGGCACGCACACACACACGCACACGAACAACAACACCAACACAGAGAAGAAGAAGAGGGGGTCGGCAGACTATGAATAAATCTACATACTCTGATATATGGTATGTGTTTTATAAAAACCTACTCTACACCAGCTGAGGAAGTAATTACGTAAACACAATGTTTTGCCAAGTTTCCCCTCTGGGAAAAAGTCTGTCTTCATTTATTCAGTTATTGTACTAATGTATGCACATTTCTATGCTATTAAAGGTACTGAAAAGCTTTACTTACACAATACTTTGGGTACTGAGTTGACTTACAACAAAGATTATGCTGAAATGCTGAAAAAAAAATTATATATATATATATATATATATATATATATATATATATATATATAATAAACTATATAAATAAAAAGTACTTTTAATAAATTAAATTATTTTTTCACATGAAAACAATATTTATATTAATAAATTCTCGTTTAACAGAAATCTCTGATAATGTTTGTGGTGTCAGCTTTTTCCTTTTCAAACTGTGCGAGAGAAGAAGTATCTCATGACATTCACGCCTAATGTGTTCAGCATATTCTGCACAGTCTGCATCGTCACTGGTACCTGTTTAAGGCTGACGGGGGGTTGAACAGCAGGCTCTGGACACGGACCCCAGTGAGGAACCTGAGCCCTGATGATGGGGAGGGTGAGTGCAAACACCAGAGCCAAAGGTAGCTTCATGGTAAAGATGTGGCTTTATTACCTAAAGAGAGTATGAAAGAAAAGCAGGTAAGGTAACACAAACCAAAAGAAACATGGCCAACGCAAACAAGATTACTGCTACATCAACTCAGGCAACATTTTTCTTGGCAGAAATAATCTAATATTAACTAATTTATAGTTTAATCCTTCGCATGTATCTCCACAGATTTCTCTTACCTCTGTGTTCCAGTGGTTCAGATATGTGCTCTGTCTTTAGAGATAGAGAGACAAGGCCGTGTGACCGATGGTGACATGGAACTGAATCTGAGCCCCAAAGAGAGAATAAGAGTTATGCTTTTGCACCATATTGTGTTTTCACCATTCTTTCATAGCAAGAAGAATGATTTTCAGTCAAATGATCCCTACAATCAGTATATTTAATTTCAAAATCAGCCACCCTGGAAATCAACCTACCATCTGGATAATTGTCAGATACTTCTTCCACCACAGGTACTTTTGGATCTTAGGTCCACAGGAGGCAAGACTGTAATACAGGTACATCAGGACATGGATCATCGCATTCATATGTGCACCAAAGAATGCTGCAGTAGAAGAAACAATAAGTTTTTAATTTTGTTCTGCTTACTATAGTTAAAAAAAATCTTAAACTGAGTTGCTCTGAACTCCTGCTGTCTGTATCCAATAAAAAGACAATAGTTGAGGGGGTGGGAGATACAAACAAGTGTAGGTCCAGGGGCCCATGAATCCAGATTAAACTATCCAAGCTACATATGACGATACTATGCTTGTGGGTTTCAGTGAAATTTGTCATCTAGCTTCCTCATCAGTGTTCAGACTCAGTTTACTCTCAGTCACAATCATCTACTTGCAAATATACATATAGCTGCACCTGTGTTTACTAATTAGCAAGTGATAGCGTGTTATCATGCTAAATACATACTGTGAACATGATAAACATTGTACCCAATAGTAAACTTCAGCGATTAAATGCTATTACTCTCAACATGTTGCCTTGTTGGCATTAGCACTTAGCTCAAAGTGCTCCTCTGCCTGTGGTATACCTTTACAGAGTTGCTAGCATGGCTGTTAATATGCAGATGCATATTATAAAAAAAAAAAAAAAAAGCTCAACAAACAACAATAATGAATACATTAACCAGTAGTGAATAAAAGGTTTATAGACAAGTAGCTCCACATGTTTGGTTTAGCTTCCTGAAGCATCCACCAAGGCATTTGTGTCTCTTCCCAGCCCTCACCCAGTATAAACCACAAAACTACAGAGCCGGTGAAGGCTTTATCAACAGCAATGCTGATAAATTCATATATATATCATATAGCTGATGTCTGCTGTGTTGTAAGCTACTCACACTGTCCTCCTGCCACCCACTTGATGCCAATCCACCAGAGCGTGAACATGGAGCAATGATGGTAGACGTGCAGGAAGGTGACCTGGTTAAATTTTTTCCTCAGGATGAAAAACACAGTGTCCAGATACTCAATGCCTTTGGAGATGAAATACCTCCACAGAGCTCCTGCCACCTGACTCCCGCAGAAATAAAGAAGGGGAAGAAAAAGACTGTTAACATATGAACATATATGATCAAGAGCTACATGTGTGTGAACTCTGATTTTGGAAATCCTAACCTCGACCCGAGACTGACTCACTTGTGGTTTCTGTTTCAAACTACGTCATAGAGCAACAGGAAGGAAGGTGAAACTGAACACCATTCAACTCCGGCTTGTACTTTTTTCTGATAACAGGCCCGTGCTCTAAATGTATGGATGCCTCTCATGTTTCTAAAAGCTCTCTGAGTGACGTGTCCCTGGCAGGCTGACTGTAATTTTCTGAACCATGGGTACAGTGGAGAATTATTAACAGGTAGGGATCTGGTTCCAAGGAAACTAATTATTGTAGACACAAAAGTCTTAAGATAGTTACATAAACAGCTGAAGTCCCACTACTATATTCAGAGTTTATCTGTGTGTGTGTGTGTGTGTGTGTGTGTGTGTGTGTGTGTGTGTGTGTGTGTGTGTGTGTGTGTGTGTGTGTGTGTGCAGTTGGGAGAGTTGGGGTATCCAATTTCCTTTTTTTTGAATGCCTTCTTGTGAACGCTGTCTGTTTTCCACATTCTGCAACGGTAAAATACGACTTAGAGGCGGATATTTGTTTTACCTTATGGGCAACAGTTGTCTGGCTTTGTTCTTGCTGTTGACAAAACTCGCCTCATGATTGACTCTGAGAAAAAAACTCTTTCCCACAGAGGGGAATAAACTTATTCGAATATGAGCTTTTTTCCACTAAGACTTGTTTTATGGGGAGATGTACGAAATTATTTACCGGGTTACAAGCAATGATAATATCGGATGTTGACTCCTCAGCGTCATCATTTTCTATCTATTGAGAAATCCCATTGTAAAAGTAATGAAGAAAAAAACTATTCTGCCGTCTCACTCCTCCTTGACCCGCGGTGGGTGTGTGTGTGTGTGTGTGTGTGTGTGTGTGTGTGTGTGTGTGTGTGTGTGTGTGCGTGTGTGTGTGCCTTCTTGCGAACGCCGTCTGTTTTCCACATTCTGCAACGGTAAAATACGACTTTGAGACGGATATTTGTTTTACCAAATGGACAATTGCTGTTGACAAAACTCGCCTCATGGTTGACTCTTTCCCACAGAGGGGGGTGCTTTAATAAACTTATTCGAATATGAGCTTTTTTCCCCGCTAAGACTTGTTTTATGGGGAGATGTACAAAATTATTTACCGGGTTACAAGCAATGATAATATCGGATGTTGACTCCTCAGCGTCATCATTTTCTATCTATTGAGAAAACTTATTGTTAAAGTATTGAAGAAAAAAAACTCCTCCTTGGCCCGCGGTGTGTGTGTGTGTGTGTGTGTGTGTGTGTGTGTGTGTGTGTGTGTGTGTGTGTGTGTGTGTGTGTGTGTGTGTGTGTGTGTGTGTGTGTGTGAGTGAAACAAGATCGCCTGTCGCTGGTTTGTTTTTCAGTCTCTCAAAAGGAAAAGTAGTATTCACTAAGGGATAGTTATTCGTTTTTTACACATAGGCAGCCTGTAGGTTACAAGCGGATAGAAAGTTCTTCTTTTCATCACAAGCTATGGTGTATCTTAAAGGTTTTTTTACAGCGTCTGTATTATAGGAAAATAAAATACTATTGAAATCTCTACAGGAAGTCACTCTTTATTTCCATTACAAACGCCGGTGCAGCTTAAGAAAGTAAAATTACATCCGCTCTGTCTCTCTATACATCACAGAATCATCTGCTGCATCACCGCTGTGCTTAGGGAACATGACGCAACAGGTCTGAAAATGACTAGACACTTCCGGAGTATTTCCGGTAGGGTCATAAGGTCCGGATCGAGGCCTTCCATAGTAAATATGCTGTATTTGAATATGTCATATTCAAAGCCTTCTTCTTTGGGAGAGCAGATCTCATCGGACACAGGAACGCTGCGGGGCTGCAGAAGGAAATCCATCTTGCGTCTGGGCCTTAGAAATTGTGACGGACTCCACCTCTCTGCTTTTTTATTCCCCTCCAACAGATGGCGCGCTTCCGGAGGTTTCCCCCTCCCTCTAAAAACTTTTTTTCCCAACAACAGATGACGCGCTTCCGGAGGTTTCCCCCCTCCCTCTAAAAACTTTTTTTTCCCAACAACAGATGACGCGCTTCCGGGGTTCACCCCCCCCCCCCTTCTCAGGATGCAATTCGACACGGTTAGCAACAGATGGCGCGCTTCCGGGGTTCACCCCCCCTTCTCAGGATGCGATTCGTCACGCGGGGGGTTTCCCACCCCCCTTCTCCGGATGCGATTCGTCACGCTCATTACACGCTTCCGGGGGGGAGGGGCGGGAGGTCAAAAGGTCGTGATTAGGGCCATCAATCACTTCGGATCAAATTTTGTCATAAGCTGTATGGGATTAACTCTCTAGTGTGGAATTTCAGACCAAACAGACTTTTAATAGCAGTGTGTGATAAAGTAGATAGACGTATCGAAACATTATTTATTGGAGCATTTTCAGGGCAGATCCTATATGTTTTACAGACACCGCATAAGCAACTGAACTGGAGAAACGCGTTAGCAAACGTTATGTGTTGTATATCATTGTCAAATTAATTCTTAAAGCCTGCTGTAGCCTAATTATCCCACTTAAATGAAACCATGGTTGAAAGGATTGCTGTAGCCTCTATTTTCCTGCGGTCGGTCTGTGTTGGTGCATCTCTAAATTAAGATCACATTTCCCATAAAAATTCATTACTTTTTTCAGCAAAGTGGCGCTGCAACTAGTCACTTCTCCTCCTCCTGCCTAGCATTTCCCTGTCCCTGTTTTTCTGCTTTTTTCTTTTTAATGTTTTTGGTAAGAGGATGAAGGTGTTGGAGGCATTTCTAAGCTTTTCATTCATTCTGACATCTGCATATTAAGTTCAGCTTCTCCCTCCGTCAGTTGTGTGCTGTAACATGATGTATATAATGGTGTGCATCCACCTTTGTATTTTCTTTATTTTGTAATATAATGAATTAGATCTAAAGTATTTTGTGTTGTATAGTTGCATTTAATGTGCAAATGAAGTCTACTGGGTCCAGTGAAGAACCCTTTATGTTCACCTAGAAGTTGTTAACTTTGTATGTCTGTGTTTTGTTGCTATGATAGATTGTGTACCATCACTTTATAGCTTTTATGATTACCCCCCCTCCCCTCCCCCTCCCCCATGCATATTAGATAAGTCGAGGGAATTGATTTTACAAGATTAAAGTTCTGGAGCAAAGAAACAAAAGAAATTATTATCAAAAGGCACTTTTCAGGTGAGTAAATCTCTGCGTGTTCCCTTTCACATATAATCGAATATAAATATGAAAATACACATTAGTGCTGCTTCTGTTCTCACGCAGCCAAAATGTACTTTGAACATTTAAATAAAATATGCAAAGTAACTATTGTTTCAGCAGCATTTGTGTTTAATTGTCACATTTGCTTATGAGCTGTCAAACATTTCCCTCCAGTAATGTCACAATTAAATTAACATTTCATTTCTGCTGAACTAATGTTTTCATAATGCAGTCATGTCCAATTGTCAAAGACCGGATTTGCCATGGGAACTTTCAGGAGCCAATCAAACTCAGTTTGTGACAAAGCAAGAAAGAATGCAATAAATGCCAGCAGTCTTGATCGCATTTTGCACCCAACAATCTGTGTGTCATATTATTGATGACACAAAACGTGTCTTTTCTTTGACAGCTTGCTCGGTTTTTGAGCAAATGCAGTACAGCTTCCTCTGAAGATTATACAGTCATTTCTATGGTACATTCATCCTTGGATTCTGCTAATTCTACCTTTTTATCCACTTTCCAATTCAAACATTTTCTTTCTTCCTCGTGACAGCGATGTACGGAAGAGGATTAGGGCCACAGGAAAAAAAAAAAAAAAGAATTCTGACTTTAATCTCAGAATTCTGACTTTATTCTCAGAATTCTGACTTTTTTCTCAGAATTCTGACTTTAATCTCAGAATTCTGAGAATAAAGTCAGAATTCTGACTTTTTTTCTCAGAATTCTGACTTTATTCTCAGAATTCTGACTTTTTTCTCAGAATTCTGACTTTAATCTCAGAATTCTGAGAATAAAGTCAGAATTCTGACTTTTTTTCTCAGAATTCTGACTTTATTCTCAGAATTCTGACTTTTTTCTCAGAATTCTGACTTTAATCTCAGAATTCTGAGAATAAAGTCAGAATTCTGAGATTAAAGTCAGAATTCTGACTTTAATCTCAGAATTTTGAGGTGGGCACCTGCAGGCTTCCAGCTTCGGTGACAGCGATGTGTCCAGTTTGGCAGGTGGAGAACTAATTCACTAAATATGGTGGATATAAGTGACTTTTTGCGTGGCCGAGGGGTCCCCGAAGATGCTATTTTATTAATGGAAGAGCAGAAGGTGAGTAACAAAAAAGAGAAATAGTTTGGTGTCTCCTATTTTTACAGGAAAACAGTTACGGTACAGTTACGGTTAGCTGTTAGCATGCTTGTTAGCTTATAATGTTATATAGGAATGAACGTGTTTCACGATGTTACAGTATACTAGGTGAATTGACGTTTTAACTGTTGTTGATCGCAGGATCATCCCAGATGGGTTCGTTGCATTTTATTTTATTGTTCTACTATTTCAGAGTTTTTCAAGGCAGTTAAGCGGAGCTGTGTTACAGATGCTAGCCGCCTGCCAATATCACTGATATATTTGATGTGTACAAGTAAGTTACACTTAGTACAGCGGAGGAGAGAAGCTGTAATGAATGTTTATGCGGATATTTCACTCAGAAAAATGGGTGGCGTTCATACACAGCCACCGACACAGCCCCGGTTGTTGTTCTGACGGTGGCCGACTGACGATCCCCTCACAACATGTTAGCTAACACAAACTAATGTAGTGCATGTAACTGTGTATACGTTAGTGGTACAGTGTCGGAAGAAATGAGCAAACTGTTTATAATGTCAGAATGACATCATCTTTCTCCTATATATAAAAGTGCTGGCTGAGGAGCGCTGCCGGGTTGAACTTTGACCTCGGAGTGACGTGACGTTTGTTCGCACAACCAATAGAAGTGCAGAAAGTCGCAAATCAGGCATATTGTTCGCATAAACACAAAAATAAATAACGAAATAATCCCGATATTGTGCCAAAGACTGATTTACAATGTTACTTTGTGTTCTATGTGTAATACCTTTGCTTAAATGACTAAATGGACTGTGTATTTATGACTCTGCGTTATAGTCTTACATACATAAGTAACATTCATATGTACAGATAAAAATGTACAGAGCTATGTACACAAGCGTGTACACAAAAGTCTACTGCTGATCGAGCTGCTCAGTGGTCGTACAGTCTCATGCAGAGAGCGTGGAGGTGTTGTCCATGGTGGATGTTAGCTTAGACAACATCCTCTCCTCCCCAGTCTGCTCAGTGGACTTTAGCAGACCGCTAAAGCTGGCCCTCCCGACCAGTTTGTTAAGTTTCCCCCTGTCCCTCTCTGCCATTCCACCACTCCAGCAGACCACAACATAAAAGACAGCAGACGCCACCACAGTGTCGTAGAACATCCTTAGAAGACGTACTACCTACATCATAACCAATCAAGTCCCGCTTTTTTTTAAATACAGAAGAGGATTTATTATTTACTGAAAGGCTATGCCTTAGTTTGCTTCTTTCATTATTGTGTTTCGCCCTGCATAAAATAGATAGCTTTTCTGATAACTACAGTCAATACTCTCCTACTGGCATTAGCGGTGACCTAAGAGGCTTAACTTTAATATTGCTTTGCAGTGTAAATGTTGCAGAAAATGACTGTCTTTTCTTTCTTCCTGTGTGCAGATTGACTGTGACGTCATAGCGCTGATGGATGACGCAACTTTGGCAAACTACATTCCCTCGTACGGAGACCGAATTGCCGTCTTCAATTTCTGCAAAAGCAAGCAACCACTGTCAAAAAGAAAACTAGGACTTCTGCAAAAAGTTCACCTCTCAAAGTGAGAGAAACAGTGGCTGACATGTCAGATTTGGATGACTTAATAAGACTGTATTTCAGACTTTCTTTCAGTAACAAAGAAATACTTTCAATTTTAGCACATAGTCATCAGACAATTATAAGTGTTCGAACTCTAAAGAGAATTTGTAAAAGACTTGGGCTTTTTAGAAGGAAGAATCAATCAAACTTGGAGGAAGTGCTAGCCTTTGTCCAACAAGAGATCATGACAAATGGACAGATGCAAGGTTATCGTTGGCTACATCTACGTGCAATTCAACATGGATTTGTGGTGTCACAAGATACTGTAAGATGCATAATCAAATTGCTTGACCCTCAAGGTGTGGAACTGAGACGAGCTCGACGGTTGAGAAGACGACAGTACAGCTGCAGAGGGCCAAATGCTCTCTGGCACATGGATGGCTATGACAAGTTGAAACCATATGGTATTGCTATCAGTGGCTGCATAGATGGTTTTAGCCGCTATGTTTTATGGATGGAGGCTTATACTACAAACAGTGACCCTAAATTGATTGCAAGTTATTTTCTGAAAACAGTTTCATGCATCAGCGGATGTCCAGAAAGGTTACGTGCTGACCGAGGTACCGAAAATGGTTGTGTCGAACAAATGCAGATGTTTTTACGGAGAAACCACACAGACAGTTTTGCAGGTGAGAAAAGTTTCCTTTACGGAAGAAGTACGGCCAACCAACGTATAGAAGGATGGTGGGCTACCCTACGCAAACAGAGTGCACAATTTTGGATGAACTTATTTCAAACTTTTCAGGATGATGGCCACTTCACAGGGGATTTTTTGGACAAAAGTCTTATCCAATTCTGCTTTCTCAATCTTATTCAGGTAAAAGCATGTGCTCATGCTACGTAATGTCTTAGCTGCATAAATAGAAAATATAAATATGGTTAGAACATTTTTTTTCTTTAATAAGAAAATACCATCTGAATGAATTAGTCTTTCTACTAATTACTTACAAAAGTATTTGACTGTGCTGAGCTCTCACACCACACATGGTGCATTAAAGAACGTTTAAGAGCAGTTTAATTATAGTTTATAGATCTTAAGTAATCTTTCTTCATGCTTTTGCTGAAGGTTTCTGTCTTACAGCTGGAAAGCTTGGATTTGGTGAAGACAGCTCTGGATATGGTAGTAAACAGTGTACCTGTTCGTTTTGTTTTGTGACTGTATTATGTAAAACTCAAAATGATAAAAGAAAATGAAATATTAGCCAAAACTAGACTTCTAACAGAGATGAGAAACTTCTCTCTAATTAAAAAAAGTATACTGTATAAGTTCAAAATACATAAAAATACATATTCCTAACATCTCTTTACAGTTATGCTCTAGTGTGCATGAGCAGTTCAAATGTAGCGCATTGCTGTGAGAGTCTAAACAATGTCCATCACCCAGACATTACTTTCAAGAACTGCATTAAATTCAGAACGAAAATCTGGGAAGTTTTCATAGCTGTTAGCTAGCTGCAGAACATTCCCACACGTGCGTCCGACTGGTCTTCTTGTAAACTCTGTCATATCTTGAAATTCCACATAAATACTGTTTGTTACTATAAGGTCAGATCCGGTGCAGAAACGCATAAATTTCTGAAGTTTAATGTTATCCAGCTCTCTGATGAATCTTTTGAGATGATTTTTCACTTCTTTTTGTTGTGGAGTCAAATCCACAGCAAATTTCAGCAGCTGGCACACTTTTTTTGAAGTTGGTTGCAGTTCAGAGAATAACTTGGTCAGTCCCTCCGGACTGAGGGAGATATGGGGGTCGATGATCTCCCGCCAGCAGTCAATAACAAACATTGGTTTTTGGACAAGCTCTTTGTGTGCTATTTCATCAAGGATTGTAGGAAGAGTCTCAGCAGTGATTCTTTTTCTACAGCCATAACTGTCAAGAATTTCCACAAGATCATCCAAGTCAACTGCAGAGAAATCTTTTACTGCTTCCATCAAAACATCACATTCTTGGCTGCTGACAAACTGTAGAAAGTGTGCTTTAAGATCACTGTAAACACCACTGAAAAGCACTTGTTCCATAAAAGGGATTGCAAGTTTATTTGGAAAATACTGACATTCTTGGTAACCTTTCAGGAGTATTCGCCCAACTGCCTTCCATTTTTCAGCAGGAAAATCATGGCGAATGAATGGCACTTTAATGGTTGCACCTAGGGTGCATCGCTCATAAAATTCATGCCAGAAGCATGTGAGTACATCTCTTAGTATTCCTGATCCAGTGCCTGGTTCTTCTGTGTTGTCTGGAAGTATGCGCTTCACATTCAGTGTTTTGGTCAAAATCTCCTCATCAGAGAAAGCAGTAATCATGTCATGTAAAGTGTCAGTATGACGTATGGTGATTGTTATTATGTTCTCTGAATTAGGTGGACTGAGGGGTACAAGAAAACCCTCATAGACTAATGTGTCTTCTGTATCTTCTTCAGCATCAAAAATTGGACCAAAAGTAATTTCTGGATCATCTAAAATTTCTGAACCAGCGATGACTTCATCAAAATTACCCCTGACTTCCCCCACTTGCAATGGATTAATATCACTGCCACTGCTTTCTGAGACAAACACCACTTCAGATGTCTCGCTGGCATCTTCTTCAGGATCTTTTGGTTTTGTTGCAATGTAGAAGCGTAACATTGTCAGTCTCGCTGCCTCATACATATTGCCAATAGACTGGCAGGTATCATCAGTAAGGTGGTTCTGTTTAAAGTCCCAAACCTCAAACTCAAAATCTGTTTCACATCCCTTAGGAGATATGCCATTAGGAAAAAAAAGTTTCTTTCCTTCCTGAAGAATATCTTTTAATCCAGCATCAGTGGCCATTTGAATTTTTCTAGTGCCACCTCCCTGCTTCGCTCTCACCTGTTTGGCTATTTTTCCATCACAATGTATCCATCCTATCTCAACATTGCGTGTTGCTTTTTGCTTCTTTGTCTGTCTTATTCCTGCATCTGTATGTGAAGTGTTCTCCTTTGGACTTTCTTTTCTGGTTTTCATTTTCTCACGAAGTTTTTGCAGAAGTCCTAGTTTTCTTTTTGACAGTGGTTGCTTGCTTTTGCAGAAATTGAAGACGGCAATTCGGTCTCCGTACGAGGGAATGTAGTTTGCCAAAGTTGCGTCATCCATCAGCGCTATGACGTCACAGTCAATCTGCACACAGGAAGAAAGAAAAGACAGTCATTTTCTGCAACATTTACACTGCAAAGCAATATTAAAGTTAAGCCTCTTAGGTCACCGCTAATGCCAGTAGGAGAGTATTGACTGTAGTTATCAGAAAAGCTATCTATTTTATGCAGGGCGAAACACAATAATGAAAGAAGCAAACTAAGGCATAGCCTTTCAGTAAATAATAAATCCTCTTCTGTATTTAAAAAAAAGCGGGACTTGATTGGTTATGATGTAGGTAGTACGTCTTCTAAGGATGTTCTACGACACTGTGGTGGCGTCTGCTGTCTTTTATGTTGTGGTCTGCTGGAGTGGTGGAATGGCAGAGAGGGACAGGGGGAAACTTAACAAACTGGTCGGGAGGGCCAGCTTTAGCGGTCTGCTAAAGTCCACTGAGCAGACTGGGGAGGAGAGGATGTTGTCTAAGCTAACATCCACCATGGACAACACCTCCACGCTCTCTGCATGAGACTGTACGACCACTGAGCAGCTCGATCAGCAGTAGACTTTTGTGTACACGCTTGTGTACATAGCTCTGTACATTTTTATCTGTACATATGAATGTTACTTATGTATGTAAGACTATAACGCAGAGTCATAAATACACAGTCCATTTAGTCATTTAAGCAAAGGTATTACACATAGAACACAAAGTAACATTGTAAATCAGTCTTTGGCACAATATCGGGATTATTTCGTTATTTATTTTTGTGTTTATGCGAACAATATGCCTGATTTGCGACTTTCTGCACTTCTATTGGTTGTGCGAACAAACGTCACGTCACTCCGAGGTCAAAGTTCAACCCGGCAGCGCTCCTCAGCCAGCACTTTTATATATAGGAGAAAGATGATGTCATTCTGACATTATAAACAGTTTGCTCATTTCTTCCGACACTGTACCACTAACGTATACACAGTTACATGCACTACATTAGTTTGTGTTAGCTAACATGTTGTGAGGGGATCGTCAGTCGGCCACCGTCAGAACAACAACCGGGGCTGTGTCGGTGGCTGTGTATGAACGCCACCCATTTTTCTGAGTGAAATATCCGCATAAACATTCATTACAGCTTCTCTCCTCCGCTGTACTAAGTGTAACTTGTACACATCAAATATATCAGTGATATTGGCAGGCGGCTAGCATCTGTAACACAGCTCCGCTTAACTGCCTTGAAAAACTCTGAAATAGTAGAACAATAAAATAAAATGCAACGAACCCATCTGGGATGATCCTGCGATCAACAACAGTTAAAACGTCAATTCACCTAGTATACTGTAACATCGTGAAACACGTTCATTCCTATATAACATTATAAGCTAACAAGCATGCTAACAGCTAACCGTAACTGTACCGTAACTGTTTTCCTGTAAAAATAGGAGACACCAAACTATTTCTCTTTTTTGTTACTCACCTTCTGCTCTTCCATTAATAAAATAGCATCTTCGGGGACCCCTCGGCCACGCAAAAAGTCACTTATATCCACCATATTTAGTGAATTAGTTCTCCACCTGCCAAACTGGACACATCGCTGTCACCGAAGCTGGAAGCCTGCAGGTGCCCACCTCAAAATTCTGAGATTAAAGTCAGAATTCTGAGAAAAAAGTCAGAATTCTGAGATTAAAGTCAGAATTCTGACTTTAATCTCAGAATTCTGAGAATAAAGTCAGAATTCTGAGAAAAAAGTCAGAATTCTGAGATTAAAGTCAGAATTCTGAGAATAAAGTCAGAATTCTGAGAATAAAGTCAGAATTCTGAGAATAAAGTCAGAATTCTGAGATTAAAGTCAGAATTCTTTTTTTTTTTTTTCCAGTGGCCCTAATCCTCTTCCGTAGCGATGAAACAAAACCAAACAAGCTTTTTCAAGTCCTGGCCTACTACAAAACGGCATCTGTCTCGTCTTTGTCTTTTATGTACATCAGCAACAGGTGTTACGCATCAACTGAGATAAAAGACACCAGAAAATCTGCAGATGTCACTTGATACACGTGTATCTTTCTGTTGGTGTTTATGATAACAGCGAGCTTGTAATGTGCTGGAGACATTAATCTGAACGTGCTGTGAAAATCAAAGACCAGCAAAGAACATAAAAGCAAAAAGAGCTGCAGGCAAGCTCAAACTTCTACCTTGGGAAAGTTTAAATGATTAAAAAGCTCACAGCAGCCCTCCCTCCACCATCCCGTGGCTCATTATGCCTCATGTCCTACTATTGGACCTCATCATTTTCTGTAATTGCCCTCATTGGCCGGATTCCTATTTGGCCTATTTTGTCCCATTCTGCTGAGAAATTAAGGCATTCCTCTAGCGACCCTGACCTGTCCCAGGCTTTGTCATTTGACTGACAGCCCATTAGCGAATCATTGATTGGTTGAATCTTGGAATGTGTCAGCCAACCTAATTAGAACTGAGTCCCTCCTCTCTGAATGTCAATTGAGACCCTTGGAGGAAACAAAAGTGCAGGAAAATTAGGCCTTTCTAATCCTCTAGAAGGAGACTGTTTTACACAACCAGATTGGTTTGATTTACAGTACAGAGGCTAAAGAACAAACGTGTTTGTGGATACCAACGTGCAAATGCAGTCTTGCAGAATTTAATGTGGAAAACAGCATATTATGCACATATTAATCACTTATATTCATGCATGCAGCTGCACAAACAATAATTCACCTGGGCAGTGAGTGCATATTTCCTCTGTCTTGCACAAATATATTCACTGAAACCTTTCCAGAGGTCCTGATTAACACTTCACCTCAATCACCTGTACAAACCCTCGGTGTCTCACAGGGAGGTGATTAAGCGGATGCCAACACAAACACACACTTAATTACACACATCTATGCATACATTCACATAAGAAAAACGCACATTCCCACACATCTCTTCTCTCCTGAATACACAGATGCTCAGATTTTGATGTGTGTTAACATGTTTAGAGACACACACATACAAGCTTAAACACACACTGTCACACTGAGTCGGGATACATGTGTGCATGTTTTTCTGGCAGCTGCTTATGCCCACAGCAGGTTGGGAGACTATTTGGGCTAATCAGTGCAGCTCTCCACCACAGATGGTCCTTGACTGAATCTACTACTATCCTGCCATTAGTCATCCTGAGGAAACTCAGAATTCATGAACAACAATAAATAAATATTCTTCTTACCTTGAAGATCTGGGTTTTAATGTGTTTGTGAGTTCGATCATGAAAACTGAGCCACATTTGTTGTCACAGGAGGGCTGAAGATGTCCTTTTTTTCCCTCCTTTTTTTAAAACCTCAGGCAAGATGCTAATGAGTTGTGGTGTTGGTGAGGGATTTGTTATGAAAAACTGGTGGCAGCGTAGATGACAGTTTATTAGGCTGGCTTAAGATAAGATTGATATTTGTGTGGCGGAATATCACTTTACTGTGATTCTAGATTATATTTGCAGGAGTAAGTGATTATTTTTGGAATTCAATTTCTGTGCAGAGCTACAGCTACAGTGAGTGTTTTCTTTTCTTTTTCTTTTGTTCTGTTTCTGAGGGTGCAAGGTCTTTTAGAGGACACAAATGTATTCTGATTTGCTGATCAGCCAAAATTCTCTTTGGAAAAGAACAGAGGGATAGCAGACCAGAAGGCACAATGGGAAATGCAAACTTAGTGTGATGCAAAAACAAGTGTAATTCAGTTCTCAGCTCATATGTATAAAAAATGTACACCTTTTGTAAAATATGCATGAATTGAAGTATTTTCAAACTCTGCTTCTGCATACTTCAATCTCACATTTAATCATTAAAATCTTTTTAGTGTGAAATAATTTACTACTTAAGAGCATTTCCTTGTTTGGATTTCTTATGAAACAACAACAGAAATCTTCATCCTGACTTGGGTAAGGACAGAAAGTTGATCATGCTGATCTCTAATATTGTCTTGTTCATTGTTTACTTTAGCTAGTATTGGCTAATTAACAATAATCACAAAGCCTTGTTAACACTGATGTGAATGCCACTGTTTTTGCAGGTATTTAGACAGAAACCACATTGTTGCACAAATAAAGTCTTGTCTCAGTGATTGTCATGGTCCTGGGTCTCTTGACCCAGCGTTTTAAGTTTGAGTTTATTTTGTTCATTAGGTTATCTAAGTTCATTTGGTTATTAGACTCCTTGTGTTTTCTTCCCCTGTATTTAAGCTTCCCCTCACCCTTCGTGTTTCATGCTGCGTGTCTTATGTTATCAAGTTTGTATTATTATGCCTAAGTGTTTCTAGTTATTATTTTCCCCTCGTGTTTCCAACCATGTTAAATCTCCCCTGCTCTTCATGCGTTTCATGTCTGTGTCTTACGTTGTCAAGTTCGGGTTGTCATGTCTATGTCTCATTATGTTTCCTGTTTTATTGTGAAGAGGTCTGGTGTTCTGTGTTCATCATGTTCAGTTTTACTCTCCCACTGTGACGTCATTATGTTCATGTGTGCCAGCTGTTTCCTCATGTGTCTCCACTTCCCCTAATCACCTCCTGTGTATTTAAGTCCTCTGTTTTCAGTGTGTGATTGTCAGGTCGTTTCTTGTCCACGCCATGTTTCCTATGCCATGCTTCCAAGTTTCTTGTCTAGGTTTTTCTTATTGTTTGTTTAGATTTCCCAGTTTAGGTTTGTGTTAATTTTGCTTCAGTTTGCCTTGCCCTTTGTTTGTACCTTTTTTACCAGCCATATTAAACGGCTCACTTTTTGTTAACATTCAAGTTTTGTTCCCTGTTCCTTGGAGTCTGCATTTTGGGTCCTTTTTCAATTCATACAGTCTGCCCTCGCCAGACTGTGACAGTGATGTTACTAGATAAAAAATTAAGGCATCTCCATGGAACGTTTTCACAATTCAGCCTGAGGGAAGCAATATTTGTTTGCCCCCAAATGCAGTGCGAACACTCCATGTAAGTGTATTTCATAACATTACCGTTTCTACATTTTTGTCTAAAAAAGCCCACTGAAGTAATTATAATCTAGAGGTTATCAGAAACATTTGGCATTATAAAATTATATAATTATGAATCATAGCTGTGGACTGAGTGAACAAAAGCACTGACATACCAATACAGAAATACCCAGATGTTTGAAAAAAAAAAAAACAACCAGCAAATCTCAGCTGCTTTAAAGATAAAGATTTAGACTTTTTAAAGATCTAGTGTTTTCCATATATATTCACTCACTACTTTGTTAAGTACACCTGTTCAACTGCTTGTTTACATAAATAACTAATCGGTCAATCACATGGGAGCAACTCAAGTCACTTTGGCAGACAGGCACGCTCAAGAAAACCTGCTGAAGTTCAAACCATTCCTCAGAATGGGGAAGAAACTTTGTTTCTGTGACTTTGTATGTGCTATAGTTGTTGGTGTTTATTTGGATAGAAAATATCCAGTGAGTGGCAGTTTTCTGGGTGAAAATGCCTTGTTGATGCCAGAGGGCATAGAAAAATGGCCAGACTGCTTCAAGTTGATAGGGAGGCAACAGTTACTCAAATAGCCTTTTGTTACAACCAAGGTATGCAGAACAACCTCTCTGAATGCCCAGCACGTCGAACCTTGAAGAAGATGAATCCTAGTTTCTCTGTGCATTCATCAGAGTCTGAATCTGATGAATATATCAATGTTAGATAGAAAGCACTTAGGCATAGAAAAAAAGTACATTCCTGAACGTGTGTGTGAATTCGTGAATGAGACTTGTACTATAAAGCGATTTGAGTGCTTAAGCTGAGTAGTAAAGCACAATATAAAAACCAGTCCATTTACTGTAGGAAGGCAAATTTGCAGCAACTGTGTGTGAGGCTATCATGTCAATATGGACTAAAATCTCTGAGGAATGTTTCCAGCAACCTGTTGAACCTGTGCCGCAAAGAGTTAAGCCAGTTCTGAAAACAAAAGGTGGTGCAACCTAACATTTGCAAGGTGTACCTAATAAAGTGTCCAATGAGTTTACATATAAATGTATCAGAATATATATTCATGACTTAAAATAAACCAAGAAAACGCATTCACAGAACGAAACACGCATGCACACACCCACACACACACACTATGTGGATTTGCCAGACATGTGCAGAATGTTGCCAGACTGTACACATATACGATTACAAACGCAGACACACTCACTTTTTAAATAGAGGCACACACACACAGACACACACACTGGGCGTACATACACATGCAGAGTGCTTCTGTTGCTTCTAGATAAGTCTCTCTCCATAGACCACTGTCTTTGTACAGTGGAGAGAGCAGAGGGTGAGAGGAAGTCAGAGAAATGAACTCATGTCATTAATTTGTTTCAACTCCAAAGACACAAAGCATGCCAAGCCCAAATCTCACGTAAACATTCGCACTTCTCCACACTTGTGTACTCCCTACAGCCTTTCCAGCTTTGCTACAATCGATTGTCTTTATTTTTTCTGTTGTATTCTTTCTTCTTTTCTTTCTTCTCCACCGTTCTTCTCCTCTCGTGTCACTGTCTTGCTACTTGTTTGTGAATATTGTGCTAAAAGGTGATATTAATGCCTTTAGAGCTGTGCCAGGAATACTAACACACAGCTTCCTAGCATTTCAGCACCCTCTGTGCTACCTGGGTTTGTACTGCCAGATTACTTAGGATTACATTTGCACACAGTCACACAATGACACACTGACACACACACATGCATAGACATAAACCATTTCTCCTCACAGAAGAGCACTCACCCTTACTCAAATTGGCAGTCGTTGTTGGCTCACCCCTCAGTTGAACCACTATGTTCTCCCGCAGTCTTTTACTAGTGTAATTGAAGTTTCGGTTCGGGAATGAATCATTGATGTGGTTTAATAGTGCGGGTTGTATGTTTGGGGGCAAAATGGCAAATTTGCTGTCTACCTCAAAGAGACATGAAATTTGAAAGGAAGAGTAAGGCAGTGGGAGGAAAAGATCAGAGGAAAACCAGGATGAAGGTGAAGGCAGGAGGAAATGGGTGGAGCTGGATAGATAAACGAAAAGGAAACGGATCAAGAGCGGATGTGTGCACATTTAAAATGCAGAGACAGAGGGTTTGGTAGAAGGAGGGCCAGAACAAATAGAGGGCAGTAGGTGTTGAGCGAACAGGAGAAGCGATCTCACACTGTGAAACAGAGACACAGCTCCGCTAGCAAAGATGAAGGGGTGCTTAATTGGGTTTCTGATTCCTGCTTAATCCTATCCTCAATATTAATCCCTTACAATGTACATAATCATAATAAATACATCCACAGGGAGAAACTGTTAATAGGAAACCGTAATGCAGATAAAGAGTGCATGTGGGACACCTGTATACAACCTTTGGGGACACACTGAGGACATGTCTCATTCATCTTTCCCCCCGTGCAGTGTTTTGAGCACCAAATAGAGTTTGAAATCACACTTGAGACTCTAAATAACATCTTGCCCCAGGAACATATCGTGCTGATGAAATATAACTGTATCACTGTTGTATTCTTTAACAATGGTTTATATCCATGCAAGGCAGCAACAAGTGGAAATAAGTCAACTTGCCCCAAAACAAAAATCCATTTTGGGGACCTTGTTTATCAGCTCTGCTTGTGCCAATTTTGAAAAAATACTCTTTCTCACTCATGTTCCCAGTGTTTTAGTTTGTCATGTTGCCACTTACTAGCCTCTAGAGTGTTCTATACCTAGAATTCATGTAACATATTTCACAGTTAATTATTTTTATTCAGGTTTTGGATTTAATTCGTGCTCGTGTCTTTTTTTTGAATGATCAAGCAGGTCTTTCAATAAATTTTTAGAGTGGTTTGTGTATTGTATTTAATTTATTTTGCCCAGCTTGTTTAACGAAATAAATTCTAAGGTCTTGCGGTAAAAATGTTGTACATATAAAAATACAATATGACCATGTACAAATCATCCCAGTATTGGCACAAATCCAAGATTAAACTACTTTTAAACGACTATAACGAATACACATCAGCTTTATTGGTGTTTGATTGACACATCATGTCACGATCGAACAGGGAGGATTCAAACACAGGACTCTGAATAATGCAATTAAGTGAGTTTATTTACAGGTAGACAGCAAATATGGTGGGGGTGGGAAGAAAGAGAGCTCCAGGGAATCCAGGGAAGGGAACACACATCCAAACTCACTCTACACAGATGTCCACTCACACTCATGCTCGCTCGACAGGGTTTGAGAGGAAACAGGAGGGGTTCCAGGAGGGTCTGCATAGGAGAGGAAACACACATTAGAGAATCAGCATAGCACGATGAGGGATTCAGGAATTACAAAGAGAGCTGAGGCTACACTAACTGTGATAAGTACAACGATCCAGTGAAGAACATCACCCAGTAAGCCCAAATGAAGATGATGAGCAGCAGGTGAATAAATTGCAGCCAGGTGTGTTTGCCAAAGGTGGGAAACTGCAAAAAAGAGTACCCCCCAGGTGGGGGAGGAGTGAGGAGGAGAGAGAGAAACAGAAGCACAACAACAAACACTGACAGGGCAGAGGAGAGGACTGGAGGACCACACTTATGGGATGGGCCTAACTAGGAAGGGCATTTATTTGTACCACCCCTCCCTTAAAGTTGAGAGACTCCAGTTCCTCTTTTTCCAGGTAAATAACAATTTAACCCTCCTCAATGCATCATTAATAAGACTATATGATAATAATATAAAATTCTGTCCTGGAACTTTTTTTTTATAACTATACATGCAAAACAATACATTTTAAGCTTTGAAAAAGGGAATCCTCCTCATATGACTTATTGTGGTTTGGTCCAGTTGCAAAGATGAGCTTAAAATTCAGGATGTGTGCGACATTGTTGTTTGCTACTAACTCTCATGAGAATAAAACATATTTATGCTTGTAGCCAGCCTGCATTTTGTTAGCTTCATTACCTCCCAGTTGAATCGAGTTTTTCTTATTGTTACCAGGCAGTCATGTCTCCCAGTGCATGTTTACAAGGTAGTAGGCGCATAGTACTTGTATACAACTGCACTTACTGAATTTTGACCCATTTTATGATTTTTGTGTTTCAGCCAAAGTGAGAAACAACCCTAGGAACATCCCTGGTCTCGTTTACATATGGTATGGCAAAATCTTCTCCCAGCATATTATGTTTCCCTCTTACTTTTAAATTGTCTATAATGTTGTAATGCCATCATAGTACTCAATACATTGCAAAAAGTAGATGAAGGGATAAAGTTATAGAGGGATAAAGTTAATGAGCCATGCCATGAATCTATGGGAAAGAGTTGTTGAAGCTACGTTACAAAGAGTGGTGATGCTCAGCAAGCAGCAGTGTGGCTTCATGCCAAGAAAGAACACTACAGATGCAATGTTTCCTTTGAAAGTGTTAATGAAGAAGTATTGAGAAAGTCAGAAGAAGTTGCACTGTGTCTTTGTAGAGCTGAAGAAAGCATTTGATAGGATGCCAAGAGAGGAACTGTGGTACTGCATGAGGAAGTCAGGAGTGGCAGAGAAGTATGTGAGGATAGCGCAGGACATACATGAGGCAGCAGTGAGGTGTGCAGTAAGAGTGACAGAACAAGTTCAAGGTGGGGTTCGGCTCTGAGCCCCTTCTTGCTTATAAGAGTGATGGACAGGTTGACAGATGAGGTAAGGCAGGAGACTGTGATGTTTGCAGACAACACTGTGATCTATAGTGAGATTAAAGAGCAGGTGGCAGTGAGCCTTAAGAGATGGAGGTATGCACTGAAGACAAGAGGAATGTCAGTAGAAGCAAGACAGAATACATGAGTGAATGAGAGGGAGACAGGTGTAACTGTAAGGTTGCAAGGAGTAGATCAAGTGTGAGTGAAGGAAGATGAATTTACACACCTGGGGTCAAAGCAACAGGCAGTCCAGGCAGAGAGGAGTGGGTGGAGACGAGTGTCAGGGGTGATTTGTTACGGAAGGACAGCAGCAAGAGTGAAAGGGAAGGTTTACAAGATGGTGATGAGACCTGCTGTGATGTACAGTTTGGAGATGGTGGCTCTAATAAAAAGACAGGAAGCAGAGCTGGCAGGGTTGAAAGTGTTAAGTTGTTTTGTTGGGAGTGACCAGAATGAGCAAAATTAGAAGGACAGATCAGGTTGAACAATTAAGACACAAAGTTAGAGAAGCAAGGCTGAGATGTTTTGGACATGTGCAGGGGAGGGATAGTGGATCTAATGGACAAAGGATGTTGAATATGGAGCTGTCAGGCAGAAGGAAAAGAGAATGACCACATAAGAGGACAGTGGAGGTTAGGGTGCTAACAATAGGGTGCGATGAAGGATGATGAGCCACTGTGGTTGGTGACACCTAACAAGAAGATTGTAAGATTTTTTTTAAATTATCCAAATTATTTACTGTGCATGTTTTATGTCATCAGTTATATGTCTCATAAGTGCCAAGAAGCCATACATAATCAAAATATAAAATAATTTTTAACATTTCTTTTTCTCTTTTTATCTAATGCACATAACTACAAATAGCCCTAAGTAACAATGTAAAATGAAACCAAAGAAAAGAGAAAAATGTTTGCTCAAATTGATAATATATCATTTGGTTACATAACAGCTTCAACACCCTGGTCCGCTCAGATTTCCACATTATAATGAACTCGGTTTCCAGACAAACATTATCACATTTCACTACGTAAACAAACAGAAATATATTTGGAAAAACGCGTTTTTCCCTCTCCTCTGCCCAGCTTCAACAGGTACCAGAGGGAGAGTGTGTGAAGAGTCATGCAAGTTTAATGCTGCCGGTTTCTGCCGTACAACAAAGCCCACAGTGTTGGTTTTCATCTTTCCTCTATTTGGAGCAAGTGGAGCATGAGGCGAAGGAGGAAAGGTAAGGAAACACTCTTTTCCCCAACTGTCTCATATTTGTCAGTAAATCGCACTGGTATCACATCAGGTCACCCAGTAGGCTGTGAAATGACTTGTTGATCCCGGGAATATGTGTGTGTGCGTTAGTGATAGACAGTCAGCGAGAGGCAGTGATACTTTTATCTGCAGGTTCGCCAAGGAAACCTTTTCAAGCCAGACCTCACAGTGAAACGGCCCTGCAACTTCACCCCATGCCAAAGCCACAGAGAGTGAGAAAGAAAGAAAAGCAGAGACGGGACATTAAAGGCATCACTGGTGTTTGACAAACAGGGAATTATCAGAAAAAGGGTGTGCGGGGACTATGAGAACTCAGCACCACCAGCCCAGATTTCACCCGGTGGACACAAAGATTTGCTGAATGTTCCGCTCTAACGATGGCAAATTAGATCCGGGGGACAGAGAAGTGAGTGCAGAATGAATGAAAGGAGTACTGAGCACTGTCCCTTGCATGAAGCCATATTAGCATGCACAGTAGATCTCTTTTATGGCATTGGCGCTGTCCGTGGTGCTGAAAAGACGTGGTTACACAACGGGTAATGTTCTACTTGGACCTGGCAGGAACATCGCGATCCGGCCTGCAGAGGTGCTTAAAAGTGGCATATTACATCAGAAAATGAATGGCCACCTTTTCAAAAAGGATTCAATTTGAAAAAAAAAACAACAACTTTCAGTCCTCTTTTTGCTTCGAATCAATCTTTATGACACTCACAGCAGTCTAATACTTTTTGTGCTCGGAATTTGTGCATTTCCGAAAGATCTTTGCCATCAATAGCTCTCTGTACAAATCTAAGTCATCTAGAAGCAGCAAACTTATTTCTGTATTTGATTGTCTGGCTGGCTTAATACTATTGTAATACTCTCTCTCTCTCTCTCTCTCTCTCTCTCTCTCTCTCTCTCTCTCTCTCTCTCTCTATTTAACGGCAAATTTTCCCCGGGACCCGAAGAAGCGGAAGAAAATGTTACCCGACGAATTTTCATTAAAATTCAACAAGAGGCAAGCTCCGTGAGAGGTTAGATTATTGGCGGGCAGGCTCTCTGCGCGCGCGCGCGCGCACACACACACACACACACACACACTTGGAGAGACGCTCACACACACACTTCACAGCTGGTGTGCCTTCCTCCAGCAGAGACTGACAGAAGCGGGGCGACCGCACTAAGCTGTGAGCGCTCTTTTCTCCTCTCCTCCACCAAGCGCGTCTTTTACTGTTGACATAAAAACTTTGAAGAGGTGAGAGTCGAAACGTCAAAACGCCGACAAATCACCGTCGACAGCGCGCATCAACAAAGAAGAAAGGGGGAAAGAAAAGAACCATCAAGTCTGAGAAAAGCGGTGGAGCCGGGAGAAAGAGGGAGCTATGCCATCTCCCGCCGAGCAGAGCCCAGTCCTCCAGTGTTGTGTGTCGGAGCTGCAGCATGGTGTCTCTTTCTGGACTCTGGACCTACTGCCTCGCCCCGGGGAGAACTCATCTCCTTTCCTTCTCTGCCAGAACGCTCCTGCTGCTTCTCTTATTAACCGTCTCTTCCTCCCCGGACGCCTGCTTCCCTCACCCACAACCTTGCCACATTCTCGCCCGGATAGGACACACCGTGCGTCTCGGTGCGCTCTTGCCTACCCGACAGCCGGCACGGATACAAAACGCGCTCAACCGCGCCCTGGCCAGCCTCCGGCATCAAGGCGGAGGGGCAGACTCCTCCACAACAACCTCTCAGCCACCTCCTCTGCTGCCCTACAACCTGAGCTTGGAAATGGTGGCTCGATCGCCCGCGGGAGGGGACCCCGAGTCATTGTCCCGTAGTGCCTGCCAGGACCTGGTGGTCAGGGGTGTGTCAGCCGTGCTCGCCTTTCCCCGCTCCAGGGAGGAGCTGATCCAGGTGGAGTTTCTCTCCTCTTTCCTGGAGATCCCCTTCGTATCTATCCTGGAGGACACAGAACCCCTTGTGACTAAGGTAGGAATTGACGCTGTGTGTCTTTCCTGGCCGTCACTGTGCACCTGTAGCAATCATCTTTGAAAGATGACAGTGAAAAATGGTTATGTGTGTATATATCATGGCTTTCATCTTTCCAGCATCTTGCACTTCAATTAGCAGCATGCCATGACCTAACATAATTTCATCTGATTCCAAGAGCTGACATTCACCAGTAAGTCATTGACTGACCCATTAGCCTGTGGCATGGATTTTGTTATCTGAGTTGGTGCAAAATGCTTCCTACTAGCCAGATTTTAAGGCAGGCTAAAGGCAAATGGACAGTGTAAAGAACTGTGATCATCAGAGCAGTTACACTAAAGAATGATTAAAATAATACAGACAGAAATGGTGATAATGTTACATGGATAATTAATTTTAAATAAAGAGACATTTTAGTGTATCAGACTTTAACTTCTAGCACTGTTGCCTTCTTCCAGCAATGTCTGCTGTTCAGACTGATTTTAACTGAGCTCTGGTGAACCTGCAGGCCCTTAACATGCATGTTTAATATCTGGTCACTCTGACTTGGTATTGGACTGAACCCCCGAGCGAGGTGAAAATTTCTCTCTTTCTAAGCTCTTTTCTCTGTGAATCTATGTGCGTATGTGTGTGTTTGTGCCAGAAAGGATGTGTGTACTTAGAGATTGCTTCTGGCACCTTTCTGAGCCCATTCCAGCAGTTGAAATACTGATAGACAGATGTCACGGAGAAGTGTGGCTCACTCTATTAGTATGATCACATATATGCTATGTTTATGTGTGTACGTGCAAATTAGGTAGACAACACAGATCTATGTGTGTGTGCAATGTTAGTATTCCCAGCAGAACTGCCAGTCAGTCAGTGCAGCTTCTGTCACATTTGCCTACATAAAAATGTCTCTATCCCACTGAGCAGCCAACTGCATCTCTAAGTCACCACAAACATATGAATGCATGCACTTTGCACACACATATTTAACTATCACCATCATGTGGGGTGGGGGTAAGTCTAAAATCTTTGTCCTGCCACCTCTCTTTGCCAACAATGGATTGCTTATTTCAATAAAGGTTGCATGAATGAGAAGTCAAACCACTTGATGAATGTGTCGGCAGAGCAGGGAGATAAGCAGAGGAGAGTAAAAGGAGAGAAATTTAGGAGATATGAAGGGGGGAATAGAAGGGGTGAGCTGGAAGAGAGAACAGGGTTCTTTTTTTCTATAGAACTGTGCCAAGCAGTCAGAGGGCAAACAACAATCATCACTCTCTTTCTTTGTCTCTCTGTGTTGTAGCGCTCCAGTATTTTTAGCCATAATTTCAAGCGGCATTTGTGAAATGAAAGCCTTTTTTGGTTAATTTTTGTGTTTAATGCTACACAAAAGCTTCTCTTTTTTCTCCTTGGTGTCAGACTAATCTTTCTTTTTTATTGAAGATAATGTCCAATCTTATGATGGCTAACAGACAAAAAAAGGACCAGAAAGTGGAAATTACTCCCCAGAGAATAGTTCTGAGTACAGCGTGTGACCAATAAGTGCTCTCCAAAACAAAAAAAGACAAATACAGCCATTTTGAAACACTTATTTAAAAAAAACCCTGCATCTACTTCATGTAAAACATTTCTACCTCCTTTATGATCTTGTTTTTTCGAACTTTCATGTCAATTGGGTAGACTGCTGAAAACATTAGCTCGTTAGTTAATAGCTGGTTTCTTGTGATTCTTCTTTTCTTTTGTGATTTCATGTTTTTATATATGTGTTCTCATTACTGTCATAGATTTTGGACTGTGGGTGGACAAATCAAGCAATTTTAGGAGACTGTAAGAAATCTTAAAGGTCAGATTTTCAAATTTCCTGAATTATGAGACTAAAATCAGGATAATTTCACCATTAAAAAATACAGTTGGTTTGGTGACGATAAAATAGCCTTTAGTCACAGCCCAAAAACAGTTTGAATTTCAGGAGAATGGCCTGTGAAGGAGCGTAGTGTGTTTTCTTTCTCTCACACCCTAGGGTGCAACTCTATAGAAAGGGAGCAATGTGGGAATTTAAAGGACGCTGGCAGGAGGTGGGACAGGATCTTAAACACACACAGAGAGGGCAATGACGAGTGGGTTAGGTCAACAGGGAGGCAAATTGTTAGCCTGTACAAACAGGGAACAGTGCACAGGTTTCACTGCTGATAGGGGGAAAACACCCAAATCAGAAGATATGATTCTAATTAAAGATGCTATTTACATTCTAGCATCAGGAGGGCGGAGAGCTCCAGAGATGGGGGAGGTGGGCTGGAGAACAGCAGAGACAAAACAAACGGCTTGGCCAAAAAAAATAATAAAAAATCTGTCACAGATTGATCCAAATGAGAAGGGGAGGGTTTTTGTTTTTTCAAAAGAGAGTCTTTCCTCCTGGGGTTTTTAAATTGTGGAAATTCTGCAGGCTACTGGGAATTGAGCCCATGTTTTTCTGGTGAACAGATACCTTTCCTGGACATCAGAGAGGGATAGAAAGACACAAAGAAAGAATAAAAGAAAGAAAGAAAGAAAGAAAGAAAGAAAGAAAGAAAGAAAGAAAGAAAGAAAGAAAGAAAGAAAGAAAGAAAGAAAGAAAGGTTCATGCACATTTAGAAAAAAACCCAAAACTAATTCTTCCCTTTACCTGCCAAAAGAATACTACATCAATCTTAAAACACCACAGAAAGCTAAAAGGCGACTTGTTGACTTGTTTTCCTCACAGGCTAAACAGACTTCCTCAAGGTCAAAGAAAATGTCAATGAGGGGAAAGAAAATACAGTCTTTCACAAATTAATTAGTGTGTGGCACAGTTTTATTTTTCTTTCGTGACAGCTAATTTGCCATATTTCATGTTTCATCTGACGACAATAACAAAAGAAATACTCTTCCACGTCGGGGGCGTCATGTAGCATGCGTGACATTTCTTGGAGGTTGTGACGATAGATTTTCCTGACTACCTTTAAGTGCGCCCAAAAAACTCAAACCAACCAGATGCTGAGGGGTTGAAGGGTTGTCATCATTATGCAAATTTGTCGCACAAATTGTCACATGAAATTCTCTATTGTCAATTATTCCCATGTCACAAGACTGAAAAATATTTGGCACCACTGATGAAACAGAGACATGAAAGGGCACAGACAGACACGGGGACAGAAAGACAGCCAGAGACAGGGGTCGTCTGTCCGTCTGCGTTCTCCTCTCCCTTCTTAGTCAGAAAGAGCTCTGGGACTATGTGATGTGTCTCAGTAAGGAAGTGCTTATTCTTCCAACCTACTTAAGCTAATTAGAACCACTGTATGACCCCTAACTGTAAATCTCTCTCATCCATCTATGGCATGCAGAATGGGAGGAGAGGAGCAAGGAAGAAGGGACAGAGAGGGGTGGGGAACGAAAAGGAAATGGACTTCTAATTCCCATTAGGGCCATTATGGGCATTTTGGAAGCTGATTTTTTCATCAGTTGCTTTTCATTGATTCAAAGTAAGTAATGAAATTGAGCATATTTGATATTTAAGCAAAAAAGTCCAAAAATAGCTTTGATTAAACCATTATAAAATGGGATGGGGTTTGAAATCGGCATTCTATGGATATGTTGGGGTGTGTTGGTAATAGTAACAATTTAATTCTGTTTTTTTTTTTGTTAAAAGTTGATGCAATTTGCCAACAGACATAATTGAAAAGAACATCTATGCATTTTTAATGTGGCCAGCCTTTTTTCATGCACAGTACTACCAAACAATTCTGGATTTGCTGATGATATCACAGGAATTATTTAGTGAGATCATAATTTCTTTTTTTGAAAGTGTATTAGCGGAGAGAGCCGAAGGAAATGGTTTTGCTGATTTCTGAGTGTGATTAGGTGAGAGGGGTGGTATGAAGTGAATCCATTATTTGTCATTCTCCACAATTGGAACTGAGTTCCTGCAGCTCACTTTACTCCCAGTTGCCATTGAAATAAACCTTGGATTTTTTTCCCCCATAAGGTGGAATGTACAGAAGTCTATTTCACAGACTTTAATCCTGACTAACATTCATATTTTTCCCCTTTGTAGTTCCTTTACCTCAATTATTTCCACAAGGCATTCCTCATATTATTATATTCCTTTCAATAAAGAACGGTGTTTTATTCCTATTTCATAAAGCCTATTTTGTACTAGCCTTGTATACATGCATTATGAGTACAAAGGCATATTTTGCTTGACCCAGCTTGCACCTGTTACATTGCCGGTGTGTTTAGTGATGCTGATAATTAAATCTCAATCTGAACTGAGCTGCTGAACCTCAAGTCCCACAGAATCGCAGCATTAACAGAACGCCATAACTGCAAATGCTGACTATCCCTAAACTGTAATTACCACAATACACACCACAAAGTAATGCAGTGTATTATTCATGAGGTCTTTACTGTTTATGATTTGAAACAACCTTTATCGTTCTGTTGGTGAACTACTTTCCCTTCTGCAATCCATCCATCCCACATTCTTTCATTAAGTCTCTTCTTTTTTTAATGACATACCTCATTCTGCTTAGTAAAATGAAGATTAGTACAGTAAAAAACCCAATTTGCGACTTTGAATGAAATTACATTTTAATCCTGGGACCCTGCTGAATAAGACGCATTGTGGCTCAGAGCTAGCCCTGCTCTCAGAGGACACACATGCTGCAAACGCGTTCGCACACACATCTGCACTCCCGCATGCACATCTGCAGAGAAATGCAAGTACTGGCCTCACGCAAAAAAAAATGTATCTTGCATTTATGAGATTCATGCACGCACAGAGAGTCTGCCCTGTGCTCACTAAAGGTTATTAAGCCTAATGAGGCTTTACAAGGCCATGCTGCCTTTAGTGTTTTCTTTGAGATGATGAGGGGATTTGTGCCGTAAAACCACAGTGGAATAAACGAGTGGAAAGAGAGGGACAAAAACTTGTGCCTAGCCAGCGCTGCAGGGAAACTGACAGCTTGGGACAAGCAGGCCACTTAATGCAAACAGCTCAAAGCTTTTTCTTTATTAGTACTATGATGACAGTTCAGCGCGGTCTTGACTGAGCCAGATTAATTGAGCAGAGCAGAAACAGCGGAGTATGTATTACCAAAAGGACTCTGGGCTTGTTTGAGCTGCTCACTATGGCATTCAAGTTAGTGTTCTAATGTTTGTCTTGTGTTTTTGCCTCTGGTAAAACAAATGTCTCCAGTAGTTCCACAACAATTTTATGTTACTCAGTGGAGCTAAAAAGTAAATGAAGTAGACCAGTGATGGATGGAAGCAAAAAGCACCAGAATGGCTGTATATATCAGCAAGCAAAGGAGATGTGGTTTTCATTATAATGAGTTAATAAAGGAACTGATGGAGGTATATAGGGATAAAGAAAGCAGGAATTGGTCCATTCTATACTCAGAAAGAAGGGAAAACGTTGAATGGGAGAATATGGAAGTAGGGGAAAGTGGTAATCAGGTGCTAGGAAATATGAGAATGGACAGAATATGCGGAATTAGAAATCGCATGAAAAAACTACGCATCAAGCAAAAATTAAGGAACATTTGAAGGATGAATCTTGGAAAAAGGGAAGTATATTTCAGAGAATAAGAACGTGACTATGGAAAAAGGGAGGCACCAGGTAGAAAACAAGGAAAGTAAAGAGATAAGGGAATAAACTTAGTGTAAATAAACAGGAAAGAATCAGGAATGAAAGAATGAGGCATGGGGAGAAAGTAGTTATTTAGAAAAAAGGGAGGGAAAGCAAAAGGAGGGAAGTGGGATAGAGGAATAAATAGAAAAACTAGTGAAGGGTGGAAAAAAAGAAGAGGGATCAGCAGAGGAAGGAGAGTTCAAAGGTTGCAAGAAATGAAGAAGAGAGGGTGGAGGTGCTGGGAGGGAAAGTGGTAATGCTGGGGAAGGCTGACAGCAGTCCCACGACTTGTGTTTTCTCTTCCTTTGCACAGTCTGATGGAGGCAGTTTTATCTACACTGTGCTGGTTCATTAGAGGATTAGTGAGTGATAACTAAAAGTTATCTGTGATTGAAAACACCTTCACTCCAACACGTGCACACACGTGGACATGCACACATGTACACACACATTCTGTTTACACACGAACACACACTGTGCACATATAGATTGTACTCATGCAAACTTATTCAACTTCCCAAACTTATTCCATTTAGGGCTGGGCCATATTATACCGTTCACGGTAATACCGGTATAATGTTAGGCTACGATAGGAAAATGAAATATCGCGATAGAATATGAGTAAAATGCGCATGCGCAGTGCCTTTGTTTTCATACGCACATGGCCGATTGTTGAGTGAAACAGATGAACCAGAATTGGTTTGTAAAAATGGTGCAACTTCAGTGATGTGGAACTGGTTTGGTGTTTTTCCGTCAGATACACAACAAAGCACATTTTTTTTGCAGAACATGCAAGCGGCCGTCGGACTAAGATGCCCTTAAATCTGGGAGTAATCTGGGTCCTAAACTCCGTATGCTTCAGGTCAAACGAACACTGCAGCATCACTAAGAGTTAAAAACTGTCTAAATTCTTTCATCTTTAATAAAACGATCAGCATTGCTGCTTTACCAGGTGTAACTATGAAGTTTAACTTCCAGGCATCCATGAAAACAAAATGTATTACATTTAACGGAGTTAGAAGCTAGCAGGAAGCTAGCGGAAGTTAGCTCGCTAGTTTCGCTAGTTACCTAAGCATGATATTGCATGTTCTGACTGAGAGATTTCTGAAAAAAATCAAACGTACAGCTCTGCTATCACTTCCAACATAAATGAAGACAGGAAACTAAACAGCAGTGACGTTTGTAGGGTTACTGAAGTTGGGCTAGCTGGTATATAATTATGTGCTACGTGATCGCTAGCGACACAGCTATGTTAGCATAACATAAACAGTGAAGCTGGAGGACAAACACTAACACTTTCCCACTTATAAAAGTTAACGTTAAGGTTCCTCATGGTTAGAGACAAATGCAATCGCATGGCAGGATGCTGTAAAAGGACCAATCTTCAGTCAGGAGAACAACTGAGATAATCCATCCACAATACGAGGTTAGTCATTAATATACTGCAACAACATGGGAATAGAGCAGCTGCCAGAGAATTCAACATTAATGAATCAATGGTACAGAAGTGGAGGAAGCAAGAAGAATGAGTTTAATAAAGTTTGATTTATCTGACTGCTTTGTTTCGCTTAATGTGCCTTATAATCCCGTGCACCTTACGGTCCGAAAAATACGTACTGCACACTGCAGTTTAATGTTGCAAAGCACCTCTTTTTAACTTCAGTGGATATTATACATGGTTATGCTCAGGATATGTCAGCCCATTTCTACTGGAAATGCCTTTTGGTTAAACTTTCAGCAAGGAATTTGCATTTGCACTGTTACATTTTTATAAAGCTTTAATGTACATAAAAACCAGCTTCTTGTTTAAGTGAAAATAAATGATAGGTTGTCTTTTTGCGCTAGTAATGTTGTGGAGTTGTATTTTGTCTCGCATCAATTATATCGTCAGTTATATCGTTATCGCAAATTTTCAAATATATATCGTGATAAATATTTTTGGCCATATCACCCTGCTCTAATTCCATTCACCTAAAGTTAGTGCCATCTTTCCCGTTCTGCAGAACCTGCGATTGTGCAGCAGTTGTTTGCCTGCATACACACATGAGAATGTGTGTTATAGTTTTTCATTATGTGGCAACTGAGGCAGAACACCACAAATCTAGGCCAGGTGGGCTTCAGTGATAAGGGCACATCGGGAGACAACACACACACATTTTAGGACCTCCTATAGGAGATCCCATAGGCATAGGTCAGGGGTGAAAGACAAGCAGACGGGAGAGGCAGACCAGTGGCGAGACAGGGGAGAGAAGGTGAGAAAGACATGCGCTGATGTGAGATTAAACAGATGCTGACAGATGGCGTTGGGGCATAGCTGAGCCACTGCCAGAGAGACAGGTTAGCCAAACACAAGATGAGAAAATGGGGTAAATGTCCAGAAAGGGGTAAGACAAAATTCAAGTAATAAAAGCAAAAGAGTAGGAAAGAGAAACAGATAGAGAACCAAACAGAATTAGACAGATAGCAATTCCGACAGGGTGGGGTGGGAAACAAAGAAAGATTAAAAACTGAGAAAGAAATAGCAAAGTGAAGTGAGCAAGTAAGTTAGAGATAGAAAAGGAAAGGGGGGACCAGGCGGTGTCAGAGAAAGTGTGACAGAGCCAAGAGCTGTCAGGGATGAAGTTATTTGAGAGGCGGGTGAGGCACAGACAGAAGATTGAAGGATGGTAAACCCCAAGGTAACTTCTGTGTTCCTTCTGGGATATTTATGTTGGGAGTTGGCAAGAAAACAGGCATGATTTAGAGCCCATCTGGTTAGGTTTCAACACCACCTGCCCACAGAGGAAAAGCTGTCTGTAAGGAGACATACAACAGTGCACCAGTGGCACTCGTGTACACACTCAAACATGCTTCGTTACATCAGTTACATGTGTAGAAATGGAACCATTTCCCTCGATTTGGCTGTCCTCCAGTTTTGGCATTTTAAATTTGAGTCTAAATGCTGGGATTTAGGGCAATGCACAGGATCCTAAACATAAACGATATCATAAAGTTATATTTTGGTCCAATTTAGTGTATGTTTTGGATGCTAAAGATAAGAGTAAGGGCAAAATGAAAATGGTTGCATAGCAGGTCACAGCACTGAAAAAAGAGAAACCAGTTATGTTTGTGGATGGAAAACTTGATCGCCTTGTTTAAAGGAATAAAAATCTTTATGTAATGAGGCATGACCATAAAAACTATAAGCCTACTACCGCTTTAGCCAGATCACAGAATAGAATGATGATTATGGAAATCTGGAATTTGTGCAGCGTTTTTGTTCACTACACTCTGACCTCGCCACTCCCCACAAGGAAACACTCTACTCATCTCAGCAGGGAGAAGGGATTTGTGTTGGTGTGTGCAGGCATGCAGCAAAAGAATGAGCAGAGCACTGACAGCTTAAGTACACCGCTGTGATTGAAAGGGTTTCTTGAGGTATGTGATCACTGCCTTTTGCTTGTCAGTCTGTTTGTCAACAGGAAAAACTACAGAACTGGATTTTATGAAACCTGAAGAAGTATATGGAGCACGGCCAAAACTGAACTTTTAAAATTAGGCATAAATCTGGATTATCTTGTTTAAAAATTACAAAAATCAGGGAATTGGCCTTGGTTGAACATGAGCTTGAAAGGGCCCTTTCCATTTGGTTGTGTGTTGCTTTTTTAAATGCAGCATCTAACTCAAGTGGGGCTCCTGTAACTAGCTTGCAGGTTTTAGTTTTTAATTTTTTAAGTGGAAAATTTTGTTAACGATATTTGTGAACACAGTTCACAGTTCAGCACAGCTAATATTCCAGTGCATTGTTTTGAATAATGGATTGTCCATCAAACTGGTTTGGGCCAATGGGCAAACAACGGTTTTACTACAAATCCTGAATAGACTTGGATGCTACGTTTAGTGCTCTGTATGTTCACGGTGTCAAACTACCATTAGCTCGCTTTCTTCAAATCAGTTTGTGGTGTTTGTGGTCAGACTGCAGAAACAACAAAAAACTAATACAGGTTAAATTGTACTAGTATGTCTCAAGAAATTAAAATATTATGAAAATTGTTTTTTTGTTAAATTAATTAAAAAGGCAGACCTTTTCATATTTTACATTCATGTGACATAAAGTCAAATATTTCAAGTTTGCTGATTATTGCTTTTAGCTTGACTGTAGTAAAAATGTAAATAACTGTGGTAGGACTTTTCTTTATTAAAGCCTAGAAATAATATGGTAAAGGTGGAGTAATACGGTTGGAACAAGACTAAGGTCATAGAATGTTATTACCATGTAATTACAATAAAATGATTATATATATATATATATATATATATATATATATATATATATAAACATTTAATAGCATTCTAATGTGTCATGGTGTCAAAGCATCAGTGTAGAAAAATTATCATTTCCCTCAGTTTCTGACCTGTTATTAATGTTATTAATTAACCTGTTATTATTCAGTCGCTTTAATTTTAAAACTGTGTATATACTGTATATTCTGTGTATTCATTATCTCACTCTTATTGTCTGTTTATGCCCTGTCCTTATCTTCAATGTCATGCTGTTCTGTTGTATCTTAATTGCCCCTTGGGGATAAATAAAGACTTTCTGATTCTGATTAACCATGTACATAGAGTTCAGTGTAATATTACTCAGGTAGAACCACTGTTTGTGCACAGTAGTCACTTGGGATCACCATCTATTTGGGCAATTAAGTGGTAATAAACTACTATTTCCACATTCTTGCCTTTTTGTTTCCACTTTGTTGTTCCCCTATTACCACATTATCACTGGAAGCTGCACTAGAAAGTGCAACCAAAAACAAATAAATCGGAACTGCATGTCTGACGTGAGTGAAAACACCCTCAAATTAAAGCTATGTAAACTTGGCTCTTGTTTCAGCGGCAAATGCAAAATTACGGCACATGCTTCGGACTTTTCTAAAACTCTCACACAATTCCACATTTACATTAATATTGACACGATCTCCCCGTAAAACGCATGTCCTATCCCGTGATTGCAGGGACCTACTGATGCAAATCAATACATAAACTCTAGTGTTCAAACGCCACGACAGTCGCAGCCACAGCTCTGCCCCACACATGCGTGGATAGGAATGCCTCAGTCAAACTGTATCTGGGACCATCCATCACACACAAGCAGTTGTCATTTCTTGGGAAGTCATGTTTCTCTCACCTTCTCGCTTTCTGTATTGACCTCTGCGTTTGAGCTGGCTCCATAAAGCAGAGCAGAGCGGAACGACAGATAAATCCTCGTCTGACTGCAGGTGCAGGGGAAACGTCAAGATGATCTGATATTCATTTGCACAACATCTAACACATAAATACTATTTATTGGATGAGAAGAGACATGCAGACATGACACAACAGAGCAAGTCACTACAATATACAAGGTAGCAGGGAAAAATTTAAAAGGGCGAGTATTGAAGGCAAGTGATGTGTGAATTTCAAAGTGAGTTTAAATGGGATGACCCACAAGAAATAAAGAGATGGAGAAATAAAGAGCTAAAAAAGTGCGATAGAGAGAAGAGAAATAGGATGTGATCAATTTTCCTTCTTCATTGTCCTTCACTATAGAGGACAGTCCGTCCTCCAGATAGCGCTAAAGCAGCTTCCCTGTCGCACTTATCTCCTGCCAAGTCACGCAAGAGAGCGGTGCAATATTTCACTCTAATTCAGGTAGTAGCATGCATATATCTTGCATCTAGCTGCTCATTTTCTTTGTTGTGGTTGAGGGACAACTGAAGAACACCATAAAATTACTATTTGTAAAACCTTTCAAGATAAATTGTATGACCAAAATGTGGACTGTTTGGACACTTATTGAGATAAAATGACAAATAGCATGACAAGAAAACAAATCACTTTTATGCCTGACTGCCATATTTTCCCGGTACAACAGTGTAGGCGTGTAGGTGTGAACAGTCAACTAACTTCACTTGGGTTGTCATGTCATAACATTTTTATGCTGTATAAAAAACAGATTCCCTGAGATGTAACAAGGTTGTTGCACCGGCAAACAGTACAAGACTGAGCAGAATCAATAAGTTGTGAAGTACCTCAGGCAAGGAAACGGAGTCAAGATTTTTTAATTGAGAAAAAGGGAATGAACAAATATTGAATTGTGTTGTTCTTTGTTTTCTTTCTTTTGTTTAAAAAAAGAAGCAGCTTGTGGCATTGTTTTTTTCTGTGTGTTTCAGCAGTAGAGTGGCCGTGAGGTTTTGCTGGAAACCAACTGTTTATATTTTCCCAACTCATGACACCAGAGTGAACTGGCACTGAGGCATGCAGGTGGAATGGTTTGGTAGAAAGATCCTTTTCAGGCAGGACAGCTGGGCAAAATGGTTGGGTGGATATATCTTTTTCAGGCAGCCCGCCGTTGACTACTGCTGACTGGGACTTGTCAGGTATTAAATTGGACTGGAGGAGCGATATCTCAATTTTAGCTGAGATGCCCGCAGAACGAGTGGATCGAAATCTGTCCTTTAAAAATGTAAAGTCTCATTTAGGACGATTGGCATGCGACGTGTGATAATGAAACACATTTGAAACGACTGAACTGTTTCAGAGTAGAAGCATTTTATGTCGCCTTTTGTCACCTAGCTGGGTATGAAAAGCAAAGGAAGGCAGTGCAGTATCTGAAAATATGAATTCCTTTTTTAGTGCAGTGCACAGAAGAAGAAAATTAGCTTTCATCAAATGACTCCTTCAACAGAAAAAATGGGAAAGGCATAGAAGTCACACTTTGTCCTTGTCCAAAAGGCTCATTGTGCTTGAATATCAATAGCAATCTAAAATTATACATCGAAATAATCAATTGCAGGCTTACAGCTTCCAAATTAATTAAATGATTATGAAACAGCAAAGTTGGGCAAAGGTTACATAAGGCATTATAAATGTAATCCTCTGAAACTCGCAAACTTAAAATACAAGTCCCACAATTCTCCTGCTGGACAAATGGGGTTCATTTTGCAAGAGAGATTAAGTGTTGAAATTACAGTTTTGAGTTTTATTTTTACTCATGCTTAATAAATAGTTGGATTTACATGCAAGTCAAGAAGGAGAAATGGGACTTTCCTGCCATCTGTGTTTTTTGCTTTTCTTTTATGGCGCAAAGAAACAAAGCATAGCTTATGAGTCAGCAAAGCAATTGTGGCATTGGACATTCCCGCAGCAGTCACTCTCAGACTTTGTTTAACAGTGTTAATTTTCCAAATGGCACCATAGTACAGATGCAGAGTTCATTGGCACGCTTTTCAGCTGTAGTTAAAGGATGCCTGATAGACCAGTACGTGCTTGAGCTGTACATTCCACTTCCTTGTCCACTCTGTCACTCTCAATCCAACCATCGCCGCTGCATCAACAGAGAGGGTTACAAGTTGACTGCCAAGGCAGAAGCTCTGCCAATAGCACTGTTTGTGCGCCTGTGTCTTTTGTTGTTATATTGGGTGTGAAAATGTTTGTTGTGTCAGCTTTGGCATGAATGCGCTGTCCTCACTTTACCGTATAAACAGTTGAGTTTGAGCTCAGGTTTTATTTTAGTTTCACACGAGCTTCCTCGGCAGATTTTATTGCCTGGATCTTTTGAAATAATAATGTTTACTTGTTCATTTCTGTGAGTCCTTTATAGATGTCGTGTTCATTTTGGATTTAAGGCTGACTTTTACTTTTGTTTCTGAAAAGATTGATTTTTTTAGCCACCCAGAGAGATAGGAACAAGCTGAAAATAAACACCGAGTTGCCCAGCAGACACTAAAGATCACACTTAGCATTTATCTGGATTAATGGCTTTTTAACTAATGCAAGCTTAACAGTCACTCTTTGCATACATGTAGTTTGATCTTGTTTGGAACAAGTAGTTCCAAATTTAATTTGCTTGGCATTTGGTGATGGACAGGTGGAGTACAGTGGGTTAATCAGAGTCTGTTTTCAGCGTCTGGAAAGGAAGATTTATCAAATAAAGAGTTGGTGTTAAATGGGACTAAAAATTCAAAGCGTTCTTATTCCAGGATGTTAAAATGTCACCGATGTTCTGTCACTTGTGCTGGTGTTCCGGAAATACAGCGAGATATGCTCTGTGATGTCTGTGTCTTAGACACAGAGAGATAACGGTCCTCTTTTAAAGAGTGATGCCAAGTTACTTGTTTGCCCGCCAGGGTATCGCAATTCACAGCCTATTAAGGACCTAAGTGTTTTGCATTTTGTTTTCATATGCTGATTCATTGTGACTGTTGCTTGCTTTTTTACTTGCTTCCACTCACTGCTTGGGCACCAAACACTACTTCAGTGTTTCCCCTAGGCTGGCTGCATTGGATGAAGGGAACACTGTGCTTGGTTAGGTTAAGGAAAAGATCAAGATGTGGGTTAAAATATATTGTGTTAAAACATAAATCCTGCATATTATTGTAATGACGTGTATGCACAAGTTCAATAAGGAAGGAAGATATTTCCTAAGTTTTTGGCTGCTAGTCTGTTCTCTACATCACTACCACGTTCCCATGCTGTCAGTCTCAGTGCTAACACCATTACCCTAGTCCAGTCATCTTCTTGCCTGCCTTCATTGAACCAATCAGCCTCCACTCTGCATGGTTTAAATTTGTGCTCTCCGTCACTCTCCCTTTCAGAATTGTGCAACCCACCTCCTCCCATCTCCACCTCAACCAAGTCACCCAGAGCTCCATCCAAGCCTCAGTCTTCATCTTCACCACACCTCTGCATCTAGGGGGTGTCCTGTCCTGTCACCCCTGGGATATGGATCTGCCATGATGGGTCATCGGATTCTAATCACCAAATACATTCATACATTTCTCTGTCTCAATAAATCATGTTCAGTTCTTCCATATGACCTCTCCTTACTGAACTGGTCGTGCTCTACTGGTGTCTCTTGATGTAGTTCTTTGCAAGCATCTACAGTGGCTTGCAAAAGTATTCGGCCCCCTTGAACTTCCCCACATTTTGTCACATTACAGCCACAAACATGAATCAATTTTATTGGAATTCCACGTGAAAGATTAATACAAAGTGGTGTACACGTGAGAAGTGGAATGAAAATCATACATGATTCCAAACATTTTTTACAAATAAATAACTGAAAAGTGGGGTGTGTATAATTATTCAGCCCCCTGATTCAATACTTTGTAGAACCACCGTTTCCTGCAATTACAGCTGCCAGTCTTTTAGGGTATGTCTCTACCAGCTTTGCACATCTAGAGACTGAAATTCTTGCCCATTCTAATGTGCAAAACAGCTCCAGCTCAGTCAGATTAGATGGACAGCGTTTGTGAACAGCAGTTTTCATATCTTGACACAGACTCTCGATTGGATTTAGATCTGGACTTTGACTGGGCCGTTCTAACACATGGATATGTTTTGTTTTAAACCGTTCCATTGTTGCCCTGGCTTTATGTTTAGGATCGTTGTCCTGCTGGAAGGTGAACCTCCGCCCCAGTCTCAAGTCTTTTGCAGACTCCAAGAGGTTTTCTTCCAAGATTGCCCTGTATTTGGCTCCATCCATCTTCCCATCAACTCTGACCAGCTTCCCTGTCCCTGCTGAAGAGAAGCACCCCCAGAGCATGATGCTGCCACCACCATATTTGACAGTGGGGATGGTGTGTTCAGAGTGATGTGCAGTGTTAGTTTTCCACCACACATAGCGTTTTGCATTTTGGCCAAAAAGTTCCATTTTGGTCTCATCTGACCAGAACACCTTCTTCCACATGTTTGCTGTGTCCCCCACATGGCTTGTGGCAAACTGCAAACGGGACTTCTTATGGTTTTCTGCTAACAATGGCTTTCTTCTTGCCACTCTTCCATAAAGGCCAACTTTGTGCAGTGAAATCTTTTTGTAGCCTAAGCCTGTTTTAAATGTCTCAATAACTTTATCCCTGACCTGTCTGCTGTGTTCTTTGGACTTCATGGTGTTGTTGCTCCCAATATTCTCTTAGACAACCTCTGAGGCCGTCACAGAGCAGCTGTATTTGTACTGACATTAGATAACACACAGCACCGTGGAGGGAACAGCCATCCATCATTTGCACTATGAGTTTAGTGCACTCTATTTAGTCATTAGCACTCATCAGGCAATGTCTATGGGCAACTGACTGCACTCAGACCAAAAGGGGCTGAATAATTATGCACACCCCACTTTTCAGTTATTTTTCTGTAAAAAATGTTTGGAATCATGTATGATTTTCATTCCACTTCTCGTGTGTACACCACTTTGTGTTGGTCTTTCACATGGAATTCCAATAAAATAGATTCATGTTTGTGGCTGTAATGTGACAAAATGTGGAAAAATTCAAGGGGGCCGAATACTTTTGCAAGCCACTGTATATTCATAGCAAGTGGGCGACCGTGGCTCAGGGGGTTGGGACTCGCATCTGTAACCGGAAGGTCGCCGGTTCGATCCCTGGGCTCTCTGCCCTGGTCGTTGTGTCCTTGGGCAAGACACTTTACCCTACTTGCCTACTGGTGTTGGCCAGAGGGGCCGATGGCGCGATATGGCAGCCTCGCTTCTGTCAGTCTGCCCCAGGGCAGCTGTGGCTACAACTGTAGCTTGCCTCCACCAGTGTGTGAATGAATAGTGGTATTGTAAAGTGCCTTGAAAAGCGCTATATAAATCCAATCCATTATTATTAAGTGGAAATGAGAGATCCATCTATCCTTTATTTATCACCGATTGCAATATTCATGGCTGAAGTGTACCCTGCTGATATTTATTTTTTCCTGATTCTGATTTTCTTTTTAAAAACTCTAACGTGCAGCATATACGGAGAAAAACATTGTTTCTTCAATGTAAAATATTTTTTTCATAATACAAATTACAAAAATAATTAAACCTTACAATTTTAGCCAAAATCTCAGGTACCAGATGTCCTTTCACTGGATAATAAAGAGCTCTGCTACAGGAAAGAAGTACAAATAATTCCCTGAATATGAGTTCTTGTACACCCACATTTACCTGACACGTTTTACCTTACCAAACAAGAAAAGGTGCAACAAATTATATTACAAAATGATATAACTAAATAAATGTCATGTACTTGCATAATTTTAATTTTTATAAATTAAATTTTCACCAGATAAAGGACATCAATCCTTTTCTCTTTATCACTTGTCTCCACAGCTTTAGCTTTAGCCACTTTTCTTTTGTTAGCTTTTATTAAAATCTACATGTTAAACCTGGTGAGGGTGAGTTAAGTGTCTAATTACATTTGCTATTACAAACATTTTCACAGTGTTCGAGTCTTCATTAACAACAAAGAGCTTCCACATTAATGACGTGTTCTCATGTGGTTGTGAGTGTACACCTGAGTTGCTGTGTGCATGTTGCGCATGAATGAAATAGACATTTCGCTAGAAATCACAGATTATGGTTCCTGGTTGGTCAGTTATCTTATCACTATGTCCAGGTAAAACTCTCATTGAGATTAAAAATCTCTTTTTCATGAGTGACCGCCAAGAGGAGCAGAGATCTAATATTGCAATAACCCAGTGTGTTGCATGCACATATCTGTGACACAGCAGTTTTTAAAAAAACACCAGTATTTGATGCTCCGTGAGAATGAGCATCAAACGAGAATAGATTTGAGTGACAATTCTCTTTCGGTTTGTCACTACAAGTGACAGCTTTCACATACTAATTTGATCCACTGCTGATAATGTTATTTCTAACTTGGTTACAATTGTTGAAAGCCAAATGTATTCCATGAACGATTCAAAAGTATTCACATTTAACAATTAATTTCAGCTCAGAGTTTTGAACAAATGTGATTTCACCTGGCTCCTTTCTGCTTCAACAACAAAGTCAGTGCACATATTTGTGGATATATACGTACAGCAGGCCATACACTAAAAGAAATGCTGGTCAATTCTTGTTCCTTGGTGGCACTTAAAGAATGAGATATTGATTGCAACACACACAACTTATTTTCCAGCTTTACGTAAATCAGTTTGTGATTGACAGTTTCTGGACCCGGAGCTGTCCATCCCACTGACTGTTGATACCTATATCCACTTTCCAGCCTACCAGAGGTTTAACCCTGCTTTCAAACTAGCATCAGTTGCTTCTCCAAGAGCTTTTATTAACAGTGGACATTTCCAAAACCTAATAATATTGCTGGTTTCTCTCTATAGCATGCCTGGGATTGTACAAGCCTAAGTGATTAGTTTTACAGCAGCACAAATCGCTCTGAAGTAGATTGTCAGCGGTGAGTGCAGGAGGTCCTCCAGAGGGAAAACATTCAGTCCTCTAGCTATTTAATTATGAGGGCAACAGACCCTTGGGTCCATGGCTTCTTTCTCTCACAAAAGAGGCTCACTAACAAACTCCGGTGAATGCCTTTGATTGATCTTCAGGTGGCCATGAAAAGAAAAAAGACAGTTACAGAAGGAGGGAATGGGAGAGGAGGAGAAGAAGAAAGCAGAGAGAGAGGGGGCTGGAAAGAAAAAAGATGGAAGGAAAGCAGAGAGAGGGATATCAGCAGGGAGGGAAGTACTGTATGGAGCCAGGAAGAGAGAATGAGGGATGAAGGGAAGCAAGGCATGGATAGATGGCTGGAGGGATGAGTAGAGAGAAAGAGGAGGGGATGTTGGCGTCTTTTCTGGCACGGCAGTTTCCTGCACACACAGAATCCACACAACTAGAGACAGACCCAAGAGGTGCATTTGCACACATGCTGACACAAAAACACACTTTGTTAAACTGGTGTTAGGGCTTCCACTGTATCATGGGAACAGAGATGTGGATGTATTTGCATAAGTGGGTATTATACTCTGAGCCAGTGGACAGTAGCGATGGCTAAAGTAGATAAGATAATGCTTTCATTCTCTCTTTCGCTCCCTCCCTTGCCCGGTTGCCACACACAAACTCTCCATTTATTGCTTACTGACTTTTTTTCCCCCTCTTTTTTTTACTCAAGGCAGAAAAAATTTCTTCCTGCTCTTCTTACTTTGTCTCCCTCCCTCTCACCAAACAAACACATTCATCCTGTATATTTGTTGTGCAGTTAACACTTTTCACACCCTCCAACTTCTCCTCTTATCTCCTTTACTAAACTCCCAGTGTGAGAACTTTTTCAATTATCCCTGCCTCTACCTCTGAGGGTGAGGGACGAAGGCACTGTTTTGGCAGGATAAAGAGCCCGCAGAGGAGAGAGAGGGGAGAGGGGAGGGGAAAGAGAAGGGTGGAGGCAGGAGGGGTGGGAGGAAAAGAGAAGTTAAGGGAGAGATTCCGCAGTGACTCCGTTCCAACAAGTCATCTTTCATTTTTATGACTTCAATCAAGTGTCCTTGAAGCCTAAATACACCCAGATCATGCACTCTTATCCTGGCTCGAAGACTGGGATACCTTTAAGTATAATAATACCTGCACTGCCCACTGTGTGCACAGATTTTAATGACTGTCAGTCTAGCCCTGTCATTTAATAGCAAATAGTGTCCTGTCCCTGCTGTGCTTGGGCACAAATACAAAATGTACCCCATTTACTTTCATTTTTTTCTCTTTGTCATTGCCTCTAAGTGAGCCTCACTCTCTTCTACTCCTTCCCACACTTTTTGCTCTCCACATCCACCTCTCATTTCTATCACTCACATGCACACGTCTTTCTCTTGGCAGGACACCACTGCAGTTTGTCACAATATGGTACTGGAAGCAGTGAGAGTACCTTTGTTTCTCTCTATCTGTGCGTGGGTGTGTGACAGAGTCTGTGTGAGGGTGAGAGATAGAGAGACATGTGTAAACTTGCTGAGGATGTAACCTTGCCCAGAGAACTCTGGCTGCAGAAAGTCAACTGTCACCTTTGTGTGTGTTCCACTACAGTTACAGAGTTATAGGAGTGTGTAATTCCATCTGTCAGAGTCTACCTCAGTCTGTGTGTGTGCGTGTTTTACGTGTGTGTCCGCGCACGAGCACGCACAGCAGGACTCTCTCCTGTTCCTTCGGGCATTCCGATTCCTCGTCCCATTTTCATCCTTCTCTTTCTTATTAAGACTTGTCTTCTCACCTCTCTGTTTCTCCGTCTCTCTCAGTTTCCTCTCCATTTCCTCATTCCTTTCGCAGCTTCGTTTTTCTCACTTCTTCTCCCCTCTCCACCTCTACTTCTCGGTCTATCCATCTTCTCTACTCTCCCTTTTTGTTTTTGCCTCACTCACCCTTCCCTCCTGCTTATCGCTTTCCTTTCCCCTATTTTCCTCCTACTCATTTCCCACCTGTATGGGACTGCTGTTCAGAGCCATCGAGCCGAGCGCTTGTAATACCCTGACCAGAGTTATTTAGCCGTGATATGACAGGTAGGGAAATGAAATCACCACTTGGGTGTGTGTGTGTGTGTGTTTTTCGTTTTGTTCCCCTTTACTGTTTCTCCTTCCCATTTATGAGACCCTGCTGCAGGGCTATTTTTAGTCAGCTGCCACCTTCTCACTGGCTTGTAAAAGCCGTCCACCAGACGTTCACTTAGGCAGAAATTCTCTATTGTGATTGCGGGATTGATGAATGTTATCTGCAGTGGTGTTTTGGAATGAATTTTAAAAAACACCTTCCCCTCTCTCTCTCTCATCGCTCCAGCATTGCCTGACATATATATTATAAATATTTTAAAACTGTTGTGTATCACATATTATATTAAGTCAACTCCGACTCTGCTTTTGGCTGACAAATGAATGATGATAAACGTATTAATTCATTTACAGGTTTGGATTTAGGGACTCATATACCACTGTCGTTTGGTTTTAGGATAGGCTTGGTTTCAGCTGGCCCATCAGCATTGTACAGAAAGAAATGCTGTCTATTACCTGACAGTGAATAGATTCACACTGTTTTGCCTCGAGGCAGCACTCAGGACCTTCTTGCCTCACAGCAAGAAGGTCCTGAGTTCAGTTCCACCATCAGGCCAGAGTCTTTCTGTGTGGAGCATGTTCTCCCCGTGTCTTTGTGGGTTCTCTCCAGGTACTCCGGCTTGCTCCCACAGTCCAATGACATGCCGTTAGTGGGAATAGGTTCATTCTAAGTTGCCCATAGGTGTGAATGTGAGTGCGAATGGTTGTCTGTCTGTATGTGTTACCCTGCCTCTCACCCTAAGAGAGCTGGGATAGGCTCTCTTAGGGTGCTAAAGTAGTGCAAACCCTGGATAACAAGGATTTTTCTGCTTTTCATGGGTTGTCTCTTATATTTCCTAATGATAATTTTAGCCGGACTGTGTTTAATGCGTTAATCACATGTCCACCTTTTTATGTTCTGCATTTTAACTGAGTTGCCCTGTCTTGTTAATTTGTATGCTTTAGAGTTAGCAATCTGATGTTTTTTAGTTTTTCCTTTTTGTATGGTGCAACATCAGCTTGTTACTAGGCTAGGCACTTTTGATAAGGTCCCCTCTTTACACTTATGCATGTCAGTAAGAACTCCAGGACACAAAAATAAAGTGCACCAGTAAGATTTGCAGTGAGATCCGTTTAGTGAGTAGTGGGTAGCAGCCCCGGGCACTCTTCAGTGCCCCAAGTTGGCCATATTGATTTGTTGATTTAGTGGAGCTGTTGTTTTTAACTATCTAATATTGTGATTGTAGATTAATTTTTAAGAAACATATTAAAATAAAGGAATAATTTGGTTTTAATTTAAATAGATTTTTTCTTCTTTTATGGCCACTCAGTCCTAATTTTGATTGACTGATTGTCTGTGTGTTTTACTGCCAGTTTGTAAAATAATTCAGCATTATTAGATTAATGTTTCATGGGGTGGAATTTCCTCGGGTGGTGGTTTTGGTCATTTTTCTTAAAACCTTTGTGTATTTGATCAAGGATAAAAAAGGACAGCTGCTCAGTTTGTAGCTATGCTATGCTGCAAACCAATGATACTAGAAAAAAACAGAGTCACAGAAGTAAAGTAAAGTAAATAAACCAGAAGAAGGGCTTTTGAAGTTGCATCCAAAGAAATTTTGTCTGTGATGCTCATGCTTTTGCCAAATCTCCGTTCTCTAGTGTTGTGCAGGTTTGTTTGGTAACAGACAAGTTGGTCACCCCAACTCATAAAAACAAAAAGTAGATTATGCTCCCTGTGGTGCCCCCAAACTCAGTGTTCGATAACCAAACAGAAAAGGAATCAGAGGTCCTGATTCTATTGCTTTTATACTCACTTCCAAACATTTCACACACTCTGAAAGGATCCCATGCCAGTCCTAGAACCATAAACACCCCCGTGGATCGATTTGCTCATGCTTCAGTAAAGCAGTAGGTGTACAACTCTTGTGGTCATGGATACAAGTTTGAATTGGACTGTTACTGCTTGGAAAAAATGTGTTGGGAGTAAAGTGTAAGGATCTTCTTAAGCAAAGTGGAAGTGGCGTGAAAGAGGCAAATTGAGAAATAGGGCGAACGTGACAAAGCTTGAATGTGGTTCCTGGATTAAAATGCAGTTAAAAAGAAGAAAAACTTTTCTGAAAAGGCTCTACTCACCACAACCACTCTTTTCTGTAAATCAGAAGAGCTGGCACAAAGTAGAGCTGCTTTTGCACACCATTTCCATCTGCATGATTTTTACCAAGCTCAGGGGCCCAACTGAGGTGACAGATCGCTCCCAAGGAAAGGACAGACTGCCTGATGTTCAAGAATGGAAGACTTGTGAATTTCTGATCCGTAAATGTCATTTTATCTCTTGGCTATCTTTCAAAAATTCATTTTCTGTCTCTCTTAAGGGTGTAGCCTTTCACAGACACACTTGCACGCATTCAATCTCTCCTCTGTCTCCCTCCCTTTCCTTTATCCGTCAGATGCTTAATCTGATATTAAAGATACTCCCAAATGCGAAGCTACCCTTCAGAGCTCCCATTTACCACTACGACACATGCATACCTGCCAATTACACTCCCTCTTCTCTCTTCCCTGCAACTGCTCTCTTGCTGAGTATTTTATACATATGGGGACACACCTGCCAAAGGCACTGATTTCTCCACCACCTCCTTTCTCATGTGCATGCACGCACACACACACACACACACTTTGACCTGCCAGTGCCACAAAGCATCTTTTCCCTTTGAGCAGACTCCCTAAATATGTCAGGTGGGGTATAACAGGAGGTGAAGGAAGAGGAAAGGTTGATGCTGGGGAAAGAAGGGAATTGAGTGAGAGATGCACACATCAGACATGAGGAGGATTTCACTTTTGCGTGAAATCACGTTATCAGACTGGTGCAGGGTATGCCAGCTGGGAGAAGAAAGCAGCAGGAGGAGGAGCTGAGAGACAGGAGGGGGGGAAATGTCTGAGACAACTGTAGGCTTTCATATCCTGGCTACAGAACATAACACATATTGAAAGGTAGAGATTTTTACATTGATGAATTATTACTAGAAGGACTTCCAGACAACCAAATGGATAATTTGGATGTGCACATGGTCGGACCAAAGGATGGCATGTCAATTTCATGGTTACTTTGTTTTGTATGCCAACGTAAGCTTCAAAGAAAAGTCTTAGATAAAAGGCGGTGCGTATAATCACCAGCACACTATGCGCTCACACATGCTCGTGCATACTATACCCAGTATTGGCATAATCTCCCCTGCTCTGGCATATGGCTGCACACTCAAGTGTGCAAACTTTTATGTATGTTTCACATTAGACATAGAATTTCAGTGCTTGAAGGGTTCAAATGTAAAATATGGTTTCAGAGATGTGGGACATATTTTATAGAAGTATGCACACAATCTCTCACCTACTGTACATTTACACATTCCGCCGTGTACTATTTATTATTTTGTTATTCTTCATTTTGTTTAGGTAATATTAATTATTCATTGCTACTGGCACCCACAAATATCATCCCAGAAGATTAATATGAAATTTATCCGTCCCACTTCCTCACCGGCATGTACTCATTCCCGTGGTGTACCTGACACTGAGCAAGAAGCCTATTTGCTATGCAGGGGAACCTCCGACAAGCCGAAGACCTAAAGTTGAGTTAATTAAACATTAGGCATTAATCAAAATGAGATCGTTAATCTCGACACGATTATCTGTGATATTTTGTAAATTATGTGCTCCTTCCCAGGCACACTGAGTCAAGGGTGTGCACACTGGGGCATGCACGCAAGCTGACAGACATATACACACAGTGGAGAGAAATTCACTTTGCCCAGTGTGTGTGTGCGTATGTGGGCCGACAATTCAGCTCTCATTGCTCTTTGATGCCCTTTACATGTTTCAATCAACATCAATCAACACTTGGAATGCGGCTCGTCATATTAATTGAGAATGAAAAATACAACTGCTGAGGGGGAGGGAGGGAATATTCACACATCAGTGAATATTGCTTTCCATTCACTTGCAACATAATAGGGTTAAATGTTGTAGACCAAAGTAACTTTGCTGACCTGCACACACCACACGCAGACACAAATCATTGAGACTCACAGCTGCTCCCTTTAATTGAACGATCACACATTGCAGAGGTGTTTGCCAACTAAGGAAATTAAGTTTGGCTCCTAAATGTCTATCTACTTAGAAAGATCTGACGCATGCAATCTTTTTTATGAATCTAAATTAGAGGTGACTTTGTAGAGTGTTAAACTCTGAGTTGGCATTTACAGAAAGATTATTGCCTTCTCTCTTTTTTTCTTCCTTTTCTTTTCTGCTCTTCAGCCTGAAGGAGCTGAGCTATAGTTATCAATGGGTTTTGTCAGGAGACAGGCGAAATTTCTAGCCCCAAGGCGTCTTATCTCTAGCTGACTTTGTTTCTGGATGTATCTACTGGCTTTCAGTATACACGAAAAATGACAGCACACACAGCATCCACGCAGTGCGCTGAGATCCTGTGATATAGTCACACAAATATTAAAGATAAGTCGCACACGTGTGGACATCCGCTCACTCAAGTTAACGCAGAGCTCACAAACATTCCTACATGAGAGCACATTTAGCTTACACCACCGCAGAATTTACAGCATAATCCCTTTATTTTTCTCTGAACTGACAATAGTTGCTTTGCACATAGCCGGCCACCCTTGTATCTGTGTTGATGATAAGTTATTTTCCTCTGCTACAATTACACCCCTTGGCTAGACGTACTAATGGCAGATAAGTGATTAGGACCTGGTGCAGAGATTTGTCCTATTTATTTGATGCAGCAATTAAGATGAAAACTGAGGTAAGAGAGAGACAGATTAGTTACTTAATTTTCCTGTGGCCCAAATGGAGGAGGCGAAATGGACAAAAATGGCACAGTGATTACATTTGTACCCTACAAATGGAGGGGGGGTCCTGTTGGCTCAGAATCTTGCTGATTGTGCCAGAACTTTCTTTTCTGTTTGTTCCCATTTCTGCATTCAAAGACGCTAAGTGGAAACACTAAAGGCAAGTGAATTTGGCCTGTACAAAATACAGAAAAGATGCTTGATCAATAGAAATTCCATTACAAATCATATATGAATTAAGACTGATATTTAGTCCGTGATCAAGACTGGAAAAAGAAAGGCAGGCTAATTCCACTCCCCTCCTCCCCAGCCTTCCGGGATTTTGTCCCACGTAACAGTTTGATATATAGGCTTTGTGGCAATTTGGGACTATTGTGAAAAGAATGCTGAGAAGGTTTGCGAAAATCTAGTTTTAGCGACTTAATCAGCGCAAGTGTTACTGTTCTAACTATGTTACCGTAGTGATTTTTTCCGAATATTACAACAGACCAGGTCTGTGCCTGTTTAAAACAGGCCTTTTACCCTCCAGTATTGCTGATAGCAGTTTTGTCAATATTATTGACTTACTGCTCATCCAAGCTTAAAACTACACTGACTGCTTGGGGTCATCAAGACGCTAGCATTACAACTCAAATTAGCTGACAACGAATAGCACAGCTCAGAGAGAAGGTTAAATATGACCTTCTCTCGACACATATAACATAGCCTAGAGCACCACCTAATGACTAGTTTTCCAACTTAATCTAACTGTTCTTTTCTTTTTAGTTGATTAATGTAACAACTGTTACATAAATTACAACTGTTAAAACATAGTGTTTATTACGTATTATAACCAATCATTTTGGTCAAATTAATCATAAAATTTAACATTTTTAACTTTTTTTGCAGTCATCCAATAATCCAATCCAATTTTCTTGTCACTGCTGTCATTCTATTCTAAAGTTAGGATGTGGGCAACATAAGGCTGGAAAAGTAAGTGGTATTAAAACAACTCAGTTAGGTTAACTGGTAAATTGGTTATTTAGCAAAGCTGGTTACAGGTTCTGAAAGAAACAGCATTAACAAATTGTGGAACAATTACAGAATAACACACGCATATTATCAAATTTGAATATTGACAAATAAAATTGAGAGAATCTGGAGAAATCTCTGTAGGAAAGGTTAAAAATCAATACTAGATCTTCAGGACCTGAAAAAGCTAGTTAAAGGTCTGACATGCAAAGAAGAAGCTATATGTGTACATGATCTAAAAATGCTGCTGTCTTCTCTGGGTCCAAGCTCATTTAAAATGGACTGATGCACCATGGGAAAACTGTTGAAATGTCAATTTTGGGGGTTTGGTCCTGTGAAAAAATTCACATTGAAGACTGATATTTAGTCTCTAGTCTGGAGGACCTCTTGTGAGAAACCATCCGACTTGTTGTCATCATCCAGTTCAAAGGAGCGCATGCCAGATGGTATGGGGGTGCATTAGTGCCCATTGGCAGCCTGCACATCTGGAAAGGCACCATCAATGCTAAAAGGTATACACAGGTTTTAGAGCAGCATGTGTCATAAGTATTTTACACAGTTTCCCAAATTGAGGTTTTAAAGTAGAAAGTTTACTGATTTAACATCACAGAACATAACAGCAGCAGAGCAGAATGAAGGTTGAAGAATTTCATACGGTATTAGGAAAAAATTAAATATCTTGCCAAAATTAAGTATGTTATGAGTTTTTCTGCATGGGAGTTGGTTTGTTCTGACTCTGTACGTTGAGGGTATGGATTCACAGCTATTATGAGCCCAGATGTTGCGTCTAATCTTCCTAGAAAAAGAGAAAAGTCATTGCAAAACCAAAACTTTATGCATTCTGTGCAGTGTGTGCAGCAGGTAGTCAACCATACTGGGACCCAGTTTCCAATGAGCCAAGTGCAGCAGCACGGGATGCCAAAGTCAGCAGTAGCAGAGAGAAGCTTTCCATCTGTTCCCCAGTCACATCCTGCCACTGCTGGCTTCCCAAGTCCCAATCCATTATGGTAATCCTTCAGGTCTTCTATGGCTTAATTGTTGTATTAGCAAACGTACATGCTATACAATGTGTGAATAAGAGAAAGGAAAACCAAAATTTGAAATAAAGAAATTTGGACTAATACTTGTAATACTTGAATAACATCTGGCATTTAAGTTTTTTTTTCATTTTATTGTGTTTTTTATAGACTTTTTATAACGTCTGTGTCTATCTTTACTGCTAGCTTATGACAGATTTCAGTTAAAATTTGCAATTTATCATTGGAGCAATGGCATGTCTACATATTCTCCTCACCATTGACTGATTGAGTAGAACTTCCTCAGTTTTTATGTATTTTGGCCAGTAACAGATTAGCATGAGAAAAATTGGTGCATGAGATCGTGCCTGAAGGAAACTAGCAGAAGCCTGACACAGACTCCTTTACTCACTTACCTTCCCTGCAGATATCAATCTTAAAGCATAATAAAATTTCAATGCAGGATTAAAAAAAAGAAAGACAGAAAGAAGAGAGGAAAATATTTTATAAGCAGTGCTGAAAATTTGGTAATGGTTCATTTTAACTCATATTGTGGGAACAGTCAAGCCACATTAAAGACTGGTATAATGTAAAAAAAAAGAAAAGAAAAGAAAAGCCAATCCAACTTCCTTCAGACTCAGCACTATACCCCCCACAGGGATACCTGGATAAACAGCTTAATCAAGTTCCACAACTAACTGGAAAATAAGAAACCAAGGGCAGAGATGAGATAACTCAAAATATAATGAAGCTGGCTTTTATAGGCTGACAGCCACGTCAAGTCTCCCATATTAAATGACAAAAGACATCGTTTGTCATCGCCCTGCATAATTACACATAGAGGTGTTGCTTTATCATTTCTCACTTTACCCACCCATTTTGTTAGAGATAATCATGTCAGAGGTTAACAGAAATCAGTTGTGTTTGTCAGGAGGAAACAGTCGACCAACATCCCCCTGTGCTGAAGTCTGATTTTTGTTAACCTCAGATAGTCACTGTACCGTGTCCTCCATATCTGTGAATCCAAATGAGCCTAAAGCCCCTATAGTAGGTCATTTAGCTCCGCCCCTAGTGTGTGCATTAACCACCATGGATGAATCAAACAAGGTTAGTTGTAATGATACGTCATAACTAAAGAGACAGCACTGAAATGTCCTTTTAGGCATTCTCCTTGGGGTATATTTCGTCTATGGTGTTTGCTGCAGGTGTCTTATAAATAAATCCATGCGCTTGCCTCTTTAAGGTTGCATAAAGGTCACATCTAAAGGGAACGATTGCTACAGACAATTAGACCATTGTATGCAGGATGAATCATCAAAATGACTAATGGCACATTCACAAGGAGAAAGGGGCTCAGGGGCTATGTTAAGTGCATAGTTCTTATGATATTACTTTTTTTAACCTCATTCATCTCTCCAGAGTATGCTAACTACACCACTTTAGCCCTGAAAAAGTCCTTGTTTATTTAATAGCTTCCCACAGTGAGCACAGCGACAGCTTCTAATACTGCTGAACTTCCACCATTTACATCTACCGTTTAGGATTTGGCTGCACCAGAATTTCTTTCCTCTGATAATGACATTATTTGTAGTAGGTGTTAAGTCTAATTGTTGAATGTTGTCATTGGGTTTCTTACATTTGTAAACTCTGAATTCAAGCTATAGGATCAAGACATTCCTTTGATCCTGACCACCTCTCCAGCCACTCTGTGCTGGAGAGGTTTTAATGTAGATATATCCTATCTGACAGATCTGTTTCTTCTGTTGTAAGCTTCCTGCTTTTATGACCCTTTTGGTCAGCAGGAGGTCACACACACACACACACACACACACACACACACACACACACACATTCTCACATGACACACACACGTTCTTGCACATGCACATACGTGCTTACACAGACACACACATGGTGCCTTGTCTTTGAACCATTGGGGGGGGGGGGGGGGGGGGGGTTACAGAGGGAGGTGCTTGTGTTGTAAAGTTTGTCAATAAATAGCTGCGAGGGAAGCTGCTCTTGGAATAGGGCTGAACGATATATCGCATTTGCGATAATATCGCGACATGATCAAGTGCAATTTTCTAACCGCAAAGGCTGCGATTATACTCTGGACATGTCCAAATTCATGGGCTGCATCCTCCTGGGGCCGCATTTGTAGACCGATTACGTCACAGCGACGCGCCGAAGGCTGTCCAAATTACTACCATATCCCAGAATTCATAGCGCGGCCCAGCCAAACTCCAGTTTCCAACAATGGCGGCCGCTACTAAGTTTTAAAATTACTCATACTAATCTTTCTGGGTCACAAAATAAACTTTTAAAATATTTTCAGGCGAGAAAGTAGTTGTGTAAACATCAAATATCTGCTCGGTTTATCAAGATATCCCATATTTGCAAAAGTGCTTCGACGTTTTCAGAGGCGTCTGCTACCCACCAGCTCGACAGCTAGCCGGGAGCTCGAGGGTTACTGATGCGGCCGAGAACGGCACAACTCCCGGCACATCATTTTCAGATCACCGCGGAGTTTCGCTGCTCGGGTTAAACGTGATATATAAGTCACTTAGACAACCTAAAAATGTTATTGTTGGGCTTTTTTCAGTGTTTTGTTTGTTCGTGAGTAAATCGGTTTGGCTGAGATTAAAGTTATTAGATTAGATAAAATAAAACTTTATTAATCCCCCGGGTGGGTTCCTCCTTGGTTTTCACACAGCTGACTAAACGTCAAACAGAAAACTTATTAAACAGAAGTATGAGACAGTCGAGAATTTACGCCAGTGTCTGGTTATATTTTAGATAGCAAGAAGCAGACGGCCGAGTTTATTAAACTCCACCGAGACAGCGGTGACGCTAATCAGAAGGCTAGACCGTCCAATTTCACGCCTTTAAATTTTAAAGGCGTGTTTGTGTGTGTGTTTATACAATTGCTATTATGTTTGCACTTTATGTGTAATGTTACTGACTGCAGAGATCAGTAAGATGTGTGTATTTTTTATTTATTAGTTTTATTTATTTAATATTATTTTTTAATTGAATGACTGTCTAGTAGTTCACATATGTCGAAAAACTGAGTGTGGTAAAGCCACTGATTTTGTTTATGTATATTTCTGCAATCTGCACATTGTACTGACTTTCATTTTAATGTTTACACCAGGGTTCCTTGTCAGCACTTTATGCTCAGATGTTTGTAAGCTAAAAATAAACTATTGTGTATGTTCAAATATACTGTTGTGATTGAAGTAGTTAAATAAAAATGTCAGTCATCAATTCATGCATCACCTCATGTCATCATAACAGAGGTCTGTCTTCCAGGAAAGAACAGTTTAAAATTAATGTAATATAGTATTGGCCATACTATATGATGTATTGCTTGTCTTTGTTTAATAATACAGAAGACAAAGACCTTAAAAAATAATCGCATATCGCATCGCAATCGCAATATTGGGGCAAAAAATCGCAATTAGATTATTTTCCATAATCGTTCAGCCCTATCTTGGAAGGATTTTGGGCATGAGACAGGTTAGGAGCGTGAGCTCCAAGAGCTGGTTCTTGACCAAAAACTTCCCTCGTTAGCGAGTGAAAAAAACGGTTGAAGATGTTCTGTTATGTCTTGTTTTCTTCATGATGAATAAGTCTCTAAGCTAGCGGGCATGTAAACAAAAACCAGCTTTTACATCTGTAGAAATCTTTCCATCAAAATAAAATATACATTTTAATAAAAATGCACCAAAATTTTGCACAACATTAAATCAACAGACCACTGCTTTCACCTATAGATTGAGCTGCCACTCTATAAATTAATCTTTGCAAACAAATAAGGGTGTTTGTTCACCTGGCCTGAACGCATCTGCTAAAAGCAAAATATAAAATCTTTCACTCCATTCATTGCACCTGCATGATGGTCGTGACATAAACATGTAGCAAATTACTGGAGAGGTGTGAGATCCCTGAAAGTAATCCTATACTGAGTTATCTAACACCTTTTAGAAATAATTGGCACTTTACACCGGGAATGAAAAGTGTAATATTTCAGAGATTCAAATATATGCTACTATGTAAATTATTGTTTTTGGCAGAAAATGTATTCTTTTCAATTGGATTAATGAAAAACCACCAACAATAACTCAGTGGTATAAAGAAATCTTTAGAGTTTTACCAATGGAAAGACTGAGTGCAAAATTAAGTGGCAATGATATTTTTTTTGGATATATGGCACCCGCTATTGGATTACTTACCTGATGATCTGAAGAAAACCATAGGGAGAGGGGCAGCCCCACTCCAATGGCGGGTTGAGTTTGTCAGGACAAATGTGTAAAGGAGTGGTAGACCGAATTATATATACTGTATTAGTTTTCCGTTTACATGTCTCAGACTGCTTATTGTGTTTGTTTGGGGGGTTTTTTGTTTGTTTTTTTCTCTGTTGTTGTTGTGGTAGTTGGTTTTTGTCTTTTGTTTTTTGTTCTTTGTTTTTTTGTTTGGGTTTTTTTTTTTTGTTTGTTTTTTAAATTTTGCTTTTTTTGTTAAAAAAAAGAAAAGAAAAAAAAGAAAAAACAACTGATCGGAGGGAAACCATATCCTTTGTCGTGAAATTTGTCTGCGTTATTCACCGTCTTTAGAGGACGCATATCTTTGCCCAAATGGAATGGGATTGCATTGGAGATTTCAGTAAGCCTTTGTGAGCTGCATGAATATCCTGACATGCTGTACAGGCTCACTTTTATGGATGTCTGAGTTGACGTTGAATGATTCACGTTAGCAAGCGTTGCATTGTTTTTCTTGGCCCTCATGCATTAATTATACTGTAGTGTATGGTGTATTCTCGAGGGATTTAATAAGTTGTGTTGCTTTGCAGTGCAGAGACACCTCGACAGCACTCTTTGCATATGGTTTGTTTCTGGTTAACATCACTTGTCCCAAGCAGCAGATGGTGACCTGCTTTGAGGGAGATGTTCTTCACCTTCTTACATTAAAATTTTGTTGTATATCTTTTAACATAGGATTACTCATTGAGTTTAGCCCAGGAAACTTCAAGCTGCATCATCATCGTCATAGCTACAAGCAGCCCAGGCAATGAGCAACCAATTCCCTCTAATCAAATCTAATTCAAAGTGTGCTTTACGCTTTATGCCTGCTGTTCCATCTTGCTTGATTTGCTTTTGCTTTGCATTCTACTGGTGAAGCATGCATTTTTTGTATCACTCAGTCACATTTATTTAATCAAGATTAAAATTCGATTAATTGTGTAGCGTTAATCTGTAGTCACTGGGGCTCTAGGCTCATAAATAAAATGCTAGTTTCTTTACAACATCACACATTTTACAAAAGCACCGTATATGCGGGTTTACTTTTTTCCTACAGAGATTTGACCTTGAAACCAAGAGGAGTAATCTGCATTCCTTCCTGTGTTTGAATGAGTAATCAAGGAACCTTTAAAAATATGACTGCTTGCAATTACCCAAAGGAATATGGAAGAAATATAGTATCATCAGAATTCAAGTATTTTTAGACATTGAATTTATGACACGGAATTTTTATCCTCCAAATTTCCCTGCAAAAATATTCACCTGCAAAAATTCACCTGCAAAAAATTCACCTGCAAAAATTCACCTGCAAAAAATTCACCTGAAAAAAATTCACCTGCAAAAAATTCACCTGAAAAAATTCACCTGAAAAAAATTCACCTGCAAAAATTCACCTGCAAAAATTCAACTGCAAAAGTGATGAACTTTAATGACCCAAGCCAGAGCAATCAGCACCAGATCGAGTCGAGTGGCTCTCAGCCAATTAAATTACGCTGTTTGATCACATGACACCGTTAGCCAGCAGTGTGTCTCCTAAAAGAGAGCTGTTTAAAGGTGAGTGATTAAGTTTTTCTCCTAAATAGAGATCATTACAGAACGCCTAGTCCTACTTAAAATCCCATTTATTATTATTATTTTTTTTATCATCTACTCGAACTAAGGAAAACGTTTGACTAACTCAAAGACAATTTCCACGCCTCCCCTGCCTGACTGCAGAGGCAGTTTTGAATTTAGGAGCGCCAAGATGGCAGCGGCAAACCCTGGCGGCTCTCCGGTGAGTATATATATTTTTTTATCTTCAAGTTTGTCTTTTGAAACCTTAATTTTATTTAAATCCGTTGCTCACGTATAAAGTACACAGACGGGGTCTTTGCTCAACTCGTCTGAGGCGTGTCTCACTAAGCGCTACATGCTAGCATCCTGCTAACCGAGCTACCCTTTACATGCTGTGCTTTAGAAAATAGGATACTCGTTAAAAAAAATACTCCGCAGATATTGATAGATAGACGAACACTGCAAATATAATGTTGGAAACGAGAACGGCCTTTGGTGAAGGGGTAAAATACACCATGAATAAAGCCATAGAGTGAATGGCTGCCATGGTTGCAGAACAGCCTGATTTAATGACAAGAATGGGGAAGAGTGAGGTGAAGTGAACCACAGCCACAAAACACGGTCAGACAAGGCGGCAAAAGGGCAGTGATCTGTCCGTCAGTATGAAGTTGGTGTGTGCTTTGGTGAACAAAAACTCCAGACTGGTAGCAGGAAGATGGGAGACTCGTGTTTCACTGGAATAGTGGTGAATTAAAACATCCTTTGTTGGGGACATTTCGGTGTAAATGCATCCATACAGGCAAGACAGAGGCAGACTAGACAGTGACGAAAACAAGGCAAACATTAGAAATATAAAAACGGAAATATAGGATGAGTCGGGGATGAGTTCCTGCCCCAAGTGGAGGAGTTCAAGTATCTCGGGGTCTTGTTCGCGAGTGATGGGAGAAGGGAGCCGGAGATCGACAGACGGATTGGGGCTGCAGCTGCAGTAATGCGGACGCTGCACCGGTCCGTCGTGGTGAAGAGGGAGCTGAGTGTAAAAGCGAAGCTCTCAATTTACCGGTCGATCTACGTCCCTACCCTCACCTATGGCCACGAGCTGTGGGTAGTGACCGAAAGAACGAGATCGCGGATACAAGCGGCAGAAATGAGCTTCCTCCGAAGGGTGGCTGGCCTCTCCCTTAGAGATAGGGTGAGAAGGTCGGCCATCCGGGAGGGGCTCAGAGTAGAGCAGCTGCTGCTCCACATCGAAAGGAGCCAGCTGAGGTGGTTCGGGCATCTGACAAGGATGCCCCCTGGGCGCCTCCTGGGTGAGGTGTTCCAGGCATGTCCCACCGGGAGGAGGCCCCGGGGCAGACCCAGGACACGCTGGAGAGATTATATCTCTCGGCTGGCCTGGGAACGCCTTGGTATTCCCCCGGATAAGCTGGAGGAGGTGGCTGGGGAGAGGGAGGTCTGGGCCTCTTTGCTTAGGCTGCTGCCCCCGCGACCCGGCCTCGGATAAAGATGGATGGATGGAAATATAGGATTAATATAACATACAATTAGGGAAAATGTAAGGAACACAATGTAAATGATATTGTAAAGTCATTAAAACAGCATACTCTGATTAAAAGAAACACATAATTGGGTAGGATAATAACAATAATAATGTTAAAAAACATGTACAAGATGGGTATGTATACTTGTAGCCAGAATACTATAAAGTTGTAGCATGCCAGACCATCTTGATTGAATGTAACTTCGCTCCACACAAGTTTTATGGTAGACATATTCATATTGGTATCTAATAAATGATTAATTCTTAGATTTTATCGAACGTTAATTTATAAATTGTTTCTGTCTTTGTGTTTGTTTCAGATTATGCAAGATGAAATTATTCAGTCAGCAAGACACTTGCTGCAGTTGCTGACATCATCCAACTGAACTGCTGCTGTGATGAATCAGAATACAAGATTTACTTTAGCAAGACTTATGAGTTAATGCTACATTTAACTAAATTGTTATATATTTTTTGTGTCCAATATTGTCTCCATATGATTTTTTTTTTTTGCAACATCTTGCAGAGAACAGAGTCAAGGTACCAGCTTGGTCAACCCTAAAAGACCATCTGTTCAATGACCAGGTGAAAAAGTCATAAACTAAACACTCTGCATGAGCATGGAATTTAGGATGCAACTTTATATCTTACCTGCTCTACACTCAGGGCTTGAATTACAACAACAGTCAATCACATAAAAAAATATACTTTTGGTAGTTCTGTGTCTCTGTTAGCTCGGTTAGCAGGATGCTAGCATGTAGCGCTTAGTGAGACACGCCTCAGACGAGTTGAGCAAAGACCCCGTCTGTGTACTTTATACGTGAGCAACGGATTTAAATAAAATTAAGGTTTCAAAAGACAAACTTGAAGATAAAAAAATATATATACTCACCGGAGAGCCGCCAGGGTTTGCCGCTGCCATCTTGGCGCTCCTAAATTCAAAACTGCCTCTGCAGTCAGGCAGGGGAGGCGTGGAAATTGTCTTTGAGTTAGTCAAACGTTTTCCTTAGTTCGAGTAGATGATAAAAAAAATAATAATAATGTTAGCAGAGCTGCTCTGGGCAGCGTTATGGCACGATAATCTTAAGGGAGAATAAAAAGTCGACACACATATCTCATTCCTGACGGAGGACTCTACCACTACACTTCTCCAGTGCATTCACAGAGTCGTTGCATGGTAAGACCTGGATGGGAAGTGGGCGGAGCCTTTTACCGTCATTTTATTACGGCGCAAAGTACAAACACCTGTGGACACACAATCCAACACCCCCACTTGTACACAGGTTGGGGAAAAACAATCCTCCGGAAAAAACATCTTACATTCCAAACACAAATACAGAGAATTTTTCTAACTTAGACTTTGAAACTGGTTTCGTCATCATATCTGCTACCATTGACTCAGTTGGACAGTAATCAATGAGCACTTTCCTTTCATGTACAGCTGACCTTATAAAATGATATTTCACATCAATGTGTTTACATCTTTGTCTGTTCACTGGATTTTTTGACAAAGCGATTGTTCCCTGATTGTCCTCCAATATCATAGGTATTTCATACTCAAACTCATCAAGATCTTGAATCAAATAAGTCAAATACATACATTCCTGAATTGTTGCTGCTAATGCCATGTATTCGGCTTCACAAGTTGATAGTGCTGTAGTTGTCTGCTTTTTGGTTTTCCATGATATCAAAGGACCATTTTCATTTAGGCTTACACAATAACCTGTCATACTGCGTCTATCAGAAACATCGGATGCCCAATCTGCATCACTGTATGCTTGTAGACCTAGTTTTCCACTTGAACATTTCCTAAAACACAGTTCTTTTCCTCGACTACCTTTTAGATACCTCAGAACATGTTTCACTGCTGTCCAATCATCAACAGTTGGCGCATTGAAATGTTGTGACAGTTTGCTGACAACATAGCTTAAATCAGGTCGCGTACAATAGCTCAGATAAATAAGACATCCTACCGCTTCACGATATCTCCTCACATCTGGTAATGTCTCGGATTTATCAGAATGAGTCCATTTCTGTTCACAGGGTGTTAACCTTGGCTTACAGTTTTGCATGTTAAATCTCTTTAAAATGTTCTCAATATATATTTTCTGTGACATTTTGACACATTCTTTTTCTTGAAGAAAATCTATTCCTAGAAAATGGTTAAGTTTCCCCAGATCTTTCATTTGGAATTTAGAAGAGAGCATTTCTTTCACGCCTGAAAGCACATTTTCATTGTTAGCTGCAATGAGTAAATCATCCACCCACACTATGATGATTACTTTTTCACTTTCAGTTTCTTTTGAATACACACAATGATCAGCAATATTTTGTCTAAATCCACAACTGCTTAAATAGTCATGTAAGGTTTGGTTCCAGTTACGACCCGATTGCTTCAGCCCATAAAGTGATTTCTTTAATCTGTACACCAGTTTATTAGTCTCACTTGATTCTGTCTCAAAACCTTCTGGTTGTTGTATATATATTTCTTCATTTATTGGTGCGTGTAGATAGGCGGTTTTTACATCCATCTGGTGAACCAACATATCATCCTGAACCACTTTCTGCATCAAAACTCTCACACTCGATAAGTTAGCAGTCGGTGAAAAAGTCTCCTCATAATCAACTCCTTTTGTTTGACTAAAACCTTTAGCCACAAATCGAGCTTTATATCTGTCTGATCCGTCTGAGTTCTTTTTAACGGCATAAACGGCATAACGGCATAAACCCATTTACCCCCCACTGCTTTCTTACTAGTGGTTAAAGTAAATGTGTCATTCTCCTTAAGGGATTGAAATTCTTCATTCATCGTTTTTTCCCATTCTTTTGATTCACTTGACACAATAGCTTCGCTAAATGATGTGGGTATTTCACACAACAATCTGTAGCAATAATCAACACTGGTTTGCATCTGTTCATTTTCACACTCTTTCACATCCGTGATATAATCACTCAAATAATCAGGTCTCTTTCTGATTCTGGATGGATAACGTGTGGCTCCAGCATCTACTTTATCATCAGTTTTAACCTCGGACTCAGTTTGACTGCTTTCACTACCATCTGGAATATCCTCATCCTTCGTCTGTTTGGGTTCACCATCTTTTCTGGATTCATAAACCTCATCTTCATACATCTGATCACTCTGTGTTTGTTGATCCATTGTCGCGGGATTTAGTATTTTTATCAATCTGTGCTTTTCAACTTTCCCGGTTTTTGGGAAATAGATCAAATATGCTGGACTATTTTTGTCATATCCCAAGAAAACACCTTTGTCGCATCTTGGATCCAGCTTTCCCCTATTTTGTTTATAAGCATAGCACAATGATCCGAATTTTTTCATTCTAGAAAGATCAGGTCTTTTTCCAGTTAACATCTTATACGCTGTCTGACCTGTGCGTTTGTTAAAACATCGGTTCCGAATCACTCCCGCGGTTTGTACTGCATATGGCCATAAAGACTTTGGCAATTCGCTCTCAACTAACATGCATCTCGCCATGTCAAAAAGTGTACGCCAGTTCCTCTCTGCTGTTCCGTTTTGATGAGGCGAATATGGCGCCGAAGTTTCCTGCCTAATGCCGTGTCTACTTAATAAATCTCTGAACTGTCTGCTTGTAAATTCAGTTCCATTATCAGAACGAATGCACTTGATTTTCCCATATGACGCCACCTCTGCAATAAATCTTTCAGTTGCTTGAGTTGTATCACTTTTGTGTTTCAGATTATATACAAATGTTGCACCTGAATAATCATCAACAAACGACAAAACATACTTAAACCCTTCTTTCGAGTTCGGCGTAATCGGACCAGCTAAATCCGTATGTACCAACTCTAATGCTGCCCTGGCCTTTTCATCTGGTTCTCGGTTCCTAGTTTGAGTAAACTTCCCTTGTATACAGGCTTCACATTGCATGTTTTTGTTGATTTTACCCTTAATTTCCATTCCATCAACGACATTTTGCAGATTTTGAACATCCTCATAATTACAGTGTCCTAGAATTTCATGCCACGTTTGCATATCAAAACATCCATTACATTTCTCTTCAAACTCTTGCACAGTGTTTATAAAGAACAGTCTCTCGTGTTCATATATAGGGAATTTTGTTCCATCAACATGTTTAAGAAAACTGTCCCCGTGTTTGAAAACCACAGTGGCTCCGTTACTAGTAGCTGCTTTTACTGACAAAATGTCCTGTGGAAACGATGGAATGTAGAGTGCTTGTTTCAATGTTACCTTGTGACTGCGTCCTTTACTGTCAATCATACTTATCTCAGCATCTCCTCGCCGCTTTGCAGCTCCTCTGCTCCGCCTTCCGTCAGCCAACTCTACACAATGAGCCTCGGGTCGAAATGTGTCATCAAAAGTCTTAAAACTCTCGATCTTCGTAAAGATATGTGACGTCGCTCCCGTATCCACCAGTAGCTGGTTATTCAGCATCTCTTGGCCGCCGTCCGGGACCCTCTGGGGTTCGGAGCCCGTCTTGAACGCGTAGTCCTTCTCCACAACCCCTCTCGCTTCATCCCGTCTTAGCTTCCTTCTACAGGTCGCATCTTTGTGTGTACTACTCCGGCAAAAACTGCACCATACTCTGGATCGGCACGTTCTTGCAGTGTGTCCCTTTAGTCCACATTTAAAACACACAATCTCATTATTCTTTGATCTTCGGTCATCTGCTCGCCATGAAGTAGAATCCTGGTCTAATTGCACTTTTGTCCTCATTACGTTGTCATCAGTTACAGCCGCATGCATTCTCTCGGTTTCTTCATAACTTCTGAGTTTTACTTTAAACTCTGAAAATGTGATTTTTGCTTCGCTCTGTGTAACGTGCACAATCAGGGGTTTAAACCTCTCTGGTAGACCTCTCATTATCATTGCGATCAGAAGTCCATCAGTTAATGACTCACCCGCATTTTTTAACGCTGTGATAATTGCTTCTGCTCGGATAATATAGTCCGTCACACTTTCATTCTTTTCATTTGTGAGAGAAGTAAGTTCGGTGTACAGACTTATGATCCTTGGCTTGCCCACTCCTGCATAATGACCTCTCAAAATTTTTAGGGCTTTCCGTCCGTCATCAACTGCATCTCTCATAACTAACGATAAACTTTTGTCATCCAGAAATTGTATCAACTCTGCATATGCTTCTGCATTTTTGTCATCATCTTCACCATCGGCTTCTTCATCACCCTCAGCCTTTAAGATGACATCTTTCAAACCTTGTAGTCTGAGATGACCAAGGAACTTCGTTTCCCATATCTCATATTTCCTTTCATCTCCATCAAACTGCAAACGGGAATATCGACTGCCCGACTCTGCCGTGCGTTTGCTCATGATGCACAAAAACGCTTACTCACTCAATCGTGCCAAACTTTTAACACCTGCCGGTAACCTGCGGCTTTCCAGGAAACGCTGCCCTTCCTTTGGCAGTTACAGGATCTCTAGGATCTCTTTCCTGCTGCTCTGGGCCCATAACCTGTTAGCAGAGCTGCTCTGGGCAGCGTTATGGCACGATAATCTTAAGGGAGAATAAAAAGTCGACACACATATCTCATTCCTGACGGAGGACTCTACCACTACACTTCTCCAGTGCATTCACAGAGTCGTTGCATGGTAAGACCTGGATGGGAAGTGGGCGGAGCCTTTTACCGTCATTTTATTACGGCGCAAAGTACAAACACCTGTGGACACACAATCCAACAAATAATAAATGGGATTTTAAGTAGGACTAGGCGTTCTGTAATGATCTCTATTTAGGAGAAAAACTTAATCACTCACCTTTAAACAGCTCTCTTTTAGGAGACACACTGCTGGCTAACAGTGTCATGTGATCAAACAGCGTAATTAAATTAGCTGAGAGCCACTCGACTCGATCTGGTGCTGATTGCTCTGGCTTGGGTCATTAAAGTTCATCACTTTTGCAGTTGAATTTTTGCAGGTGAATTTTTTTCAGGTGAATTTTTGCAGGTGAATTTTTTTTCAGGTGAATTTTTTTCAGGTGAATTTTTGCAGGTGAATTTTTTGCAGGTGAATTTTTTGCAGGTGAATTTTTTTCAGGTGAATTTTTGCAGGTGAATTTTTTGCAGGTGAATTTTTGCAGGTGAATATTTTTGCAGGGAAATTTGGAGGATAAAAATTCAGTGTCATAAATTCAATGTCTAAAAATACTTGAATTCTGATGATACTATATTTCTTCCATAAAGGAAAGACTAACATGACAAAAATACTGTAGAGACAAATGCTGTAGTTTGAAATCTGCATTTGACAGCTGCAGTGCTGTAGTTTATCTTTTCTGGTTTGCTCTCTGATGAAAACCATAGTGTAAAGGATATATAATTATAACACAGCTGTTAGTGCCACAAGCAGCTGGTGGCCAAGGTCACTGGTTGGAATCCCACAGTATTTTAGACTGGAAAGTGAATGCACACTTCTTGACCCTTGTGATGCGGTTGGGCTGTGCAGCTCTCTGTGTATGAATGTGTGTCAGCTGTGCTTTGCTGTAAAGGAACCTGCAGTCTCAGCATGCTCTGCAAATCATCCCTGGATAAATAAGGGCTTAAATATAGATATCGCAATTGTAGCTGTAGAAAAATGTCAACATCTATCTTGAATTAGCGCTATAGCAGGCACTGCAAGTAATCCCCTCTCGAAAGTTATTCATTAGAACAACATTAGCACAGTTTACTCACAGTTTATTGGCAGGCTGAGCTAATGACAGGCACAGATGCACAACATTTATGTGGCTATGTGCCTTATGTCTGCCCATGTGGCAGGATAGGAAAGCCGGTAAAGGAGAGCTCTGATTTCAAAGGAAATGCCAGTTTAATACAAGCTGGGTTGATCCCACTTGTTCAAATGTTCAGCTGTTGGACTGGCCAAATTTATGTCTAAGAAAAAACACATTTTTACACAAATTGTTACCCATACTTCCCATTTTTTAGACTAACTTACTGAATTAAACTTTTCAATGTGATATTTAGTTGTGGGCTTATTATACAATGAAAGATCATTAATGTCATTTTAAGCCTGCTTAATTTAAGTTTTACCAGACAACAGGGTCTTAGATACGTTTAGTTAAACTGTCAGTTTGTCACCTCTGTGTCTGTCTGATTGTCTTTCCTTCATCAGACTTTGTAAATGGGTTTCTGTGCTCCCCAATCTCAGACCTCACTTAGGAGAGCATTGTATAACTGACAGAACCGATAGGAAAAACCTGTAATAATCTGCAATTTTGCTTTTGAGCTTCCTTCTCTGTGTTATCAGGGCAACCATACTCTTTGAATTTTTATACGCATCGCCGTCCTTGTCCACAGTTTTCTAATATAGAGCTTATGTGTTTTAAAATTACTTTCTCTGAGTCATTGTCTTCAACTTAAAAATAAAGTTGACACTCAGAACAAATCACAACTCTCGAAGTCGTACCTCCGCGGGTAGGTTGGTGGGTCAGGTACAAGGACCAGAAGATTGGTTTGGATAAGCAAGGACATTTCAGCACCGGATGCATTTCTTTCTAAATTACTTTGTATTCATTTAGTAAACAAAACAATTTTCTAAGCAAAGGCATTCAGGTGACTCATGTTTATGGTAAAATTATTATAGTATAGAGGTGTCCTCTTTGTTTTCTTTTTCCAAATAGCCTATTTTCCTTTGCTCATTCTGCTCTCGCTACCTCTGAAATTAATACTGCGTCTGAACATGTAGCACAAGTGGTGGTGTGAGGTCAAACAGCATACTCATTTAGTGTTGTGCAAATGTCTTGAGCCATACCCCTTGTTATTTTTAAAGTAGTCTTGAGCAATAGTCCTTCAGATTTCTGAAAGTTTTACTTTGGACATTGACCCCACTTACTTTCAGTCTGGTCATTGTATCCAACCAGAAGAGTGGTTTTGTTTGTTGGCTTGTTTGTTAGACTCATTAAAACTAATGTATGAATCAATCAAGAATTAAAAACGCAATAACTCAAGGGTTGAACTAATGTTGTGTCTCCTAAACGGTTGATTCAGTTCATCTCAATGTAGCATTTTCAGTGGTCACATTAGCATTTGGAAGTCACTCATCCAAGTAACTTCTTCAGTCTCAGCAGACTGCAGGTTTCCCCAACCTTATAAACAGTGCATTTGCACAAAAACTGAAACCCATTCAGTGGGCTGGTTTTAGTTATTGTGCACTGAAACCAGCCCACTGAATGGACTGAATGAGACTGAAGAAGTCTCTTGGATGAGTGATGAAATGTTTCTCCCACTGAAAACGCTACATCCAGGTGAACAGAATCAACCTTTTGGGATTTACTTACCTGGATGATTGACCATGCATCAAGACATCAATGATAACCAGTGTAGGGACTAACGCGTTACTAAGTAACGCGTTACAGTAACTACATTATTATTGTGGTAACGAGCACAGTAACTAGTTATTATGCCAAAATCAGGAACGTGTTAATCGTTACTGGGATTTAGATAGGGTCGTTATTCGTTACTTCGTGTGTTGCGTTCGACTTACCTCGGAAATCGGAACACGGACCTGGGAATGATGTCACACTCGAGTAAACGGCGTTCTGGTTAGCCTCGTCAGAGAAGTCGGGATTCCAATATGGCAATGCCTTCGAAAACGGTTGTTTTGCTAGCCCTCTACAAAAAGAAATTACTACTAAACACATATGCAGCCATAGCTGGACTCGGTGGGCCAATGGTGATTTGTTGTTTTGATGGGCCAATGTTTTTTTTTCTTCTTTTTTTCCGTAACGGTATAAACAGTGAAAGGTAGTGGATTGGCCAGATGTTGGCAGATGTGTAAAAATAACTCAATTGTTTGGTGGTGGCTATCGCGGAGCTTCCACAGATTCAGTACACTCTAAAAACTAAAACTGACATTTACTTAAAATTTTTGAGGCAACACTTTTACACTTAAAAATATTGAGTAGATTGGAAACCAGTCAAATCTGTTCAATATACTTGATCAATTGAATAACTAAAGCTTAAAAATATTAAATTGAAATTAATAATTGTAGTTGTTACACAAACATGAAAAATTGAGTAAATAACACTGACATGCTTGGTCAATGTAACTGAAATATAGATGGTCAGTTAATCCAAAAATTTGTTCCATTTTCTTAATATTGTAAACTGAATGTAATCAAAATTGTACTTAATATTAAATATGGTAAATGGTCTGTATCTGTATAGCGCTTTACTTAGTCCCTATGGACCCTAAAGCACTTTGCACTACATTCAGTAGTGTGCATCATTCAGTCATTCACACACACGTTCGTTGGTGATGACAAGCTACATTGCAGCCACAGCTGTCCTGGGGAGCACTGACAGAGGCGAGGCTGCCGGACACTGGTGCCACCGGGCCCTCTGACCACCACCAGTAGGCAGTAGGCAACCGAGACTGTCGGCGCCGGGGCTCGAACTGGCAACCTTCCGATTACAAGACGAACTACCAACTCTTGAGCCACGATCACCCCCTAACATTCAAATAGGAATGTTATTATATTTCACTGGTCTGAAAAGTCTGAAAAAACAAACAAACTAATATGTAGTTATGTGTTTCATAATACATGTATGAAAAATGACCACATGTTAAACATTTTTCCAAACAAAAATTAAATTTTCATAAACATGGCAATAACTCGAAATAAACAAGCACTAAAAAGACAAGAGCCTTTTCCCTTTTGGCTCATGGTAGTCAATTACTCTAATAATTACTAAAAGGATATTCATAGATTTTATCAGGCTCATCTAACTTATATTCATAGTGATATTTACTAAGCCTCTGAATTAGACCCGAGGCGGCCTTCGGTCCGAGTGTCAGGGGAACTGATCTTCAGGTAAGAAGTTATGACCTGCAGTCTATCTGGGTCAGATATAAACCAAGTTTAGGTGGAGTTTATTTTCGTTGTGCTGACTTTTACAGTCAGTTAGAATAACTCGTACTGCGCACTAACTAGCATGACTGGGTGGGTGCTATGATGTTACTGATAGTGAACTTTATTTTATTCATAAGGTTAATTAGTAGAGTTGCCAACCGTCCCGTAAAAAGAGAAAATATTACGCGTTTCGTATTGAGGCCAAAAGGAACACAGTTTGTCCCGTACTTCAGCTAGAATGGAAAAAGACACAAAGCTGGAGTCCTTCTGTGTCTTTACGCTGCACAGCTGTTTCTTCTTCTCTCATTCTCTCCCCTCCCTCTCCTGCTGCTACTTCAATCATGAAACTGATCAATGATCAGCTGATCGGCTTTTCTCTCTTGTTTGTTTATCTCCCACTTTGCGCCAAAAAGAGGAAACCAGCGGATGTCGCGCTAAACAACAGCACCACATTTAAGCTTGATCAGCTGTTGTTAAAATTTTGTTAATATTACCTTTTAGTATCAGCTGATGTTTGCTGGAGCCAGAGCTGTAAAAGCTGCTGGTCATGATATCAGTTTGAATATGTGGTGAGAGGGAAGCATGAAGATGATACCAGGAGATGTCCTTACTGAATCATCACTGCTGAACAGGTGATGGAGAAACAGGTTTTTAGCTTTTAGGTGACATAAATGACTTGCAAGGAAGTTAGGAACTATTTCTGAGAGACAAATAACACCAGGATCCTTTTTTTATGTAGCTGACTACTGGTAACTGTGCAGGGGCGGGTCTAGCAAAGTTTTGCCAGGGGGCCAGGTAGGGCATTAACCCTTTAAAGCCGGTCGGAGTGGGCACGCTCCGTTTTGCGTAACTATTTTTAAATCCCTGTAGAACCAGAACCGTGGAAGCTAGCGCAATAATTTTTTTTGCATATGAAACCGGGGGAGTTGTACTTACATCTTATGCCATCAGCTTGTCCTAGGTCACAGTTTCCTTCCACATATAGCTTTGCAAAAATTGCATAAAAAGTGCTTGCAGGAACAAAAACATAATATTCCAGAAACATGCTTCGCCAATCTGATCAGCTGTTTGTAACACTTCCCACATTGAAACCGATGTCAGCGCGAACGATCGCATGTCCGCCATTTCCTGCCCGAAACCGGAAGTGACGTCATTTTCGCGGAAAATGTAGTTTTTTACCTTAAAAGCCTATACTGGTGTTTTTATAAGTCATGGTTGACTTTATGCTTTTCTGAATAGTTGCTGGGATGCTTAGAACTCGAATTGCACTGCTTAAAATAGTTTATTTTGATGCACATGCTGTTTTCTTTGCAGATTTGCATCATAGGATTGTTTTTCGTTTTTCCTGCAGTATATAAAAATTGGTGTATCTCAAAAATAAAACTATGAAGACACTCAAAATAAATTTGCTGTTGTTGTAAACTATTTTTTGCAACTTTTTTGTATTTAAAGTTTTGAGGGATAAGCCTCTTAAATTTCTCCAAGTAGAAATATATGTAAAAAAACAAAAACGATTTTAAATTTTTTTGTAGTTTATTGCACATTTTTTTGCAATTAATGTAGTTACTATGGACTTAATGCATACATATTATTAAAACATGGGCTGTAACAGTTGTATTGATGTATAGCAACTTGAAATGCTCCCAAAAATGGCACTACAGCATGTAAAAATATACAGTAAGCTCTGGCGGCCTTGGTTCTATGGTAGGTCTTAAAGGGTTAACAGGGAAAGGGGGGCACAAAGAAATACTTTTCTTTCTTATTCTCATTTAAAATATCTACTTTCAACAAATAATTATCTGAATCTTACAACAAACGGTTGATAGATTGATACATATATACCATCAAGACAGTGTACATCACTGTCACAACAGCATTTGCTTTCATTCAAAGGCTTTATGGTTTTTCCTATAATGGTGGGCCGGTCTCTAGTCAAAATGCCTGGGCTAATTTTTTGTCCCAGTCCAGCCCTGTATGTGGCTCATCTGCAGTCTGGAGTTACCTACATCTCCCTACTCGGAAGGCAGAATTTCCGAGTTCTGAGTACAATCGAAAGCACCACGACTGCAGTTTTTGTGTTGGATGTAAAAAGTGCACGTGACGCTGTGACGTAGGCTAGAATCATGGCAGCAGTCGACGACGGTCCAGGCGTGGGATTTCTCTCGTGGAAATATGCACATTATTTTTTTCCTTTCTGTTGGTAGGTAGCACAGTGCACTTGTGGCAGGATAGTGCTAACATGTAAGCAAGCTAGAAGACTGGCAATCTTGCTGGGTATCCAGTTAGGGAAGCAACACATTAACAAGAGAATTCTGGGTAAAACCAAAGTTACTTTCCCTAGTAACTAGTTACTTTGAAAGTAATGAGTAACTTGAAGTAACTGAGTTACTTTTGATAGAAGTAACTAGTAATATAACTAAGTTACTAATTTAAAGTAACTTACCCAACACTGATGATAACACATCTGACCGGCATGAAGTCTTTTTCTGTACCAACAAGGTGATTCTGGGCAGTGTGTCCTTAAAAACATTTGAGTAAACTTGGCAAGTGGAGGACAAAAGAAGTATGTACAGCATCTGAAAGTCATGTCATCAAGAATCAGGAAAAAATCCAGAAGAGACCTAACACAGGACATGAGAGATGCATCTGGCCTGTCAGTTGATCCATCTACTGTAGGAAGCTATTCAGACCATTTCTGATCAGAAATGGTCTGAATGGAAGGGTGGCTCTCAAGAAGTAATTCTTAAGGAAAGCGAAATGAGTGTCAACAGGTCTAATGGAGTGATACATCCAAATTTGAAATTTTTGGCTAGAAGAGAGCGTGAGTGTCTACAGCCATCTGTAAAACACAGGCTCTGTCATGGTTTGGGGTTGCATTTCACCCATTGGTGTTTGGGATCTTGTCAAAGTTGATGGAATTATAAATGCAGAAATGTACCATCATATTTGAATTGAAAATGCAAGACCATCTGGAAGGCATCTGACTCCTAGTGGTTTCAATTATGAGTATGACAATGATCACAAACACTGTGTGTTTGTGAAAAGAAAAAACATACCTGGATAGAAAAACACACAATGGAACACTATTAGTCATGGATTGGCCTCCCCAGGGCCTGGACCTCAACGTTAATGAAGCAATGAGGGATCCAACTAAGACTTTTATAATGTCCCTCAAGAATCCTGGGGAAATATTCCTAAAGACTACTTAAAGAAATTATTAGAAAGCCTGCCTAAGAGAGTTCAGGCTTTGCCAAAGAAAGCAGGAGGTCATGCCAAATACTGACTTTCAAGCTTGCTAGAATTGTGCAAACTCTGTTTTTGCCTTAGTATATCTCCATTTATGTTTGCGAATCATTCACTGAATCACTGCAGCTATTTGCCATTTTCCTGGAAAAATATAAAGAAATGTGGCTCAAGACTTTTGCACAGTACCCGTATGTGCCCCAAATCAACTCACCCCAAATGATCCCTTAATCGACTGGAACTCAGAGTCATATTAGAGAGGCACTTCTGGTGCGAGCAGCGTGTCATTTGTCATACATATTACTCAAGATTTATACTTGAGGCTAATAGTCTTTTTGTTCACTTCTGCCTTTGTCACACTTGCTCCCAAATTTTTCCCTCTTCTCTAATTAGCCCCTTTATGCTTGCTCTTGCACTTGAAATCTTTCACTCTCTTCTGTGCATATTCACCCCCACACTCTGTCTGCCACTGCCTCTCCATCTCTCCGTCATCTCTCTCTTATAGAGATGGATGAAAGGGGATATCAGGGAGCCTGGGTGGAGAGCTCAGCTGATAGGCTGAATCAAGGCAGGTCATTTACTCACCACAAGCCCATCCATCCTGAAACCCACACATACCCACTTAAAAACACGCACACATACCTTTACTCACCTCATACTTTCCCACAAACACATTGCGTCTAAATTACTTCCATCTCTCTAGGTGTATTATTTCACTCCTAGGAAGCCTGGCCAGAGTTTAAATATTCAAGCTGACTGGAGCAAAGGGATCTTTTCCATCGGGAATTTGTTCTTTCACACATTCTTGAGCATGCACATTCACCCAAACGAAAATGCACACATGGTCTAAGACTAAGAAATATCACACATAGTCAGGCACGCACCCCGTGCTCAAAGCTCTAGACATCTCATTACTGGCATGGTGTGCTTTCATCGCTGGGGTATTGTGAATGAATGCGTCCCTCCTGAAGTTTTTGCTGTTTGCAGCTCTGTTCCCCGTGGGCTGACTGTTAATGACATCGCGCCATTCTGCATCTGTACTTGGGAAACTGTTAGTATCATACTCCTGGTAACTAAATAATGTTCCCATCTCACAAGTCCAGCTGCCTGCTGGTCAAATTACAGCCAAGTGAGAGGCTATTTTCTGCCCTGCGCCACTGCATCTAAAACAGCTTAGTTTACCCCCAACGTGATGGCATGATTACTCCAAATGCTTGACGCCACCTCCGGCAGGTTAGCAAATCAGTGAGCGAGGAAGATAAAACTGGACAGCAAGAAGTGAGAGAGTCATGATCTTGGAAATCATGGTGATGGGAAGCCAGTGAAAGGTGTTCATGAAAGAGCAGGCGCACGCTGCCGCTCCTTCCTTTTGGTTATTGACAGATGTGCGGCGTAATCAGAATACAGCATGTATCCGCTACTGTAGGGCAGATGGATGAGGCAGGGGGAAAAATGCGATTACAGTAGCAATCATAACTCAGATTAGCCTTCCTCTGTACCTCTCTCCACTGTTCAACACGGGAATCAATCACCATCACATTCACTACGCTGCCTCATATCACACACAGGGCCGCACCAAAAGGACAAATATTATTCTCTCTGGTAGAGAAAACAACATTGTCTATAGAGCAAGGACAACAATCGCTCTCTTTAATAAATAACGGCAGCTATTATGATCATAAATAGTGAGGGGGCCAGAGGCTGTTTGTAGGGGGGAGGATGATACATGAATCCATTCAGCATATTTCTGCTGTGGGCTTGTAACTCTGCAACTGAGGGGATCAAAGGATCTCCTGACAAAAGAGGCGCAGATGCAGCGTGCTGAGATGACAGCCTTCACCAATGCTAGAAGTGCACTCAGCACTAACATTGGCTGACTAGAGACCTGACTAACCAGTCCAGAACAGCACATTTAGTCCCCCCCTGCTGTTTCCTCTATCTGATTATTATTGATGACATCAGGACATTCGCAAACCCGTGGAGGCTCATTAAAACAGAAGTCAACTGATAATGAAAGTGAACACTCTGCACTGGATTACTTAATTTACTCAACACGACTATCACAGAAGAATTTGCATGCTTTGATATGTGCTTGCTTTTTAGCTATTCCCCCTGGATCGCCATTTGATTAAACTGTGGAATCATGTAGCAAAAACTTCTTCAGGAGTAAAGCCCAAAGCACTTGGCTGGTTTGAGTATGTGATCAGTCTGTCTGGATTTGTGTGTCATAATGTGCTTGTGTGTGCGTTGTATCCTCCTGGTCCTTTCTGTTCTACAGTAGCTCGCAAGGCTTCAGGGAATGGAGAAAAAACAAAACGCTGATGTGCTCTGTGTCTTGATCATTCAAATTAAATTGAAACCACGCTGAGAACAATATTCCATCAAATGGTTTGTAAATTATAGACATTCACATTCATCACGCAAATACTCTTGCAGACACCCTCACACCCAGACAAATAGTTAGCATACCTGTACACGTATACACGTTTTAACTCACACAAACACTTCCACGCTGCTACAGTTGGTTTGCCACCAACATGCACAATGAACGAAACCCCTTTTATTTCAGTTCTCTCTCTCCCCCACGCAGAACGATTCCCATAAACCGAGAGCCTGGAGATAAAGAGAAGACATGGCCTGTCAAGGCTTTTATGGCTTTTCCTACAATCGCTCAGGACTACAGTGGTATTTTTATGATGTTGCAGTACAGCCCCCAATTCTCCTAACACGCCACACCACCAAGGAAACTAACAAGGCCCTTATGTTTAATGGGCTCAACACGCTCATACCTCCAGCGGTCTTCAAATCGTCATAGCTACGAGCTGCCCAAGCAATGAGCAACCATTTCCCTCTAATCAAACCTAATTCAAAGTGTGCTTTACACTTTATGCCTGCTGTTTCATCCTGCTCCCCCAAGGGCCACAGTCTCTTGTATACTTTTCCGCTCGATCACCGTATTGAAGATGGTGGGTGGAATTGGATGGAGTCAGGGTTTTGCATATATAATTCAGTGGTGACAATCAGAAAGACATGGCACTGTCTCCATCAACAGTTAACTGTGAAACAAGATTTAGCCATCCTTTAGTCTGTGGCCAGTCCCGTGGTGGAGCCTAATAGTGTGTATCTTACTGCTTATCACTGTTTCTCTGAGCCAACAGGCTGTTATGCTTAGATAACCATAGTCATTTGCTGTGTTAAGTGGCTGATTGCTTCACAGTCGTGTTTTGCGTGCATGTGTGAGTGTGTGCCATGCTTTCATGCATGTGTGAGCACGTAAATGTAATTTGCTCGCCTGCGTGTGTATTGCAGTTAGGTGTGCGCACATTGCCACTTTTGCCTCAGCTGCATATGTTTGTGTAGCAGTGCCAGCTTCTTTCCAACACCAAGCTTAGCTCCAGTCCCCGGCAGCATGGCTGAGTAAGATTAAAGTCACCCATATTACACTTACCGCCAGGAGACGTAAGGAAATTAGAAGAAAATTAAACAATGCCATTTGCATACAATTACTCAACAGCAAAGCAAACAGCCCAGTTAGCCACTGTCTGGTCAACTAAAAAGTGTGGCTGTCAGTGCTGCTTTATGCAAACAGCTTTGACTAGCCTTATTCAGTCATGGGTGTTATTTGGACTGTGAGGGTAAAAAATTGCACAAATTCAACAGCTTTTTTATTCATTGTGTATGCATTAATGCAAGTGTATGATGTTCAGTGCCCATGTTTTCATTCGCCAGTTGTGCACTGAGGGTTAAATCGCTCCGCTTAAGTTGGATTTAGATTATTTTATGTGTGCGTGTAAACCTGCATTTGCTGACATTTTAGTCTGACATTCAGCTTTCAATCCTCAGTTTTCATCTCAGGTGTTTGAAATGTAAGGCTGGCATCCTGCAGAGAAAATATTTCTCTGTCTTCCTCAAGACACGCATGCACTCTACCATCACTATCTCTCGTGTTCCTTTGTGTTGCAGACACATTCAGATGCAAACTATCGCCTTTTACCTCCTTTCACAAACACGGATATTAAACCACATATCAATTTCTCTTCCCGCTTTCATCTCAAACATATATTCCCATCTACATCCGAATTTCTCTTCCTCTGTCTCTCTTCCTATCTCTCATTCCATCCTCCCTACGTACAGGCAACTCGCCTGGTGACAGTCGGGGTAAAATATTAATGTGTTCAGTGAAGTGTTGTTGTCTGGAGTGCTGCCCTGACCATGAGATTTGTTCCTGGACAGAGGAAAAAGCTAAGCAGCCATTCAGAGGCTCAGGCAGAGGTCCTGATGTAGCAGCGAGGACAACTCCAAGCAGGGCCTCACTCTATCCACCACTGCTTAGCTCAATGCAAATGAGTAATGACCGCAATGTTAAACCCAACTAGAGCTAGAGTGTGCTTTTGCAATAAATCAAGCTGCAGCAAGGTAAAGTGATCCGTTGCCTGAAGCAGTGACGGAAGGCCAAGCAGAGACATCTGGTTTTTAAGTGCTTCAGCTTGGGCCTTTTTGCCTCCTTCAACAAACCAAATTCTCAAATACAAACACAGAAAATGCACTTGCTCCCATGTCCCACCCCTTTGCTTTTCCTTCCAACTTACTTTTAATAAGCTTTGAAACTGCAGGTGCTGCTGTTTTTTCTGTGCTTATTTTTTTTATTTCTTTTTTTGTTCAGGGAAATCTTTTTTCCTCCCCCATTTTTGGCTCTCGAAAGTCTACAACTGAGTGCACGCCTTTGAGTCTCCCAGCTTTTCTTATGGAGACCTAAATAAGGAATGAGCTAACTAACTGAGAGCTGCTACCTCCTGTTCTGATTCAACGCACTCCTGTCGGTTTGCTTACTCCACATTGCCCAAAGATCCTTTTGGGTTTATGCTCACACCTTGGTGTGTTTGCACTGTATCTGTGTCTGCTTGTTTTTGCCTACTGCGTGTGCGCCTCTCTGCTGCCTGGGAGTGTTAGGTTTGCAGTTTGTTTGAAGACCTGAAAATCATTGGCTAACAGCACACTGGAACTGTTAAGTAGAAGCAAAGGTTTAGTTCAAGGATCCTAATTTGCAGATGTGTGAAAGGGGCTATGGATTTTATATTTCATTGGAATAATGCTGACACTCTTTTAGCTTTGCTTATCTTGCATCCTTAGTTCTGAGTCTTTCTAACCTCATGCTTGTGGATAGAGCTTTTACCTGAGAATAGAAAAAGATAAGAGCATACGCACAAAAGCACACACACATACACACACTGGAGGTCCTTACAGGTGAAAATCTAGCGCTGCTTAGCGAATCCATTACAGTTCTAACTCAGCCTGAAAAAGTCCTGTGTACTTTACAAAAAGATAAACCTGGGTCTGGACCTGAGTCGCACAGAGGGGCTCAGAACTACAGCTAGCAAGATCAGGACTGTTTGTCTGTAGCTGGTCCCTGCACTCCAAAGCAAATTCCACAAAATAGCACAGAAGTGAATCTGTGTTTCAGAAGAAGCCTGCCAACACACGTTAAACTTCCTAGTTCCAGACAGCACAGCCACTTTTAATCTTGACATCGTAGCAAATATGCCACATGTATTCCTCTAGATAATGACTCAGGTGTCCTCAGGTCCGCTAAATTCAAAGTCTGGTACGTAAAATAATAAAATCAGACTCAACCCGAGGCAAGAACACCGGGATGTCAAAAACAACACAGATTCATGCAGACAGCTCGAAGTGAAGACTGTTGTAAGTATTCACAAGCCAGAATGCAACCATATACATATGCATACATTAAATCTGGTGTGTCACTGGGATAAACACTGATGTTTCCAGCTTATTTTGAAGACACACTGGATTAAGCTGGAGCGATGGCTGACTGGCAGAGCTTTCATTGTTCTGGATACATTGCAATACTTAAAAATGCTATATATAGGGTTTTGAAGAGCTTTTCAGCTTTTTTTTTTTTTGAGAATGAGTGGCAAATGCCTCCTTTTTATAATCCAAAAAAGAACACAGTGTGCATGTGTGTTTAATAGAAAAGCATAATGACGAATAAAAGGCTGACTGGCAGTAAGCTGTTAGAAGCTTACTATGAGTTGGCATCAGCAGCTAGGTCATTGAATCATTTTATCTTACACTGCAACACTGTGACATAAGCAGGAAGATATGAGATTCAAAAGTTTGAATTACGCAGCAAGGTGTGTTTGATGTATTTGCTTGGCCAGTGCAGTGCCTTGCCAACTTACCTTACTAAGAGTTGTTTTCGAAGAATTTTGTTTGCTTGAGTCCTTAAGGCTGGCAATCGCAATTACATTTTATTTTTAATTAAGGTTTTGGCTTCCAAAATTTCTGAAAACAAGATAATTGAGGTTAGAAAAATGTGCTACATTCTGCTTCACAATGATGCTCTCATTCCTGCATTGGAAATCCAGTGCAACTGTTTCATTTACAACACTGGATTTTTTCCTTACCTAAAAGCCAAAGTTTAGTAGCTACCACGCTCTGTTTAGATGTGTTTAATGCTGCCCATGTTTATTTTTATCTCATTTTTTGCCAATTTGCAAAAGCCCGTGGAAATGAGCATTGTTATCTACTCCAGTGAAGTGTAACCACACTTTTAAAATTTTAGTTCTCTCCACAATTATCACTAAGAGCAGTGTGTCTGTGTGTGTTCTCCAGCGAGTCATTGCTACCCCTGACCCTTGAACACAGGCTCAGGGAGAGATCTCTCCTCGGGATTGGCTATAGCAAAACTGCATTACAGAAGAATTTCTTGATCTTATTGCAAAAGTAGAAAAGGAGTTGGTGAGATAAAATGGTGTTATATCAGGCTAGAGTATTTTCAGCATACAAAGCTGAAGGTGTCTGTTTGTTGGTGATCCTTCTTTTCTGATGTTGTTTCATGTTACATTACATCACCTTTGCACCAATACGCACATCAAAAACATGTCTCTTTTACTCTAATACCACAATTGTGATGAAACATTCAAATGCAGACAAGAAAGGATTATATTAATAACCAGAATAAGCCTTACTGATGTGCTTTTTCTTTTCTTTTTTTTAAGAACTTTCTCACTGGGTCCACTTGTGTGGATCACACATTCGACTTCCTACAAAACATTTTCAGAAGTCTTCCCTCTCAAGCCAAAACAGCAGAGTGCTTCCTTATCTTATGGGCTGGAACTCACGTCCTCTCGAAATGGCTCATATCGCCTTATCTCTCCAGAATCACATCACGGCCCCCATGTCTGCCTCTTCCGAGTTCTCTAATTTGCTTTCTCTTCTAACACCAGCAACTACAAACACAACTTCTTTAACGCCTTGCTGAGCTTTTGCTATTATTCTCACGTCCTCACCCTTGAAGTAGTTCTGCTGTCGTGCTCCCTGTAAATTGATCGTGAGCGCAGGCTAAATGCCTTAAATGTAATTGAAATTGTAAAAGAATCTCTTTAAAAGTCAAACAAGCTATCTATGATTGTGCTAGGAAAAAAAATAATGCTGGTACAAAACAGCTGACGCAGCAGTGAGATATCCCGCAGATGAACATTATCACAATTAATCTGACAGTGATAAATGCAGCAACAATTCGTCTCTCGTTTTCTAACAAGCTATGTAGACAAGGAACATAATTTACAGCTTTTTCTCCATTATGCAGACTCAGTCTGTTCCGATTTTTGTAGCCTCTGACAATTTTTTCAGGACAGGAATCATAACATAACCATACATTTAGTCGAATATTAATATTTAAGCGCTAGCTTAGATAGATCGTACTCAGAGGAATTTAGGATGAGAGCAGATATAGATTTACATACTAATTCCTCCAGCTGCCTTGAGGCGCTCTGTTGATCTTCTATCGTCACATTTTCTGTATATGCATAATATTAGTTTTATTCCTATCAGAAATACACTGAATAAAACTTGCACCTGTAGGCACTACCTGCCCATCTCTATTAGTCTCTGTCATCCATTACCATCTCGCCAACAACCCCCACTTACCAGATACCCCCACATTTCTAGCTCCCCTGCGGAGTTCAAACGAGAAGACCTATCTTCAGTTGTCCCCTTGCACACACCTGGGCCTTTCCGGGAAGACAAACATACGGCATTAATTCATCCATGTCTCTCCAGACTTCAAATATTTTTTCTCTGACTCTCTTAAGAGACTCAAGGACTTTCAGCAGAGGGTTGCGCTGTTTACTCTGTACTCCTGGGTGGGATATTTCCACTTGAATAAATGTGTCTCAGTGTGGGTTACATCTGTGTTCAGATAGCTTATCTTCAGATATACAGGCATGTGTGTGCTTTCCACAAGTGTTTCTGGACATAAGCTCGTAGATTAATAGTATACAGATTCAATTAGGTAACTTCTGTGTGTGTTTTATTTTATAGTGCACAGACGTCTTTCTGGATATATGTTACAAAGATCCTGAAAATGTGTATGCATTTGTGCCAGAGGATGTTCTTCTATTCATTTGGGTGGAGCCATTCAAAGCAAACTTCAGGTCATGTTAAGCTAAACTTTGAGCTCTTTATATAAAAGCAGTCTCCCCCCTCAACCTTGCCTGGAGCACTGATAGGATGAAAAATGGATAGAAACCCCAAAGGAAGGAAGGGGAAGGTCCATCTGTGAGCTGCATTCAAGGACAACAGTGTTATCCATTTTGGAACAGTATGAAACAAGCTAGTGTTTTCAGTGGGGTTTGGAAATGTGGGCTTCTGGATGAACTGTGGATGCTACTGTTGTCTTGCCAAGCCAACTGTGATGTTGCAGATTAGATGCGAATCATTGACTCCTTGTTTGTATCAGTGCGACTCTTCTCATTCAGAGTGAGAGATAATGAACAAATGTGACTGATTGTTTCTGATCTGTGTTGCTGTAAATTACTGCCGCATCAGGAATTGTTTTGCAGAGCTCTGGTGCATACAAAAGCTACGTTTAATGTGATTTTATGTTATTCAGCCCAGAGGTGTTTAGTTTTGGTGATATCTATTAATCTCTGGTCTGATCTTGCTTTTTATTTCCTCTCTTATCTTCTTTCTCTTTTTGTTATTTGTTCTGTTTTTATATTTTTGTATTTTTTCTCCTAACTCTTTCACTGATCTACTTTTTTCTTTTGGTTCTTTCAAATCTACTTATTTACTCCTATCCTCTGTCACAGAACCGATTTCACCTGCAGATGTCAGCCCGTGTGCCTCCATCAACCCTGGGAAGTTTGCTCCTTGCAGTTTTGCAGGGGGGAGATGGTGGGGATAGGGATAGAGGAAGTCGGGGGGACAGCTGGGGAGGAGCAGCTGTAATCTGCCCAGGCTGGGACGAAGGCGGTGATGGCTTACTGACCCACCTTCAGAAGTACAGTGGTTCAACCTGGCATTTGTGGGACATAATCAACCTGACTCGCATCACAGGGAGCAGAGATAGAAGAGGGGGGAGCAGTGAGGAGAGAAGGGAGGAGCAGATGGAAGAAGAGGCTTTGAAGATCATCTCCACCCGTTTCCTGCGCTCCCCCTCACCTGTTTCGTCTGTTCTCCTCCTGGGATCCGACCCCGAGTGTCTATCCTCCGTCCTTCGGGCTGCTCAGCGTCTCGCACCATCACTACCAGCACTGCAGTGGATCATGGGATATCCCTTGTCTCCAGATTCGCTGCACACTTTAGGAGGTCCTCTTGGACTGTTAGCCTATGGGGAGGTCGGCCGCAAGCCAATAAGCTTCTATATACGGGATGCTTTGCAGCTGATTGGCCGGGCGGTCACTGCAGCAACCATGGTGAGGCCAGATTTGGCACTCACTCAGAACATGGTAAATTGCTATGACAAACCAAACCGACATGAACAGCCCTCTTCTGGACAATATCTAGCCAGGTAAGAATGTACAGGATACACCAACTAATTAAAGGGTTACTTCACATAAAAATGGCTAAAATAATGTCTTTGTTCACCTCTAATAATATTTAGCTATATAGGGTTTTTTGTAACAAATTACTCTATTTGGCAGCTTTGATCTGACTAGTGAGTACACACGACAGAGACAGCAAGTATATATTTTTTTGGTATACAGACTGACAGTGCAGGAACTGGTAATTCTTATTAGTCCTATGCAGTGTAGTTTGTTGCTATAGGCACCCTTACAGATAACAGTCGGGGGTATGGGTTGATTTGATGATGCTGATGCTGGCTATAAGCTTTCACTTTTACTTTAATCTCAATTTGGTTGTTTAGCAAAGTCTAGAATTAGTGCCTAGTGTTACTTGATCATCATTAAACCCCACTCTCTGTCAATGTTGATGCACTGAGATCAACTCCAGAGTTTTATGGTTTAGTTTAGAGATGATAGTAATACCTCCTCTAAAAATAAAATGTATTGTTTCAAATGGCATAAGACTAGCTTTATACTCTCTACAGTCTACACTCTATACTTCCTTGCAGCTACAGGTTCACCTTAAATGACTCCTGGGTTTCTGAATTTTTGCACATAGTTTTACTATTTAAATAACCGAATGATTCATAGAAGACAGTGAAAAACTGCATTTAAAATTCGCTGGTCACATCACTAAATACATGCTAGGTCGTTAGCTTTCTGAGTGACATTTTGACATTTTTGTGAGGAGTTACTGGCTCCACTTGTGGTACTGTATGCTCTGGTTGCTGCCCTTGTCTGTCCTTTGCACCATGGGGGTGGTAATTTCTGAATAGCACTGTCATACTGGAGGTGGGGAGGAGGTCTTTATGGCATACAGATTGGCAGACTGACACCAGAGGGGTTTTGTGTGTTTCTGTTTGCTGTTGCTCCAACTCCTGCAGCTTTCAAAAAAAGGCTTCTGACAGCTTTCACGGGTCTGACAAGGTGTGGTCTACGATGATAACCACTGACACATGGGGGGAAAAAACTGATTGAAATACACATTAAACCTTAAACATTTTCATTTGAAGCAGAAAAACGTAAATCCTCGCATTCGGACATGGAGTGCAAAAACCTATCACACTCGCATACTCTAGAAATCCTCTTGAGCAATATGTGGCTGATAGTGCATGATGCACTGAAGCCTGCTGCAATAAACTCACTGCAAAGTTAAATATTTTTCTCTAACAGTTGACATGGATATACTTCAAAGGGTACAATGGATAAAACAGCATGCATCCAAGTCATGTGATACTGGTGAGGGAAGGATTTGTGGTAGGAGCTGGGTCCACAGCAAATATTGAGCCCACGTGGTGCCTGCCAGCTGAGAGTGATCACAGACAACAGCCACATAATCACAAGCTGGATTCTCACAGCACTCTGTCCGCAAAGCAGTTTAGTTGAGCACTGGGATCTCAGAACCATGGGGCATGGAGGGCCACAGGCTTTTGTGGAAGTTGTGTTATTGAACATCCATTATTAGAGTTTGAAACAAGTTAATTAGGTTCAGAGTAGCGCCGCCACGATAGATTTTTCACTTCATGGTTATTGTGGCCAAAACAACTCACAATAATGATAATAGGGCAAACATTTTGATAAATTACTTGCCTAAATCACTACAAACAAATGCCGCTGATGAAAGCAGGGGCCAGTATGTATACAAAGTTTGAATTTAAGAGCACCAAACTGTAGCGACTCGATCAAGCCAGTAACCATGCAGATGTTAGTGCAGTTTAACAGACTAGCTTTAAATGACTCAGGCGATGTGTGACAGAGAAGCTGCAGAGACAGAAAACATGCAACAGTGGTAGTCACTTTACTTTAGTCAGGCATGAAATGCGCTGATAAGCTGAGGCTGTAGTGTAGTCCTACTTAGTGCAAGGCTGTTACTGAAATAGAAGAGACTGAAGAGGTAAACTGGAAAGAGAGTTTATAACCCTAACCGGCTTTTGATGGACCGTTTATGATATTATCATATCTATACTTTTAATATGTTGTAAAGTATTATGCAAAATTCCTTAGCCGCCTCTCATTTCTTGATATTTTGTTTCCAAGGAGCCAGACTTTAACTCATCAGTTTTTGTTAAGTGCAAAAGTTCTGAATGGCTGCTGAATGTCTTCAAGGTTTTTCACTCATTTTCACTCTTGAATCACTTATCGCTGGCCTATCAATTATTCATTCAGTTGAAGTTACAAAAAACTGGCAAAAATAGTACGGATTGACAGGTGTAAAATTACATTTTCACCATCAAGGTGATTTCCAAAGAGCTATTAGCTGGAAACTTGGCATATCCCTGCATAGTGGGCCCTTAAAAAAATTAGAATAAAATGGACAAATGGAGGATAAAAGAAGAAGTGGCAGGACTAAAAATATCCTTAAAATAGGAAGACATACAGCAAAGACCTGGCACGGGACCAGAGAGATGCATCTAGTCCTTCACATGATCCATCTACTGTTTATCAGAAACCTCATTAGAAATTGTCTGACTGGCTTTCAAGCAGCAATTTGTAAGGAATGAAAACGGGAAGAAAAGGCTGAGGTATGACAAATTATACAAGAACTGGACTGAAACAGTTCTTTAAGGAGTGATGAATATAAATGTGAAACTTTGGTTCAAATAATCATCAACATATACGTAAGAAGAGTGTCTACGGCCATCTGTATAACACTCTGTCATGATTTGGGCCAGTGTTTTAGCCAGTGGTACAGGTTTTTTTTGGGTGGGTGGCGTTGATGAAATGAAATTGATGAATGCAAAAAAGTGCAGTCAGATTTTGATCTATGTAATACCATCTGGAAAGAATCTGATTGGTAACCGCTTCATCTTTCGGGATGGCTATAATCCCAAACACACTGCCAATGTAGTAAAAGGATACCAGCATATAAAAACACACAGCAGAATGCTGTAAGGGACAGACAGGCCTCCCAGGGGACTACAACATTATTTTCATCTTAATATCACACCAAACAATCACATCATGACTAGTAACGGCTATTTAGTAAATCTTTGATTTTCTATAAGTTGTGTTTTATATGTTATTGGTTTATTGGCTGAATTATGTTGTATTGTTTTTCTCCTCTTTTACGACTGTATGAATTTTAACACCATGGTTGTTAATCTTAAATTTGTATCAAGTCAAAATTTTACTTTGCGTAACACTTTAGTTTTTCCCCATGTGCCAAATGAATATCATTTCAAGCAACTCTTTATTACACTATATTTTAGAGACAATTAATGAAGTATTGTGCATGCTAAACTAAGACTGCATCCAAGGTATATATTTTATCAGTTCAACTTAAGCCTATTTCTATGAAGATATAAGTTTTGCTTTGTTTTTTTATTTAAAGAAGAAAAGAAAATAAGACATTTTTAAATGACTCAAACTTCATCAGGACTCTAGGGAAAAATGCAATCTTTTCGTGGGCAACCAATTGGCACATGGTCTAGCCTATCAGATTAAACTATTTACAATAGAGTTCTCCACAAAATAGTCTCAGTGACCTTTGTTCATGGCCAGTGAAAGACTGATAAAAGGGGTTGTTCTATTGCACTATTCAAACTCATGCACTTGTTCTCCAGTGTACTCCCTGATTCTTATCCCTCGCCTCCAACAGCCAGACACGGCAGTTCTCCGGAGAGCCTTAACAAAGCTGGAGGAAGTGAGAGACTTCCACATGGAAAAGGCAATTAACAGCTCAATGCCCTGGGGACAGAGTGAGGAAAGCAGGGAGGGAGGGAGGATGTCTTGAGATATTAGCAAGTAAAGAAGGTATGAGAGGATGAGAGGTTACAAAAATAAAAGTTACAAAATTACTCTTTCAAAGCAATGAAGATAAAAATATGAGAAACTAGCCACTTTTGATGTTGCTCTTCAGAATGTCCAGAATCACAGAATCCCTAGGTGCTTATTCCCAAAAGTACATTAGAGAGAAGGGAGAATGTGGTCAAAGACAAACAGATAGATAAAAGAGAGGAAGTAGGATACAGCTAAAGAAAAATAGAAGTAAAAACAAAGGAAAAGAAGGACACACTTGTGTGGAATAGGATGTGAGGGAGGAGAAAAAGGAGGAAAAAAGATAGCGGGTTGTTGTTATCAGAGTGAAATCTGCCAGTCAGTGCCATCTCACTCGACACAAGCTGCCACGCTGATTCCATCTCCCCCGAAGAGATTAAAACCAATGAAACAAGCAGGCCTTGTATCATTCCCGACAGACAGGCAGAAAAAGACGAAGGGAGTAAACTTTCCTCCAAACTGAAGGAGGTGGACTGACAAGAGATTGAGACGCATGCTTGGGACAGTCTTATAGAGTCATCATTTACCGACCACACCACTGACATTTACTCTGAGTGCGTAAACCTGGGCCAGGTGTTAGGGAAGGAAGCCATCCCTCTCTGACATAGCTGGGTGACTTATCAACCTGCTGTGAAATCCAGAGTCATCCTTTAAATACAGCCTCTGGCCTGATGCTACAAAAACAATCCGCAGGACCCATAACTAAAAGGTGGTGCAGCTTTAAAGTGTGCAGTACATTTTTTTACACCACTGCTCTTATCCCTATATTATGTCACACTCCTATCTCACCTCTTATCTCTGGGCATGAATCCAAACGTGTCACAAACAGTGGGAGAGGACCCTTTGAGACCTTGCACTTTTCTCCTTGGATAAAAGATGTAAAGCTTACAGTGTGGCTATTTTTTTTTCTTTCTTTGGCCAGCTTAGACTAAGAGTCTGGAGTTGGTTGGCTTGATGAATCTGCTGTCTATTGGATATGATGATTCAGCCGTGCTATTACCATGAGTGATTTCAGCTCAAGGCAAGGCTAGCACTTTCGCTTTATGGCCACAGAGACAGAAGGGAGCTGCCGATGAGGAAACATAAGTTAATGTGAAAGGGAACGGGGATGGCTTCCAATCAGAAGCATTTTTAATCAAGTTCTTTACAATTATGTTGATGTTATAGTAAATCACAATGAGAGGATATAGGGCAAGGAACTAAAGCGGAATACATAATACCTTACATATATTCACATTTTTATATCAGTCGCTGTGTGGGGCAGACAGGCTTTAGTAAAGGCTAAACTTGGAGGACAGGTTAATGGCCCACAAGATAAATTTAGCCTTTTCATTATCCTTTGGATATTCCATATTTAATGAAGAATATTCTCAGCTGCCACAATCTAAGCTAATGCATGCATATAACCTAGTGATGAGAGTGAGAAAAGAAGAAAAGATGGGGGAGGGAACTAAGTGCAAGAGGATAAACCTGTTTTCTGTTCTAAGAAAGGACTCCGGCTCAACCACCCGTTTCTATTATATGGAAGGAAAACTTGCCATTTCTAGCCTTGACCCAGACATCATCAACAGTCCCGGCACGGTTCAACACCCATACTGAAGTGGTCCCTGCATACTTTAACATTTAAACAACCACCCCTATGATTTACAATGACCTCATGACAATCCCTTATGATCAAACAGAGCTCGTATGGCTTGATGATGTCCACGTGATCGACTGCTAAGACATGTGCAAAAAAATCCCTGCGTGGTTCAAGAGGCCAGGAGAGATTTATGTGCGAATGGGGATTGCTCCTCCTAATGTGTGGAGACGAGTGAGCCGAATAGCAATGACTGTCTGTATGGACTGGCAGATAGGAGGAGAAGACCCTCACTGCACTGCATTAACTTTTAATTATGACTCTCTAGAAGATGCAATTACCCATTAGAGACCAGACTTGCTTAAGCTCTGCAACCACACTGTAACTTTTTTCTTGCATTAGCCCCATTTTCCTTTTTTCATAAGCCTTTTTTCATAGACTATGTTTAGTGTCATCTGTATAATATTGCAGGCTGTACTTTTTTAAGGTGGATGTCAAGTTTATTTTCTATATTTTGTTGGCTTCCACTTATTATTTGTTCTTTGTCCTCTGTCCCTCGAGGTTTCTCTCCAACACTTCCTTCACCGGGGCCACAGGCCTGATCCAGGTCGATGCTGGTGTTTCTCGGATTCTGTCCTCCCAATTGTTTCATGTATGGAGTCTGAAGAGAGGTGCTCTGGGGCAGCCTGCTTGGGTTACTGTAGGCCAGTGGACCCGAGGTCGACTGGAGTTGGAGGGTGGCATTCTGGGACTGGTGGGAGGGTTCATGACCAGCCAGGGACAAGGTCTTGGAGCCGGGGTGAGGGGAGGGGATGGCCAGGGTGACGGCAACTTTGGAGGTCGCTGGAGGCCGGGACTTTCGGTTGAAGGGCACCGCCTCAGGGTTGTGACCCTGGTGGAACACCCATTTGTCTTCACACGGGAGGTGGACGAGGATGGATTGTGTCCAGCTGGACAGCTTTGTCTGGACCCCAAAACTAACCAGTCTAGTATAATACATGGCCTTTTTAACCAGCTTCACAACTCAAATACTACAACAGTAGACTGGGATGGCACAGGTGAGTGTTATTTTGCCATTTGTCCATAGAATACTGTCATTATAGAACCATTATACTGTAGAAGTGTAATACTTGTCAGAAACATTTTAACTTGTACTGTGAGCATCTATGACTTCTAATTTATGGCCTCTCCAAGCTTTGCTTACATAAACCCTCAGATCTTTTCCTTTCAGTTTCAGTGTTGCTGTATTTGGCTGGCCATGTCTCTAGAGCACATATGGAAATTTGAGGTAGAATCAATAAGGGATTGCACCAGGTCAGTTTAGTTGAAAATATAACAGGGTCAGGGTCAAGGGCTACACTCACCAGCTACATCTTTCATGAATGAAGAGCATATAGGAATTCAATCAATAAGAGATCAAGAGTATCTTGTCAAAGATGTACTACTACGATCTTTCTTTCACACATGAGATTATCTGCAGCTATACATCCAGTCCACAGCATAGTAATAACAGTCAACCTGACTTTCTTTAACTTTAATCAGCCGATTGCATATGGAAGCTATAGGAAAATGTAAATTTTTTTCACGATGATGCAGGTACTAAATGTTGACGTGTACTGTGAATTTATTCGGTTGCCATTGATAGGATTAATCGTTTCAATGCAGAGGGGTATTTACACCTTTACATAACATAACTTACAAAATATTGAAAATAAAATTCATGATGGTTCATTTGTAAAAGAGGTCCAGAAGCCAAGCAAGAGCAACGGGGACGCTGCTGATGTTGATTAAGCGATATTGCAAGGAAAATGTTTGCCAGAGCAGTTAAAATGGCAAACATGGCAAGAACTTAAAAATTCATATTGAGCAGCTCCATTACATCTTGCCAGCTCTACTTTTCTTTAATGAGTTTCAGGGTTGTTAATTTTTTTTTTATCCAAGTACTTAATGTGAATAAATGTAGTCCATGCCAGGTCATAAAAAATGCCAAAGCTGAAGTGTAATGTAAGAATCTATCAACATTTTCCTTCAGCTATGGTTGTTTGTAGGCAATTCCCATATGTGCAACCACATCCAAATCATGCATATGAATGTCCGGATGGATATCACACCATCATCATTTCTTTCCTCTCAGAACTACCAGAGGACCTGAGAAAGTGCTGCTATGGGTACTGCATTGACTTGTTGGAAAAGCTGGCAGAAGATATGGGCTTCACATTCGACTTATATATTGTGGGAGATGGAAAGTATGGGGCGCTCAGTGGGACAGGACGCTGGACGGGACTGGTAGGAGATCTGCTGAGCGGAACCGCCGATATGGCCGTCGCCTCTTTCTCTATTAACTCTGCCAGGAGCAGAGTTATAGATTTCACCTCACCCTTCTACTCCACCAGCCTGGGCATTCTGGTACAACTGCTTGAAGTCATCATTAATTGTTGGAGGTTTAAACTTGATTTTTTACGACTGTAGAATTCATGGCATGTCCTAAAAATGTGCTCTGTTTTAAGTTAAAGCACTGCAGTCCTCAGTGTTACTTTGACTTTTTATGCCTCTGCCGGTATGATTTAATCATTTGGCCTGCAGCTACTTATTGTTCACCCTAAGCCCCCTCACCTTGGTATTGTAGTAAGGAGCGGGAGATCATTAGTTGAGCATGTATGTTAATTACTGAACTTGGATGCAGTTTAAGAGTGTGTAATGAGTCTAAGAGGCATTTGAGAGACAGAGTCCTCAAACATGCTGTAGCTATTCTTTGATTGGTTAGCATTTCCCTCTATAGCTGACAATCTGCAACGCATGATATGATCTGACAATACGGCTCCATTTGAAAATGAGATATTCATCATTTTAAAAAGTGATTTCTTCTCCTGGCTGAATAATAAATAGCACGGAATAAAAAACAATGTGTGCATTTCTTTTTAAACTAATTTGCCGAGGAGTCATTAACAGAAGTTTATACAAACAATGCATGGCAATCAACGGTCTCAAGTCTGCTTCTTGTGTTTGCATTTGATCCAACAGGTCCGTAGCCGGGACACTGCAGCTCCCATTGGAGCCTTCATGTGGCCCCTCCACTGGTCCATGTGGGTGGGTATTTTTGTCACGCTGCATCTCACAGCGCTCTTCCTCACCTTGTATGAGTGGAACAGCCCCTTTGGCATGACACCCCATGGCCGGAACAGACTACGTGTATTCTCCTACTCCTCTGCTCTTAATCTCTGCTACGCCATACTGTTTGGACGCACTGTCGCCACCAAGGTAACAAAGCTCTTCTCTCTGTGATTAATTGGCATCATGTGGGGCAGGGCGAGGAAAAGTCATTGCAAAGAAGAGGGGGAGGGGATGCTTTATGGGATGCTTATTGTCAATGGCAAAGGAAAGTTGAAAGAGGGTGCTAGAGAGAAAAATGATGGAGATGGCTAGGGAGAAGAAAAGATTGATAGTGGATAGGTTAAGAAGGTAGGCAGTGATGAAGTAGAAAGGTACAGGGAGGATAATGCGCATACAGGGACAGAAAGGTGAAAGGGTAAGTGAGTGACAGAGAGTGAAGGAGTTATGGTGAGGATGATGGGGTTCGATGAAGGTGGTGAAAATGGGAGCAAGTTGAGGTTAGCTCCCCAACGCAATCAGACCCAAAGTTAAAAACAAGAAGGCACGGAGAAGAGGGCCAGTGAGGGGGATAGGAAGGTGAGAAGGCGAATCAGGAAATAGGTTTCAAAAAGACGGTATTAGGAAGGCTGACAGAGGGATGGTGAGATGGGGTTGAAAGGGTAAGTGGGTAAGCAGGGATGAGAAAAGCAACAGATTGACAGTGACGTGGAGGTGGGCAGAAAGGGGATGATGTAAAGGAGGGGGGGCATGCGAGCAGGCAAAGTTGAAACATGGCGACATAGGTTAATATCAGGGAGAAACAGAATTGCGAAAGATAAATGGAAGTCAAATCCTCAGACTGAGGCAAATTTATCTAATAACTTGAAAGCAACTTGAAAAACAATGTCTGTTACTTCAGAGATTTAAAAAAAAAAAAGACAACTTATTTTCATGACATTTGTTTGGTATGAAAATGTAAATTACAAATATTAAATGTACCTTTGGAGTAACAGCATTTTTCAAAACCTTGTCAGATTTAACAGATCGTGTGACACCCACAGTCACACTGGTGCACAAACACAATCTCAATGTATTTGCCAGTGAATAACGACTCTGTCTTCTGCAGTCTTTGTTTTATATAGCCTCACATTGTTCCAGAATCAATCATTAAGATAACTTGCTTGCTTTTCAAGTTTCCGTGCAGTAACATCTTTTCCTTAAATTATTCCTGTCCTTATAGTGAGATTGCCGCTCATAATATTTAAATAAATACAAAACCACATTTTACCCTTAAAGCAAACTGAGAAAACAACTTAAGTGAAAGAACGGTCAAGTGATTAGTAAGACCTTCCCATTACTGAAAGGTCACAGGTTTGATCATCGCATTGGCGATGTGTCAGTTAACAGGTTGTGTTCATTAGCAGCCCTGTGACCTGTTAAAATGTCCTTGAGCAACTCTCTGAACCTCTGTGTGCTGGGTCACAGCCAAGTCGTCAGGTTTACTCAGGCTATGGGAAAGATAGGGGGGAAATAAATTGATTGCTAAACCTTTACTGCTGGGTTGAGTTTTACAACTTGACTTTAATGATCAGGCGAATGTCAAGACAAGGAAACCAACTGAAAATTTTTGTCTGTTTTTTTGTCTTTCTGCAATACAAATGCTTAAGGAATATATTTAGGTTTTCCTCTTCTAACATAAGCTGTTATCCTCAACATACCTGACTACTACAGATAGCAATAACCAGAGGTGTGGACTCGAGTCACATGACTTGGACTCGAGTCAGACTCGAGTCATTAATTTTATGACTTTAGACTTGACTTGAAAAAATGTTCTAAGACTTGTGACTTGACTTGGACTTTTACACCAATGACTTGGGACTTGAATTGGACTTGAACCGGTTTACTTGAAAAGACTTGATATTTTACCCCAAATATAAAATTTAACATGCATATTATATGGAGATTGAAAATGTGACGTCATTCACGGGTAGAACCGCAAAGGATTCTGGGAACTCGTGGCAAGCGGTACTAGCGTACGCAGGCTTTCAATTAAAATCAGTCACACAGCGATAAAAAGAAACACAAAAATGTCAAGAAGCTGTTGTATTATTAACTGCAATAGCCGGTCGCATGACAGCCACGGGAAGCCGACGGGTAAAGAGATCGGTTGTTATCGGATTACGTCGTTGAAGAGAAATTGTTCGAGCCATGTTTCCGAAGTAACAAAGAGGCGACTGGATTGCAGCCATTCAAAGATCAAATATAACGTCCTAGAACACTCCAGCTCACAGGTTAGTCTGCTCCAAGCATTTACACAAAGGTCAGTCTGCTGTTGTAGTTAATGCGTCATTTTCATAACATAATTGGTGATATAGGTTACAAGCAAGTCTGGCGCTGAACAGAAATGGTCGCGCTATGCTCCTTTATTTATTGTGCATAAATAGTAAATTGTCCTGACACAATATTGCGTTTCGCTTCTGTTATTATGGTACACTGACAAAAACACATACTTTTATTCACAGGATAAAACAGGTTTTTTGTATCACTAATTGCCCAGTACGATTACAGCATACAATATTATTGTCACTGCTACATTTCTGTGATGCTACCAGAAATTATTTCCACTACTAATTAATTACCGTTGAGCTCAAAGGTTATATTAATAAACGGTTAACGAATGTGTATTTATGAAGACGATTTGTGAGACTGGTAAACTTATGATACGTACGATGGTCTTTCGTTCTACACGGTGCATTTCAAGGTCCTGCACCCATCCGTCGGTAAACTGTACCTGGGCTTGTTGCAGTGACCGGAAGTTACTAAACTTCATGAGTGTATGCACTCACAAGAACCGTATAATTATAAATATGCATATAAATATGCTAAGATGAGATAGCTGACTTCATCTAACTAGCAAATGTTTTCCAGGCTACGTTGGTGATGCAGTTTTTTTTAATGTGTATGATATTTTTGTCATGCGATTTTAAAGCTGGTCCTACAACCGCATCCAAGAATAACATGCAGCGTATCTCAGAACTGTCGGTGAAAATTATTCTTGGAGCTAAGTTTAATTGAGCTGCATTTTAAAGAGGTGCAATTTCACAATTTGTGTATATTTTCTAAGTTCACTATTTTGTATGTGTTGAGAAAAACACAGATTTTAAAATTACATGGTCTAATATTTACATTTAGCATATAACTGCAACATTATTTTTTCGTTTGTTTTTTTTAAAGACTCGAAAGGACTTGAAATTCAAAGTTTCAGACTTGTGACTTGACTCGGACTTTTACACCAGTGACTTGAGACTCGACTCTGACTTGCCTGACATTACTTGAGACTTGACTTGAGACTTGAGGATAAAGACTTGAGACTTACTTGAGACTTGCAAAACAATGACTTGGTCCCACCTCTGGCAATAACTGAGCATCACTTCCGCAGGCCAAGCACAAGAACCATTAATCTGTGTGGTTGTGTTTCACAACAAGGATATCACTGTATTGTACTATATGAAGCTGCCATTGTTATCAGGGTTTAGAGTAACATTAGATGCTCTGTTTTGCTCTTCATTTCCTTTTGATTTTACACTCAGGCAACCCCAGGTAAAAATAACCGAGATAGCAATGTTCTTGTCAACATATCTAACCTTAAAAGCCATTTGAGATTGGAAACAAGTGTGTTAGATGATGAACTGTTGCTTTTAGAATGAATTAGCAGTCGCTTTTAAGTGATACTAGACCTTTAAATTGAACAGGGGTTTATTTTATCTGTGCATTATTAACTTGCAGGATTGTAGTAAAGTTTTGCCTAGGAAATACAGCTTTAGCCTTATTATTTAGGCTAATAATAAAATCACAAGTTGTCCATAGTATCATTTTTGTATCCATCAAGTTCACTTTCAGTTACAGCTCCTTTAAATGATTCATGTTTTAAAACCAGTCAGCTAGAAACATCACAGAAGTCAGCCATCCCGCGGGGCCAATGTTAGCGCAATTAGCTTTCTAGCCAGTACTGCTAAAATGTCAGTGAAAGCTGCATTTTTAGCAGTTAGAAGAATGCTTTTGTCCAAGTTCACACAATATATGTTATTTCTTAGTTATTTTTTTACAACCTGTGTTACATTCCCAATCTGTCAGCAATGGCTGCAAAAGGCTGCTAGCTTAGCCTCATGGGGGCAACAGAAAATCTTAAAAGGTGTTCAGTTTACAAATGCAGTTGCATTTTAAAAAGCTCACCATTCACAACCAAAGTGGATTGCTAGCAAGCAAACTCACAATATTGGAACAGAGATCTGACAGGCCATGTAAGTATGTGTAGTTCCTCACCTCTACTTTTTGATGAAGGGCATTCTCCTATCTTTCACTTTTCTCAGCAACTCTGTCAATGAAATCAAAAGGTTTCATTGAACTTGTTGCCAAGTTGCCAAGTCTCTCCTGTCCACAGGTGTTTCTAGGTAGACTTTAATCCTTTTCAGGCAGGGAGAAGACCTCTCTGCAGATGTGCTTGTAATAGGAATGGTGAGCATCAGCCTCAGCAGCTTGCACACTTCAGTTAAAGCAGCGGTCAGTTCATTTCTTATGAACGTCTCCAGCAGCTCATCCGGCAGCTTGTAAAAGTGGGCATACACACGAATGACCTGGTTTAAAAAACCTCAGGCATGAAAATGAAATCAAAGTCATTCCACTTTTATTTCAGGGCAAGATCCCATCCAGGCCTAATGATAACACATGGTGTTAAAAGCAATATTCTTTATTATCTCAAACCTCATGTACGGCTTGCACAGCCAGGTTTCTTATGTTCCACCATCTTCTCGGGTATTATTGTCCGCCTCAGTGAATAGCACTGTCTTTTTATCTGAATAGCTGAAAAAGTTGTGAAAGCTGTAACGACAGGCAAAAAGAGATTTTAATTTCTTAAAACTGTTTGTTCCCTGAGGCAGGGCTACGTTAAACTTGTGCACATGACAGTGAATAAACAATGCATACTGGCGTTTCAAATGTCTCGCTCCATCATATGCTTGACAAATGAGATTTATTTCAGGATGGTACTTTGTAATTGTCTCGATCACAACAGTCACTCTTTATCAAAGAGACCAGTCACGCACATTTGTGGACTATGACAATCAATTTGCACCTGTACATGTGCAGTATCTCTCTGGTGTCATGTTGTTTGACTACCATGAAAAGTGCAAAGAATGAAAATCCAGCTCTGTTGTGTCAGGGGAAGAAAAGAATAACAGAACTTAAAAAAAATATAATCCCTGAAGCTCTTGTGACAGCTCTGTTTACTTTAGCTCAGTCAGAGCTAAACTTAGCAAAGAACACAAAAGAAGCATATACAGTAGATGAGTTAAAACTAGTTGTGAACCCCTTACTGCACTAACAGTAGCTACTAGTAGTGTTAGTTTGAGTACCATAATTTACTGAGCAATGCATTTATTCTGTGCTGCTCCATGCACATGTGCAGCAGTGGAAACAACAAGAAGAAAGAAAGGAGCGTACCACCATGCTGTTAAGACTTTCATCCTGAGCTGTGAAGTGAATTGAGAGTATCTAGACAACATGAGTTTTGACCAAGTTATTAAGCAGCTAATTACGTGTGGCTAAGGACTGATAAAACTTTGTCCTGACCGTTGGCTCCACACTGCAGGTTAATGGCAGTGGTTCCTTAGGTTTGTTAAACATGAAACTGTGACTCTCTGAATCCATGTTTTAAGATTGTCACTGCTACACTGCAATTCGAGGGCATAAGGGTAATGATAATGTTAAAAAAAATTATTTAAGATGCTCCTCAGTCAAAATTTCCACTTGTAACTCTGCCGTTATTATTAGTGCGACAGGCTTATAGAACAAAAAGCTCACAACAAATAGAACGACAACAATTTATGCTTGTATTGTGCACGCCATTCTCTGTTTCTCCCTTTTGAATTCCCCAATTAATTGTGCAAAGAGTTCTGAAACACTTCAAAAACCTTTATAATGGGTTACAACCTTGTTTGTATAATTAATATCTCATTAATCCCGAGCCCTTACAACACTGGAAATTCATCTCTTTTCTTCTTTTAAGTGGATTTTAATTGGTGGAATAAATAAATGATCACAGTGTTCAGGTGGATTCATTCCCCGAAGCAGCCAATTTCACGGAGAGATATTTTTGACGTGTCACACTAACAGTCACATTTTGTTAGATTTTGTGTTTTGCATTAGAAGTTCTTTTGCTCTGTTTTAATAAATGGGATTGCCTTTCCTTGGGGAGCAGAACTGGATGAAGAGGGTACATATCTGAAGCTGGGACACATTTGAAAGGACCTTTTTAAACACTTTTTCTTTTTTTTGCTTTTGTCCTTTCTCACATATATGTTTTCAAACCTAGTTTCTGTCAAAGGTAAGCCAAACTCAAGTTTCACCTGTCATACGTCTCCACTCTACAGACCCCTAAATGCTGGACAGGACGCTTCTTGATGAACCTTTGGGCTATCTTCTGTTTACTGGTGCTGTCCAGCTATACGGCCAACCTTGCTGCAGTAATGGTGGGGGAGAAGACGTTCGAGCAGGTTTCCGGAATTCACGATGACAAGGTTAGACCACTTTCGAGGTCACAAACATGCCACTCCAGAAATGTTAGCGTGCTACACATATATTCACACGCATAATAATCTTACACAAGGATGAACTAATGAGAAGACAGTGAAATATTTGTGAAGGCTTATTGCTTTCCATTTCCCTAAACTCTGTAGGGAGTTCAGGAGTACTGTGAATTTAATATGTGCCCCATCGTGATAGCTGCCCTCTCTTGGGCTAAAGATGATCAAAATGGGAGCTGGGAGTTTTGGAGAACCAAAATTGTTGTTGTTTCCAAACATCAATATGCATCGAAGAAAGCCTATCAAAGGAAATTCACTGAGGCAGGTTCCCAGCCCACAGTTAAAACGGTACATAAATCAAACAATAACTTTAAAAGCTTCCCGCCCAAACTATACCGCTAATGGCAAGGGTAAATTAAAACAGACAATTAAAGTTATGCAGAATTTATTGTATTCAGGTCTTGAATATGCACAATATCTATATAACAAACTATCCAACCAAGACTTAATTTTAATAAGGGAAAAATACTTTCTTCCACTCCCACTGGAGACCCACTGCCGACAATAGGGCTGTGTTCTGCCCCAGCAAAATGCAGTAAACCCATTATTTAAATGGATGCAGTGGTGTGTTGTTTGTTGTGTTTTGTGCAAGAAACACACCCATGGCAGTTGATCCATTGTGTGCACTGCCTCCTTTAAAATTGCTGGGCTTTAATATAGATGTCACTGCTGACTGGGTAGCACTTCTCACATACTCACCAATATGAGAAAACATACCTTAAAGCCTGGTATATACACTGTTTCCCATCCTTCAAGGAAACTTGTTGTTCAGCCCTGAAATCAGAGCAAAATGTGGCGCCTGGTGGAGCAAGGGGCTTATTCAAGAGAGGAATCAAAGTAAATAAATACTTAAATCAAAACTGTAGTCAAGAAAATCAGCTCAAGTACATTTTTTACTTATTTTAGCATCTGAAAGATCCTGGGTTCAAGACCTAAAGGAGACAAAAACCCAGGCTCAGGATGTCCAACGCTATTTCTGGTCTCAAGCCTGGATAAATGTGAGGGTTGCAGAGTTGCATCAGCACGGACATCCGGTATAAAAATTGATATCAAATCAAATGCGGAGATCCATCTCCTGTAGCAACGCCTTGGGAATAAGGGAGCACCTTATCTAAACTCCTAAATAGGATGATATCACCTGAATTCATCACTTAAATTACATATCCACCCTCTCTTATACTCATGCCTTCCTATTCCATCTCCACAGCTGCACCATCCGTCCCTGGGCTTCCGTTTTGGTACAGTGAGGGAGAGCAGTGCTGAGGATTACATGAAGAAAAGTTTCCCGGAGATGCACGACTACATGAGACGCTTCAACCAACCCACCACTCCAGAAGGTGTACACATGTTAAAGTAAGAAACAATCAAATCCATGGACACTGTCTGAAATATTGAAAATAACCATTTTTACCCTTTTCCTTTCCTGCTAACCTAAAAAAAAAAATCTAGTCACGTTCACATCTCGTATTTGTGGCTTTCTATATTCAGTGGACTTATTTTCTATGCACATTGTGCAAAACAGTTCTACTAATTGCACCAACAATTTGCGTGTTACTCGTTCTCTCTCTTAAATATTTATTTTGAATTATTATGAAGAACAAGCTACAAGCTTAATGTAAGTTTTGCTTTGGGGATGATTTCTGCTTTCTTTACACCTGCAGTGCTGTTGTGTGCAACCCATTTATCAGCGTTTTCTTATTAAGAGAACACACTGTTTTGCAAGTGCATGCGACAGAAATATGAAGAAGTGCTCAGTGCTCTAGCCGCATGTATTTAAACCATGCATAATCATGAGCTTTTCCTTATCTAGACACAATTCAGCATAAGGTGTAACCGAGGTAAAAACACATAAATTATATTTCATTAGTCCTTGTAGTTTATAAAGAAAGAAATAATTAGACTTTTTTTTAATGAGGGATGAATAAGGGTCAGGGGCAGGCTGATGTAGGGAGTGCTGAGAAAAAATTATTCACTCTGATGTCGAATGGGGACAGAAAGCAGATGAAAGCAAGCACAGAAGACAAGTTTATTTTTGTATCGCATTTAATTTACAAAGGAAATTGAAAATGCTTTACATAAATCATTGAAAATGAAAAGAAAGAGCTACAACAAATTGCACTTAAAAAACAAATTTAAGTGATGGGGAAAATAAAAATGAATGGAAAACCGTAAAAAAAAAGTCAGTGTGACAGAAAGTAGTTCTGTTCATAAGGTTCATGCAAAGGATGTGGATGAAATAAATGAACCTCATTACAGAAGTTATAAAGATGATCTGAAGGCTGAAAAAAGGTCATACAGAGGAATCCAAGAAATAATCATTCTGAATAACCAGTTAATTAGACTATGTTCACACTCGTCATTCATTATATTAGTTATTCACAAATTATGTTGCTTTTGTATATTTACTTTTTTATTTATTTTACATGTCCTTCACTCCTCCACATCTAGCAAATCTGTTATTTCCGTACCAGCTGGCTTTCCTTAAGCAGTTGAGGATGAACCCACTTTGGTTTCTGGCAGCCTAAACTGTTTTGCCTTCAGCGGTCTTCTGGATTTAGCTTCTCCATCAGATTACCAGCAATCGAGGATGAGAGTGGCAATACTTTTAGTATTCGCATTTAGTTTTTGTGGCATCTCATCGCTCATAGTTTTGCTGTTGAATAAAGAAAAGGGCTTATGACAGAAAGATTAAATGTTTGGGCACAAGATTCTGTTTTGAGGCAGGTTTTTACATTTTACTTTATCATTTTATTTTATGTAAAATCAGATCGTTTTACCACGTTGGACCCCTTAAACTTCACATCAAAAACACTAGACTGGATTCACAGGGTACAAAAATAGTAAAAAAATAATAATAATAATAATTTTATCCTGCCCATGTACTGTACCAAGCACAACCACAACGACGCACACACTTCTCAGACACAATGCCTACTCCAGAGAGCACCAGCAGAGCTACTGAGATGGTGCATGTGCTGACTTTGTGATTCAAGTGGGAAGATAGAAAGCGCTTGTTCAGAGAAAGAGGATGAGAACAGAAAAGATGAAGGCGGCATTTGTTTGCGTGTGAGGCAAAGCAGAAGTCGAAGTCACAGCAGTGCAGAGAACTGGAGTAAGGCTGTAAAATACTGTGTTGGCAGAACTACTGACCCCAATACTGCAGTCAAATCTTAAAGAAGAAAAATCCCAAGCCTTCTCCTGGAGAGGCACGATACACATGCAGGTGCACACAAACATATAAGCTCAGAGGAAATTGTGCACACGTGTGCACATACACAAGCTTAGAGCTTACAGTTGTACCTGCTCACTCTCATGCCTATATATTTATAGGCATGCTCAAATACACACACACACACACAACTCTTATTCCAAGGCCGTGCATCGGGTAGCTTCCAACTCTCTTTAGTCCCAAAAGAACTCTCTATCCTCACTTTTCTCCCTGTGCATAGTATTTGACAGGTCTAGACAGAGAAAAACAGACTTTCCTTCTTCCCAGCACTGCAAAGACTTTGTAAAGTCAGCCTGTGTTTAGTGGTAAATGTCCTGAATAACAACAAGTTTCAGGTAATTTGATCAGTCTTGTCTATTTTTCCATTGGACTGACTATATTTGTACACGTCTTCTTTATGCCTTTCAAATCTGAGTTTATTTGTTCATTATTATCACTTTGAAAGTCTCTGCATCGAACGTATATACATATCTGTGTGTAGGTCTATCATTCAGACCCTGTCTGTTGAGCCTTATTTCCTGGAACTAATCCTCTGCCAACCATGGTCAGCAGCACAGGCTGCACACAGAGGAACAGTCTATAATTAAGGGTCAATCAGGGTCAATTGGATCGATATTGCCAGAGTAGGAAAGTCTTCAGCAGTGTGTATAATGCCTTATCAGTCCGCGACAGAGGATGTTGGTTTAGGTAATGATGTATGTGTTTACATAGTGTATTAGAATGCAGTTAATCGTATCCCCTGTATAAATGACACAGTGGCATAACAGCCCTAAATCCAAGGTTCCTGAGCAGGTCTGGAGATTTAGGAATTGTGTGGAAACAGAATCTGATTTGTAAAACCGAAGATTAATCGTCTTCAATTAATGTTACTCTCTCACTTCTTGTGATGTGTGTGTGTGCGTGTGTGTGTTGTTGGTGGTGAAGGACAGATCCTCCTGCCCTGGATGCATTCATCATGGATAAAGCCCTGTTGGACTATGAGGTCTCTATCGATGCAGACTGCAAACTGCTTACTGTGGGAAAGCCATTTGCTATTGAAGGTACAGACACTAGCACACACACACACACACTTGTTTTTATCACTTGTGAGGGCCCGTGGTTGTTGTTTGAAGCCAGTTTTTTAAAAAACAACTTGAAAGGCGTTGAAAAGCACTCATGCATACACATGCACACCCCAAAACTCTATAAAACAGTAACATTTATTCATGTAGTCACACACTTAGAGGTCCACTGAAACAATAATTCAGGTCAGGACTTTAACTCAGGGTTGGGGGATATATTAAAAATTTCTACTGACCTTTGCTAGTCTAGCTCTTTGACTGCTTATAGTATATATCCACAGGATATGTGTGGAAGGCCACACATGAGGTGTGGGCCACATGATCCTGCTCTCCAGAGTCAGTGCTGTGAGGATAGAGTCCTAGCTAATGCATGCATTTTTAAAGGCTCATTCCTCCTTGCTATGCTATCACTGGTCAAGTTGACTGTTCAAGGCAGGTCAAAGTGAATTTAAGGCAATGGGAGACCCATATAGATATAGATATATACAGATTCATTTCAAATGCTGTAGTCAGTCATGTAGTAGCTAAGGAAACAACATGACTGACAGAATAACACGGTGATTCACTGTGTGTACTTATAACGCTCCAGGGTAAAAGTATTCAACCATCTATTATTAACAAGACTGCCCAGTCAGAACACTTTGGACTTTGATGCTCAGACATTCCAAGAACATTTAAAAAACATGTAAAAAAAATCCACTGCCAATCAGAAAATAGCTAATGACCCCCACAGGGGGATATCAGATTCAAGTTCTTGCACACTGCTCCATGAATATGTGGGCTTACGCATGCTTATATCTGAGAGTCTGGCACTGATGTGTGTGCGTGATTCTTTTCTTGGTACACTTTATTTTTCTGCCCCAAAAACCATAATATTTCTGAATTTTTTTCCTTCTTTCCGGCATTTTCCTTCTGCACGTGTCACTGAGGTACTGTTGGAAAAGAAGAAATATAACAATAATAGAAGCTTTTAAATATTGTAAATAAGATTTATGTATGCAAAGAAATATATAATATATCTGTTTACAAGGTAAACAGCATTGCCCCTATTTGCAAAAAAGTCTAAAGGGCTTATATCACTCTTTTCTGGAGGCTTTAATACAAGACAAATTACACTGTGTGCTGTAGCCATTGATCATTTATATCAACAATAACTCATGTTTTTTGGCCAAGTAACTGATTACTTTACGTGATTATTATGGCCCCATATACTGGAAAAAGTTGCAACATAAGAAGTTGCAGTACTGTAGCAGTAGTAGGAGTTGCAGTGATGTGCACACACACACACACATACGCACACACAGGAGTAAATTATAACACTTTTAGAAATAAACGCTGCTGACGACCTGCCGAAAGAAATTATGTCCCAGCGCCAATAAATCTCAGGTTCTGCCGTTCGCCGAGATAAATAAAGCATTCTAGCTATTATAGCAAGTTTTACAGTATTCTAGTCACATGCCGTCTGCACATATACACATTCTGAAGGTGACTTTGAAGTGAAATTTCTGCTAGCGCAACACATTTATTGGATATATCAAACATTTAACCTCTAACCCATTGTAGCTTAGTCACCAGGAGGTTTTTCTTTACTAGGATAGAATTGGCGCTGGGAGCTCACGCATGACCACATATGTTTATTTATGTCCACGCATATTACTGTAGGTGTGCGTTTGTGTGCTGGTGCATGCATTTGTGTATTTGATTCATATCAGACTTCTTTTCTCCTCATATCACTGATACAGGCACAAACAGAAACACAGACGATAAATAGAAGCTAGTACGGGTGCCACCTGGGACCAGACACTATCTTTGATACTATTTCTCTGTCAAAGTGTCACCTCAGAAAGACCCCACTCCCACGTTCCCTACTTCCTCTACAGTCCTTGTTCACTGGAGATTATCTAGTGCTTTCTTCATTGCATTGTACAAAATGAGCCCAGGGACAGCGCTGAGCCATTACTCATGAATGTGAAGAAGGGAAAGCAGGTCTCATTGATATGTAGAGCGTGTCAGTTTGATGACTACTTGATTCACCGTCTACACAAATAAGTCATGCAAAGAATCTACACTTGTTCGAGTAGCTATTTTGCAGGAGTGAGGGAGAGTAGGATGGGGCTAAATAAAGAAAGAACAGGAAATTACACAGACAGGAAACATGAGACAAGTAAAACAAATAAGAGGGAGAACAGAAAAAAAACACGAGACGGAATAAAAGATTTTAAAAAGTAAGTAAGAACAACAAAAGTAAAGAAATCGGGGGCCAGTGAGTGAGGTGGGAGTTGAGCATAAGAAGGAGATAGAGGGCTTTCATTTGCCCACTGCCAGTTTGCTCCTTTCTGCACAGCTAGTGATAAAAGAGGCAGCAAACAGAGTCTCCTAATCAAGACAAACCTTCACCCCAAGCAGATGGAATAAGGGAGGGGAAGAAAGGACACAGAGTGGAAGAATGGAGCAAAGAAAGAGAGGAAGTGTTATTTTGTCTGTATGTGGATGCAAGCGGGATTTATAGAGCAGTTTGTGGTCAGGAGATACAGAGAGATGCTGGAACTGGGACTGTGGAGTCGCTCCAGGCAAGGTGCTCTGCTGAAATCTTCAGGCTGCTTAAGTGGAGGGAGATGCGGGGGTGTCGCCGTGCGTCTGTTTTCGCTGAGTGCTGTTGGGAGATGTTTACGACAGCCTAGACACACCCCATTAATAATATTGCCACTGAACACGCAGCCACTAGCTGCCCGCACGCATGTGTGTGTATGGGGTTGGTGTGCATGCGGAGCATGTGTCCCTGCGTGCATAAGTGGTCTGCACAAGCTCAGTCAAGCAGAACAAAGCACGTCTGAAGATCAAAACGAGGATGGCAAAGGATCCTGTTGGCGGGGTGAAAGTATTGTTGGTCGGGCAGCTCACGTCTGACGAGAGTGACGTACAGACACGTTTTTTTGTCTGTAGTTGTGTGTGACATGTGCGCGTACGTGCAGAAATGTGGCAGAGTCTGAAACAAAATTAAGCATTACTGACTTGATTACGTGATTAGTAGAAATGGGCAACTGTTGTGATTAATTAATAATAATTCAGCTTGATGTCTTATTTTATGTGACAGCAGTTTTTAGATTAAAGATGTCATCTTCTGAAATATTTAGAGGACTAGCTTAACAGGGTTTTTTTTTTGTTTGTTTGTTTGTTTTTTTTTTGGGGGGGGGGGGGGTGTTATTGAAGAAGAGATTAATCAAGAAAAATAATCATGAATATATATTTGATCCAACCCTATAACTGTGGATCTTGTTCACACATAGACACAAACCTTAAGAATCTTTTATCCAACCTGAAAAGATTAATATTTGATTGAATCCAATTTTGCCCTCTTTCAAAAGCTAGAAATTCATGCCTCCTAGCCCCAGTCAATAACAAAAAATATTTTTAAGTTGGAATTCAGTGAAATAAAAACTCGCACACACCATGAGATCAACAGGTATAAATAAGCAGAAGCTTCAGCAAACATCCATTCATCATCTTCTACTTATCAAAAGTTGAGTTGTGGTTGGAGCAGGCTAAGCAGGATATTCCTAATGTCCTTCTCCCCAGCAACACTTTCCATTTCCTCCTGGAGCATTCCTCCCAATCCAGATGAGATATATAATCTATCCTGTGGGTTGTGGGTCTACCCTGGGATCTCATCCCACTTGGATATGTGCAGAAACACTGCAGAGGGAGGCACCCAGGAGGCATCCTAACCAGATGCCTAAACGGCTTCAACTGGCTCCTTTTAACACAGAGGAGCAGCAGTTCTACTTCAAGCTCCCCAGCCTATCTTTGAACTCATACACCCTTCAGAGGAAACTCATTACCCAGATCTCATGACCATCAGTGAGGTCTGAAATCTAGATGGACTGGTAAATTGAAAGCTTCACCTCTTAGCTCAGCCTTCTCTTTACTACAACAGTCCCAAAACAACCACAAAGATGCTGGATTAATCCGCTGGTCCACCTCACATTCCACCTTCCCATCACTCATGAATAAGATCCCAGGATAGTTGAACTCCCCTTTCTGCTTCTCTCACCAGAACCCATTTTCCAGCAGAGAAACATGACCTCAGACTTTGAAAACCAGCAATATTTAAAGTGTCTGAAAACCTGTTTTCTCAGTTAGCTATTTAAAATCGAGTTAAATACAGAAATAGCTGAAGTTCGAAATGTGCTGGTTGTTTCTTTTAAAAATTGCCCCTGCTGCTTTTACCTGCACATCTCTTACCAATTTGAAGAAACAAAATTACAGATTAAAGCTGAAAGTGAAAGTGTCACTTGAAGGTCACATATCCATGCACCAAACAGGATTTTTCTCATATTTTAAGAGGTTGGTGGGATAACACATGCTATTTATGTTGCCTAGGAGATGCTGCTGAAACTAAATTGATGCAACCACTCTCACAGAAGCACCTGAGTTTGTAACTGCCTAACTCATGCAGGGTTACACAAGGTTATACGTTTATTTAGAGAGTGCACATTTCACGTTTTGCTTGGAGAGTAGGGCGTATTTAAAACTTTTTTATTAAATTACTGTATCTCCAAAAAACTGAAGTAAAAGTACATTAAAAAAAAACATGAAATAGGGAGCATGCTCTTTGATGTTTAATGTAACACAAGTCAAATTTACAGCAAATCCATTTGTTTTTCTTCAGTGAAATTTTAGGTTGCGTTCTTAGACTTTATATAAATGATGGCTGTAGGCACCATGACATTGGCTATTGTTTGGAAGCTTCAACTTTAGCACCTTGGTCACAGTTTTTCTCTATTTTACTCATTTGGATCATCTATTACTTCACCTTGATATATATTTTATAATTAGGGATGGGTACCGGTGTCCGGTGCCATGATGGCACCGGTTCTGACATAAACGGTAGTAACCAGACCGAAAAGCAGCGCACATTTCGGTGCTTTATTTCGGTGCTTTTTTTTCCTGAGCTGTGATACACTTCTAGCCAATCATTTTACGTTTCTGAGGACAGTAGGCGGGGCCAGGTACGTACGTTCTCTTATGCAGAGCTACAGATTAAAAATGCCCAAGGCGAAGCGGTCAAAAGTCTGGCTGTACTTCACAGCAAAATATGCAAAATCAGCAGCCTGCAACAAGTGCTTTAAGCTGTGTAACAGGGCAGCCCTTCGCGGCTGGAAACACAGTGAGACAGACCAAGGCAAGTGTAGTGGAACAAAGTATTTATTTGCTATATGGCTCTCCTTACAACAATTAACTTGTCGAGCTTCTTCACAGCACAAAAAATCCACCTCTAATGACAACTGGCAGCCTTAAATATGTTCAGCTGTCACAGACTTAACCATTATTCCACTCTCAGGTAAATTCTTAAATCCCAACCTTCCACCACAGTATACAATATATCAATAAGAATAAATAAATACATAAATACATCTTCACATTTACATATTAATAAATATTTCACACTTTAATGTTACACTAAACCCAATATTATAAAAACCCAGAAACCCAAGCACAAAAAGATTCACCACACTCTCTTTACCAATGGACTCTCCCGGAACCTTTAAATGGTGTCTGGACCCCTGGGGAAACATTTGCCCAAACACCTTGAAGAGGACACAGGCAAGAAAGGTGAGTAATCATTAACTTACAAACACTTATTTGCACCACTTTTATCCCTAGATTTCACACACACATTTGCCTTAGTTTTCCTTATTGGTAAACCTTAATCACAATCTCAATCACCATTCTTCTCTCCTGACAGACAACCACCACATTCCTTGATGAGGAGCAGCTGTGCAGGATCTGAAACAAGGCTACCAACTGATTTTAAAATTCCCAATAAATAGTCAATAAATATTTAAACTTCTTGTGTGCAAATCCATGCTTAAAGTGCAATGCTACATAAAGTGCTTGATAAGGTGCTTTTAATAAAGTGAAAGGTGTGCTCTAAAGTGCTATACAGACAATACAATATAAATAAATGCAGTAAGGGAGTCCTCTTCCTTACATTTCCTCCTCCCTCTCTTAAGCACGAAGTGCTTCAGTCCTCTGTCATCCTAGATAAACAATCAGCAACCACATTTGACTTCCCCGGCCTATACTGGACCGTAAAGTCATAAGGCTGCAGAGACAGGTACCATCCTGCAATGCGGGCATTCGCATCCCTCATGCGGTTCAACCACTGGAGGGCACGATGATCAGTCTCCAGAGTGAAGTGACGTCCCAGAAGATAATACCTCAAGGCCTCAATAGCCCATTTCATGGCCAAGCACTCTTTCTCCACCGTCGAATACCTCGTCTCCCTGTCGAGTAGTTTCCGACTCAGAAACACCACAGGCCTTCTTTCACCATCCACCTCTTGCTGAAGGACAGCACCAAGGCCAACTCCCGAAGCATCAGTTTGCAAGATGAATGGCTTGTTGAAGTCTGGACTGTGTAGAACTGGATGTGTGCAAACTGCTTCCTTGAGGTCTCTGAATGCTCGCTCACAGTCTTCCGTCCAACGCACTTTGTTAGGGGCTGAGCCTTTTGTTAGGTTATTAAGTACAGTGGATCGCTCTGCAAAAGAAGGTATGAATTTCCGGTACCAGCCTACTAGACCCAGAAAACCTCTCACCTTCCTTTTTGTTGTCGGAACTGGGAAGGACTGAATTGCTTCAATCTTTCCAACCTGTGGCTTTATCTTCCCAGAGCAAACTACAAAGCCCAAGTACTCCACTTCTCTCTTGGCTATGGAGCACTTCTTGGGATTGATAGTCAGTCCAGCCATTCTGATGGAGTGTAGCACCTTCTGTAGGTGAATGACATGCTCTTCCCAGGACTGGCTGTACACCACCACGTCATCCAGATATGCTGCAGAGAATGCTGACACATCTCTCAGTACATGGTCCATTAATCGTTGGAATGTCGCTGGTGCACCTTGAAGCCCAAATGGCATGACTTTAAATTGGTACATACCAAAAGGAGTTTTGAAGGCTGTCAGCTCTCTCGCTTCTGGTGCCAAAGCCACTTGCCAGTATCCTTTACACAAATCAAGTGTTGTAATGTACGTTGCTGATCCAACTCTCTCCAGCAGGTCATCCACCCTGGGCATTGGGTAGGGATCAAACTTGGATACTGCATTCAAATATCTGAAATCAATACAGAATCTCAGGGTGTCATCTTTCTTTGGTACCAAAACAATCGGGCTGCACCACTCACTGCTTGACACCTCAATGATTCCCAGGTCCAACATCAGTTTTATTTCTTTCTGTAGCACTGGCACCAACCGTTCAGGAATTCTGTAACTCTTTTGTCGAACGGGTGCATCCTCCTTCACCCGTATCTTGTGCTGAACCAGTGATGTAAAGCCTGGTGTTTCTCGAAAGAGCTGTGGGTCCACGCGTGGTTTTATATCAGCCTGCTCAGTAGGAGACAAATGAGAGAGGTCAACTGAAGCACAAACTTGAATGTTAGCTGGAAGGAACTTCTCAGTCACCTCCTCATCCTCAACTGAACACACCAGTAACTGATAGACCGGCTCTTGTCGGCTGTGGAATTCCTTCAACAAGTTCACGTGAAATGTCTGATATTTTTTAACCCTTTCTGGCATATTCAGCTCATAAGTGACTTTACTCACTTGTCTGACGATCTCGTATGGTCCATGCCATTTTGTCAGCAACTTGTTATCGCTGGTGGGAAGCAATAACAGTACTTTCTGACCTGGAAGGAAGACCCTATCCCTGGCCTTGTGATCATACCAAGTCTTTTGATGTTTTTGTGCAGCTTTCATGTTGTCTTGCATCAATGATGCCATTTTCTCCAACCTCTCTCTCAAGGTGATGACGTAGGCTGCAATGTTTTCGCCCTCTGCTTTGGATTCCTCCCAGCAGTCCTTAAGCAGATCCAGGGGGCCTCTCACTTGGCGACCGTATAAAAGTTCAAAAGGCGAGAAGCCAGTGGAAACCTGCGGGACCTCCCGGTAGGCGAACAGAAGGTAGGGCAGCCATTGATCCCAATCAGCACCTGTGTCAGAGACAAACTTGCGCAGCATACTTTTGAGAGTCTGGTTGTATCTCTCCACTAGCCCATCCGTTTGAGGGTGATAAGGGGTGGTCTTAAGTCCCTTTATCCCTAACAGCTTATAAACCTGCTGCAACAACTTGGATAGAAAGTTCGTTCCACAATCCGTCAGAATTTCTCTTGGTATGCCTACCGTAGAGAAAAGCTGCAGAAGACAATTAGCAATGTGACGAGCTTTAATTGATCTGAGTGGGAAGGCCTCAGGAAACCGTGTTGCATAGTCACATATGACTAATATGTAGCGATGACCGGTGGAGCTCCTCTCTAAAGGGCCCACGATATCCATGCCTAGCCTCTCAAATGGTGTTTCAATAATTGGCAATGGTTGCAACTGGGCTCGCGCTACTCCTTTGCCTGAGGTCAACTGACATTTTTCACAGGAACGGCAAAACTCAGAAACCTGGATACATACATCCCTGGCCAAACAAAACGACTGCTGATCCTATTCAGTGTTTTGTGAAAAGCCATATGACCTGCCCATGGAATTGAATGACCCAAATCCATAACTTTGTTCCTAAACTGTTGTGGGAGTGCTACAGCTTCGCACTTCCCCTTTCTCTGGTACAAGATGCCTCCTTTAATCAAGTAAACAGTGTCTGCAAGACAGCTTACCTGACCTTGACTAGACCCCTCTACCTCTGTTACCTTCTCAAACCAGGGTTTTAGAGTAGGGTCGCTTCTTTGGAGTGCACCTAAATCTGAGGGAACATCAAACTCAAGTTGGTTATTTGGCTCAGGGAACAATGCTGTACCTTTTTCCCCTGAGCCTTTGAACTTTTCTCTTCTTTTCTGAGCCCTAGACTTCCTAATCTTCCCTGGCTCCGTTTCGAGAGACTCCTCAAAAAAGGGTAGTTCTTGCATCATTTCCTTTGCACTTTGTGCTCTTGTGACTACATGACAGGGTTTAAATGGTTCAACTGTCATATCTAGAGGAAGTGAGCTTCCAGATTCATCACTTAAGCCTTGAATGTCTTTCTCAGCACTCACTTGAGGGTCATAATCTGACTGATGTATTAGATCAAAAAGAGTGGGGATGTCATTACCAAGTATCACTGAATATGGCAAACTAGGAACAACAACTACCACTAACAAGTAGGTTTGACCTCCTACGGTCAGGTAAACCTCAGCAGTGGGGTACCTGTGTTCGTCTCCATGCACACAACTTATTGTAGCCCCAACCCCACTTAGCTTTTCTCCTGAAATTATGCTAGAGTGTACAAGAGTCTGAAAGCACCCAGAGTCAAGCAAAGCTTCCTCTTTACGCCTATTAATTAAAACAGGGACAGTACAAGCTTTCTTTCCTACTGGCTCTGTGGCTGGTCTTGGAACTGCACACAAAAGAGATGGTTTTGACTTAAGGGCAGGGCAAAATTGTTGTGTATGGCCAAAGTTATGACAGTGATAACATTTAATATCCTGAACTGAAGACTTAAAGGATTTCTTCACATTGTGAGGTCTATGAGAAGGGAGCTGCCTAGAACTAGAAAGATTTCTAGCCTGAACTTGACCAGAACCCTGTTCACCCCCAATGGACTTACTTGGTTGGGCGTAGTGGGTCTCCTGGCTGAAGTAGGTGCTCTTGCTTCCTTTTCTGGCTGAAGTGAAAACCTCTGCGAGGCTAGCTGCTTCCTTTGCAGTCTTCGGGTCATGCTCACGTATCCAAGTCTCCAGCTCTGGATTAACCATTCTCAAAAACTGCTCCAGAATTATCTGCTCAGATATTTCTTCTACAGTTGATTTTTCAGGTTTAATCCATCTTGAAAACAGGTCTTTCAATCTTACATAAAGCTCAACTTTCAGAGATCTGAAGCGGCGTCTGTAGGTGTCTCATATTTTGCCAGAATTGCCTCTTTCACCTTATCATAATTCTCAGAGTCTGTTAAATCCATAAGAATGTAGGCTGTGCGGGCTCTACCTGTCAACAGGGGAACAAGACGAATAGCCCACTCATCTCTGGGCCATCGACACACATTTGCCATTCTTTCAAACGTAGTCAGAAAATGTTCAATGTCATCTTCTGGTGACAGAGGAAAAAGTTTTGGTTCAATTAAAGACCTGGACCCACTGTCCACTGGAATGTCTTCACCATTGAATCCAAGTTCTTGTTCTTCAGATGTTGTAGGGGGCGCTGGCGCCTCTGGTGGGTCAGGCTTATCAGTTACAGCGTTAACTTGTAGCTGGATTTGCTGAAATTGATGCTGCATGCCTTTCCACCTTTGCACCTTTGCTCTAGTGATGGCCAAATGAAGCTTTCCGAAGCACTGAAGCTTGTATTGAAAAACGGTTCATTACTCGAAGCTTTTCAACACAGTCCTCTCCGGTGACATCTGGTGGTGAAAATTTTGAAGAGCAGCTTGAATCTGCAAAATAAAACGGACTGCTCAATCATCGCTGCTCACTCAAGAGTGGAGTTCTCTCTGATATTGGGCCACCGTTCCGTTGCTTTGAACATGTAATTGGTTTTGTTTTCTCGATTGGGGGGCTGAAAAAAATGTAATGCGTATTTGCGTAATACATTTTGATCAATAAACTTTCCCTATTTAAACATGCACTATGGTGTGGCCTTTCTTTGCTCATAACTCCTTGATGTTGGTAAATACAATAAGTGAGCAATATATATAATATACATATGAGAATGCACAGCACATTATGGAGTATGCCCCTGCTGTGAAGTCCTGCCTCCATCTACTTGTCGTTTAATCACTGGACAGCTGGACAGGTTCATACAAAATATTAGATGAGGCCAATTGTCCTATACATATTTTTGACCTAGGGGTGGGATTGATTGTGAACTGGAAAGGGAAAATGCTTAGGGAGCTGAGTACGGCTGCATCGTCACTGATTTGTAGAATCATTTTTGATTCGATACAGGATCCGATTCAATTTGATTGGAATCTGGAAAGTTTTGCCTCAGTCAGAAATATTACAATTCTGATCATTTAACAGTATATATCCATAATTTCGTATCTATTAAAAGAAAGCTGACACATGTGAGACTTAATTAGAGATGTAAACAGAGAGTTATGAAACCTGCAGCTGCAGAAGCCAGCGGGAAAAAAAAGAGGCAAACACAGCGCGGACCCGACAACGCACCAAAATCTGACTCTGACGCGTCGGGTCCGCGCTCTGTGTTCACGTTTGTATGCAGAATCCGTAAACCTGCTCCCAGTTACTGTTTTAGCTGTATGGTGTTTGACGACATGTTGTGAGGTTTAACCTGAGATGCTGGCGTTTCAGGCATAATAACGTTAATTTACAAATCGACACGGGATTTTAATGAATCAATATCACTTTATTCAATTTAGCATGGATTGTAATCAGAAAGGCGATAATCAAAACCCACCCCTAATCAAGAACTTGCAAAGTAAAAACATGCTCTATGTCAGGTAGCCCTTTTGTTATTTACATTTAAAAAGAGGATTAGTGTTACTGTGCGCTGGCTGAGTGTTTCTTTTCTTAGAAATAGTTTCTCCTGCCCTGGAGAAAATCCACTTGCATGGAACAGAAGAGGCTGTGGAGTGCAGGAACTACACTGCAAGCTGGTAGATATGCAGGTATTCCTGGGTCCTGCAGACTATCACCTAAAAACAATAAACAAAATGATTTTCTAAACTGTGTAGCAATGTAATGTACGTATAGTGTCAAATACATTGTTGTAGTCTTCATTAGCTTTAATTCACATGGAAGTGTTCCTAAAGTCATATGCTGTAATGATATTTACATTATGAAAACATGATTTTGGACATTTCAAGTTTTTCACTTCGGCAGATAAAATGAATTGAGCAAAATCAACTCAAAATATTCCCACACGCCAGAACGTCCTCTCTTCCTCGCTGGCTCCATATCTGTCAGTGGAATGATCACCTCTTCGCTCTCTGTCACCATCAACACACTCCACGAATCCCGTGGATGATTCACTTCCTTATATCCGTTTGAATCAGGTACCGAAGCAGTTACGTGCGTAATGAAGCTTCGGACGTCACTGGTCACGTGACTTTTGCCAAACGAAGCAAGCCTCGACACAGTGCTTCTGAACCAGTGTGTTGTTTTTTTCGACACACGCTCCGGAGCGTCAGCTTCAAGCGGGCCATCACTACTTTTATCCCTAGATTTCACACACACATTTGCCTTAGTTTTCCTTATTGGTAAACCTTAATCACAATCTCAATCACCATTCTTCTCTCCTGACAGACAACCACCACATTCCTTGATGAGGAGCAGCTGTGCAGGATCTGAAACAAGGCTACCAACTGATTTTAAAATTCCCAATAAATAGTCAATAAATATTTAAACTTCTTGTGTGCAAATCCATGCTTAAAGTGCAATGCTACATAAAGTGCTTGATAAGGTGCTTTTAATAAAGTGAAAGGTGTGCTCTAAAGTGCTATACAGACAATACAATATAAATAAATGCAGTAAGGGAGTCCTCTTCCTTACAAGCTGATACTGTCAAAGGAAGTAACACCAAGAATCCGATGAAACACCTGGCGACGCATAGCGTTGTTTTTTTTAAAAGCCGAGAAATGTGCCGTATTTGATGGCAGCAGCAGCCGTTCTTCTCTGCGTGAGTAGCTTAATGTTGTTCGTGTGTAATTTATGTTGAGTAGGCTAACCACGTTATTACATTAATGCATGTAAGGTGAACTAGCAAACACCATCATAGCTACATGTGGCTGTCTTCTTGTTTGATGGCAGATACTCCCGTCACCCTGGCCAAAAAGGCTAAAATGACCAAAGAAAAAGAGGGAAACAGCTAAACATGAGAGGTTTTTGGACAAAGTTTGTATTTTTTCCATTGTTTAAGCACTGCTTCCAGCTAAGAGTGATACCATATATGCCCCATAGCTGCAGAAAAGGCTAACATTGTTATCTTTTTACAAAACCAGCTGAATATGAGAGGGTTTTGGACCAATTTTGTGTTCTCCATTCTTTAAGCACCGGTTTGAGCACCGGCACCGTTTCAAAAGTACCGATTTGGCACCGGTATCGGATAAAACCTAAACGATACCCATCCCTATTTATAATATTCCTCCAACTGTACTTTAAATTTCCTTCTTAGTAGCTTTCACACAATTGGAAAAACTACACCTACAAAGTAGCAAGAAAACCCACCTGTGCACAAAAAAATATGTGCTTTACTTTTCAAACAGTAACCAATGTAAGAGTAAAACACCTGCAAATAGTCAAACCTCAATAACAGCAATGAATGTAGGCAATGAGCCATGAAAGTGACTTAATACAACCCATACTCACTAATAAGCTGGTGTGCTTAGGGGAACATGAACCCAATATTAAATGCACTTTTTACAAAAAATATAACTGTAAAGTTTGAACAGATCATCTGTGTTTTTGAAATAAGCTGAGCTTTTTACAAACCCAGTGCTTTTAAGTAAAACTCGACGGGCACCGGTGTGTCTTTGAGTGTGTGGGGGGATTTGAGTGACAGTGAAAATGCGAACGTCTGGGGGAAAGAATCAAAACAAATGACAAGTGACTGCCCACTTGCATTTCAGTATTTGACTGAGTGCTCTAAAGAATTGTGGATGGAGATATGCTGATGACAGAAAAATGCTCTCTGTCTGCTTGAAAGAAAAAAAAAAGCATGAGGAGCGAGACATACAGAGACAAAGCAGTGGACTCGGGAGAGGAGCCGAGAGATAAAGAGAAGAATGAACTGAAGCAGAAATTGAACGAAAGCGAAGGGATGACAGAGATAAAGAGTGGACTAACAGAGGAAGAGACCAGCGGCAATGGTGGGAGAGAAAAGACATTGGATGGGGAAAGAGAAAGGATGAGGGGGGAAGAGAAGACGAAAGGAAGAAGAATGAGAAAGGAAGGGTCGGTAAAGGAAGGAAAGAGCAAAGGGATGGAGGCTTTGGCAGTCTTTGTCATGTAGGAAGCAGAGTGTGACAGCTACGTGAACCTTCGCTATTCTCTGTTTCTGTCCACAACCCCCATCGGGCTCATACACCTTGACAGCCCCATAACACACATACACACACACAAACACACTGACAAACAGCTGCCAAGTCTGAGCCAGCCACACACACACAGAGAGACACACACAAAACCCCTGTTGGTATGACTGTGTCTGTGACTGCAGTACAGATGAAATGAAACAAACAATCCCTGGAGGTTTGGTATAGCAATAAATTTTAAAGAGGGTCTTCTCTTTTGAGTCAAAGCTGAGGAACACATTTCTTTCACTTTTCACCTGTAGAAATAGTGGTCGTAATGCAAAACAGATCCCTTTTGAGTAAGTTGTGAAGGGCAGAGAGGCAATCCTCTCCAGCTATTAAACAACACTTGAATGTGCTGCTATAGAAATTAAAGCAATAAACACTGGTGGAAGATCGTACTTAAATGTGTGACTTAATTAAAAATATTAGAGTTATATAATTTTATTGCCGTAACTACTCTGTATTTTATTGCTTTGTCTGCTCTCATTATTCCAACTGCTGCTGCTGGTGTTTTAAGCAAAAGGGGAAACTTCTAAGGCATTACCAAACAATTGATGATGATGAAGAAGAAACAATTTCTATAAATAAAAAACAGATTAATATTTAATGCACTACAATAATGATTTGCATTACTGGCAGCATAATTAGATAGACCTTTTAAGCTATCAGTTTCACATCTGTGACATTTAACTCTAGTTGAACTGTACTGTACACCCCTTGGTTTGTCTAAAAAAACAAAGCCGCGAGGATGTGTAAAAGAATTAATATAACTACAATCATGCAGTCATTAAAAATTGTACAAACACAACAAATCACATTAAACCTCAGGAAGTAGTAAGAGGGTAATAAAAAACAGAATAATTTGTGTTTATGCAAAAAAAAAAAACCACATTTAATGGAGTAGCTTACAACCATTTAAAGGTGCAGTTAGTAATTTTTATTTAGGTTATTTAATAGGAAAAAAGATATTATGCTCACAAATATACTTAGATTAGTGTGTAATTACATCTCCCAACAAACTGATGCTGTCTCAAGTGTGTACATGTGCGTGTGCATGTACATGTCTATGCATAGGAATAGTAGTGGTAGAATAGTTATGTTAAGCTATATAGTTTATGTCTTGGATATTTCCACAACCATATCCATAATCACATACTGTGTATGCTACCGTTGTATATAGTGTATTATCTTACTTATTTTTATTTGTTTGTATTTTATTTGTATTTTTTGTATTTTCCTTCTGATATCTGTACCTGAGCTGAGCTAACGCAAAAATTTTCCAGGCGTGGGATCAATAAAGTCTTATCTTATCTTATCTTATCTTATCTTATTAAATAAACTATTAAAAAACACATATAATAGGAGCAGGCACGGGTTTGTGGAAGCCACCATTTTCCTCATTAAATTTAAACGCAGCAGCCAAAAAGGACATGTCCCTTCCAACTAATCGTATTTGATGGAATAAGTCTTTTCTTTTTAACTTAATGTGGCTAGAGACCACCCTTATAAATAGTACACCAAAGGCAAAGAAGAGCAGATTAGACATGCAACCATTTCTGGACAGATGACAAGAGCTGGCTATACAACAACAGCTGGTTTTAAGCTAGCATTATGCCAGCTAATATTAGGTTTGAGTGTCCAAAAAGTCCACTAACAGTAGCTACGAGCAGCAAGAACAGCAGTCTTACTGACAGAAAAGTTCAGCATATCCTCAGTTCACCTCAGTATCCTTGTCATCGGTCAGAATGAGCGTCTCTGACTCATATTGGACTCGTACTGGACTCCTGTCACAAGGTTTTACAGTTTCCAACAGAGTAAATAAAGGTGGATGCTTCTCATCCGGCATTGGCAGCTGACGTAAACAGAGGATAGACAGCCTGCACAGTCAAGGAACAAATCTAGGGTTGATCCAGATTCGGTCCAGACAGCAGTACAAATACACTGGCTAGTCTCAGCCCAGCTCTTATGCCGTACAGTCTGTGCACAGTCTAAGTTTGTCCTAATAGGAGCCACCATAGCTGGGATAATGCACTCGAATTGGGCAAGGTAAGAAAACAGAACTCAGTTAACACCAATCTGCAATCTATTGACATCTAGTGGTGACATTTTTACACACAGTAACTTTAATTAGATAATTAAGATGATTTGGCATAAAAAGAAAAACAGAGGATATTACTTTCTATTCTATCTAGGACATGACTATTGAAACGGTGCATGGGAAAATACTTGACAAAATAGGATTTTGGCATCTGTGGTAAATAGTATTTAAAAATTCAGAGAATCCAGAAATAAGGCTGAAAGGGATAAGGCTGAAACTAGTAATGAATGGCCGTGATCTTCGAACTCTGAGGCAGCACTGCATTTAAAACAGGCACCATTCTGACGTGGAAATCACTGGGTGATGAATGACCACTGAGCAGATGGATTCAAATGGCAGAGGCAGACTATGGTGCAGACCAACCATTCGGTGAGTCATTCACCCCAAACAATTTACAATTCATAGACATGAAAACATGGTGTGGCTGAGGATCACCTTTGGACTCCACCAGCATCAGCGTACATGAATGTTGGTACTGTCAAATTTAAAATTAGCTTCTTCTTTTTTTTATTAAATAAAATGAACAAAATGAATTTCTTTTGTTTCAATATTTGAAACAATATTTGAAACTAAATTAACTAAAGATAAGGTGCAAATTATTTGCAAATGATTGCATCTATTGTTTTCATATTCTACAGAACATTTCAACTTTGTTTTGGCAGCATTCTGGAACATAACAATGACTGCATCAGTATATAGCATGTAATGGGCAAAAGATTTGTACTATACAAAGGTCTCAGACTACCCCTCAATTCTTATGATTTTGCTAGGGAAAAAGAAATGGTGATGAAGTGTGCAAAAATACGTGGAAACATAGTATATCAGTATATAAGGCAGAAACAGAGTTGGCGCAATTCTTATGAGCTTGGATGTCAGTATTTGGTATGACCACCTTTCTTCTTCAACACAGCGTGAACTCTCTCAGGCCAGCTTGTCATATCTTTAGGTAGTCCTCAGGAATAGTTCCCCAGGCTTCTTGAAGGACATTCACGCTCTTCTTTGGATGTCAGCTGCCTTTTTTTTTTTATTCTCTGTCAAGATGATCCCACGCTGCTTTAATACTGTTGAGGGCTGGGCTCTAAGGAGGCCAGTCTATGACTGATAGTGTTCCATTATGTGTTTTTCTAGCCAGGTATGCTTTTACTGCAATGACAGTGAGATCATTGACATGCTGAAAAAATTAAGCCGTTGCCAGTCAAGTTCTTTTCAGATACTAGTGCATGATGGATCAAAATCTGACTGAACTTTTTTTTGTTCATAATTCCATCAGTTTTGACAAGATCTCCACTGGCCAGAGCTGTGGAAAAGTCCTTGGAATTGAGGGTGTTATGCACACTCATGCGTGTGTGTGCATGAGCACAGCTGGGGGTGAAGTGTACTAGAAACCTCATAGTATCTTCCAACTATAAGGTATCTTAAGACACAGCAGTCAAAACCTTTATGTATCTATTTTTTGCATTTGGCATGATGCATCCCCAGCACCCCTACTTCCCACAGCCTTGCCACTGGCTGAAATTTTACCCCAAATCATAACGGAAGCTGCTCCATGTTTTACCTCTTTCCTGACCTCCTGCAATCATATTGACAATGATCTAAACCAGAGATTTCAAATTTCTTTTTTCCCTGTTTCCATTTCTTAAGAATGTCTTCTTCACAGCCTCCCTTCCACTGAGACCATTTCTGGAGAGGCTTTTACAGACAGTACATGGATCAACTGATTAACCAGATGCATCAGTCAGTTCTTTACTGGAATTTTTCCTATTTCTTGAGGAAATGACTTTCAGATAGTATTCATGTGTTGTAGTTACCCCCTTTTTTGTCCTCCATTTGTCCAATTTCCTTTTATGCTTGAATGATTTGTAAGTCAGTGTTAAGTGGCTTAACAATCAAACAAAATTCATCTGAAAATGTCCAGATACAAGGGTTGGAGTGAAAATGAGTCAAAGAAAACCTGAAGAAATATGTTCTACACCAGTTTAAAAATATATATTCTGGCTCCTTGTTAGCAAAATATAAAGACATGAAGGATGACTTAAGAGTCTTCCACAGAAGTGTATGAAAAAACAGTCTAAAACTATACCTGATTTTGACATTTTGTATATTTAATCAGATAAAAAAAAGACATACTTTTATTTATTCTGTATTTTTTTCACTTCAAGATGTTTTTTCTTCACCATCCATGATGTGAAAGTGAAAAGTACTTATTAATACTGTCAAGAAAGTGATGCGATAACTACCTCCGACAGAAAGCTACACTTACATAATTAGAAAGGAACACTATCATCAGAGCTACCCGCTGTGGCGACCCCTCGTGAATAAGGGAGCAGCTAAGGTAGCTTTCTTTCTTTTTTAGTGTCACCAGAAGAACGGGATTCATAAAAGGGCTATAATATCAGTATGGTATCAATTTCCTGTGCACATGGAGTGGAACCAACCTTTGTTTGGCCTTTCAACAAAATAAGGTCTTGTATCTGTAACTGGAGGGTGTGAATGTGAAGTGAGCCCAGAGTGGATGATCAGCATCAGGCTTTGAAAAGTGTTTTGCAGCTAGTAGCTCTGGTGAGGCTTGGTGAGAGGAAGGTGTTTTATTTTTTACAGAATCTGTAAGTCTAGTTCCAGATTTAGAAAGATTGTGCTCACTTTAGAATATATTTCAAACAGGATATGCAAATGGCGTAAAACCTATAAAAACCTCTAAAGTAATATGCTATAGTGTTATAAATCTTATTTCTACAGTGGAGCACAATGTAGTGAAATTTAAGGGAGAAAAGGCTAAAGCAGAAATGAAATGGAAAAAAGACACCATTAACATTCATTTAGAGGGGCAAGAGAAGGGAGTTTGATGCATAAGTGAAGAATAATAACACAAGAAGTTAATTTTGACATTTTCACATCTACTACATTTACTCCTCACAGCAGAACCAGAAGTCCAAGATGTTGTGTTGGACCAAGACCTCATAAAGAGAATTTCATTTACATAAAAGTAATTTACAAGACAATAATTCATCACCACGGTCTGAGCACTGCCATGTGACTGTAACCAAAGGGAATCTAACCAACATAAGAAGCAGTCAGGTAAAATATGTATATTTGCATACTTGCCACTGAAGGAACTCTAAAGGGTGGAGTCAGATTTGATCCCACTCCATTCCTTAAGCTGGGATCAGACTATTTGATATCAGCCTTAAAATGGCCTGACTCACAGAGAATGGGGTGGAGTTGGAGCATTTGGAATGGAAATGAGTATCAGATGTGACATATACAATTTGTCTAGAATGCCTTATAAGGTCTCAAGAGGCAGACCTAACTATTTTCATTATCATAAATAGAATTAAAAATTCAAGAATCATACATGTTTCTAAAACTGACTTTCCAAACAGCTGCAAACTCCATTCTGAGTTATGTTGGCGAGAAGCACATTTTCTCTCCAGCAACGTAGCTTTCGACTTACAAGACTGATGAAGACTGTGTAAGCAAGTAAAGTAGACTGTGGAGATATAATCTTAAATTTCTTTCCTTTCCACTCTCATGTTGTTAGGGTTTGTCACCAGAACCACTTTGTTACATAGAAAAATCTCATACCATGTCACACAGGTATATTTATTTCAGCAGCAAAGAAGGGGACAGAACACGTGCATTCATCCTCCTGATAAAAACATGAAAAGAAAGAAACACCACAACATTACTCATTGAAGAAGCCTCTAATAAGGCTGGGTATTTGTTAAATCCACCAAAATATGATTATGAATTATGAGTTAATACAGCTCCGCCAGATGGGAAAAGGAGGAAGAGTTCCAACACGAGGATGTTTTTTCTTTCTCAAAATGTCTGAAAACCAAGTTCTAAGGCACTGCTGAGAGTTTAGAAAGGTTGTTCCCAGTTTACTAACTACTCTCAGAATAAGAAGAAAATAATTTTATCTTAAATCGGCCTCGATTCTCGCTCCATAAGCTCATCACTGATGCGTTTGACATGTTTCGAAATCACAGGAAGTTTTGAACATATGCGGAAATCTTTCTGAAACACATCTAAGTTACTGAGATAAAATCATTAATCATCTATGCGCATTTAAGCAATTTTCTTCCCCAAACTCAAGACACAGAAGCAGACTGATATCAGACAGAGCTGCCAGCTTGTTACACTCTGACCCTGAAGTCTGAAACCAAACAAACATAAAAGAGTAGAAAAGACTAAATCGTGTCTCAGCGGGGATGATATTAAATTAGAACATTTAAGAATAATTATTTGAAACCCTGATGGTTGGCAGCTCTTTCTGCATCTAAAACAAGCACTAGTAGGGAAAATTAATTGAATGGGAACTTTAAAAAGGAAAGACTAATGAAGAACGACTGCTACATTTTCCTGAAGGTCACACGGGTCATGAAAGACCACTTGGTTGTGTGTCTTGATCACCTATTGCTATACCTCTGGGAATAACATCTAATCTTTTCTATGCTTTAGATCTGATTAGAGTTTGTAGTTATAAACTTCTTGGGTAATATCGAAAGAAGCTTCAAACAACGCAATACTTAAAGTTGATCCACTGTGTGTTCTGTAATACAACCTCCAACAGCTTTAGCTGGGGGGGGTTTCCACTTTTATACAGAGCTGTTGTCCAGGTGAATCTTGGGACACTGTATTTGCACTCTATAGGTGGAAATACTTTGCCAGAAAACATAGTTTATTTATGATTCAATCTGAAGACTGTAAACCGTAAATCTTCTTTTTCCAGAGGCCATCTGCCCTTTGGCAAAGTGCAACTGTCTGACTTTGGTTTTACTGCAAAAAAAAAAACACCGAGTTAGACACTATCTTCCTGAGGCATGACTGTAGCTCTCAGGTTGGTTACCTTTAGCACACGTATTTACATCTGTGTCTGTGTCCTCTTTCAGGCTATGGTATTGGCCTTCCCCAGGGTTCTCCTCTAACCCGTAATGTGTCAGAGTTCGTCAGTCGCTACAAGTCTGACGGTTTCATGGACATGCTACACGACAAATGGTATAAGGTTGTACCCTGCGGAAAGAGAGTCTTTGCAGTCACTGAGGTAATTCATCCGTGGGAGTGTGTGTTCATGAATTGTGTACGTGTGTTGTGTGTTAAGCAAAGCCTTCTGCTGCTGTACTTCTATAAATGAGTCTCCCTTTGGGACACAGACTGGATTGCCTGCCAGCTAGGCACACATACACTGACAGACAATTTCACACACACACACACAAACAAAGACATACAATCACATAAACTGACCTTAACCAGAGTTACAGGCACGCACTGTCTGAGTGTCGATTCTTATTTGTATCGTGTGGGTGCTACAGTACTCTGAGTTCTTGCCCTCCCTTTTACTTGCACTCCTTTTAAAGGACTGGAAATCTCTAGACAGAGCAAAATGTCCGTATCTACATCTCTTGTTTGCGAATCGAGAAGCTATTCAACTCCCTTTGGCCATCTCTTTTAAATCCCACTTCAAAGTTAAACCATAATATAGCAACAAATGCAATTATGCAGTCATAGGTTTCTCCAGTGAAACGAAAACCTTAACTTCACCCTGCATCGGAAAGCTATTACTGTTCATCCCATTTGAAGCGCAGAGAGCTGGCTACTTTCTAACAATGTAGGCGTTGGTGTGAACCTGCCCTCTGGATTAGGAGCAAAAGGAGGTCAGTGTTATCACTGATGAATTTGTGGTGTCAGCATGGGGCTAATTGCCATCGGAGACAGTGCAGAAATGAGTCGGGTGGAGGAAACATGATTAGAGAGCATTGCTCTTGTCCCTGCCTCTTCCACTTCCTCCAGGCCGATGAATGCCTCATACGAGATAGACATTATGTCAGGGTGGGTTTAGGCAAATCAAATAGGGAAAAGCTGCTCTTCAATTAACCATCGTCTCTTTTTACCATCTCTGTACTAACTGCTGTTTCTTCCTATTACTCTCTTTTATGCCTCCCCCGTTTTCTCTGCTGCCGCGCTGCTCTGCACCCTTTTCTTTCCAAAAATGTCTTTTACGCTGTTGTCCTCTTCTCTTGACTAATATTCTTATGGGCTTACACGGCCAAACTAGATACACAACAGCAGAATATCAAGTGCTCGTTTACAAAAAGTGGCCTAAATGGTAATTATGTAAATATAAATCATCAATCTCTGTATTTTCCTCTCTGTCGGCTTAAGTCTTCAGTAATCTGTGTCACTCCCCCAACTTCTCCCTCACTCTCTCTCTTTCATGCTCTCTTTCTGTCACCGCCCCCTCAGACTCTACAGATGGGAATCCAGCATTTCTCAGGCCTGTTCGTGTTGTTATGCATGGGGGTAGGTGGAGCCTTGCTGACCTTGGCAGGTGAACACACTTTCTATCACCTGGTCATCCCTCGCCTCCGGCGTAGCCACACACTTCAGTACTGGCTGCACACCAGCCAGGTGAGTAAACATAAGGCCACACCATCTTTCATGCTAGCAAGACATGCCATGCACTTGAGCACAAAGAGTTATGCTCAGACATTTAAAACTCACATGATCTCTCGTGCACACCAAAGACACGCATAGGAGCACAGTCAAAGGCTATATGCATGTGTGCTCATATGTATATTGCTGTTGGTGAGACATCCTTACCCCCTGGAGCTCACACTTTTCTTGCAGATAACCAACGCCCTCTACTGGTTACAAATTAAAAAGTCAACAATTAGACTAAATGTTCCTAAAGCTGAATTGTCTGTGATAGCAGACATATTCAATTAAACATGTCTTTCCATTAAGTTAATTACATTAATTAATACAAATTAGGTTCTTGAATAGTCAATTTGTAAGTAAAAAGTTAATAAATCTTACCACTGGCAGTGTTTTATTAATTGATTTATAAAGACACATTATGCATTCGTGCCTTTGTTTGTTTAGCCTTTTCTCAGACAGATGAAGAGACAGATCGTTATATGAAGCTATTTATACAGATTTCATCTGCAAAATAATTTTAAATATTCGTTATTTTACATAAAATTCAAATATGTTATATTTTCTTCACAAAGTCAGTGTATAAATGTGAATTGCAGGAAGTTTCTGACAGCAAATGTGTGTTTATGACAACATCCACCAAAGAAACAACAAATTGAATATTTAAAGGTCATATTTTGTTTTTTTTATGAGGCTCTGGCCATTACCAAATGAGGTGCCAGTGGCAACATTTTTTGAGTGAATAATGGAACTAGCAGTGTAAATATCAAGACTGCTCATATTGCTCATATTCGTTTGCTACATCTCTCTAAAAGGGCAACCACTCGTGGGCAGCCTCTAGCATTCATCACAAAAGAAGCTCCGCTATGAGGCGTTGGCATCTGTGTCAGACCCTCAATATTATTCTTATCTTTAGAATAAGCCTCATTTCCCGCAGGAAATATTAAAGCATAGTCACACTTTAAAGTTGTTTTTTTGATCATGCTAACCTAAGCATTTTGATACTTAAATGAAAAAGGCCTCAAGCAACTGACGCGTTAACTTTAAGCAGAAAGGAACCGTCTCTCACTGAATTGCAATTATTATTAGAGTAAATTATTCAAAAGTGCACTATAGCAGGAACGGCTGTCACAGATGTTCTCTGCAGCTGGATAGAATAATAACCCTTGCAAATTCATCTCTCCTGATTTATTTCAAATCTGATGGTGTCTTAACAGATTCCATGTTACTAATCATCTTCTCTGCTTGCAGAAAATTCACAGAGCCCTGCACACCACATATGAGGATGTTGGAAAGGAAATGGCCGGCCTTGATCAAAAGTAATGAATTCACTAAGTGATTAATGCACCACTATGTTGTCTATTTTCTTCTGTTTGTGTGTTTAACAGATGTCACTTTGTTGTTGGAAGCGCAAAAACTGATTATTTTACTTCATAAAAATAAAAAAAGAGAGCGTGACTTTTTGTTTTTGGGAGGCAAATGTTTATTTGTTTTCTTGCTTTAAGTTGGTTAATAACAATAATATGAAGCAGCAAGCTAAAAATAAAGCCATAAAGACTGGAAATGGACAATAAAATCTACTTACCAGCACCTCTCAGCAAAGCTCAGTAATTAAAGCCGTTATATCTTGTTTAATCTGAGCTTGGCAGCTGCTGACAATTTCATATGTACAGTCTAGAGTCTTATCAATCTCATCATCTAACCCTCTGCTAGAAAATGAATAAGCATATTTTGCCCAAACGTCAAACTATTTTTTTTCTTAAATAATCATATTAGAAGCAGGTTAGACCCTTCGTGCTACTGTGGCAGATTATTACATTTCTATGACTTGATAACAAAATTAATTGTGAAGGAGATATTTTTTTTGTGAAAGTCCTGTAATGGGTTTAAATCTTTTATTTAATTTTAAAAAGAAGCCCTAACAGATAAATTATAATTGAGACAAAAGATGTAGTGTTTAGTCAGTTAATATCACTACACTCTACATTTGGTTTACTGGGTATAATTATCCTACATTATATATAAACGTCCTTGCATTGCAGTACAGCATATCTGATTCTGTGTATTCCCTTTGCTGTGATCTTTCTCTCTTTCACCAGCCCCTCTTGTATCTCGGAGAACTGCACCCTACACAGGAAACAGCATCAGCCTCCTCCACCATCCCCTCCCACGTCAGCTGGGGACACGGGCAACTCCTCACCATCCAATGAACCCAAGGAGAAACGTGTGCACTTTGACCTTGAAACGCTTCACAGCTACCGCCTGCGCACACACACCGCCTCAGTGCGCGGCAGGCCTGGGATGGTTGGCCGTCCTGGACTTGGCCTCGGAGGGTTGGGGCTTGGCAACCTGGGGAGTTTTACTTCTCCTCCACAGATTAGCCTCCATGTCAACGGGGGCCCTGTCTCGACTCTGGCTTCCACAGGTTTGGTGCTGTCTCCCATGGGAACCAGAGGTGCTCAGACGAGCTTATGGGAAGGGGAGCTCCAGGAGTTGCAAGCAAAGATCGAGATATTCCGCACCCAGCTGAGAGAGGCTCTGGCTAGGAGAGCTGAGATCCAGAGCAGTCTGGAGAGAGAGAGGAGTGGACTGGTACGCAGGGATACTAGTCTTGATAGGGACAGGGACAGACAGAGGATACAAACTATTAATACAGACAGAAGTAGCTCCACTCAGCCCAGGCTCCCTGAGAGAGACAGGACCAGCCAGCTGCAAACCCTGAATAATCAGCAGACTGGGCGGGCTAACCAGTCAGGTGGGCCTGGGACTGTGGAGCATGGGAGAAGCAGCCAGTTAAACACAGTTAACAGTTTGGACAGAGGCAGAGCCAACCAAGTGCGCCCTGTTAATACTTTGACAGGAGAAAGGACTGTCCAGTCGCGCACGTCCACTAGTTTGGAGCGAAGTCGAGCCAACCAACAAGGTGCTGGAAATACAACTATCCAAACACGGAATACTTCTAGCCTGGACAGACAGAAGGCTAACCTATCACGTGCACTGAACACTTTGGAGAGGACAAATGCTAACCAGTCGACTGTAAGCAGTGAGACTTGATTAACTCCTGACCTGTAGGACTGCAACAGGGTTAGTGAGGTATTGCTTGCATAGCCGCGGGAAGATGGCTTTATTGGTATGGGTTACATTTATGTGGCGTTTGCTGAACTATAACAGTACGTGTTTACTCACAATGTTACTTACTGCAACCTAATAATTTTCATGCTGAGAATTATTTCCACACTTACTTAAAAATGCAACTAAAAATATTTTTCTGCAAGTGAAGAGCTGATGTCATCCATGAAATATTAATTAAGCAATGTAATATTTAAATAAAAAGCAGAACATAACCCCATTAATATCCCGACATACCAGATCCGACAAACTGAAATGGGAATCCAGAAACCACGGTGCTTACTGTGGAAAACAGTAGGTCACATGAGGAATCGCTGTAGGAACTATAATAAATCAAAAATGTGGTGTGTTGTGCTGGCTGAAAAGGCCTACAAGCACATATGGATAATTGCAAAAGCACAGAAAAATCACAATTAACGTTAACTAAATTGAATGAATCCACATACACATCCAATACATAGGATAAGAAAAAGAAACAAATTAGCATATTTCAATTAACCAATATAATAATTTCCTAAAATTATGAATGATGAAAATAAAAGTGTTGCACAATCCCAAAACAATTCTCTTTTGGGGCAACAATCCAGATCCCATGAAACTGAAGCAAGCCTTACGTGCATTGACGCTTTGCATCTTTGCTTATGTTGTTCTGCAGTAGATATACCCAACGAGTCAAATACTCTTTTTGGATATTTTTATATGCTTCTCTCCTGTTACAATACGTCACTTTGTGAGATGGTAATTCTCCTCTGCTAGTAACTTTAAAAAAACAAACTGTTTTTGAATTTGCAATAATTTGAAAGTCTGCAGAGTGAAATAGTTTAAAGCCATTAAACCCAACTATCCTGAAAAGTTTAGTTATAAAAAGGTGACTTTCCCCTGACCCAGTGATTAAAAGACATAAGGGATTTCAGCTTCAGCAAAGCTTGTACCACAAATATTAGCTCTTAAGGCCACGGAAGGTCTATTAAAAAGATGCAGTCAGGACAATGCGGGTTCTAGTGTTGTGTTTTTCTAGTTTGGCCAATGCTAGAGCTGTTCATCTCAGCCTCTGCTGAGTTTTTAGCATCTTTTTTTATAAGCTGCCTCACGTGACTACACCACCTTTATAAAAGTGCAATACTAAATCAAAAACCCCTTTAATTTTCTGAATAGTGTGTCTGGGGTATGGGTTTGGAATAAATGTATCCACTATTTTTCATTACTAAAACAATCATGTAAAAAACACTGAGTGTGGATTGCAATTTACTCAGTACCTGCAGATCTGATAGGTGAGATTTCATCTTTTTAACATATCTTTGAAATAGATGTATGCTTTTACACATTTTCTTCTCCACTTTTTTTCTATAACGTAAATTAAGTTCCATGCTTTAAATCAGCCATTGGGAGCTACGAAGATCTGAGGTTCTTCAGAAACTGGCTGCATGTGGGACTCGCTTTCAGTTACTCAGTCCACCACTGGATGGCACTGAATCCCTGCTTCCTGCGGCTATGGACACTGGCGAGTGTGTGGATTCAGGTTTTATTCCAGCAAAATGACAAACAGATGAATTTAAGCAATTAACTTCTGAAGAAACAATGGCAGACAGAAACTGAATATTGCCATGCAGTTCTCATGGAGAGCAGAGGATCTGGGAACTAAGGTTTTACGAACTCGCTCCAGCACTATACAATGTAACGAAACCTAACTGTATTGGGATAGTCAGTCTTGTGTGTCTCTCAGTTCTTTAAGCAAGCACTGGGGATGTGACAGCAAGTTTAAGAAAAAATTGATAGCAGTGAAAGTTAACATGGCTGATGATGGTACTGATGTACATTTAAATTTTTCAAAATCTGGTGTGGTGTGAAGTGGTTGTGTTCACATCCCATGGTGTCTATGAGGAAAAAAAAACATTTTAAATCTTTATTGAGAAAGAGCTTGTTGTACTGGATATTTAAAGAAATACTTTTAAAGTTACCCGTCATAAAAATTATATAGGGCATATTATTGAATTTTACCATAAATGGTCATCCTCATGTTTTGAAATAAACATTTATATACTTATTTTTCTGGCATTATTTCATATTTTGAATGGAAACAAAGGATAGCAAAAAATGTCGAGCTTTTCTTATTATTTAAGGACAGGAAACAGCAGTAAACACTGTAAGCAAGTTGCTTTAATGGATTTGAACTTAGTCAGCCGTATTTAACTGTTTTTATTATTTAATGCTTTTTACAGATAAAGCTGCTTCGTCCTGTCACAAGTGTCAAAGCGATTAAAAAGTTCAGAACCAAAAATGTTAATAAAAAAAAACTTTGTAATCAGGAAACAGCATTTTCTCTAAAGGTGTAAGAGCATAGCAGCACATCAGACTCAACATGTGTTTCCTACCAATTCGTTTTATTTTAGAACAACTATCCAGTGTGAGTAAGCATGACCCAGTAAATGATTAGCAGGTTCTTAAAGGATTGTTGGTCTGTTTGGCATCATTTATGGACAAAAAATAAGTAGAATCCTATATATATTGTTACTTTTTGGACAGTTTTTACTGACCAAAATTTTTATCTCAGAGGACTTTTTATACCCTTTAGTTTAATGGTCAGGAGATCCATCTTTCTTTCTGTACTGATAGTCTGGGCTGTCTGCCACTGTGGTAAACAAAGCAGTAAACCTGCACTCTTTCCTTTTAATGTGCCACAGTGTTCCCAGTCCTCCATTAAACAATGACGTTTTGAGGTGTATCTGGTCTCTTGACAGAACTGTTAAAATGTTAGTAGCAGAAGGCCATTTTAGTCACAACAACAAATGCATTAAGAAGAACGAACACTGACAGCATAGAACTGCAGAGTCAAAGTCAAGCTGCAGAATATATCTGTTCTATCAAACTAACTGAACAAATCCTAACCACTGTGCCTCTGCTATAGCAAATTATTACCATGGAGCACTTAAGCATTTGATTTGTGTGAGAATTGTGGGTGATTATGATTTTTGGCTTGTCGAAATGTTGATAAAATGTGAACACTTTGTAAGCCCTCAATCAATATCCTTATCACATTTTAACATGCTGGAGCCAATAACACAGTGAAATCCTCCTCTTATCTGCCACGAGCCCTATCAAAGTAAAGTGCAGTCTGGAAACACAAAAGGAGCACAGAATCAATGGTATCACAACCTAATAGACTTGTCAAACAAATGCCAGGGTTCCTGAGGCTACTCAAGTAAAGGTTTAAGCACTACTTCACCTCAGGGTATAATGGCTTTGTTTAACTTGTCATGTAATGACAGCTCTTAGCCACACAGTGGCACTTGAAGCTGTCCCTAAGCACAAGAGCATAGACTGTGGAGTGGCATTACCTGCACAGAATGACTTACCACTGAGGACATTATGTTGACAGTGTGACAGAGGCATGCACTTATTTACTTTTGGGAAAAGAAAAGCCACCTTCAGTGAGAGTGCATCCTATATTATGTGATTATCTCTGCATTCCCATGTTCATTTGCTAGTCAGCCAAACATCAACCACCCCATGAAGTGCCGGCCTACATAACATGCCAAAACAAATCACTGTTTCAGATTTCTCTATTGATTGTCTTTCAAATTACAAGGGAACACAATCAGAGCTATATTAATATTCTTTTAAAATCCCGTTTGCTATTTGAGACTGAAAATTGAGTGCTTATATGAAACCTGACACTTAGTGAAGCCAAAGCTGATATTGATACCACAACTGTGTAACACAGAAGAGCAATAACAACTTGTGTGTTGGTTGAAGGAGATGATAGATAGATGGATGGGGGCAGGCGCTGATTTAGTTCCACTACGTCAACCACGCTGGATAAAGTGAAGATCAATCTTTCATTTTCTGCACTCACATGGTTGGATTCTCCCTTATAATAAAATAAGCATGGCCTCTGTGTCAGGTGTCTTCAAAGCACGCAGGGTAAGCTGAATAGGTTGTTTAAAAAAATCAATCAGAATCGAGTTGTAAAGTTGGGGTTTGCATGGATGGATGGGTAAATGTGCTGGCATGCACTGATAGAATTAATATCTTTCATGTGCACTTGATCAACATGAAAGTCTGCATTTACTGTATTAACATGTGTATGCTATGTGCGCACTGCAAGAAGCTCTGTGCATGCATTAGCCATGTAAACATGCGCTGCAAGTCTGGGTCTGAATGTGCACATACATGTTTGTATCTGAACAGAGATGGTTGCCCTTTCGCTCAGACGAAATAATTGGGTCACATGTGTGAACACCAGTCGAGGAAAATTTTAATCAAACTTAAGAATCCCCATTGTACATCCCCTCCAGCAATCAATTACCATCCAACTGGGGTAAATGGTAAAGAGTGCTGATAGCGCACTAACTCCACTAGAGAAAATGCAATTGTGGTGATGTGTGGCTTTCACAACTTCTATAACTGTGTTCATAATTATCAAAATTCACCACCTTGAGAAAAGTGTAAGTGTCTGTGGGAAGCAGAAAAGAGCGTTCAAGCACCTCCACCCCCCTTCTTTTAGTGCTTTGTGTAGTGGGTAAATAGGAGCCAGAGAGTGTGAGTGATGAGTTTATTAGCTCCTGCCAGCTGTGACCAGCCCTTGGGTATTATTGGTGGGTTGGTTGCATGGTTTGTGTGCGATGCTAGGTGGGGGCTTCAGGCAGGGCAGGGGGGAACAGGAGGGGCGCAGGGGATGGAGGCAGAGACGGGGGAGTACCCCATGAGAACCAGAGAAACTCCCTGGCAACTGGAGACAGGATAAACACTAAATGGGGCGCCCCCATTCATCTAGCACCAAGCAGTGTCACACAGCCAAATGAGAGAGATTGAGAGAGAAGGGGTGAGTGGAGGGGGTGCAAATATCTGAATGAGTGTAAAGCCACTGGAGGCTGGTCAGCAGGAGACTTCCTGAACTGCACCTACTCAAATTAGTCTGCCACGATATTAACATATGGGATGCCAGTGTCCCTGAATGTATCACACTTAATTATTGACCTGCCAGACGTGGAATAAAATATTTTTTTTCTTTAAATTAGGAAAGGTGTGTGGGTGCTGTGGGTGTGGATGGTTAAGTTCAGTTTTCACTTCCACTGAGAACTGATAACCGTGAGAGCAGAAGACTACAGATCTCTTAGAGAGCATCTTTTGCAAGCACGTGTGCCACCGACACAACACATGCACGCACGTGTGTGCGCACAGCCGAGTCTTTGATGTTAATTGCCGCAATGTCATTCATGATGAGTCAGTAAACCAGAGGTGTCGGTAGAGCTATCACAAAGTGCGTGAGCGCGTGTTCACGGTCCTCACCGCACCGGTTCCTTCAGGGGAATTTAAATGCACCACGGTGGTCATCCGCCTGCCACACCCTTTAGAGTAAACAAAGGCGGACACAACTGAGCCACAATCCTTGGGCGATGACCGAAAAATCTCAGGGCCAACAAATGACTCTGATGGCATTTACAGAAGCGCGGGGCGTAGCTGATGCTGAGCCTTAATCATATTTGTTTGTGAAACGTTCTCGTTCTAATAGATTAGAGGTTATCTCCCAAACCGCCCCCTCACTTTTACGCACACATGCGCAAGTTTCGTGTGCTCCTCTCACACACTGCACACGTACACATACCAAAATATACCCCTTTGTCTTGGTCGCCTCACGGCGGTAGCCCCGTAACAGGAATTCAGCGGAGATAGAAGCAAGTGTGTGGACCAGACTGTCTCCTCCCCCCATGGTAAGCGCACACACCATGATTCTCCTCCCCCTGTACCCCCACCTCCCCTCCTCCACACCCCTGCTCTCCCCCCACGCCTTTGTGTGTGTATGTGCGCTCTGTGAGGCTGACTGCGTAACCCGAAAACCGTGTGACGGATGCTGTGCATTTAAAATCAGATTTAATTTTTTTAATTTTTGGGGGGAATTTCTTACTTGTTACTGTTTTGTATTTTGTAGGAAAGGGGGAACCTGTATGGGCAAATAAAGGGGAGGAACCGGGTGGACGCACGTGAATCTCTCACTTTATTCAAAGCCAGGAAATTTAAAGGAAAGGAACGCGTTACCAGCAAGTGCGGCAAATTGGACTTTCCACCATCAGCAACCCTCCTCTCTCTCTCTCTCTCTTCTCTTTCGCCATCCCTGCTCCTTCTCTGTAGGTCTCCTCACTTACTTCCATCATTCCTCCAACCTCCTATGATCCCAGAATAGCCTCACGGCGGAGCTCTCTCTAAATATTAGTGAAGGTTTTGGATTTCGGGGTGACTCTGGAGATGGATTAAAGGGACGGTGCACCGCAAAACTGGAGCAGCACGCACGACCACGCCGAGGGGGAAGGGGGCGACGGGATTCGGTGAATTCGCGGAGCCCCCGGGACAGAGGTGAGTGCTGTCCGGTAGTATAGAGGTTCTCTTCTCCCGTACGCAACCCAAAGAAAGCTCAGGAACCTATATGCTTCTCCTGTTGGCAGGAGCTGAGAGGCGACAGAAGAAAAATTAGCACATGGTTTTCACGTTTCCATCGTTGATGATATCATACGCAATCTGCTGATTTCTGCTTGTGGAGGAGTAACTGCCCAGTGGTCATTTTAATATAGTGTTTAATCAGATTCTGGTTACTAGAGCCTTCAATAGATGATCTAAAACAAATGAAAGCTTTTTTTCCCCTTTTTTTTTTAATCAAAAAACACATGATTCCTATCCATGAAAAATGAAATCAGTATCACCGTTTACACCCATCTCAATTTATATTATTAAGATAAAGCTACATTTAAAGGACGGCTGTTTCTTTCGCTGTAAAAGCAGGTGAGTTAAACTGACCCTTAAACTGACCATATGCAAAGCGCTATTTGCGCTTTGCATATGTCTGTTTAAGGGCCCTGCAGTGCACATGGCTTTACATTAGCCAACACAGCAACTTTATTGCTGAATCCATGAATACAGTGAATAGAAAACTGGTGAGCTGTGGTTCTCCACTTCATATTCATCTCATTAATTAATTTCCAAGTTCATTTTTTTGAAAACTATGCATGAATAACGAGTAGGGAGACACCACAAATCTATTTCACTTTATTATTCTGTACTGTCCTGTACTCTTCTACTCTGAATAATAGTGTAGTAACTATAGGGACTTAGGGACAGCAGACATACACGGATCAGCCATTACTCTAAGACCACTGATGATGAAGTGGTTTAAAATCATTTTGCTTTGCTTAGAACTGGATCCTGCTTCTGATTTGTCTTTCTTTGGCATGTGCCAGCCCCTTCAATTAACCTCAAACCCCCTTACCTGCAAAGGCACTCCCCAATGGCAGCAGCCTCCCTTAGCAGAGCAGTACCCTTCGGCAACTGCAAAAGCTGCTCAAAAACAGCCCAAGGAACAGTACTAAGAGCCCAAAGCACCAACCCAGCCTGCAAACTCCCCAGATCACATTCCAATTCCCGCAACCCACAGAAATCCACCGCCAATGTTCTGATACCAGACATCACAAGAAACTCTCAGCGGTCAAGAGTACATGCCCTGATGGGTCTGACATTTTCTGGCAGCACAAAGGTGGTGTGTACAGTAATAGGCAGGTGGTCTCATGTTGTGGCTGATGCTGTGAAGTATGTGAAAAAAAATTCCCTTTTGAGAAATAAATTGCTGGCTTTGATTTTTTGTTTTTGTTCCCATTTGATTCAATTTAATCCCCATCAAAAAATCCCTCATCTCATGAATGCTACAGGATGACTGCTCTATACTGTTCTATTTTGTAGTATAGAAGTAGGTTATATTACAGTGCGTGAGTGATTATTTATCAGTCAGTAGATAGAAAATAAATTTGATCTGATCACTAACCAGTTAATTGTTTTAGATATGTTTTTAGCAAATCTCATTGCATAGCCAGTTGGCTAAATGTTCATCAAAATGAGATGTGAAGATGCCAACCTGGGCTCTGGGAGACTGTAATGGCCAATCTAGACAAAAGACACAAAGACAAAACAATAAGTTCATTCTCAGCTAATTCAAATTGTCAGCCAGCACTCTTTTCTATCAAACAAACAACGACAGGATGTCTTTTTTTAGAAGAATTAAGCTCAGTTCTCCAAGAGCTTTTACAAATATACCATAGTAGCTGCCCTGGAGGATTTTATAGTCACCCAAGACCTTGTCAGTACTGTAGGTTTATCCTTTAATTAGTCACCCATCCATACATTAGCTCACTATCTTTAACCCCACCCCTGTGCTGATGCTCCCTGAGTCATATATTTTCCTCAGTGCCTGACAGACTGTTTCTGCATGCCATGGGCTATACAACCCACTTCATTCACAGACATACACACAGACAAGATGTACACAAATCGCTTAAACTATAAACACACTCAGACACTTTGCAAGCACAAGCATAGCAGCTCAAACTACAAACAGTGCAGCACACACACACACACACACACGCACACACACATAAAAGATGCGCCTCAGAGGACGAATGCTGGTGTAATAGATAAACGACCCCCATTTCTTCAGTCAAGAAGCTCATTCAGTGCATGGTTGTGTGTGTAATGTGAGTTGGGGTGCGGTTTAAGTGCTGACTGGAGTAGGTCACTGAGACCAAGCTGCTGGGCGAGTGAGACCCAGACCCCAGCGTCTTCCTAAGCTGCTTTTAGCGACACTGAAATCCATCCATCCCAATATCCCCCCTTCTATGATCTTCACCCCCTTCCTACCCTCACCACCAGACATACAAATACACACACTCACACACAGAGACACACACACACATTTGGCTTTTTTTGAAATATTTTTTTTCTTTGATCTGTGCTTATCTTGTCCTCTTCTCTCGTTTCCAATACATTTCTAGCGGTCATGGAAATTAGACTGTGGAAGTCTTTGATTCTTTGCGCCTTACATTGCCTCAGGGTCAGCCCCCCCCCCCCCCCCCCCCTCCTCTGTTTCGAGAGAAACAGAAAAAAATAAAAGAGGGAGGAGATTAAAAATGGGAACGAGAGAGGTGTGCAGAAAGAGGGACAGGTGGTGAAACGTGAAATGAAGGGTGAAAAGGCAGAGATGGGGATATGCTGAGAAATGATACAAGAGAGACCAGCAAGACAGAAACAAACAAGAGCTCAGCAGAAGTACTGAGATGTAGAAGGTGACAGAGGTAGAAAGACTTACAGAGGCCATGACAGCTTTCAGAAAACGTGAGTTTGTTGAAGGGTGATGTGGATGGTATTTTTGGATTCAAGCTTCACAAAAACCTTTGGGCCTTCTCTTTTAAAGTGGACTATTTCTGTGACGAAGAAGGATATTACAAGTACAAAATGTTCATACCTTCATTAAAGACCAAAGCGCTCCACTGAAACTCATTTGGGAAAGCATAAATCCATTCAGTTGGGTCAGCAGGCCTTTGACACAAGGTGCAGTAGATTTGCATATCGGGCCACTGAGCAAGTGGCCACAGGCCAAATCTCCACATTCATCATATTAGTCAGTGCATGGATTGTAATGAAGATAAATATGGATAAAACAAAGGCAAAGTAACATATAGGAACAGGAATGTTGGTATAAAAAGAACTACTCACAAAGAAAAGAGGTCAAGAGGAAAGTGTTAGTAATGTGGTAGGGAAATGAAACCGATTGAAAAGGAGAGATAAGCAAAATGGGACAAGCAGAGCCAGGAGAGAGGGAAGATTGAGAGGGAGGGAAAGGGAGAATTGGGTAGAGGACAGAGAAAGAGGGGACAGGCTCTTATCGGGGGGGGGGGGAATGGGGTTCTGTAGAGAGAGCTGTGAATATTTAACTCTGTTTAGTTTTCCATTCCTGCCTTTGGCGTTGGCTTGTCTCTGACGCCTTTTGACTGCCTGCAGGTTACTGATGGAAGGAGATATCTCTATATATGCACGTCTATAATTTTGTGGGGGAAGATTAATTTGAAATGTAACAGGTATGTAGAATTATTCTAAATACTAAGCACCTGAGTAAATGGTAACTGGGCTTCTTTTAGGAGAGGCTTTTTTCAGTTAATCAGTTCATTCTAATTCTTTCTAATTCTTTTCCCCCATTTGTTTATTTTCCTAGTGACATAAAAAACACTTTTCAAAATATGACAGTCTTGTGTGTTTTGTTGTCTCCCTGCATTTTTGGGTGGCTGCAGCTAAGGAGGGATAGCAGTCATGCTAATCAGAAGATCGGTGGTTCAAACCCTGGCTGCTCCTGTCTGCCAAAGTACCTTTAGGCAAGATGCTGAACCCCAAGTTATTCCTGATGTATCCATTGGTGTGCAAGTGTTAGACAGAAAGTACTTCAGCATAGAAAAAAAGTGCTTGTGTGTATGTGAACATACACCACCTTGCATTTAATCATTAGGTATTATTAAGCTCTGGCTCTCTTGCACAGTGTCTGTTTTGTCTTGCCTTCCTCCTGCAACTGGTCGAGCCAGATGGCCACCCCTCCCTGAGCCTGGTTCTGTCTGAGGTTTCTTCCTGACACTGGGAAGGGAGTTTTTCCTTCCCACTGTCAACAAGTGCTTGCTCATATGGAGTGGTCAGATTGTTGGGGTTTTCTCTCTATTACTGTAAGATCTTTACCTTACAATATAAAGTGCCTTGAGGCGACTGTTGTTTTGATTTTAAAAGCACTATGTAAGAACCAGCCCATTTACAACGTGTATTCAGACAAAGTCAAAATAACAACTTTGGATATTAAGTGTGCAAAAAATTAGACTGAATTATTAAATGTTTCTGTAGTATTACTGAATTGCTAAAGCAACGTTATACCATAATTGCTTAGAATATCTTTAATGTCTGTGTTTTTTATTAGTTTTATTATTACTCTAACACTCTAATGCTTTCTAGTTCATACAGAAAACTTTGCAGCACCAACCAGCCTTTGACAACTTTTTGACCTGCTGTTTCATTCATAAGTCAGGGCCTGGCAGACTTTTGAAACATCTTTTTGAAGCTTTAGATTGATGATTGATGGTGGAAATCCATGAACCTGCTCTGAAACTCCACTCTGACATCTCTTTGCAATCTGTTATCCCAACAGGCTGTGACTGGTCCCATCCCAAGATGACATCTCCCAAAAACAAAGCCAAGAAGAAACCACCAAAAGACAGCATGACACTGTTGCCATGCTTTTATTTTGTAGAGGTATGTGTCGCTAGATCAGATGCATGAATGAGTCACCTTTTTAAAATACAGATGCTTGTTTGACATTTCTCACTGCATTTATTGAATTAGTCCCTACTGAATCATTCCTTTTTCTGTACAATGATACCAGTAGTGAGTGCCTTGTGTTGATTGCATTTGGAGGCATCTGACATCTGTTGTAAAGCAAGCAAGACGGGTATAACTTGCCCTTTTGTATGTGTTTGAAAGTGTGTATTTGTTTGTACTGAAGATGAAACATTGGATGAATCACTTTTTTCCAAGCAAATATTATCTGCGAGTCACTCTTTGCTATGTCCTTGGTCGCATTTGTGTGTGTGTTTGTGTGCGTGCATGCATATCCAGCTCCCCATCGTCCTATCCTCCTTGGTGTCCCTTTACTTCCTGGAGCTGACAGATGTTTTGTCCCCGGCGATGGTGGGCTTCCGTTGCCATGACCGCGACCTCTCCATGCCCTATGTGGAGACAGGCGATGAGCTCATCCCTCTGTTGATGCTGCTGAGTTTGGCCTTTGCTGGACCTGGAGCTTCTGTAAGTCTATATGACACACATGTGAGGATCATTTGGGGTGCTAGTTTCCTGTGTTACCGAGTCCCAGAGTTACTCCATTGGATTGTGTATAAAAATATCCATCCATCCATCCATCCATCCATCCATCCATCCATCCATCCATCCATCCATCACACCACAATGTTACGTGCTATACTTTAATAAATTATTCTATATTAGTCATACCTAATAAATAGGTTAAAATTGACTTCTATTAAGCATATATGTCTATGGCATTCAGTGCAATGACTATCTACAATCTGTGCAGTACTTCCTGCTTACACCCACCAGACACTTCGTTAGGTACACCTCTCTAGTACCGGGTTGAGCCCCTTCTGCCTTTAGAACTGACCGTAGTTCTTAATAACATAGATTCAATAAGATGCTGGAAACATTCTTCAGAGAAATTGGTCCATGCTGAAATGATAGTATCACGTAGCAGCTGCACATCTATGATAAACTCCACCGCATCACAAAAGTGCTCTACTGGAGACTGTGTGTGTATCTGGTGACTGTGGAGGCATTTTGATTGATTTTGCTTCTTGCTTGGTGGTTATGGGTGTGTGAATGTTTTGTGTGTTTTATGTTTTCTTTTTATGTGACATTTTTGTGATCTTCTGCCAAGAGACTGCAGATATTAATTAGCTTTTCAGGTGCAAATGGCAACATTTATCTTAATGTTATACATGGTCCTGTTTTAATTAAAAATAATGGATACACTGTCTGAACTGCTGAGAAAGGAAAGATCCATGCTTTCACATTATTTACATCAAATTACAACCAAATGTGTAACACAGCAGAAACTGAGACTCATCAGACCAGGCAATGTCCGATTTTAGCGAGCCTGGGTGAATAGTAGCCTCAGTTTTTTGTTTTTAGTTGATGCGAGTGGTAACTGGTCTTCTGTTGCTGTAGCTCGTCTCCTTCAAGGTTTGACATATTCACATTATTTGAGCTACTGTTGTCTTCCAATTAGCTCAAAACAGTCTGTCCATTCTCCTCTGTCTTCTGACATCAACAAGGGATTATTGTTCAAAGAACTTCCCTTCACTGGAAATTTTCTCTTTTTTGGATCATTATCTGTAAACCCTAAAGATGTTTGTGCAGGAAAATCCCTTCAGTTGATCAAATACTCATCTGGCATCAGAAACCACGCCACGAGACATTTTAATAACCTTTCTTCCTCATTCTGAGTTCTCAGTTTGAAGTCAAGCAGGTTGTCTAGACCAGCGTTCCCCAACCTTTTTTGCGCCACGGACCGGTTTATGCCCGACAATATTTTCACGGACCGGCCTTTAAGGTGTCGCGGATGAATACAACGAAATAAAACTAGTACCGGTACCGAAAAAAAGAAAATTTATTCATAACACACGTGAAAAGACCAAGGAAAACCGAGTAAACGATAAAAACGATAACAAAATAACCCTGAAAACTATACATTTCACACCTGAGCCTCAACTTTCACGGCCCAGTACCAAACGACTCACGGACCGGTACTGGTCCGAGGCCCGGGGGTTGGGGACCGCTGGTCTAGACCACGTGTACACATGTAAATGCATTGCTCAATGCTTTTATTTGCCATGTGGTGGTTTGATTAGATGTTTGTGTTAACGAGCAGTTCTGTAAAACCTTTTTGTAATTAAAAATATTTTTCTGCCACAAGTTTATCCATATTTAGATATTATGTAATATAATTTGACTTGTTATAGTAATACTGTGCTGCCCTGTTTCCAGACATCCAGTTTCTATTGGTATTTTGGGATTGTTTTAATTTGAAAATTGATTGAAAACTTATTAGAGCATGATTTACACAGGCTGAACTAAAACAACATGTTAAATGAACCTAAAAGTTTGAGTAATAATTATATTTAGGTTTTCCACTGAGCATTTAATTAACATTTAATGAACTCCTTATATGAAAGTGTTGATTAGCTCTACCAGAACATAATCCTGTCACAGATTCAGTGACCTATTATATGTCTGAAGCTTTGAGGGTTTGTGAGTGCTCCACATAAACATCCCGCAGATACACTTGTGCATATAGACAAATGCATAGATCACACAAATGTACAGCTTGTCAAACACTCACAAAGCAAGATAAATGTAGACACTAAATATATACCTGACATTCCCATGCACATCATCGAACACGCCACAGGCCCTCCAATCAATATGCACACTCGCACCCAGACGCACACATTCCTAATCCTTCAGCAGACCTCTCCAAAACTCACCTATCATTCCGACTGAAAGTGATCACTGTTCAATAGCACCTTTGCGCCATTCGCTCTACAATGCATTGTTTCTCATCGATCACAATATCTTGTATCTGACAATGATAGATTCAAACTTTTCAAATCTTTTTCTTTTTCATTTACTCTCGTAGTCGTTTGAAGTGTAACGAAGAAAGACTCCATATCTTTTATTCTCCTTTTTTTTTCTCTCCCTCTGTCTGCAGATTATGATGGGGGAAGGCTTGATGTACTGCATGCAGTCCAAACTGAAGACTTGTCCAAAGTCAGAAGGCAGCATAAATGCTGGAGGCTGCAGCTTCAACTCCTTCCTACGCAGGACCGTGCGATTCGTCGGTGTGTATAACTGCCAGTCCTTCAGAGCGTTTGGGCTGCTTGCAGGAGTTAAGGCCACACTGTTATTCAGAGCACACTTAGTTACATGGTGTAATAGTTCAGGACAAATTATTGATGGGCATCTCTGAGGACACGTGAGAACTCTGTTTTTCTAGTTTTTTTGTATTGTCACTACCCAAACAAGCAAAATAAAATAAAATAGTCATATTAATACAATGAACAGTTTATCAAACTGAGGCCAATGGAAGATGCGTAGGTTAAATTCTGTCCTTTATGCAAACCACAAAGTTAGAGCAAAATTCTGTTGTTCTTAAGATGAATATCAGTTTTGGCTCTGACAAATTATTCATCTTTCTCAGCCTGCAACTTTATCCCTGTTTTAGAGTAGAGAAATAAGCTAATTACATGCATTAAATGAAGGGTGGCTTAAAATGAAAAAGGCATGATATCATACTCTACAGGAAATATCTTGAGGCTGACTTTGAGCTTTGAAGTGAAAACAGTAATTAATTCACCTTGTTAAATTTCTCTGTCTGCGGGAAAGCTTCAAAATGTGACAAACTGAAGGCTTTTGGTGTCACTTAAGGTCGGAGCAAATTAAGCGTAGTTTGCGCAACTGTACACATTCATAAATGAACATCTCAATGTCCGGAAACCACCAGAGGCTTTTAGTTCATTTACTAAGGTTGCCTTACTATCTCTTCCCTTTACCTCTCTCCCTCAGGTGTTCATGTATTCGGTCTCCTGGCAACAGCCCTGGTGACAGATGTCATCCAGTTAGCTACTGGCTACCACGCCCCTTTCTTCCTTACTGTCTGCCAGCCTAATTACACGGCCCCGGGAGTGTCATGTGACAACAATGCCTACATCACACAGGACATCTGCATGGGCAAAGACCAGTATGCTATTATGTCAGCTCGGTAAGGCATTCATTTATAACTAAAGGAGAATAAACACCGAATGTCTCCATCTGCTTAAAATCAAAATTTGCATCATTGCACATATAAAAACAACATAAACGCTAATAAGACAAACAGATTTAATGAAGTCGTTAAAGTAAATCATCAGTGCACTTGTACAGAGTCTTACCTGTCTTGTCAGCGCTCTGGCTCCATGGTCTGTTGCCTTGTAATAAGAATAAGACAACGTTGTGCTACCTAGTTTATTGTCAACATGCCTGCAGTTGGATGCAGCTCATAACTATACATCCTTAATCAGAAAATGTAACCCAATGTATTATGACAATAATGTTGCAGATTTTACTGAATAGGGTGAAACATCACTGTCTTGCAGGAGTATAGCAGACAAGGACTAATGACAACTTATTGAGGGGTTAAAAAGATAAAAATAGATAGAAATGGTTGCTTAAAATAATAAGGATTTTCTTTTTAATGGCATACTTGATAGTAAAGCCAAATGTTTATTTGTATAAGAAGACCTGCCACTCAGCTGCAGAATCTTCCTCGCAGGTGCTCTGACTAAGTTTGGGTTTTGTAAATGCTCTTTTGCAGTGCAGTTTTCTAACAAGCAGACATAGGCTAGACAAATAAGCTCCGATCTATGGGTATGAGAGGCACTAAGCACACACACACACAGGAAAGATTATAGCTAAATAGAGTTGATACAGGGATAATCCTTGTAGTACAAGTGCATATGTTAGCACTGCTTTACTTGCCGTGACTCTTATTGACACAATGCATTCTACTTGCTACTCACCTCAGTGTCTAAAGGATTAGCAAGACATGTTCTATAAAACGCTTGCAGTTTTTGCCAAAACTAACATCATCTTAACCTAAATATAGTTCCAGCCTTGATCCTCAAATTCATCCTTTTCACCTAACATCACGTCATTATAGGCATGCCCACCCGGAGGGCAAGATGTGTGTTTTTTTTCCACTGCTTCTCAATTATTTGTGTGTGAAAATACTAAACCTGCTCACAAGAACAGTGGAAAAATCTCACCAGCACAGATTACCAATGCTCAGTCATTTACACTGACACAGAAATAAGGCCTGATTAGATTAGTCATAACATTTTTAATAATCTAACAGTATTACTGGCTTGCCACTACTGCCCTGTAACGCCGACTCCAACTGAAACTAACTACCAGTGGATCGCTGTTATATAGCTTGCTAACATTACAACCGACATTTGCTTTGACAGTGAGCAGTTTCATGTCCTTTACCTCCCAAAGCAGCAACAATGACACACCCAGAGCAAAATTTGTACAACGTAATGGGATTTTTTTCTGTACTTTCATCCTGTTGGCCGTGAAAGTGAAAGGGTTGTTCAGAGAGGAATCTATAGATCAGTAAATTGCTCTGGCAGAAACTTGGCTGGGTGGTTTCTATGTGCTGGAAATACCACAGAGACTCTTGCATGTGGATTGATGTATCCAAAATGGGCAGTGTGTCTACATTTTTTTCTCTTACTTTGAGAAGTGATCGCAATATTCACAGACAGAAACAGAAGGAAATTTGACAGGCCTGTGCTGGAGTTCTATGGAGTGTCCAGTGTTGACCTGCATGTTTGAATGGTGTCCAGGGCTCTGTGCCTGGAGGGCAATATGACTGAAATCTATTCATAAAATAGACCTTTAGGCCAGCCAAAGTGTATTCAGACTCCAGGTCTAAAAGAAAACATGGCCTTTAAAGAATAATCCTTGAATTTAGCCTGAAAAAAATGGGAAACGATAACACAACAGCAGAAGTTAAGAGCAAACACAAGATTTCTTTCATTTTAAAAAAAATTAAATTAAATAACATTTCTGACCTCAATTCAATCACTCTCCCTTTAATGTTCCCACTAATGCCCAGTGGTATTCTCTTTGTGTTTATTAATGTTCACATCCAAGGACACACACTCAGTCTGACAACTCTCAGTCGGGCAGACACACAGATTTTAATGTCAAATGCAATCCGGGCATAACAAGAGCAGCCGCGACAGTTTTATTCAGGTTTATTCAAGAGGCAATAAACGCTCTCAGAATACACAAAGCCCTTTATGAAAACAGGAATCGAATTCTTTTTTTGTCTTTACTCTTCCGCTTCTAACTCTCCCTTTTTCTCCCTTTAGGAAAACATTCCCATCCCAGCATGCAACGCTCTCTGGCTTCGCTGCCGTATATATCTCTGTAAGCACTCCCTTCGCCTTAATTGCCGCATGTGTTTGCTTAAGTGTTGTGTATCTGCATGATGTTTGTTTGCTTGTGAATATGCGTGTGGTTCATTTGATGCTTTTTTTTATGAATAGCTGATTCATTAGAACTTTAAAACAGGAGAAAAACTATATGCAAGGTAACCATGTTTAGTTTGATACTTTTTCTAAAGCCTGAATGATACATTAACATTTTGTATCTTTGTCCTAGAACAACAATTAAATTTGTTTCATGATAACTATCCAGAACTTCCACTAATTCATAACAAACATTGCTGCTGGCATCATACAACTTGTATGATCTACAACCATATCAGCAACTTTCAACTGGAATTAACTGCCATTTGATACATAGTTCATAGATTTTCAGATTGCATATTATCCTCAGGCTGGGCTCACATCTGACTCAAATAAAAAATAACTGTAACTGTCAGATTGAGGTCAGGTTTGGGGGTTCATTGTTACGTTCTAGTGGATTTTTTTGCCGTTCTGCAATCTGGCACTGACTGCAGCAGTATGTGAACTGTACGGCAAAGTAGCACTGTCATTTTTCCACGAGGTAACACCCTCCCACACACACACTCCTCCACCAATGGCTATTGCAAGCTACTGGCCATATCACTGCTGCCTCAGTGAGCCCTGTATGAGCTCATTAAAGCTCACTGGACAGATTTCTGACAAGATAAGGCAGGGGAGCTGGAGAAAAGCAGCTGTTGGGTTTGTTAGCACTACAACATGTTGTCGGATCTTCGCGCTGATGCCAGGTCATTTTTTTTTCAGTTCTGGTCATACCTGTCCAGCAAATTTAGACATTCATGTATTTATTGTGTTCAGTATAAAAAAACTTTTCTGCTAAATTTAAATGAAATCAAATAAAGAAAATACCTAAGAAAATTTCTCCACAAAAGGCAGATAGTTGGTTCAAGAAGTGCCGAGAAAATCTGCATCGAAAATAACTCGCATCTCTCCAGGCTGACAGATTTTCCCTCTTGCATCAAGAAAAGCAGGATTTTTATGCACAGCACTAGATAGACAAGCTTGTTAGAAAGGAAATTTTTTGCAAAGCCTGCATTCTGTCACTCAGCTGTCCTCCGTTTTATATAATCGAAATATGGTGTGCATGCAGAGAATGCGAACGGCCAGTAACTGTAAATATATTTTCCCCCTTTCACAGCCTGACTTTCTCACTCATCGACTTTGCTTTACTGCCAAGACATTTGAATTCGAAACTACTTTACCACATGAGCTAAAAAAGAAATATACAAATAAGATCAAAATAAGTTCATTTCCCTTTTTCAAGACAATATGAGTTATATTAAAGAGAATGCTTCGAGCTGCACAGGAAACAAGTGCTATTGTATAATGGATGTCTTTGGAATAATTGTTATATAAAAATGAGAATCTATATCCGCTTTACTTTAGCTTTTCTTAGTACAAAGGGGGATTAAAGGAGGAAAAGCCTGTATCTTTAAAAATACTTTTTTAACATTTCAGTATCTTAACTGTACAGATAAGACTGAAAAACTTTTTAAGTGTTGATTATAGACTGTATTTGCAAAAGTGACCGTATTTGAACAGAATGGTCCAAGGAGCACCTAGTATTTAATTAGCCTGTTAATACAATTTACAGCATAGCCAGCCATATTAATTGTCAGGTAATTGAATTCAAAAGGTAGCAACAATGCACACATGCTCAGTTCAGCTTAAGTGGTGCCAAACAGACAGCTTGTGGCTATTTAACTGGCTGTTGCATCCAGCTTTAACTGGCACATCCTGGTTGGCTTCATTTTTCAGTCCTGGAGTTAACTCTTGGAGGTAATGGGCAAATTATTCGTCTTTAAGAATGCAGCCTGGAGAGCTGTTTCTCCATTTATGTTAGGCTAAGCTCCAGACTTTGGCTTAATATCTAATAAACAGATATGAGTTTGGTGTTGATATCTCTTCTAACTAGCATATTGTTTTATTATTAACCGGGTAATGCAATCTACATTTGCACTACACACTGTAAAGTAATTGTCTATGTGCACCTGAGGTAAAATTATCGTAATGCCTTTTAATCTTAATCCCGGGCTTCATATGTCTCAAACGTCTGCTCTTTGCTGATATGCTGTGTGTGTTTGTTTCTCTCTGCAGATGTATTTCAACGCCAGCATCAACAGCACTACTAAGCTGCTGAAGCCGATGCTCGTCTTTGCTTTCTGCATGGCAGCAGGCCTCGCTGGCCTGACGCAGATAACTCAACACCGCAGTCACCCTATAGACGTGTACGTGGGATACGTGATAGGAGCTGGCATTGGAGTCTACTTGGTTAGTTCAACAAAGTGCACAAAAATGTTTGCTCCTGCTTTTTTCCCCAATTGCTTTATATCTAATAATAGAACTTTCTAAAAAGAAATCTGAATTAATGAAGATGTCTACAAATCTTCTATTTTAGGCCTATGTTTGTGAATTAAGCATCAGCATGTGTTTGGATCCATTCAGGGATTTGTTTGTCTGTGAGGAGTAGTTAACCATCAATATGCAGCAGGGTGGGAATGACAAAATGCACATAAATAGATTTTCTTATTAACGTGGTTTAGTTGTTTTGCTGCGACTGAACTGTCCCATTGTATTATTCTAACAGTATCACAGCATGTGCTAACAAACGCTTCTTTCTTTCATCACCTCTCCTCCCTGTGTGGCTTCCATATATTTCTCTCCGAGCATTTTTTTTTTTTACTGGCAGCCTATATATAGCCTTTTCTATTACGGAGGGAAGGGAGAGGGAATGAATAATCCGATAAGAATTTTCTGGAACAATTTCACACTTCGTTTTAAGAAAACTTGTCGTTTCCATTTTCCACGCTCCCCTCCTCCTCGCCTTCTCTGTCTCTCTCGTCTTTCACTTTTCAAGAGGGGGAGTTTTTCTCCTTGTCATTAAAGGATGAAGAGAGGGGTTAGAGAGGGATTCACGCTGACCTCAGGAGAATAGCAGGAAAGAGAGATGTCTATTCACGCAAACTCTCTCCACTAATATGAAAATCTAAATTTTCCCTCCTAATGATTAAAGAAAACACAATTTCATGCTCTAGTCTTTATTTAACACCCTGAGTGGTTCTATTTCCTCATTTATTTCTCCTTTGTCCCTCTGTCCCTTGTTAGGCTGTGTACGCAGTGGGAAACTTCAAAGCCTCGGAAGAAGATGCTCCGTCTTTACAGAGACTAGCTTCAGCACAGCAGAAGGATGGCCTGAGGGTGTTGAGTCAGAGGAGCCATGACTCCTTGTACAGGAAGACTCCCAGGGTGTCTGAAAGCAGGGAGGAGCTGGGGTTGGGATCTGGAGCACGGAGTAAGGTGAGGAGGGAGAAGGCATCCCTGGCCTCCCTCAAACGAGCAAGCGCTGATGTGGAGCTTCTGGCGACCAGTCGTCCCATGGGCAAGGAAACCATGGTAACCTTCAGCAACACCTTGCCTCGAGTTGCAAACGGCAACAGCCCCATCTCACCCTCAGAGGAGCCAGTCACCACCCAGCGTCACATGACGTTCCACGTGCCCTTCGACCCACAAAGGTCTCGGCAGCTGGTGTCAGAGTGGAAGCAGCGCTCGATGGAGCTCCGTAGCCAGAGCTCACGAGATGAGGAAGAGGGAGGAGATGGAGGAGGTGAAGGAGGCACAGCTGCAGGGGAAGGGGGCGACCAACAAATGCCGTCTTCTCTTTATCCCACAGTGCAAGCCAATACCACCACACCGACTGGAGCCAGGATGGTGGTGGCACCCCCACTTGTTCACATCCCTGAGGAGGCCTCTCGGCCACCTCCTGTTTCCCCTAAGAGTGCCAAGACACGGGCAAAGTGGTTGTCACTCACAGAGGGAGGAGGACTAAAAGAGCCTGGAACAGGGCCCATTGCCGTGTCGACTCCCCGTGTGCCCAACACGCAGCCCAACCAGCCTCCCAGCCAGCAAAGAGTCACACAGGTGAGGTAGAAATTAGAAAATGAAAGCCTAAAAACGATCACAACGATATTATCTTTAGCCATAATTTTTCATACTTTATTGTCACGTGGCATGTAGCCAATTCAGTTTAGACAGGAACGGAGATTTAACAGCTGCCATATGCTGTGTAAACTACACATCTATGATTTATTTTTGCTGGTATAATCAAAACAACACTGGTGGGAGCAATTTCACTGATTAGTTTCCAACATAAATCAGTCTCATAAGACTTCAAATGCTAATTATAACTAGAGTTAAATCTTCTGAAAATATTTTAGAGGTATATAATAGGTTATTATCATGCTCTGCCATGTCCACGCCAAAAAATGTCCCTCTTCCTGGATAGTTGTTGAGTAATTTATTTGCAGCTGCTCTTATATATGGATTATCATGAGATTTTTGTCTCTTTCTTGCAGGTCGTAGCCATGTCAAAGCAGCAGGGTCAAGGACCTACTACTCCTTCCACTAAGACATCAGAAGGCGGCTCCTCCTCTGGTCCTGGCTCCAACTGCTCAGAGTCACCATACTACCGGATACCATCTGATCGAGACAGCTGCACTGGGAGCAACCCAGGGAGCATCGCTGGCAGCGGGAGCATCGTCACAATCGACGCTCATGCCCCTCACCATCCGGTGGTGCGTGTGTCGGCCACTAATGGCAAGCCGTGGGAATGGAGAAACACCATCAGTGGCAACATGATGGCCGCTGACCCGACAGGTGACAAACACCGTGCCGCGCTGCAGCGACAAGACAATGTCAGTCATTACCGGGACTACAGGACACTCCCAGTGAAATCAGACTCCCTGTGCTCCTCCTCGGTCAGCTGCAGTGCCGAAGGAGGAGCTGATCTGCCTCCCCCACCTTTTCCCACCTCCTCATCCCCTCTTCCGCCCCCACCTCAGCTGTCGTCATCCCCTATCCCACCACCGCTTCCTCAACCATCTTCCTCTCCCTTGCCTCCCCCTCCACCACCAAGCTCCTCCCCAATGCCTCCGCCTCCCATTCACCCCACCTCCTCTCATATGCCTCCACCTCCTCACCCATCCTCTCAGATGTCTCCACCACCCCTCCCATCTTCCTCTCAAATGCCTCCCCCTCCTCACCCCTCTTCTTCCCAAATGCCTCCACACCCACACCCATCCTCTTCGCCCTTGCCTCCACCACCGCATCCCTCTTCCATGCCTCTACCTCCTCACCAGTCTTGCTCCAGCATGCTTCCTCCACCTCCCCACCCTGACTTACTGATAGATGGCCACAACCAGTTATTGTCCCGCACTTCCACCCTGCCCCGTCGGCCGTCTGTGTCCGCCCGAAGCCATGCTGAGCAGGAGCACTACTACAAGGCCATGCAGAACGAGAGGATGTTATAGTGAAGCGTGAAGACAAGAGACACCATTGTAAAATCACAGATTGTACTAGAGAAGGGAGGACTCTTCTCAAAGAGACACTGAAGAAAAGTAGGCAGCGATAGGTGAACAGAGTTTTATGACTTTTGAGAAATGATAAAGTGGTTTAGAGATCCTGGATATGGAATTGAGGACTAGGTGAAAGTCTGGCAGAATACAAACTCAGCAGGGGGAATCTTTTTTTTTCCACTTCCTGCATACACAAACTACCCACAGTGTTAGCTCAGCAGCCCTCACTGAGAAAAGAACAGACAAGAAAAGAAACGGATGTTAAATAGAGCAGGGAGAGAAATTAAAAACCCCAGGTTACCTCTGGTTTCAGCACGCACATCCTCTGTGTTTCAAAGGAGTCGAAGAGGCTGCAGCTGAAAGAGCTGAATGAATGGATTGGGATTTGCTAAATCAAGTTTCCCTTGAGATGGGGATGAGACTCAGAAAACAAAACAACCACAGGCAATACTAGCTTTTCTTGAAGTTGAATAACTGTTTGAGGTTGCCAGCCATTACACACAGAGAATTTGCTCTTGTTACTAGCTATAAAAATCATCCTTCAAAGCATTCAAAAGCTATAAGGATGCCGTAAAGTCAAGTTCAAACACAGGTTTAAGAGTACTTGCCAATAGCAACAACTGACAAAACCACAAATTCTTATACCTCCAAATAAACAAACCACATAACAAATTCTTACATTTGAGATCAGGCAGATGCGCTTGCATTTACCAGAAGAAGCAGATTTAGGAAACATTGCTTCTGGAAGGTAAGCAAGAAGGAGGAGAAAGGATGATTGGATGTGGGGAGGATCGTGCACAGTTGGGCACCCCTATACAGACATCACTGAATGGATTACTGTAGCAAACATGAGAGGCAGTCAAGTGGAAAGAGAATTATTCCTAACATGAAGAATGTGGCTGGACACAGCACAGCAAGCCAGACAGACGGTCTGTCTTTTCTGTGCACGAAACCTTCCACGGAACGGAGCTTGAAGCCGCGCTAAGGAGATTAACGTGTTTATCAAACCATGCTAGTACACTCTTTGTATTTGGCCCTCTTGCAAATCGTAATAGTAAAGGGAATGTTAATGGAAAGCTGCCCAGCCAGTAGTGTTGCCCACCGTAACCTTGGAACAAAGTGGCTTCAGTAGGTACCAGTTGGATGGGCGAGCTGGCTTTATAGCTCAGTAAAAAAACATCCTTATGAGTAGATTTTAAGTTTTCAGGTCTTGAAAGTCTTTTCACTAGCATTTTGGCTTTCACTTTGCTTCTAATTTATCAGGAAAAGCCAAACAGAAAGACCCAAATCATTCTATTCATAAATTACTAATACCTGCAAGGTCAAACTTCACCTATCCATTATCTATACCATTTTTTTCGTTGCAGTTTTAAGAGATTATCAACTATACCTTTTTACAATATGAGGCTAAATTATTCTATTTTATATTTAAAAACTTCCCAGTTTAAAAAAACAGCCAACCAGCACTATGATAAGCTAGGATTTCTTTGAAATAAATGTTGGTAAAACAATCTTAACTCAAAAATTCACTTCCTCTAGACTTTTCATCAGCAAATGTAATTTTCTACTGTAGAGCTATAATCTTCAGATAAACTATGGCCAACATGCATTTGCTGAAGATAACCATGTAATACGCTGGAAAGGCCCAGTACAACTGAGCAAGAGGGCCTTGAAGTGAGATTTGCCCACTGCACTGGAAAATGACTCCAAATCATAGACAGTTGTAAAGATGGATGCATCTACAGTAATGTCACCCACTGGTTTCTGAAGACTCACCATCGCCATTGTGGTTGCAAAAAAATTTAAAAATGGATGTGATAAGGAAAAGCAGATCATACTGTGAAAATGCATGCTCATTGAAGTGAATATTGTTATAGTTTGGCAATATATACAAAAAAAATGGAATTAAATTGAATTGAACTGAATCATTGGCTAAAGACTTTAAATTGACCCTCATTAAGAAATGAGCGTGCGGTTTCATAGCAGAGATAATTGTCTATTTTAAAACACAGAACAAGCAAAATCTACAAAACAGCCTTAATTTTTAATTCATTATGTCCCAAAATGAGTGACTGAGCCCATAAACATCAGTCATTCATCAACTGATGGGCAACCTAAGATTTTTTAGTTTTCATTTTTATACTGTCTCTGGTCAAATACAGTTCAGTGAGTTTAGGCCTTCAATAATTAGTTTACAGAAATGATATTCAAACCATATTGATAACTGATTAACTCCAGTCAGTTAAAGAAAAAAAATGTTGTTTGAGGATTTCACTTGCATAAACATGAGGATTAGGAATATGTGGTGGGTTTTTAATTGGTTTCTCAAAAAAGGCACTCTCAATACGCCACTTAGGGCTCTGGAAAACCGTGAGTGACGTTTTTCTTGATTAGTCAGAAGAGGCGGTGGTGTTATCAGTCAGTTAAACATTTCTTTAAAAAATAATCATTTCAGCCCTAATTATACACTTCGGAGCAAGATCTGTGAGCAGGAAAAGTGAACACAACTAGTTTGGTGTTCCTTCAGTGCACTCCTGCCCTTTCTTTGTAATTATACTTTGTTGTATAAAGTTGTTATCCAGTTCATTTTTTGTCAGCAGATATTCTGTCCAATGACAAGTGCTTTATATGATGCCATTATTTGATCATACCTTAATCAAATACAGACTCAGACACACAGATGAAGTTGGTTTGCACCCATGCACCACAACACCTGAAGGATACATGGACTGATACTTTGTAAAGTAGGAAGAAGCTATGCTAAATGGAACAAGTTGTATTTTGTAGTGGCGCTCCTCAGGCGAGGAGCTGTTAGATAAAGTTGCTCGTCAGTTTGTGCTGCATGTGTGTACGAGTGTGTCCTTTTTTTATAACCTGACCTTTTGTGCTTCGAGTCTGCGATGTTACATTTTGACAGACAGACATGCCGGTGATCATGCCATTTTGACTGTAAAAATATTTGCCATTACTTAATATTATTAATACTTATTATTCCACAGTCCTCTTTTTTGGACTAATGTTTTCTATCTGTTGTGATGTGTAACATTAATAACCTCATTGAATAAAAAATAAGACTTCTTAAATACAGTTTTTAGCTTGTGGTACTTGAAAGCAGAGTCGGGGGATGTATTATGGTGCGGCTGAAAATACAGAGGGGGTCAATGCCGAAGCAGCTTACTGTTACTCTAATGAAAAAGATCTTTTTCATTGATTCCTCGAGAACGTGCTCATTCATGCGCTCGCGCTCACACACTAACACAAATACGCATGGCCAGATGGATGCAGCAGAGCCACATTTGCGCCTTTCCTGTGGGCTAGTGTCAGGTTTCCATAATGAATTCTGCAAAGAATCATGGTAGATCCCAGTTAACCTGCAGGGATTCAGTGCTCAGTGGTCTTTTTTTCCTGTGTGTGTTAGTATGGAAAGAATTGTCCAAATGTGTACTTTTACATAAAAATGTCATTTTTAAAATATTTGATATTTTTCCAGTATAAAGCTGAGATGATTTTCTTTTTATTTCTAGATCCACATGCATCAGATTGGATGATTATTAATATATAAATGAGAGTTTTGGTGTTTTAGTAGTGCATGGCCCAGATTTAGCAAGGTTGTGAGTCCTTCCAGATATGTGTCAGATGTGGGCATTTGTTTCTTTCATTTGAATCCATGTCTGTCTGTCTCTGCATGTATTCATATTTGTGTGTGTCCGGTGCTGTGGAGCATTGAGCTGTGTGATGAGGGTGTAGAGGTAGTGGGGGGTGCAGATGGTGTATCGAGGCCTGAGGACAGTCAGCCTGTCCATGACTCACACTCAGCAAGCCAGCAGCTCTTTTTCCCTGTCTTCTCCCCTCTCTCTCTCCTCAGTGGCCCAGAAAGACAAACGAGACAACAAGTGTGTGTGTGCGTGTGTAAGTAAGTATGTGTGACTGCAGGAGGCAACAGAAAATGCAGACTGAGCTGTCTGTATGCATGTGTCTATTTTTGTGTCCCTGTGCTTGTGTATGCTTATACTTTTGTGTGTGTGTGTGTGGGTGTGAAAGTGGCTGTCCAGGAGATACTGGTGACATCCTTTTCAGCACTGGTTTACCACTGCAGAAACGCACAAAAGCCTTTTGTCCGCGGCTTTAATTTTATCGTGCTCTCTTTGTCACTCTCATTCTACCTGCTGCCATCTCGCCCAGCTCCTTATGAACCTTTACACACGGAGAAAATGGATTTAAGGCTTTGAAGCTCCCACAGTTCTGCTATGAAATTCCTCAGCTCTCAGTGGCTTGAGTGAGGGAGTACGGTTCAAAAGGATCGTAAAGATCATTTTACTTTGAGTCCAATCAATAAAGAGGGTTATTTTTCTGAGAAATAAAGTATTGATTCCTGTGTAGCATAGCAAGGTTGTCACATACAAAATATTGCCTTCTGATTCACATCCACATGAAATAACTTGGCCCGTTGCTGAAATACTCGAAGAACCTGTGTTTAATGTACTTGAAAGGCTTCATCAATTATGAAAAAGAAATGAAAGTGATGCTTTTATATTCCCATGGTGTGATGCTTGTTAAAATTTTCAGCCTGGGATCCTCAGAAAATTAAATTTAGTCTCACTAGGGACGTTTAAATCCTTTTATTTGTCGACCCACCAGACACAGGCCTTGTAGCGAGCTCTTTTGGAGCTCCAACTATAACGGGCCTTAATGTGCCAGTCAACTGTCTACCACCACAGCTGGGGGCTAAGACTGACATTTCTACTTGGTTGGATTCACTGAGCAGCTTTACTTCCAAAGCTTGTTTCTACCTTGGAATCCAGAACAAGAAAGCAAAATCTGTAATATTTCAGGTTTTGTGTGACTAATAACCTGCCATAACAGTTATGCGAGTAGCATAAACAACCAGAGGAATTTCCCAAGGTTTTGCTTGCAGGATCATTAAACTTCATATGGATATATAATTGAGGATATTTGCTACTTGTCTTACTGTTTAACCCACAGGGTATGGAAGGTGATAAATGTCTTAGCAGTATATCCACTATGCTGTTACAGTCCAGCTGGAGGCTGACATTTTTTAAGACTGGCTTCACCTCACAAGGAAGCTGCTGCTGCTTGGGTTTCAACCTCACTGATTATTTATATATTCTTAGAAAGGATCGTTTTTTATTTTCCTTTTCTTTTTTAACTAAAGGTCAACAATCATGCTAGCAGCTCTGTGAGACTCTGCTGGAGATCATAGTGGTTAAAGCTATGTGCTAAAAGGTTCACAATGGCCATGCAAACATGAAGCAGGTGCAGTCTTTACAATGACTATGATTTTAGGGCGTTGACATTTACTTTTGCTAAAAGCAGGTCATTAATCTGCTCCCAGGATTTGTGATCTTGAGATTTATATAGCATTTAATACAGATATGAAAAAGGATCCTGAGTTGCGTGGGTTTTCTCAGAGGGTCCTCTGTTTTCAAGGTGTTCCAAGGCACAGGAATAACAACTCTGTGATAGGCTCAGGGACAGATTTTTTGGGGTCCTTACTGCTCCTTACACATGGGTCCTTACACATTCTATCTCATAAACACACACACACACACACGCACATACATTTTTGCAGTGTGTAAGTCCAAAAATAACATCTTAGCAGTAACCAGAAATGTCAATAGTATCATTCCAGAACCACAGACAACAACCCCAGTCAGCGGCTGGAAAAGGCTAGGCTACCATAAACCCAAAACAGATTTACATGTAGACTTGATAAAGTGAAACATAGACAGCTGTCAAGGAACAAATAAGAGAATCCCAGTAACCACAGGTCCTCACAGACTGACTGGACTTGGTCACCATACCAAATAATTTCCAGTGGACCACCGTCTAGATATCATACACGCACACATTAGTGCACAATGTGTAAGGAAATGGTATACTGGAATTCCATTATTTTATCAGGTATTTGGGGATTATTCAGTGGGAACTGAAATTAAAATTTCATCTTGACATTTGATGAAAAGCCTGATAATCATCATATACGTTACTACAAGTCCTTCTGAGGGAGACGTGAGTGTTTGTATGAAATGTCAGTCTAGTAGCTTTTTCCCTCAAAATGACCATTGATGACCTACTCCTGGTCCTTCACTGCCCTGGAGTCCTTGGATGATTGGTAACAGCTGTTGAGAAATTTCACTCTGGATCAAAGGAGCAGACTGACCTGAGATGCAGCACAAGCATAGCTAAAAACTCGTGAAATTCATCCACCTAGAATTAAAAATATATATATGCAGAAAAATGTGAAAATAAAGCAGTATTCTAAAAATTCCTTGAAAGTTGACTCTGCAAAGTTGCAAGGCTTTCATGTGACAGTTTAAAGAAACACTCTGCTAAGCAGAGAATGTATGCAAGTCGTTCGCTCTGCCTCTCTCTGCTTCTCTAATCATTGTTGATGTGTGTGCTTGGCTGTCTGCTCATGCCTCATCTCCACAAGTCTCCTAGGAGACTTGTGGAGATAATGATGGAGATGGAAACAGTGTTTTCCTGTAGCCCACATGGGTACATACAGAACATACACATAAGCACTTGTACACTACATATAATATAGCATCTTTTGGGGATGAAGTTTCAACTTAATTAAAGTTTCAACAATCGAACATAAACAGAAGACCTGTACATGGCATTCATTTTACCAGATGTCTTTATGCAGGAAACTTAGCTGTTAGCTGTTAGTTAAACTTTTGCTAATTCACTTCACTGGAATTGGGTGTTTTTGAGCATTGTTAAACACTCCATTTTTGGTGACTGAAATTCTAGTGATTTATTTGTCTCTTTCTTTTGGCCATTCACCTAGTATCTGTGTGTGTGCACTGCAGGTATACGGTTCACGGATTCACATATAAACATACATATACATATACAAATACACTGTGGTTTTTTCTGCATGTATACAGAGAAAATTGGGGGGATGGAGTACATGAGCATTGAGCACTGATGTTGCTGTGGCCTTACATGCATGAGTAAGACTTTACAGTACATGACTTCAATACCCAGTGGTAGTAACACACTGACACAGTTATCAGACCAGACTAATTGGGTCAGGGACTATGGGTATTTACATGTATGCAGGGGAACCTTTGTATATGTCTTAAAATGTTAGTGTGATCCTTTCGTGCATTGGAAACCTTGTGCACATCACTGCATGCCTGTTCTCCTTCACCACTCTTTCACTTCTTCTCAAATGTGGGCAAGAAATCAGACTGTGAGGATATGCATGTCATTGCCCATCTGCGCTTTGTGTTTGCATCCCTTTACACATCTATAATGACTAGATATACTGTCTCAAATGTCCCTTCTGTATCACCTCTACTCTTCTATGTCTTCTCATATTCATAAATATTTTTCCAGCCAGGAAAATCTCTTAGATGTGTCAGAGTTTCTATGGAAGCTCTTGGCAGAGGATCATGCACTCTTACAACTGTCTGACCCAGTTTTAGGTCTGACATCCCTACGGTTAAGATGCTGGGGGAAATAATGCATAATACACAAAAAACACAAACATTTAGCTAAGGCTTGCTCACTGCACAATGCACCACAGTTGCTATGCCATGATAATATGCTTCACCAAATCTGCAGCATGCACGCATGCACATTGATGTGGCTTAAATTTGAAAAAAGAAGAAGAAGAAGAAGTTCCATCGTTAATCCCGTCTAAATCAGTCGGTCTGGGAGCATCAATTTAATGAGTAAATTAGAGCGCTGTGGCACTGCACTCATCTGTACTCAAGGCTGTGATCCATCCTATTTTATATCAGCTACAAGCAGGGGAGCGGAGACAATGACTGCATGTTAATGTATGTGACTTGATTTAAATGCGTGTTTCCTGGTATTTTCCAACCTGGCTCCCATCCTCCATCTATTTGCAATGACAGGACTTGTGGGCTGTGATCAGAGGTGAAAGATCTGAATTACAGTTTTTACAAAATAATGGAAATTGATGAGCTACAGACCTCAGAAAAGAAAGAAAGGGGGAACAACAAAAACAATGACACGAGAGGGAGTACAAGAACAAGTAAGGGAAGAGGATGGAAAGAGGGATTCAAAAGAAGGAATAAATGATGGATAAATGGGCACAACACAAAGAAGAAACCTATACAGGGATGAACAGCTAATCAAAATTGGGATGCACAGAAGGATGAAATTATAAATTAAAGAGAATGATTAAAAGGGAAGAAGTGAGGGTGACGTGAAAAGGAAACAGAATGAACAAAAGCAAAAGAAAGATGAACAGAAGGGAAGAAAATGAGAAGTATGTGTAGGGAATGAAGATGGAAAAAACATCAAAAACAAGAGAAGGAATGTGGGAATGACTGAACACGTTAAACATAAGGAACAAATGGAATATTAAAAGAATAAACTGATAGCAGTAAAGATGGAGCACTTAAAAGAATACAAATGAAAGACAGAATAGAAAAGTTTAAGGCAAAAGCAAGAAATGGGAAAAGAAAAGGCAGACATGGAAATTGAACTGATGTAAAGAGGCGGGTGGGTAAGAGAGGGGAAGCAGAAAAAAAGAAATGGCTAAAAGATTACTGAGGAGAAAAGGTTCTTTTAAAAGTTTCAAATGACCTCATGAGTGAAAATAAAAGAGCTGTCACTCCACCACGGCTCCCAGTTGAGCCTAAGAATGGATCACTGGCTTTGTCACAAAACTCGTTGACCCGTGTAACAGCCACCGATTAACACATTGTCGCATCTGATGCCAGCCTGATCTGCACCAAAGGGAGAAAAGGAGGTAATAGTGTTGGTGTGTATAAGACTAAAACAGAGAGACAGACAGAGATTGAGAAAGAGCAGAAAATGAAAGCAGTGTGTGTGTGTGTGTGTGTGTGTGTGTGTGTGTGTGTGTGTGGGCAGATGCCGTGATGGGACAGTGACAGTAGCTGTGTAGCTAATGACGCCACCTTATAATGGGGCCAACACATTGCTTTACACTCACACATTTCCACTGCATGACCCTCATTATTCCCTACATTTATGGCAACAGGGTGCATTGTGTGGGCATATTCAAAAACACAGCCAAAGTGTTAAGGATGATATTAAAAACAGAATTACTGATTTGGACACCAAAAAGCTGGTCTTCTATTATTCATGTCTGATCTAACAGCAGTATTCTGGAGAGGAGTACAAAGAAAGAAAGTGAGACAAGAGAGAAGAAAGGACGTGAAAAGGAATGGCAAAAATGGAAGATAAGAAAAAGAGGAAATAAGACAGAGGTGAGGTAAAAATGAAAGGGGTGTGTGTGTGTGTGTGTGTGTGTGTGTGTGTGTGTGTGTGTGTGTGTGTGTGTGTGTGTGTGTGTGTGTGTGTGTGTGTGTGTGTGTGTGTGTGTGTGTGTGAACAGGGGGTGGGGTTCAAAAGAAACATTATCGTTTTGTGTATTTCAGTGAAACAGCTCATTATAACCCAGAGCAACAACAAAAAAGACAAAAATTCTTCGGCTCTTACACACACCCACACACACTGGCACAACAGCATAGGAGAATACAAAACAATCTAGAGTAGCCCACAGAGGCACGATTGGTATTTTAAAGCATACAGTGAAAGACAGAGATGGAGTCCAGAGCAGGCGAAGCAAAAAAGAGAAGAGAGGAGGAAGAAGTGAAAGATTTTGCTACTTTTCTGGAGCCAGTACACCGAGGGTATTCCAGGATGGAGGAAACACTTCAGTGTCTCCCTCTCTCAGCACTCATTCGCTTATCCATTCACTTTTTCAGCACTCCTCCCCTGCTGTGGATTGAACCTGGCTTTTCCAAATTCCACTCAGTTATTTTCATGTTGGATCATTTCTTTTTCCAGTTATGTTTATTCATGACCAAGGTTCTGAAAGAGAGATAAGAAGCCAAGTGCTGAGCTGGCCTCGAGGGCTGTGAGGGCTCCAAGTCATGCTGCTCAGGGTGCAGGCCCATGAGAACACAAAAACACACATTTGCCAGTATGGTTTTGTATCACGATCAAACTGAGATATTTTGTGAGTGAAACTCCCAAAACGCTATCAAACTGCGATTGAGCCGGCTCCCTCCCTTTGTTGTTTCTGTTTGTCAGGGAGAGATTTTTTTTTTAGAGATGTCAGTACCGAAACAGGCCTGACCCTTATCTGTCAGCAGTGTTTATCATGATGTCATGACAGACACACACATACCACATGGGAGGCTGAGTTTCTTTTTCACCCTCCCTCCTTCCTGCATATAGTTGTGTTTGTATGTTGCCTGCTTTCTGCTTTGTGCATACGTGTAAAACTGCTAGAGGGTGTGAAAGACGGGAGACGTGAAGTGCATGAAATGAGCAAGAGACAGAGAAACGGAGGTGTTTGTTTCTCCGAAACCGGTTTTAGTGCTTCCTTTTTATTCCCTCTCACAGGCTCAAAAAAAGAGAAGAAAAAAACTGCTTAGCCACTTTCCTATTTCTAGACATTAATCTGAGTCCCTAGACAAAAGCTAGACAATCTGATCTCCTTCCGAGTCGCTCTTCTACAGTTTTTGCTCCTTGAAAAATTCTAAGGAGTGAACTCAGAAATGCATCAGCCTGACATCGCAGCACCACCAATTTGATCACAGTGGTGGATTTGCCTAAAATAACCAGCCACATTTATACTTAGTATTAAAAATATTACATCATGTTTTTAAGGAAGCATCTTTATTTTTGTTTTGTTTTTTCCTTTGCTGTACAGACATTTAAGAGTAGGCAGGAACTTTTGCTCTGTCCCCCACATCAGCTGCATTAAGTTAAAATAGCCCACTGTGTACTCTAACCTTTCACCTTTGTGCTTTCCAATTAAATGTAACCCAGTTCCCATTTAGACAAACAGATGTCTTTTGACAAGCAGATTTTTCAGCCCTTGTTTTTTCTTAAACACTCTACACTTTTGGTTATTTGATGAAATGTGGTGGGCAGTAGCAAAATGTCTGTAGCCAAAATTAACAATGTATTATTATAATACATTATAACAGCGTATTATTAATATAATACATTGTTAAAGTCTCAATGCGGTATCAATAAGCTAACAGAGGCACAGGTGATTTTGTGTCTGTTCTTCTCGCCTGTATAAAAGAATTGATCAAACTCCCTGAAAAGAGATATATCCTAAAACAGAAGAAAATACAGAATAATGTAGACACCCATATCTCGTTTACTATTTTCACACAAACATTTATGGCCTAACCACCTCAAATGAATTTGCAGACCATAAACCTATGAGAAAGCAAGCTTGAAAGGACAAGAGAACATGTCTGGAAGTCTAGCACCACCTACTGTATACTGTGTGCAGGTGCAACATGTTTTGGATGATTTAAGGATGCAGATGTCAAATAATTGGATAAATAAAATGTAAATGAGCGAAACTGAGCACACAGCTTAAGTTTACACTGATTCCTCCGAGTGTTCCTGATTTGATAAAGAAACAGCAGATAGATGGCGACGAAATCCTATTTCAAACCCGCTCCTTGAGGCAGTGAAAGCATTCACCCTTCAGCCTGCGATTCCTCGTGCAAAAAAAATTCAAGGAGTCTTGACACTGAGCCTTTTCACCACTAGATGGAGTGGACGGAGAAACAGTAAAACTGGAAAGAATGGCGCGTTCTCCTCTAGTAGAAATCCTGGATGTGGTCCCAGCCTCAGGCTGCACGTACTTTTGAAGCACCGCTGAAGCAGACAGCCCGGTTCCTTGCACGTCATATGGTGAGGCTGGAGCAGAGCCAGCAGGGCCTCGTTTTTGGAGAGAAGGACCCTTATCTTAGTCAGCGTGCGCAGCCAGGGCCCCTTTATCTTCGCGGGGCTGGGAGGCGTATCCTTTCCCCCTCTGCACTCCCCTTCACATACCACTCTGACTCTCTCTCTAACACACACACACACGTACCCTGACTAGTCTACAACCTGCTTCAGACGACGCCCCACAACCCATGAGATTCCCACCCAGCGCGGAACCAAGTCCGCCGTGCGTCCTTTTCGCCCGAGAGGAAGCCATCGGTGTCTTATAATTGCCGGGCCGTGCGCGCAAGCTGCCCTCGGCATCACCTCAGCTATAGCACAAGGGGTGCCATCCAAAAGAAGAAGAGAAGGGGGGAGGAAAGGAAGGGGTGTGAGAGTGCTCCGAAAAATAAACAACAGGACACCTCGTTTGGAAGACGTCTGCGGCGGGAAGCAAAAAGGGATCTGTAAACTGAGTAAGTCGTGATTTTCAGTGTGCTGCGGTTGGTGATGTGTTTTCCTGTAGCTGACCTGCTTTTGGTGATTTGTTCAGCGGCTGGTTGTGCAGCGGCGGAACATTTAAGCATCAATCCTGTGCCTCGGACACGAGGGCTGACATAGCGGGACAGAGGGATGAGAGAGGGTGGATGAAATATGCATATCGAACAATATACTGGCTGTTTTGTAATAGTGAAATTCCTCACTGTGTAAGCACTGTGCAGCTGCATTAATATGCTAGGAGGTTACAACTCGTAATCACAGGAGGCGCAGCATCCTTCAAGACAGATGAGAGCAAATTGAAAATAGCATTGCTTTGGCTTAAGTCAGCGGCTGAGAGTTACTGAACATCTGCATTATTATGTCATATCATCCTCTATTGCATGCCTAGAGGGCCGCCTTACACTACTGTACTTCCAATGGGGGCGACAGGTGTAATGGGAAGACGTGTTTACGCGGATGCCTTTCATGATCCGTCATGTAATATCGATCTGATGTGCGAAGCAAGTGTCTCTTCATTTGTTGTTGTTGTTGTTGCTTCGATGGTGAATTTCCAGTGGAGCCAGCCAGCCGCGCATGGCCCTCACTGCACGGGTGGAGAGATGCTGACTGGTTACAGGCTGGAGGAGAGGACAGTAACAGGGTATTCTGTGTGTGTTGTGATGTGAGCAGTCCCCTCCAACATGGCGCGCATGAGCTGATAAACCTTGGCCATTACATACTCGTGTCTGGAATTTACACCGTGCAGTGGATGAGGCGCTTGGCTTTGTAGCGGCGAATGAAATTCTTAAATAGACGACGTTAGCTCAAATGAATCCAGGCGCAGGCTGCCAGCAGTGGCACAACCTGGCTTCTCCATCCTCCCAGAATATCACGTAGCCCGGGCTTGTGTGTGTTCTTCTGCTTCTATTCCTGTCTGTGAATAGAACAATGTCAGCTGGACCAGCTCCTTAATTTTTGCCCTGATTTTTTTTCTTCTTTTTTGTAATTACGTTTGATCACAGCATGCATAGGCACAAACGGACAAAGTGTGTGTTTTTGTTTGGTCTTGTGTTCATTGTTGCTCTGCGGGGCTTGTTGACTGTTGTAGAAAACACCTTTGTTGACAAGACCAGCCCTTGCAAGATAGCTGAGAGTTCATAAACATAACGGATCATTATTTCCCTGAAGTAGCACAGCACACTCTTAGGTATGTTCGTCAATAAAAAAGCTTAAGAGACACCTGTTTGATTCTTATAAATGCTGGGGAAAGTGCATCAGGGGGATTGATTTCTGAGGTTACTTCCAGCCAGACATTTTATCCTCTTGCTAGGTCAGCCATCGCCATCAGAGAGATGTTGAAAAGGAGACAAAATTAATTGATTTCAAGTCCCGAGAGCCTGTTTGCTTCACAATGAACATCAGTCTTTATTGTCTAATAGTGTAATTGACTAGTAAATAGAAAATAACGCAAAATGTAATTCTCACCACTGATAAATGTGTAAAAATATAGATATCAATTATGCATTATACCATTTAATATTCTAAGATTTTATTGGTAAGATTTAAGACAATTAATTATCTGGTCAAACATTTAAAAAGAGGTTGGATATTTGGTTTATTAGCAGCACTTCCTGCCTTCTGTTGTTTCATTTCATTTTATAAGCAGTTAAGTCCTAAGGCCCCAGCCAGGCTACATGTGAGTGGAGGGTCTATATCCAGTTGGCTGCTCTGTGTCGTGTCAGCAACTCACAGTGGAGGCGACAGCACTTGTCTTGCCCGCCCAAACATTATCTGACATTATGACTTTGGACAGTCACATTTCTGTCTTTGTCTTTTTGAATTCCTGCATACGTGCAGCTTTGTTTGTGCATTTCTGCCAGTCATTTTGCATGTATGAATGGAACAAACAGATGGATTGTTTATGCGTGTGTTGATGACTGTGCCTTGCACTGGCAGGCTTGGTACTGGGATGGGTCTGCGTTCACCAATTTAGTTAGGGGAAATGAGCCTGGTAACCGGAAGGTCATTCATTCCTATTCATGGCCAGTCAGTAAAAAAAAGTTGAGGTGAAATGTGAATGAGTAACAGTCTTTACTCTCAACTAACTGCAATCAAAGTGCCTTTCGGGAAGCCAAGAGGCTAATAATAGAAATTCTCATTGAGGCAACTCATAGTAAGCAGCATCCAAAATACACTTACAGTTATAAAGTCACAATGACATAACCTGTACAAATTAAAGAAGTTATAATCAGCATTTTCAGATTAACATTGGGACACATGACCATTTTAGTGTTATTCATCGGATTGTTTTGCTTTCCCCCCTCCCAGATTTTATGTTTTGCTTCATTGTCACCATGTATAGCCAGTGGCAAAATGCAGGTTTTCATACAAAGCAACTATGATGAACAATTGTACGCTACCTGCCCAGTGCCAACCCAAACAGACAGAACTCAGTGAGCAGTTGATGAACATTTAGTAGCTATAAGTCTTCCCTTAGGAATACCGATGTGAATCAAATGACTCCAAGCTTATCAATTCCTTTTATTATTTTCTGGCACTTAAACATTGCAATAAAGTGGCGTCACACTCTTGGTTCTCGACTCATATGCAGCTCTTATACTGTTGTCAGACTCTCAGATAATTCTCAGATAATAAAACAGCTGTTTTGATGCAAAAAATAAAACAAAATAAAATAAAAAAAACCTGTCTAGACCTGCACAGAAAACCAATAACAAATCAATAACATAAAGACTCAGACCTATAAGCAGAGTCAACACTGGCATTAGTATAATTAAAATCTTATCAGGATCCACACTAACTGTTTGTATAAATATCAGTTAATGCAGGTTTCATGAAAATCTTTTGTTTTAGAGCGGAGTATATGAGTAAATAGATCTAATTTAACGTAGAACCCTCGACAACTGTTGGGTTGCAATTTCCTAGAAGTTTTGCCAGAATCCGGTGGTACAGCATTATTACAAGTGGACAGGAGGCCTCTCATGGGTTCACATCCTGCCCTGAGCAAATACAGTGGGGCAAAAAAGTATTTAGTCAGCCACCGATTGTGCAAGTTCCCCCACCTAAAATGATGACAGAGGTCAGTAATTTGCACCAGAGGTACACTTCAACTGTGAGAGTCAGAATGTGAAAAAAAAAATCCATGAATCCACATGGTAGGATTTGTAAAGAATTTATTCGTAAATCAGGGTGGAAAATAAGTATTTGGTCAATAACAAAAATACAACTCAATACTTTGTAACATAACCTTTGTTGGCAATAACAGAGGTCAAACGTTTACTATAGGTCTTTACCAGGTTTGCACACACAGTAGCTGGTATTTTGGCCCATTCCTCCATGCAGATCTTCTCAAGAGCAGTGATGTTTTGGGGCTGTCGCCAAGCAACACGGACTTTCAACTCCCGCCACAGATTTTCTATGGGGTTGAGGTCTGGAGACTGGCTAGGCCACTCCAGGACTTTCAAATGCTTCTTACGGAGCCACTCCTTTGTTGCCCGGGCGGTGTGTTTTGGATCATTGTCATGTTGGAAGACCCAGCCTCGTTTCATCTTCAAAGTTCTCACTGATGGAAGGAGGTTTTGGCTCAAAATCTCACGATACATGGCCCCATTCATTCTGTCCTTAACACGGATCAGTCGTCCTGTCCCCTTGGCAGAAAAACAGCCCCATAGCATGATGTTTCCACCCCCATGCTTCACAGTAGGTATGGTGTTCTTGGGATGCAACTCAGTATTCTTCTTCCTCCAAACACGACGAGTTGAGTTTATACCAAAAAGTTCTACTTTGGTTTCATCTGACCACATGACATTCTCCCAATCCTCTGCTGTATCATCCATGTGCTCTCTGGCAAACTTCAGACGGGACTGGACATGCACTGGCTTCAGCAGCGGAACACGTCTGGCACTGCGGGATTTGATTCCCTGCCGTTGTAGTGTGTTACTGATGGTGACCTTTGTTACTTTGGTCCCAGCTCTCTGCAGGTCATTCACCAGGTCCCCCCGTGTGGTTCTGGGATCTTTGCTCACCGTTCTCATGATCATTTTGACCCCACGGGATGAGATCTTGCGTGGAGCCCCAGATCGAGGGAGATTATCAGTGGTCTTGTATGTCTTCCATTTTCTGATGATTGCTCCCACAGTTGATTTTTTCACACCAAGCTGCTTGCCTATTGTAGATTCACTCTTCCCAGTCTGGTGCAGGTCTACAATACTTTTCCTGGTGTCCTTCGAAAGCTCTTTGGTCTTGGCCATGGCGGCGTTTGGAGTCTGACTGTTTGAGGCTGTGGACAGGTGTCTTTTATACAGATGATGAGTTCAAACAGGTGCCATTCATACAGGTAACGAGTGGGGGACAGAAAAGCTTCTTACAGAAGACATTACAGGTCTGTGACAGCCAGAGATTTTCCTTGTTTGAGGTGACCAAATACTTATTTTCCACCCTAATTTACGAATAAATTCTTTACAAATCCTACCATGTGGATTCATGGATTTTTTTTTCACATTCTGTCTCTCACAGTTGAAGTGTACCTCTGGTGCAAATTACTGACCTCTGTCATCATTTTAAGTGGGGGAACTTGCACAATCGGTGGCTGACTAAATACTTTTTTGCCCCACTGTAGCCCCAGAGTGATGGATATTGCCAATTACCCTCTCTGACCTTGCTGTCATTAAGAAACCATTTATGCAGTGGTTACAAAATCAGATCTGTAAGCTAGTCGTGGAAAATGAATGTCATACATTCCAAATGTCTTTAAACTTACTGTCCCATTCTGAAAGATGGTATTGTAGGGCAAAAGAGGAAGTGGAAGTGAAAGCTTGCTCAGCAAGCATGCAAAGTAATACGGAGTAACATCTGGGCCGATGATGATGATGTGAGATATTCTTAGATAATGCTTTGCAATCCACCTCGCCCTTTCTGTCTCTGTTTTTTTTTTCTCTTTTTCTTAATCTCTGCCTTCTCTTTTCCTCCTGGATAGTCACTTTTTCTTTTTCTTTTTTATGACTATCTCTTATTACAAATCCCCCTCCTTGCTGCTTTGTCATGACAGATAAGGCAAAAGAGGATTTGTTTTTTTCTTCCCAGCGGATAGTGTGCCTTCTGATAAACTGTCATTTTTAGCCACTAAGTTGTTTTAATCTCAGAGGGAAGTGTGCTCAGCAGTATGTGTTTGTACATTTGTATGTGTGTGCCTGTGTGTGTGTGTGCCTACTGCCCAAAACATGTGCACTCCCACATGCTCATATGACTGTCATCAGTGTTGTTGCAGAGATAATATCAAAAGCCCTATTGATAAGCAGTAGATCACCCTTCGTTTTGCTCTGTTGATAACCTCATCTACAGGGTGCACACATGGCAATATGGTTTAAGGGGAGGAAGTAGGATGAATATTAGTCCTTGTCCCCTTTGTAAATCAAACTTTATTTTGTGAGAAGAGATTGGACAGGCTGATCTTGGACAAACATACTTAGTATAAACAAGTCCTTGAGAGCCTTGAGTAGATATTGGGACCATGCCATAAGGGAAGACACCTATTAGGCCTAATGGTTCCTGCATTAACATAGAAAGGCTGCTCCCGTAATGCAAGTCCATAGGTTTCCGGACATATAGAATTTGCTTATTGACCAACAAGAACACACCAGGATGCAGGAGACAGGCCACTACTGAAATGGGTTTTCTGTAAGCATAAGACAGTGTTGTCAGCAGGTCATGTTACACTGTTTTTGCAAAAAGGCTGAAGAACAAGTCAATAATTGGGATCACTATCCTGTTCTTTACTCATTCAGGTTTTTAATCTTCTGTCCAAAAAGGTTGAGCTTTTGTCCAGAACTCTAAGATTATTCATCCTAGGAACTAGGGCTGTTCATATAACGATATATATCGGATGAAGATATAAAAACGTCTATCATTTCATTTTATGCTATCGTTTGTTTCGTTTCTTTGTGAGTATTTATTACACAGCGTGCTGCGGGGAAAAGCCTGTTCTAACGTTTGAGTCTAAGGTTTATTTTTTAGCACCTGACGGCTCTTTTTTGCTTCTCATCCGTAAACACTCTGCATCGTTCACGTGATTCAGTTTATTTTGAAAAGTCTCAACAGGATCTTGAGCTTTATTGTGAAAGGTTTATTGTGAAAGGTTTATAAACAAACGCTTGTCTGTCTGTAGTGTGGTTATATTAAATGTAAGAGAAAGAGAGAATTTTAAGAAAGTAATGTAGCCACTAGAGTGACTATCAAAATAATGAAAAAGTATTGCCATAAACAGTTTATTTTGAGACACCACGAAACAAACGATAGCATAAAATGAAACGATAGACGTTTTTATATCGTCATCCGATATATATCGTTATATCGAACAGCCCTAACTGTGTATGTACTATATTTCTACCTTTGACAAGCTAAACCTGCATTCTGACCTCTACAGCTATAATCAAAACACCCGGATCAATCATAAAGTGTCACAGGAGTTGTGGACTCAGCATGCACTCTGTGGATATCTAAACATTAACAAGCAAAGATCAAAACTCATCAGTTTTGCAGCGTAGCATAATGAAGGTCAAGATCGGTCAGATGAGACTAGTTGATGAAGATTCCAGGGAGAAGCAGCACAGGGTAGGGACACTGCCTCTGTTAAAGGTTTTTCATTAGGTATTTGTAGAAGGCAGAACGAGGAAGGAATTGGTGGAAAGAATGTGAGAGTGGAGATTTGTTGCACATTAGGAACTGAGTAGAAGAAATACTGGCCTGTCTGAATGCCTAAAAAAATTGTTGAAAAGTGCCTGCAAACCTAAATTTTTTACACATTAGAGTTGGCTGCATCCGAGTATTTCTGTAATTTTCCAAAGCGAAGACTTCATATTGACTTATTGACCAGCAGTGTGAAGGTTGAGAAAATAAGGCAGGGTTACGCAACACCTTCTCTACTGCCTTATGTCACAAATTTGAGAATAATTGCATACAAAAAAAGATTGTTCCCATTTTTGTGCCATTATGATTGCTGTGGACTGACGTCAGTCTGTGACAACAAATTTTGGCTACTGATGGAACTTTCTTGCTCAAAGCATCTCTTCCCCCCCCCCCCTTCTTTTGGCTTCTCGCTTTAGGGAACAACACAGGGGATCATCTGCCTCCATTTCACCCCATCCACAGCATACTGTCACACAAACTCTGTCTCCTTCACTATGAATCTTCTGCACGATCTTCCTCTTTTCCTCCTCTTTAGCTCCATATTCAGCATCTTATTTCCAGTGTATTCACTGTCTTTCTCTGTGTGTGTCTAAACTATCTCAGCCTTGCCTCAATCTGTCCCTCTCAAATACTCATTTCGAACCATTCTGGCCACTCCCACTGAAAAAAACTTGCCATCTTCAGCTTCCTGTCATATCCTCAACCTACTCTTAAAACTTCTATTTTTGTGACCTAAATTAAGGTAATCTTTCTTAACTAGCTTAATCTCTTTGTAATGCCATAATACCCATTGTAACTCATTCATGTTTAGTGTTGTGTTGCTTATTTTATGTTTCCTTAACAATTTTCCATTATGGTTGTTGACTTTGAGTGGCATGAATGGCCCCAATAAATAAACTTCATTAATATTGCTGCTAGACAATACAAAAAATAACAGTTTCCAAACTGGTGAAGGATTTAATACAAATGTAATTGAATTCATTATTTTTTTCTAACTAGAAGACTGCATGAAGAGCACATGGTCTGCCAAGGCTAATTCACTAATGCACCATTTTAAGCAAGTGAAATTTAGCTGAATTTTTGTTTGCTCATGCTTCACTTCTCTGCCAAGTTTAATGAAATTTGTCTTTTTCCTAATGTTGCCAACAGACAACTCGTAAAAGTGCTTAGAGCGGTCAATAAGACTAGAAAAGTGATACATAAAAAGCAGTCCATTTTGACCATTTATGTACAGAAGAAAAGACAAAAGAGTCATAAAGATCACAGGAATACTTTTGATTGGTTGCTCATTTTTTGCTAGAAATCCTGCCACTACATATGTAAAGTCAGGATTCATTCATTCTTGCATGCTGTTGACACTGAAACAAGTAAGACATCAGAACTTTCCCAGTTTCCCCCGTCCCAACACATGTGTCTCAGTCTTTGTGTGACTTGCCATTTGCCCTCTCGACATAGATGTTACACAGTAGTTCACTCTCTTTTGTGCTAACAGAGCTGTTATTTATGGCTGGCCTCAAAGGGAAAGGACTTTTGCCCTCTGACTCCTGAACACTAACGTGTGACCTCAGTGGACTTCCTCTAGTTTTTATAGGCACTGCACTGTTTATATTTGGCACAATTTGTATTCTGCCTGAGATAGAAGGATGCAGAGCTGCGTGTGTGTTGGTGGTGGTTGAGAAGTCTTGGTGTGTATATGTGTGTAATGGCCTGGGACAAGTGTGTGGCTGGGGCAGAGAGGCTGGGAGGAGTATTGTTGTCCTTGTGCTCTTTTGGCCTGAAGGAAGGAAGCCGTGGAAGTGGGGAGTAGAGAGAAGGAGAAAGAAGGGCCACTCTGACACAGTCAGGGTGATTGGATTCGAGATCAGTTTCCTTTTCCAGAGTGTTTTAGCGTTTCTTAAATGCAGGGTCTGTGTCATTAACTCAAGAGTCATTTTCACCATCATCCTTCTTTCTGAAGAGGAAACATTTTCTGTTATTTTGTCTGTGTCTGGCATGCTTGTTCTTTCGGAAGCAGCCAGAAATGACAGTCTCAGTCACATCTGGGATTTCTCCAGATTTGCAGAATAAATAATATTCTGTTTTCTTATTTTTTTGGCTTGCAGCCGTTTCAGTCACCTTTTCTTTTTTTTTCTGGGTTTCTTTTTGTGATTGTGTTTGTGTGTGTGTGTACCCAGGAGTTTCATTATAGCTGCAAAATATTAGTTTAAAGGTTCTCGCTGTTGTGAATCACAGCCTAAGTTAACAAATGTCTTGTTTATTTGTTGTAACTTGGTCACTTTCGGCACCAGATGATTGGTGTGATTATCAACATCTCACTTTAGGAGGTTTTTATATTTCATATTTAAAACAACAACAACAATCCGATTGCGCACATGGCATAGTAAAGTAGGAGGATGGAGTATAGAGTTAAATGCCCATGTTCATGGTCATATATGTAAATATTTCAGTGTGGAACATGTCACCCAGTGTGTGCGGCTGGCTCATTGATGTTTGGGGAGCAATTTTTGAACAGCAGCGGGTCTCTGTGGACCACAGGAATAAGCGCTGACAGGATTTAACTATATAAATGATACTTTTTGGCTCAATTAATTGCTGGCTTTGAGTGTTTCAGACAGTTTGTTAAGCGCTTTGCTCTCAGACTGCAGGATTACTTGTGGTTCCTAGAGTTTCCAAACTGGGAGGCAGAGCATTGAATTATCAGGCCACCTTCCTATGCAAAAAGCTTTAATTCTAGATCCAGGAGACAGGCACTATCTACTTCTTAAGATCAGGCTTAAAACCTCCCTTTATGACTAAGCTTATAGTAAGGTGATATAGAAATATCACCAGATTTAACTTTAATTAACTCCACTTATTAACTATCATTTGAAAGTGCTCTTATCCGTCTTTCTCTCTTTGTCAAGGGACCTGATTCTGCCTGGTCCTAATGGTGCAGTAGGTGTTCAGTTCAGTATAGGTGCATTAAAGTGCTTACTACCTAATGAAGAGCAGATGCCGCACAAACAAGCTTTAAATAAATTTGTGCATCTGAGTATGTGTGAGCGTAGGAGGCATGTTCAGAATCAGCATGTTGGATTGCCCAACAGGTGTTTGTTTAAGATAATTTGAGGTAATTTGGACTGACACAATCTGCCACCGCTGCGGACAGAGAGCAGACCTATTGCTGTCTGGAGTCAAAGAGTAGCTATTCTCTGTCATCACATATTGGAAATTATCTACAGCAAACCTTCTACAAAGGCAACATGTAATGATTTAAAAAGTGTTGTTTTTGTTACAGAAGGTAGAATTAGTTTGATCAGGAAGAGATGAAATGTTTTTTTTAAATTAGAAGAACCTGATGTTGATTTTATGTATCTTAATAATTAAGTGGAATGAAAATACTTTCTTTACCTTAAAAGGAGATTTTTTTTTTTTATCCTAGTAAGACTTTATGCCAATATAACACCCCCAACAAAGATATACCACTGGGCTATAATTCATTTACATTTATGGGCATTAAATTGATTACTTTTAGTGCATTATAGTGCAGTTAGAGTATGTAAAGTGACTGCTGGTTCCAGAGGACCATGAGCACAATGCTATTAGAAGAGAGGATGCTGTTGCTGTACACTGGCAGTTAATGTGTTCCTGGAAATGCTACAGAAGCGGTGCACTCAATAGGGAATTGGGCTGGTCATTAATGTGTTTCTCAGACTTCTTCTGATATGTACCTACCTTTACATTTTGTCAAAAATGTGGTTTTAGCTTGCTGGTTGTCTCTAAATCCGCCTGTTACGATCCATCCATCGCTTAGTCTTGTCTGAGTGATGTTTTTGATCTCTTGCATTTATCTGTGTCAGGCAAACCAGTCTCTTAGTGACTGTCTCCCTCCCTTGATGTCTTTCTCTGTCATAAATGTAATTACTCTTTTTACTGTGGCAAAGATGGCTGCCTGCTTTCCTTTCTCCCTGTGCGTCAATAATTTATGAGAGAGGCTGTAGGACATAGGCCCCCAGTGTTCCAACAAGGTAGACACAGTTTTCCAATATGTCCTTAAAATTTCATTGCAGTATTATTCCAGAGGTTATAAAATCAGGACTAGCGCTTACATTTGGTTTTGGACTGTTGCCGTTAAGTCTTGCATGCACAAGATTGTAAGTATTATTCACTGTTGCTGAATGTAGATGTTTAGATGCATCTGACAGTGACTGGATTGTTATCAGTACTTTTTCATATCACCTGATATCATGTCCATCTGACTAAATCTGGATTTTAGACAATTGTTGTATTTACCTTTTCACATTCACAACTTGGTAGTCAGTTGAGCAAAAAGAATTATTATTAATACTGGCAGGATAGAAGCAAAGTCCACGCATAATTCTTGTCTTTGTAACTAAAACATGGGCAGAATATCTGTATCACAATTGAGGCCATCCTGTGTTTAGATAAATGCATAATACAACCTTTGTACAACTTTTAAATTAAAATTCATTACACTTATCTATGCAAAGCTAACCTTATTTACAGTGTGCTTTAGCTGAACTGTGTCCAGCTAGGACAGCGTGATGGAAACTGATGTAACTATATTACGTGCTGATGTTTAATATACTGACTGCAAATTAAATGTTTTAAAGCAGCTGTAGCTCTCCGGGCAATCACAGCCATAGAAAATCACATGGTTCTCTTATTAAGATGGTGCGCTTATGTAGTGCTCATGTGATAAATTTGTTTTCAGTTTCGGTTTTGGACAGTGCAACACTGAAATGGATCAAATGTCAACAAGACGAATGGATGGCAAACAATGTGAAAAAAATGGTCTAATCGCTCAATAGTAACCTAATTAGTAAACAAGTGGATAATTACAACGAAGCCAATTACAAGGAAGAGCATCAAAAATAAAAAAGGAAACAGGGAAATACAGAAGAACTTAGAGAAGTCTATTAGCAATGCTAATGCTCAGTTAGCTGTTTAGAAATGCTAACTGCCAGCTAATTTCCAAGAGTTAAGTGCATAAAAATTAAGAGATGTATCACTTCCAGTCTTCAGTTTCCAGCTACTAATTTCACATTTTTTGTAAAAACTATAAATGACAGCGTATTCAAACAAAAGTAAACTTTTCTTCAGTGCTAAATATTATTTTCATAACAACAAAAAAAGATTCAACTTTATAGTGTCCCCAAAATTTGAGTAAGTTGCAGGATGTCCTCTCACTGAAACAACTGAAGTAACTGAAAATAAAGTGCTCCGATACCGGAAAGAGGTGCAAATAACTGTTAAACTGTTAAACAAAAGAACGTTTAACAGATTTACATAACAAAGGTCATTACTTAAATAATTTTCCAGTATGTTTATAATTTCACCAGATAAAAGGTCAGCCCCTTTCTGTTTTCTTGTCTCTATAATTTTTCCTTGTAACTGCTCTGATCCTTTGGCTTTGAGCTCTGGGAAGCTTTAGCAGCGTTGTTACTTTCTTTAAATTGTCCATGTTCATCTGGGTGAAGATTACGTGTCTCATTAGGTCTGTTCTAACACTTTGTGTCTTAACTTATAGTGAAGAGCTTTCATTCCAACAACCTGTTAGAATGCGAATGCAACCATTTGCCTGCACCACAGTGTGCATGTTGCATAATCTGACATAGATTAGGCTGACCAGCCGGTCACCAATCAGAGCCAAGAATGCTGAAAATTGACTGATTTCAGTCCTTAGCTGGTCGATCAGCACATTGCTAATAAAAGTCTGTAACTTACACATACATAGTAAGATTATGTCCAAAAACTGTTATGCATAATTACTTAATAAAAACAAAAACTACATTTCTGTGTGACTAAAAAGCAGTTGAAATTGCAAAAATTTCTTGGTGATTTGGCACATTTCAGGTGTTCTAAATGTGAAGCTGTGAATGGTCTCTCTATCCTGCATTTTTAACAAATGTATCAAACAGTGGTAATGTGTTCATTGTATAATTGCTGTCAAGTTCAGCTGCGGGTGGGACCTGCTCCTTGACCTTTTCCACATTAAGATGTTTGGTCCTTTAAAAACGACAGAGGTCAGCTGCTCCTCCCTGGTCAAATTCCACCGATGAAATGATTCAGATGAGTTTCCAGATGTGCACTAATCTAAGGGCCCATCTTCGACTATAACCTGAGGGATGGGAAGGGACAAAGGCTTAGGACAAAAATGCGCTATATAACGATGCCAAAACAAAAACTATAAACATAATTAATATGTTTTTTAATTTTGTTCTAAACAAACAATTATAAGCAAAATTAAGATTTGCTTTATTTTTGAGAGTGCAATCTTACCACATTAAGCCATATAAAAGCTGATTTGACTCAGTACATCCACATGTCAGGATCACTGGGTAAAGGCAAAAGTTGGGAAAATGTGTCTAGACGGTACAATATGTCTGTGTTTGTGTGTACTTCAGGAGGTGATCAGATGATTGTGGTACTTACTTTCTCCCCCCCAAGGGTCTCCATGTGATGGTGATGTGGCTCGATGGAAAAACAGAAGAGGGAATGGAAGAGAAGTGAGCTGTTTGATTATATGTGTGTAAATGCACAGGAAAGACAGTAATTGGACATGTTACAGACTGACCTTCATGCATGCCTAAGTCTTAGAGGGTCAATGGTTGCACACTGAGCATGAAAAAAGATGCTTCTTTATCTTTTTTAGGTCAGCGCTGCTACCCTGCATGCCTTTGTGTGGGAAATAAAAATGCAGCCGCAAAAAAAGGGTGGGATAGGAGGGATGTGAACTGGTGATATGCTGCATTTTTCCACTCACAATCCAACCTTTGTATGTACTAAGCTGAGAAATGATACAATCTGTTACGAGCAGGGATGCTGTTCCTCGTTCCTCATCAACAACAACGCAATCAAACAATTTTAGAAATGTTACTGGCCTTGCTGTAGGTTAGGTTGACAGCTGTTTTTGTTATAGCTGTTTTTAAAAAGATTGGATTAGATGATGAGCCCATATATGTTGTGGTAAAGCTTCATTCTGGTCTAGAGAGAGCACACCATTCTTCTGTTCTCCATCAAACACTTAAGCAACCAGAAACTCTAGTCAGATTCAGAGAAGTTAATTTCTTCTCTGGGAGTAGAGAAAATGGATAATTTGACACCAAGTCATTCAGAACCTGTATTTAATAAGTACGTTAATTCTTACTTTGATCACTGTAATGTTTCTAAAGATTCCTGCTATTATAGCAAATTATATCTGTGCAGGGGTGTAATTTTACGTGGCGAAAGAGACATACTTCCCCTTAAGGTTTTATGTGAATCACCTTTTTAAATGTCACCTTTTAAATGTTTTTACATAAAAGTAATAATTTAAATTAGAGATGAAAAACCAAAAAGTCATTAGTTTGCCCTATGGATGTAATTCTTAATTAGGACTGCAACTTATCATATATTTTTTTAACATTGATTAACCTGCCTGCTGATTTCCTGAATAGTGGATTTTTACAAAAATATTTTAATCTGTCATTTTGTCTAAAACCTAAATGAGACATATTGTGTTTGTCCTCATTTTCCATCATTTATAGAGTCAAATGAAGGTTTACAAAGGACTCTATGCAGTCCTGTGACAAACTGAGTTCATCCCAGGATTTGAGAGCTTGTAGAAACACCTCTAGAGCAGGTAGATCTTGTATATGACTTCATCAGTCTTTTGAATTGTTGTGAAGACATTTTGGTCTATTCTTCTTTTCAAAGCTCTTATTCATTTATGCACAGCTCTCTTAAAGTCCTGCATTTCAGTTGGGTTGAGGTCTGGACTGGGCCACTGCAGTTTTGCTGGTGTACATGCGATCATTGTCCTGTTGTACGACCCAGTTTTGGCCAGCCATTAGCTTTTAGATACATTACCTTCAGAATTTCTGTATACGTCCACTCCTGGGGAGATTGAGACTTTGCTTGAATACAAACAAATAAAACCAGCAAATTGCCAGAACTGTATCATCCGTTTACAGTCGCATAAATCAAATCTCGCATTTATTAAAACAGTAGTTTTCTCACCTAGATGTTATATTTAATGTAAGAATTAACGGACTAGTTGTAATTTTTAAATGGAAGATTATATCCCAATACATTAGACATAGTTATAAGAGATATAATTCCCTCTCAGCACAATAATACTTACCAAAATAAAACATATGTGGAGACATTAGCTATTATTGTCACATAACACATGTTGTCCTTAGAGAGCTGAAAGTAGTCAGGGTTAAATATAGTATATGAATGTATCAACGTCATAATACCCCCATATGGCACTCACAGTTGTTAGTGAAGGTGTCTATAGCTTGCATACTAAAATCCTTGTACTGAATTCTTGTACCCAGTCGATTCTGTCTTATATAGTCTTTATAAATTAAAATTTTCCAGTCTGGGATCATGAATTTATCTCTATGTTTAATTTGCTCTAGAGGTCACGATAAGTGCTGCCTTTTGGATCTGATAATCTCAACTATTTACTACAGAAAAAGGTGGAACTCAGTGCAGGATTTATCACTTTTTCATAGCAATAGCTTTATCCTATCTCCGTTAAGCAACAGTGTGCAGTCTTTTCCTCTGGCTTTAAGTTTTCATCTGTCCATCCTCCATCCTGAAGCTCTTGTCTGGAACCTATTAAAGCAGGAATCTCCAGCAGAGCCCTCGCTGCACATTAGCATGCCTGCACCAACTTTTCCTGACTGGAAAGAGACTCTGATTTAGTGCCAAACAGAAAGATATTTAACCTCAGTCACTGAGAAATCACTGGAAGGTAAATGACCGGTGAGCAAAAACTAGGGGTCACAGAATATTGCTTGACGCTGTGTCTAATGTCTGATGTCGCTGGTCATTATGAGACGTAACTCTTACTCCCTCCCCCTCCTCCCTTCTCTCTCTCTCTCTCTCATGCTGCCCCTTAACTTGTCTGTCCTTCATCAGGATGGCTGAGGTGTCACATGAGGAGAGACTCCAGGCCATCGCTGTAAGTTATCTACACACATAGACACATTCTGCTTTCTATTTTCTATTTCATACGCACACTTAGACACACACACAGAGTGCACATCATGCACACTGATGGCTGAAGAAACAACAAATCATTGCTGCTCGTCATGGTCTGACTGCCAGTCTTAATGACTCAACCTTTTAGATCCCATCTCCTTCATCCATTAGAGGACATCAAAAGCTAATATAGTAGCTACAGCTCACTGCGCTTTTCTGTCTGTTCCTCTGTCTCTGTTCATCTTTTATACTTCACAAATGTTTTATTGTCACTTGTTGCCTTTTCTGTTTTAACATCCAGGTGTCTGTTTAGCTAAACTTTGTATATTGCAATCTCTTTTTTATTTTACCTGTGGCAGATATAGGGAAACACATTTATATTACTACATAATATCAGTTTAATGCCAGTACTACATTCCTATGCCTATGGTCAACAAGCTGTATGTATATAAAAAATATATTGGTTGACTACTAAAGATGCCGTATATGCAGCTCTATTTATTTGAAGTTACCAAAATTCCTTGGTTGCCACACTAGTACTGCATAAATAAATATATAGTTCATATTGTTCTTTAAAATTATGATATTATTTCTATTTCTAATCTTTGTAATATGCATTTGTGCATTTCCTACCAATCTTAATGCATGTATATCATAACAGGAGAAAAGGAAGAAGCAGACAGAGATTGAAAACAAGAGGAGACAGCTGGATGATGACCGACGGCAACTCCAGCATCTCAAGGTACACACACATTCACAGGCATACGCATTTTCCACGTATCCCATAAGAATACTTGGTGGTTGACAAGAATACACACAAGTATTGGTGTCCACAACACATTGATCTCATAGTATGCACAGGGCACTCTCAGTTACCTCCTGCTCACTACTTCATCAGCACGTTTCCCCTGCTTCTCTTGCCGCTGGCCACATGTTTCCAGTTTAACTGTTTTTCCACCTTGTGTAGGCACATATTAGGTTTGTTGGATTTCTTCCAGGAAAGAAATCCATCCACCTTTTTTTATGTGTATTTGTATATCAAGTATTCTTATTTCATTTGTTGAAGTAAGCAAATGAAATTCAGTTGGTACACAGAGAAGCTTGAGAGCTAGTTGAACCTGAGCAATAGATTTTTTTTGTTTTGCAGTCACAGTAGTCATAGTACTAATTATCTTTGTTGCACATGTTTAAATGTTATTATTTAATACTATCACCTCCCATCTACACTTGTGAATTCCTCCATCTGCTACCAAAAGAGTGCTTGCAGTGCATAAACTGGGATATTTGACCCCAGCATCACATTGCTCATCCTTCGTGAACATGCCAGTTTGGCTTTGTTTGAAATGCACTCGAGCTCTCCACTGATAAGACTAATGTACAGTATGTGTCATCTGTACTCCTACATGCCTCTCCCTTCACAGAACTTCTAACAAGCTAACAGAAACACTGCCGGTCAGCCCTCTGCGTGTTTCTGGGATTCATGCTCTTACGTGTGTGAGCAACGTTAGACACCCACACAACATTAAAATCAGCAGTTCCCTTCAAATATATCTGTCCAACATAGTGAGATACTCCCCAACTGCTGCTGTCACGGAATGTTCAGAATGGATAACAGATAATACCAAAAGCTCCTCCACATGCTGTTTATACACACACACACTCATGCATGTAGACACACACTCATTATATCAGAGCCAAGGTTTTTGTCAGCGTATGTGTCAGCGTTATCAAAGCTATTTCAGCCACCGACAATTCAGCAGGTCACAGATAAGAGCAAAGGTTGAGGTGTGTATTTGCCATGTGCACACGAGTATGTGTGTGTGTGTTTCTAAAAGTGACCTGTACTGTTGTCCCTGTGTGCTCCCACTTTTTCTATTTTCCAGGCAAATCATTGTAAGTGTGTATCTGTACATGTCGCGTCCAGTTGTGTGTAGGTTGCTTTATAAAGGAACACAGAAGCTTCAGACAATGCAGTGGGCTTTAGCAGAGGAAACAGATTTTTGTCCCACTCCCACCAACAGGAAACAGCTCTTACACCCACCGCACCCCACTTTCGTCTCACACACACACAGAGGGGAAGTGTAATCATGCTGTCCAGGGTTGTTAGAAGGCTCTTTGTGTGGACCACAGCAAGTATTCTTGACTCAGAGGCAGACCGATGTGGAAATCCTAATGAACGTCTTTGCTTACGCAGTACATTTTTTTAGGCATGTACCCCACCATTAAATCACACCAGTACATGATTAAACACACACACATATATGTACACAGACTTGTTAACACAGAAAATGTGGTGAGATATGATTACGCTAACAGGAGTCAGCAGTCAGTAAATGTCAACATGGTGTATACAAGTTGTGATTTTTCAGAATAAAACAATTAGCACTCACAGCTAACAGACTTTTACAAAGTTGGGAAAGGAGCAGTTTGTCATTTTCTTATTCATAAAAACATAAATAACACAGCTGCGGCAAGCGAGCATTTAATTTTAAAACCACATCTAAACCTCATTCATTTAATTACCAAGGACATTTGCTTAACCTGTACAAGAGACAAAGGCTAAAAGTACAACATTTAAGCTTTGGGCCGCTAAGTCACTTTCGCCATCCTCTTATTATACCACAGACATTAGCTCAAAATGAAATGAAAGAAAAAAAATGTAAATTTGACGAAATGTTTGACGAAAAACATTTATGCTACACGGACCAGAGAAACTTTATTTTGACAAAACGGACTTTTGAATAGATGCACAATGTGATTTGAAATAAGCTTCTTCTCTTTCCAGCTGTTCATAACATATCCATGTGTGGATGGATGCTTGCCTGCGTGTGCGTATGTCTGTATCCCAGTTCCGCCCTTTGTCTGCTACGTTAGCAGCTTTTACTCCAAAGAACAATGGAGAGACGTTGTTTCAGCATTCCTAGCTTTTCAACTGTTCACATTGACTGGTGTGTGTGTGTGTGTGTGTGTGTGTGTGTGTGTGTGTGTGTGTGTGTGTGTGTGTGTGTGTGTGTGTGTGTGTGTGTGTGTGTGTGAGTGAGTGCTTCCATATGCAAGAGTGAGCACATTAAAGTGATGTCAGGCACTGGCGTAGTAGGGTGTGGCTCACGAGAGCAAGCAAGATTCAGAGAGTAGTAAGAGGGCAAAGCAGGTTTAGATTCAGTGCCCAAGAGACCATGCAGGACTGTGGAATGAAGAGTGTTGAATTACACAGTGTTAAGTGTGTGCTCTAAAGCTCTGCAGCTGGATGTCTGAAGTTGAATTACTCAGTGGAGAGGGTAAGATTTTAAACAGAACAGCAGATAAAAAAATTTAAACACGGATATAAATTGAGGGAGATACACCCTGACATTTACAACCCTTTTTAGGTTCCTAAAATTTAGGATGGGCAAAGAGGCATATGCTACACGAGGGAGGAAGGGGGGGGGGGGGGTGTTTTTTTGTAGAAATTCTAGTTGCATCACTGGAGAGGAATTCGCATCAAGCACATGTCCAGATTTTCAGCCTAACTTGTGAAAACAAGAGCTTTTTTTTCTAACACTTTTCCATATGGTCAGGCAGGGTTGTCTTTTGCTGCATGGTCCAACAGCTGCGAGTAAGACACACTGTTATATTTACCTCAGAGCACGCCAAGTATTTGCTTTGATATTAACTCATCCAGAGGATGGATGGGGATTGAAGATAAGAATACTGGCCTGGTTGGAAAATAATAAGGAATAATAGTAGTCACTGTTAGTTTTCTAAGCTTGTTCATAAAGATATTACTTGGAATGAATTAAGCCCTAAGAAATATTTGATCTAGTTTAAGATTAGAGCCACTTCCTTTTTTTTTATCTCCCAGCGACCTCTCATTCCTGTCTTTAATTTAGTATAATGATATTAAATACATGTTTGGATTTCCCAGTTTGATACCAGAAGTCCTGATCCACTGGCCGGGTGCCATTTAGTCCACTTGGCAAACTATTTGGCAGCAGTTAAAGTGTTTGACAGAATCCCTGAGTTTCAGCAGTCAGCAGAGAAGTACGAGACTGCCTGGCAAGAAGATGCTGTTGCTTTAGATTAACTAAAGAGTTCATCATTAGTGTCAGAGATGGTGTCACTAATCTCTTGTGTAAGAAAGTACATCGATGTCCAAAGAGAGGCTGACTCTGTGCAGCATGTGGAGAAATTGAGGTGCTTCTAACGTTTTAACTACTCAACTTGTGCATAATGTATGCATAAAGATCTTCCATAAGATCCTTTCAATGTAGCAAGCATGCACACAAATGCATCAACACCCATGGACACATCAAGTACATACACAGTAAAACTATATTCCTTGTCTTACCATTGCTAGATCCATTTTATAGAACGTAAGTTAAATGGTCTGGATTACCTACACTCTATCTGTGTTCTCAACATCTATATTATCCTTGCAGTCAAAGGCACTGAGAGAGCGCTGGTTGTTAGATGGAGCTCCAGCAGAGGAGGAGACTCAGAAGCGTCTGCAGGAGGACGAGGTGAAGACCAAACTTTTGGAACAAGTCATCCTCAGGTGAGCATTTTAAATCCACCATATGTTTAATTTTTGAAGCAGTTTATCCATTGCTATTCTTTTATTTTGAAATTAACCGGTAAATTGCTACAATATTTAAAAAACCAGGAGTAGCAGTAGCAGTGTGATTTAATGGTGTTTTGATTTGCACTCAGAGTTTGCTCAAATATAATACAATTTGTGGTCATGAATGATCCACAGATTTTTTTTTTGTGTGTGTGTGTGTGTGTTTCCGAGCCAGGCTTGAGCAAGAGATTGAAGAACTTGAGACAGGCGTGCCAGCCAATAAGGGTGTGGCCAAAGAAAATGGAGGTAAGTTTGGTGCCCATGGCAACATATTGTATCATCACATGGGAAACCATGGCAATGCAGCCTAAGCGCAAGTGTCACAAAGACAAAGTGTGCTCATAATAACCTCTTGATTTACTCTGTGAAATCGGTTCTCCATGCCGGAGGTCATTTAAACAATATTTCCTTTCTTTCTTTGTCCTACTGTCTGACCCTGACCACGCTCTTTTCTCATGCACTTCCCTAATCTCTCAACGATGCTTTGGTGCTCTCTATAGGTGAAAATGGAGTAGTGCAGACCTCTGGTCAGACACCCAAGAGAGAGGTGACAGGGATTGAGGCCAAGCTGCTCGGCCCTAGTCCTGACCAGGCTAGTGCAGACAACCCAGTTACTCTAGTGTTCATGGGCTACAAGACCGTGGAGGAGGAACAGGAGACTCGCACGGCCTTAGGAATGGACGGGGTGGATGGCAATGTCAAAGCCGAGTTTGTTGTGATCGAGGATGGGGAGGAGAAAGCGGGCGGAGACGCAGCCACAGAAGAGCAGCCTCCACCTAACGGAAGCATGGCAGAAAAAGAGAAGCCTAATGAAGGTGGGGAGGAGGGCGAGAAGGAAAAGGAGAAGAAACAGACCTGCAAATGCTGCACGGTCATGTGAGGCGTATGTGCGCGTGGGTGTGTACACACTTTCACCTTTGCAGGCATGTGTGCCATTGCATGTGTCTGTATTTGCAAATGTGTGTAACTTTTTGTTTTTGTGTGAAAGTGTGTGTATCGGGACTGGGGAAAAAAAACAAAAAGTTGCACAGCCAATATACCAACAATGAGAGCCAATCCAAGCTCCAGCTACAACAAGAACCACAAAGACTCATAAGTACACTTTACTCTATATTCTTTCTCTGATATGTATTTGACTTTTGATTTCTATTGATATTTTTCTATTTTTCTGTCTTGACATTTATATTGTATTCAGTATGTATAACTTTATTATGGGACTGTGTACTGTAAGTTCATTGTTACTATTGTTGGGAAAAAAAGAAAATGTATTAGCTCTCTGGACTGTACTGCTACTCAGTTGGGAAAATCTGGAAACTTTAAATCATTTAAGAAAAAAAGCAAACTATGAAGGACACAGATACTTAGATATATATATTTCTCTGTTTAGGCCTAACAGCTATTTATCGGTCAATTTCATATTGCAATATTGTCTAAGATATTATTTTAAATAGTATTTTAATATATTGATATGAAATTATGTTTTATACAATGTATTTATTGTTTTTGGTTCTCTGTATCATCTTCAACCATTAACTGCATGTAAGCTTGTAAGCACTACCACAGTCGTGTCACACTCATACAAGTGTCTGTGTTTTCTTAGACTCATACGTGCTCATATCTTTAGTCACGCAAGTCTTTCTATCAGTAACAGTAAGTATAATTGGCATTGTTAGAGATATGCGTTATGTCGAAAAATACAGCAAGGAGACAAAGATAAATATGATCACTAACTAGGTTGCAAATCACAATAGTTTCGTACTGTATGTGGCACATGTACATTAAGATCACGGCTGTTGTGTTTTTTGAATGCAGCTCTGTTTCTTAAAACGTTGCAGCGCTGTGCAAAATGTAAATAAAACCAATGCAATGATTTGCAAGTCATAAAAACTGTACAGTTACTGAATAATAAACCATAAAAAAGGTTAAAAAAAATATGATTGTATTTTTGAAAATGTATTCTCATTTTCAATTTGACTGTAATATACGGTTAAACAGTACATGGGTGGGTATAAAAAGTGCCCATTTCCTTTAGAAGTAAAAGATGGGAAGATGCAGAGGGGTTCACCACTCTGTAAAAGTCTGCATAGTCAAATAGTTCAACAATACAAGGAAAAGTTGAAAGAATGTATTAATCTGTTCACAATTTAAAAGCCATAATTGGTAACATGGAGTGCTTTTTGCACATGGCTTGTTTAATCTGTGAAGGCACCATTAATGCTGAATGATATCTACAGATATTGGAGTACCATATGCTCCCATCTAGACGAGACCTTTTTTAAGGAAGTCCTTGTTTATTTCTGCAAAACACTGCCAATACACATTGTGCACATATAACAATAACATGGGCTTACTACAAAGGAGATGAGTCCCGGTGCTAAAGTGCATCTAGACGTGTCACTCAATTTAAAACATTTGCCGTATTTTGCTAACAAAGCTACGTCAATTGATCTATTATACATCAAATAAAAGGATACAAATAATTTGCTCTCCATTGCATTGTATTTTATTTACTTTTTGAAGAAGTGTTTCAACGTTTTTAGAAAAGGCCTGTAAGATGAAATCACTTTATGATTAGATTCATGAGATCATTACACAGTGTTTAGGAAGGCCTAAGTAATTTTCTTCTTACAACAGTAAAATCAATGTATGTCTTAATGAGGTAGCACTGCATGAAGCCTTGCAACTGTTTCAACTTGTCTCTTGTTAGGTCTGTAGCATACACTATCACATTAACATGAATGTAAATCCAGGGGTTAAACTGGGATTCATCCTAGCATAATGAGAAGAGGAGGGCTTGCTCAGCTCACTATTAAAAAAAAGCTTTTTGTTTTTATGTACCAAATAAAATTTGATGAATCAGTCATTTCACTGTGTCTTGGTTGGCTGGTGGTTTCTGTTCTGCTTATACTCCCAGTTTAACCCCTGATTCTTTGTTTGTACACCTGGGCCTAATTGTGCTTGAGTAGATTTACAGAAGAAGAAAAGAGAATGAGGGCATTTGAGTAGATTTTTTGCAAATATTAATTATATCTTTGGACACATTATAAAGACTTCAGCTTTATCCGGGTATCCAAGCATTTAGCTTTCTTCCACTATTACAGATAGTTTAAATTCTTCAAAAAAAGCATCTCAGCCACATTTAATGGTAGACAAAATATGCATGTACATTATAGCAATTCAAAGTAAAAAATCTGATGTGTTTGGCAGACATATGCAGTTCTGGATGAGCTTGGTCAGTAAACTGTACTGCCAATGCTTCTCCTTCCCCAGGGTCATCCATGTCACTGAATCACCTAAATGTTATCACCATTATTTCCTTACTATACTGTTTCATTGTTATTGTCAAATCATAGCCACACCTTCTATGCTTGGAGACACGCAGTTAACAAAAAAAAAAATCTCTGAAGTTGGTGCTAATCCAAAATCTTCTCTAAAACTCTTCATCCACCAACTATTGTTCAACCTGTCCCATCTGTCTTACTCAAATTGCTGGTAAAGGGATTCTACTGTCGCCTGCTTGATGAATAAGAGTCTTTTTCAACCTTCAGTGCCAGATGCATTCTCTCAAGTCCTGCCTATTTTTAACATCAGAGAAATGATCCCTTCTTACATTCCAGAGGGAAGACAACAGGCATGGATAAGTTATAGTCTATGTATAGTTCAAAAATAATTGTACAACTTTATTTCTTATATTGCCTCTCATCCTTTTTTTCTATGGTCTCTTTGCAAGGCAGTATGTCGTATTTGATGTGTGTATTTTTAAAAAACAAAAAAGATTACTACATCTGTGTATTGTCGGTGCCTTTGTCAGGTTCATTTGACTGGACTTGTCTGTCTGATGCCATTTTCAGACCAGGGTTTTTCTTGCTGTGCTCCTGGTTACGATGACCCACTTGGAAACACTGCCTTCTACTATGAAGTGTCACTAGTATATCGAATACTACACTCGTTCTTTAAGTGATAACTATAAATGAACACAGTTAGGACAATTGATAATATGGAAACTACTGAGAGTCTCCAAGAAACTTTGTAACACGTCTTATGAACTTTTTTTAAAGTTGATGACATCACTTCAACTGACAGATTTAAAGGTTTTTATTTGTTGTTGTTTTTTTGTTTTGGTTTTTTTAATTCCAGAAATGCAAGAAACTCTAATCAAAACCAACCTTGATCCGATGTTTAACATTATCTGGGGATGCAAACTTTATACAGAAGACTAACTGATAGCCTATGTATATACAATACATGCACATGTGTATGTCTGTATGCATCTGTATAGATAGAAATGCATAAAATTGGTGAGCTAAAGCTTTGCTTAATAGTGGGTCTCCGGGGCAGCAGCAGAAAAATCAACCTTGTGTTAAACCAATGCCTGTTCATCTATTCTGTGGTCGTCTAAATGTTTAATCTTGAATAAAACTATTGTTTGTTACAGCAGGTCAAATTGAGTGTGTATGTGGTAACCAAATATAAGCTGAACAATGTGTGATTTTGCCATTTGAAGGAGGCACATATGAGTACAGGACACCCTTCTGAGGAGATAAACCATCTATTTATTATTGGGCTAAGTGGGTAGAAAAATCAAGAAACAAGAAGATGAAATTGTACAATCATTAATGAAAAAAATATGAAGCAAGAAGAAATAAAGTTAAAGGTGTGATTTAGACAGCTGAAGTAGTCTGAGCATGCGGGATTTTAATTTCTCTGTCTTCTGACGTCATAATTTTGTAGTGTGCACTACACAGAACATGCCACTAGGGAGCATAGCATACATCTACTATCTTTTAATTTCGTCATTTTACACCGTTGTAATAAATTCTGTTAAGTGTGTGTGTGTGTGTGTGTGTGTGTGTGTGTGTGTGTGTGTGTGTGTGTGTGTGAGAGAGAGAGAGAGAGAGAGAGAGAGGGAGAGAGGGAAAGAGAAAGAGGGTTAATTAGGGACTCTAGGAAGAGTTGGATGCATTTTAATGGCATTCATAAGTAGAGGGTTAAGTATGCATTATTCAGCATAACTATAATTGTCCTGCTTTATCCTGCATACATATATTACAATGTTTATATCAGATAAATTGAAATCTAAAAATGCTCTTGAGGTTGTTAGAAGTGTATTCCCTTTGATGAAACAAATTTTACTATCGTGTTGTTTTGAGGTTATACTGCTGACAGAAGCATAAACAAAAAAAATGTCCCTGAATGAACCAGAAGGATATAGCAAGTCATGGAAAATAAAATCAAATGGTAAAAGAGAGTTCTAACGCAATTATCTATTGAAGTATGGAGCAAATACATCTTGCAAATCAACACTAAAGACAAAGCAAAATCTAATTGCTGCCATGCTATCAGTCACCAGTAATTACCTTTCTTCTGTGTTGGGTAAATGGATGCTTCAGCTATCCTATTACGAGCCTCGCATTAGGAAAGGTATACGAACATAATAAAACAACATAGCTCCCTTTTTATTGTAAAGCCATCCCTACTTATCCCACTGATGAACGTGAAATTAAAACGCAAACCTCAATGCAGCAGCAATGTTTTAAACCATCAAGAAACAAATCAAAGCACATACTACACCACCAACTGTGACAATTTGCTATATTGTATGAATTAAATAAAGTAGAGCTAATTCTGTTTACTTATACACTTATTAGGTACTTTAAACTTAGTGTGTGTGTGTGTGTGTGTGTGTGTGTGTGTGTGTGTGTGTGTGTGTGTGTGTGTGTGTGTGTGTGTGTGTGTGTGTGTGTGTGTGTGTGTGGTACTTATTAGAGTACCTATATAGCTGAGAGATTTCACCTTTTTGCTTTTACTTTTGCACATTATATATTGACAATATATCTATACTTAACTGTTACTGTTTTCCTTCAAAGTGGGCTCAATATTGACTCAGAAATGTAGTCTCTTTGCTTTTGCTGCTGTCCTCTCTGCTCTTTTATGGATGCTAATAATTAAACAATTATTTCTTCTTAGGCGTGCAAGTAATTAACTGTAATTTGGCATCTGAATCGAAATATTTACTACTATTTTTCTGCTTTTCTGTAGAACAGTACATTTGAAAATTATTGGTAAAAAAATATCAATATATTTTAGCAGTGAAAAAGCTTGCATACTGGTGGACTGACTATTACAGAAACATAAAAATGATATTGGCAATTGACAGTACGATTAATTTAGGACACCATAAACCTTACACGTGTTAACCTAATAAAGTTGTTAACAGTGTGTTAACAGCCGTGTGTGTATGATTGTTAGGGTATACTATTAAACACTTTTTGATGAAAATGTGTATGAGTAGATTTTTACAACTAAAACACTTTTTTAGGCTGTATTTTTATCTGGGTGCAGCCAAAACAAACTCCTAACTCCTAAAAGAGTCTCTGATACGATGCACTGGAAATTTGCCGCGGCCCTGGTTTTTTCACAAAATGAAAGCCTTCTTGTCCAATCGCAGCTCAGGTCACCGCCCGTTTTCAGCTCTTGGAAGTTCCTGGACTAATCAGCGCTCGCCTCCGTGTGTTCAGCCATTTTGTAAGAAAACCAAGCAAGTCTGCCGCCCTACCTTCGCTTCAGACCTGCAGTTTTTTTCTTGTGCAATGGACGGGTAAGTGAAAAGAGCCACACTTAACACTTATATTTATAAGACAAACCGATCGCGGAGTAACTTCTTATCTTATTTCGGTTGCTTATGGACATATTGTGATGTTTGAAGTACCTTCACCGTACCGTCGAAATAGAAAAGTTAACTTCAAACAGTTTTTTTTCCATCAAAACATGCAACAGTTAGCAGGAGCGTAAGCTAGCTAGCAGCTGCTAGTCGTCGCTAGCGTTGGCTAACAGTCAATACTAATGTGAATGTTTTAATGCACTTATTTTATTTATTTAATTATCGTAAACGCTAGTAACTCTAAGCAAGAGCAACTTAATTTGAGTTGTGATAGGAACATTTGCCTTTATTTAAGGAAGACAATGATAGCCTCTTGTTTGCTACGACGGACATTAGTTTTTGGCTAACGGTACCTTTGTAACTTGGTTTCACGGGAACTCGAGCGCTAGCTAAAGCAACGTGTCTCATTTCCGTGTTCATTTGTTCGCGGAGCGCCAGGGCCATGTTGAAGATGTCTGGCCTTAACATTTGATTGAATCGGGGACTTCTAAACCGAGTTATCTAATCGCAGTAGGATACATGATAGCGTATTGTTTAGTTCGAACGTGTCCTTCTCTTCTGATCGTCTGATGTCGTAAGTTTGAAGGACTTCGAAAGTAGCTCATAGACAGCTTCGCATTCGCCCCCGGCGTCTAGTTGTAATTATAGGTGTTTTTCTTTTTCAATTTTTTTTTAACTCACACAAGTTTACTTGCATCTCTTTTTAAACCGTTATAGCCGCCTAGACGCTGACTTGTACCCTCTGGGATCCGGCTACGTCCCTGAAATTGAGTAAGTAAATTTTTGTATAGTTTTGTCTTTGTGTACGACTCATTTGGGTTCCTGTTGCTCTTTATGGCTTTAAATAAGGAAGTCGTTTTCCTTTTGGGCTAACAGTGTTGTAGGATTGTGTGTGTGTATGTGTGTGTGTGTTTTTTTTGTTTTTTTTTGTTTTGTTTTTTCGATGCAGTTGAATGTTATAACAATGACTTAAGGATAGTTCGTGGATGGTTTTCCTTATTTTCTTACTGAGAACTTTCTTTCTGTTTTGCAGCAGTGTCCATGACATATCAGCTGGCACAAAGGTAGGCAGTTTTGAGTCATCTTCCTCTTGGTTGCTTATTTCCTTTTTTATTTTACAGTATTGCACTCCTTTACTACAGCATAAGTAATGACTCCCACTTGCTGAAATTAGTATGTAGTGTTTTTAACTCCAAATATGGTCTTTTAACATATATAGTTGTGACTTTTGGTGTGTGTGTGTGTGTGTGTGTGTGAGAGAGAGAGAGAAAAATGTGTAATATTGTACAAAGGTGTGTTTTTCAGAATACAGTGACAATTTCAAAGAACTGAGCCAGCTCTGGTGGCACGTAGTGTATCACTTTGCAAGCCTCCTCCATAATACAGAATACCTTTCCAAAGCTTTTTCTCATGTGTAATGAAGTTGCAGGAGAAGACTGACTTGCTTTTTAAACATTCATGAAATAGAGCTGAATGGTCAGCACAGAGGTTACAGCAAGACGGTGGAAGGGGATTATTCAATAATTATGTTAGCATAGATTCTCAGAGGTGGGGCTTTCATGTTTTCCTGTTCTGTCTCCGTTTGCCTGTGTGGCTGTTGAAATGAAACTTCCTGTTGTTTATTTGTGTGTTCCTTAATAGTCTGTTGGTCTTATTGGAATGTGGGAAAGCTGAATTCTGCCCTGACTCTTGTTGTTGCTCAGTTGTGTTTCAATTACAGGGCTATGTAACCATCATTGCTCTAACAAAACCACAAAGTCTTATCTAATGTTAAATCCTTAGCAAGAATTGGACTTGTAAATTAGTCACTGAGCTGTTGTATTCTTGTGAAACTGAATGTTTGTGCATGCAGACTTGACAGGAAGAAACCACACCGTTTCTTCAGCATGCTGCTGGTTGTTAAAATTCCTGTTTTTGCTGTAATCCTTGGTAACATTGCCTGGAGCAGCTCAGTGTAGGTGGACTAATTGAGCTCAACCTAGATCTGTAGCCATCCTCCCGGCCAAAGGTCTTTACAGTGTTTGAACAAGCACTCTTATACACACCCCCAATACATGGGACACACCCCACCCCCTCTATTCATTTCAGTAATGCCTGTTTCTTTTCATCATGTGCACTAATACACGATTTAATGATTGCTGCTTAATAGTGAGGGTTTAACTCCAGATGAGATTGTTTCTTCTTTTTAACTACTTCTGTTTTTGGATTTAAAGTGCTGCGGTAATGATGACACTGAGTTATGGAGCCCTGCCTTGCTGGAATCTGTAATTATTCCGTCTGGGCAGAGTGTCTGGCATTCCGCGGTCACATTCCAATCTCCCCCCTCCAGCCCCCTGGCGAGGCACAGCTCCCTGCCCCCTCCAAGTGTGAAGGCTGATCACAGTGAACAAACATGCCTATACCTGTGCTTCTCTCCTTTGTACTTTTCCTGAGAGAATACACCAGCCAACCCCCTATAACCCTAAATAAGGTTGTTTGCAAAAGGCAGGGCACATACAAATAAATCACCTCAGGTTTAGTTTCCTTATAAGATGAAAATGGGGTTTGTTTGTGTTTTCTTTTTTCTTTCCCTTCCCTATGTGCTGCAGTAGAGTTGGAGAGTATGTGTCCCTTTCCCTCTTTTGCTGATGCAATGCAAACCAGGTTTAACTTGGTGAATGGGACAGAGAAATTGCTTCTGCTACATGTTAACTTTTAAAAATAGAGTTCAAAGTATTGCCGTTGTCAGTGAAAGGAAGCTGAAGTTTTGGTGTGTTTGCCAGCAGTGTGTCATCACTCTGAAGATTATTGTTATCCTGTCCACATCCTAAGCAAACAAAGGAAGTGAACACATTGATACATTTATTTGGGCTGTGTTGGACTTCAAGCAAATGCGTGGTCAGGTCTGTTTTTCTTCTATAGGCTTAGCAAGCACTCTGACACATCCTGTTTAAATGCTCAATTGTAACACAAGTCTCCATTTTGTGAGTGACTTGATGCTCCTGCTCTGCACCGTGGACTGTCTTAGCTCTGCAGTTGTTATTATTAGAATGAGGAAGAAGGAGGAGGGAGTCGACATTTAACAGTAACCTACAGTCTCCCCAGAGGAAGTTTAGCAAAACTCTGGAAGCAGACCTCATCTTGCTGCTCTTCCTGTTTGGAACCAGTCTGCTGAGTGATAAGTGTGCCGCTGCCCGCCCACAACCAGCGAGTCAGGCTGGAGCCACTTCCTTCATTTCTCATGGTTTGCATCTGCTATTGGCTGAATTATCGGGACCAATTTCTTCCCACAAATTGGAACACACCATTCTCATCTGTTCATTGTAATCAGTGTTGTCTTGTTTTTTTTATTTTTTTATTTGTTGTTCTTGTTGTTGTTATTATTAATATTATTAATATTATTAATATTTTTAACTTTTGGATCATAAGTCTAAACAGTACCCATTACTCATTTATATTTTAGACTGATTAGTTCTGTCAGGCTGTGTAGAAGCCAGAGTATTTATACCACTGCTTGTAGTACTGTCTTACTGCAGTGTTGTTCTACTGTTTGGAGGCATGACCAAATGTTATCTCTCATAAGTTTTTGTATGCAGGCTTACCTGACCCCACCCTCTATTTAGATTCACAAGGTGAAGAATGCTAGCAAACCTGCATGACTGGTTGTTGTTAAAGTGCTTCGGGCTCTTCAACTCCCAGAGAGTCCCCCGGGCTACATATGTGTGTGCTGCTGCGTAACAATGTCCCTAGTCTCAGCCTGAACAGGACCTTCATTGTAGAGTGTTGTAGAGCTTATGCTGCTGAGCCACTTCTTGTGACTGCAATACTTCATCTCACTCAGCCACAAACACACAACCATGTGAACAGCCCTGAAACAGCACTTTTTATGTACTAGAGAGGGAGTCTGTAAAAGGCAGACAGTAGTCTAGTGTGGAGTGGAAGTGTCCCCATCTTGTCTTGCGATCCAAAGGGCTTCAGTGTGTTATCCCTGCTCCTGATGGATTATGAGAAGATGGGATGTACTCACCGACAGCTATTTGGCCAAAACCTGACTGAATATTGTCCTTCAAGCTGAAAACTACCTGTTCCAACTTAAATGTGCTATGCATAATTGTGTTTTATTGCACATTGTCTCAAAAATATGGCCTATTGATACAGTAGCTTGAGGTTTGACAATACTGTAAAAGGCGTTTAATGGAATGGGAAGTCAGATATTCCTGCTGACATGATAGTTCGCTGGATTCCTCCTAGTGAGGAAGGTGGAGTTCTTCTCAAGTGTGTTTGCTCAGTTCTCTTTTGGTTATCAGATTACTTCCTGCTTTATCACACAATAGCTTAGTAATGTGAGAACCGTGCTCTCCACCTGCCAAGCTGTGCCTTCATTGGGTGAACGCACTGAAGTGAACCATTGTTTCCTTTCCTTCTGCAGAGGGGATCCGACGAACTCTTTTCTTCCTGCATATCCAACGGACCCTATATCATGAACTCAGGTAGGGGGTTGCCATGGAGGGGTGAATCCCCTTTTTATTGAAGTGCTTGACGTGTTTGTGTTACCATGGTTATCAATCCATTATTCAGGAAGAACCGGAGCCTCCTGTTCCCTCCCTGATTGTATCTGCTTCTGTTTTCTCTTGCAGCCAATGGCAACGACAGCAAAAAATTCAAAGGTGACGTCCGCAGTCCTGGTGTTCCATCACGTGTGGTCCATGTACGCAAGCTGCCCAACGACATAAATGAGGCTGAAGTTATTGGCCTGGGGCTGCCCTTTGGGAAGGTCACTAATCTGCTGATGCTGAAAGGGAAAAACCAGGTAGGAAAGACGGTTGCCTGTCTGCTTACCAAACTGTATGACTTGCAGTTTTGGTTGAATTATTTTTTTCCCAGGCCTGAGCCGAGGGATCAGCTTTCTATCCTTCTGTCCTGACCTAAAATTATAACAATGACCCTTTTGTTACATCCTTGTGACTTTGTTGGTAGATAGACACTGCTTGATGTTAAGATTTCCTGGAGGAATACAGCAGATCACGAAACACCTGTTTTCTGTTTGAAGTAGTTCTATAACCAGTAATACTGTAACCATGTTAATTGTGTTATTTATAATGGTTAATAACAGATAAAAAGAATCGATAAGAATGTTAAATTTGTTGCATTAGGGTGTCACCTTTGTTGTATGTGATGGGATAAACAAAATAAGTATGTTTATGTCCCAGGCATTCTTGGAACTGAACAGCGAGGAGTGTGCACAGACGATGGTGAGCTACTACTCCTCTGTTACCCCTGTCATCAGAAACCACCCCATTTACATGCAGTACTCGACCCACAAAGAGCTCAAGACGGACAACTCCCCAAACCAAGTGGTAAGGGTTTTACAGCAGCGGCACAGATCTGTGCACTTTATATTTATTTTAATGGTTTGCATTTGAGGCTTCATCAGCTGTTTAATTTATTGCTTGATGCTGGGATTCAAGTTTTGGCTCCATACTGAAAAAATGCATATTGAATAACTTATTTACATTTGTTAAAAATATTGTTTTGTTTTACAACATTATGCTGCACACATTCACTCGGTGGTACTATCCTTTCACCACTGATGCTGAGAAGTATTTCTGTTTCTCCTTAGCGTGCCCAGGCAGCTCTGCAGGCAGTTAATGCCCTTCATGGAGGAGGAATGGGAAGTGTGGCCATTTCTGCTGATGCTGGTAGCATGGCTGGAGCAGCGGCAGCCCAAAGCCCTGTGCTCAGGGTCATAGTGGAAAACCTCTTCTATCCTGTTACCCTGGATGTACTCCACCAGGTAAAGGCAGCTACTACAGTTTTTTTTTTTTTTTTTTTTTTTTTTTTTTTTTTGACTGGTCAGAGATGTTTTAAGTAACTAGTCTGGGCATGCCCCACCTTAAAAAAACAAAAAACAAAAAAAAACGTCCCTCAAATCTTAGCTGTATAGCTACTGATTTGACCACTCATTGTCTAGCACTAAAGTCTAAAGCTGTTTTGCAGTTCTTATTTATTTTAGGTGTGTTAAAATTATGACCTTTATAATCGTGTCTCTCCTGCAGATTTTCTCTAAATTTGGTACAGTGCTGAAGATCATCACTTTTACCAAGAACAACCAGTTCCAGGCTCTCATCCAGTATGCTGATGCCATGACAGCGCAGCATTCCAAGATGGTACGATTGGTTCACTTTTTTTGTCAGCATGGGACTAAGATTAGGACATTTTGAAACAAAGCAATATCATTATAGGGCAGTTAGTACACTTTGGGAACAGTCGCTCAGACGTCACTAGTTAAACTCGCCACTGTAAAAACACACCAGATATGTTATCTCAAGTTTAACAGAACGCTGTTTTCTTTAGTCTCTGGATGGACAAAACATCTACAATGCTTGCTGTACTCTGAGAATCAGCTTCTCCAAGCTTACCAGCCTCAACGTCAAGTACAACAACGACAAGAGCAGGGACTACACCCGACCAGACCTTCCAACTGCAGATTCACAGCCCTCCATTGACCACCAGGCCATGGCAGCAGCTGCGTTTGGTAAGAATGTAGTCCATTCTTTTTTTGAATTAGAATTCGCAGGATTTACTTCACTGTCATTCTTTTAATTTATATTAATAAAAAAAAAAAAAAATCTTACTTCTATATCTTGTTGTTATAGCTGCACCAGGTATAATCTCAGCCTCTCCCTATGGTGGCGCTCATGCCTTCCCCCCAACCTTTGCTATTCAGCAGGCAGGTCAGTACAAAAAAATATATTTCCTGCTATTCTGATTCGAATGTCTGTATTTCAGTAGTTTATTCAGATGTACATATAGCAGATAATCTTCATGATTAAATTATTTCTCAGGTTTTTATCTACGGATTGCATTGAGTTGAGAGTAATTTGTGGTTTACTGCTCTTAGGTCTCTCAGTACCCGGTATTCCTAGTGCCTTGGCGTCCCTCGGTGTGGGCCACACTGGCATGGCGGCGGCAGCAGCGGCCGCTAGCCGGCTCGGCCTGTCAGGGCTTGCTGCCGCTGGGGGCCACAATGTCTTGTTGGTCAGCAATCTGAACCCTGAGGTCAGTACACATGCTATTAAACAGCTCTACTACCTTTGCTTTTGTTTTAGTTCAGTGCTGAGCTTCATTCAACAGTTACATTGCCTTTTGTTTACACTTTGGCTTGTGGATCCACTTGATCAAATGAAACGAATGTTTTTACGCCTCATGTCTTACCACTTCACGTGATTGCACGAGGAACTACCCTTACCACTATTTTTAATTGCAAGGGGGTCATTAAGTCAAAACCTCTTCCCTTTCAGGACCTCTCTGTGTTTGACCAAACCTGCTGCGTTTCTGCCCTGCCACTTTGCTCACTGTGAATTTTAAGTTTATTCAAAAAACTAACTTCTTTTTTTTGTGTTTTCTTTAAAGAAAACTTACCATTTCATATCTTCATTTTTGTCCATTAGTTAAAATCATTCTTGAGTTGTTGGGGAGACAATATTACTTTTTTGGTCTTGTTTTAAAGCAACACATCATGTACATTATTCTCGTTAATAGTGTATAAATATACAAGTAGTCTTTAAGCTCATTACATTTACTGTAGTTAATGTAGTCAATACACTTAGTTTGGTTATTTAAGGATTCTGTTTAAGTTCTTCGAGAATTATTAAAATTGATGCTCAGAATTTTGTTTTATATCATTCTCTACGTAATCTAAACAAACATGACATTTAATTTAAAAGTACATATTGTCTCTGCCTTTTTTCCTGTATTTCATTGTTAATCTTTTTTTCTCTTCTCTTTCTCCTAGTGTTCCCATAGTGACAGTGCATTTTAATTTAGCCAGTTCTACTGTCTGAAGCACTACATTTCTTTGTGTATACTGACCTTGTTTTGTTTTTTTACTTCCTTTTCTCTCTCTCCTTTCTGTCCCCCTAATCCCTCTTTTTGTTTTTTTGTTTGTTTTTTTTAACCCCTCACTTTAAATCTTGCCAACTGACTGCACGCCCCATGACCAATTGTTCCCTCTCTCCTCCTGTCACTCCTCTGTTATTTACTACTGTAACCACCTCCTTCCATCCACCCAACCCTTTTTCCTTCCCCTTACCATTATCCCTAATTTGGAAATCCCCCACCACCACCACCACAAATTGAAAACGCATACACTACATTGGCACCTCTTTGACACCCTGATTTTCATTTTATTTTATTTTATTTTTTTGCCATGATCTACCTCTCCATCATCTTTCTTCCCCCCCATCCTCACATTTCTCTTCATCCTCTTATGCTATTCAAATCCTTCTCCTCTCTTCATTCTCTTCGTCCCTCATGCCTCTCCTTCCTCCATGGTACTGTGGCCTTCCTGTGGACCTCGCTGCCTGTGGCCTGCGGACATGTCCCGACTCCACTCCACTGTCCTCCACTCCGCTCCGTCTCTTTTCCCCTGTACCCTGTTCCCTCTCCCCTTTTTGGCCCCCTGCCCCGCTGCTCCCTCCTGCTGTCTCTAAAGAGCGTTACGCCACACTGCCTCTTTATTCTTTTCGGTACGTTATCATCCTTTCATCTCCTTTTTTTATTACTACTGTTACCTGGCAAGGTGGGCATGTCTTGTCTCATGTTGTTGGCTTTTATTTATTTTTAACCACTGATGGCTCATCATCAGAGTACAGGGCTATGGCGGGTGGGGGTGTCTGTTTGAGGGTTTGTATGACCTGTTTTGGTTGTTGTGGGTTTGTGTGAGAAAAGTATGGTGAGAATGCCACAAAGCTGCAGCATTTCATTTAATTTTTAAAAGCTATGATACTTGTCCATGGGCAAAAAACATTTGCACTTTTCCCATCTTCAAAGAGCAAAGCCCTTCAATGTAAATATTGCCCCGCTAAATAGAAATGTGGGAATGATTTTGTTTGGCAATGAGGCAGGAGGCTGATCTAAATTTTAAAGCATCACCATAAAGAAGAGGATAAAAGTCAAACCTTTACTGGTTCTTCACCAGCCAAATTTAGCCATAAAAAGTGGTCAAATTTCATTTTTACATGCTGATTGTTTTTCAGTGATTCTCTCTCTCTGCTGCACTAGAATGATGAAATGCTGCAGCTTTTTTTGTGATTATGGGTTGACATAATCTCAGGATTATGTCACAGTTTTATTCTCTTGCAGTTTTTCCTCAGTTATTCAAATGTAGGTATGTGCATGTTTAGATTATTTCTGCATGTCTCTGTTTAGACCCTCAAGTTTGGGAAGTAATCAACTCTATCTTCACAGTAGAGCAATCAAATTGATCACTACTACTCATTTTACTAATCTTTGATTTTTGTCTTCAAATCACGATTTCTCCCCTCTTAAGGCATTTTAGCATCCATGTGTAGTTAGTTTTAAGAGGGCTTATGTAGGAATGGTTACAGGACACCCATGCAGAATTGAACGTAAAGATTCTAGAATAGCCTAACGGTAACTTCAATCACACTGTTTCCTTAGGCTTAGTGTGACTATTTATATCTGATTTGATGGTTTAAATTGTTGTTGTTGCTGTGATTGACTGTGTGGCTCCTGGTTTAGGCATGATGCGTGTAGCATTTGCTGGACTTGCATTGTGATGCTTTTCCCTTTCCTCCTTAGGTGTGTATGGCGATGTGATGAGAGTGAAGATCCTGTTCAATAAAAAGGAGAATGCTCTAATCCAGATGTCTGATGGCACACAGGCTCAACTAGGTAGCGACGCTGCAGCCCTACAAAACACAATTTTCTGTCTTTGATCTACCACTTTCATCTTTTTTTTTCTTTTTTTCCTCCTCACATTATTATACTGTGCATTGTTTGGAGCCTTTGCTTAGAAGGGTAATTCAGCTCCTCCTGTGATAGATGGCTGATTATCTGCTTATTGTTGTGGCTGTTTAGAGTTAAATTAAGTGATGGAGAATGTGCTAACAAATAGTGTGTTGAAACCATGTTTATGTGACTTATGTTTTTCAGCTATGAGCCACCTGAATGGCCAGCGTCTTCATGGCAGGGCCATGCGTGTGACGTTGTCAAAACACACAACAGTGCAGCTTCCCAGAGAAGGCCACGAGGACCAGGGCCTCACAAAGGATTTCAGCAACTCTCCACTGCACCGTTTTAAGAAGCCTGGCTCCAAAAACTACTCCAACATTTTTCCACCCTCTGCAACACTCCACCTCTCCAACATACCGTGAGTGTTAACCTTGGCGTCATTTCTGCTCTAACCCAGCAACCTTTTGCACAGTAAGCTTTTTCCTTCAGGTGTTCGTGACATTATTTCTCAGTATGTGGAGGAGGGGGTGGCTTTTATATTTAATCATGCCTTGTTGTTTTACAACTTCAGACACAGAAACCTGCAGCTTAGTAAACAAACATAAACCTACAAAGCTTTTTAACTTCTCTGCTGTTTTGCTTTCAGGCCTTCTGTGGTGGAGGATGATCTCAGGAGGCTATTTGCCAGCTCAGGAGCAACAGTCAAGGCCTTCAAGTTCTTTCAGTAAGTTTTAGTCCATTTAAACCCAATTTTCTCAAATTGTTTGTTTTTTGCGGCTGAGTTCTTCTTTCTTCAGAACACTCTACAGCAGCTCTTGGTTAAATTGCCTGCTTTAAATTAAGGTTGTAAAGTGTTGGCCTTTTTAGTCTGATAGACACATGAACTAAACCTAGTTTTGAGAGTACAACAAAGCAAATGGTGAAAAACCCACACACAAGTGCGCTGGATCTTACACTTTGAGAACAAATTGTTCAAATTTTTTATTTTTTTATTTTACTTTAACAGAAAAGATCGCAAGATGGCTCTGATTCAGATGGGCTCAGTCGAGGAGGCAATAGAGTCCCTCATCGAGTTCCACAACCATGATCTGGGGGAAAACCACCATCTTCGAGTGTCCTTCTCCAAGTCCACCATCTGAGTGCCTTTCCTTTCATCCTCCAAGTCTGTTGCCATCTGAATGCTACCACTCTTGAGGTTGCAATCAGTGGAAATGGCCACCATTACCTATTTATAGCTGTTTCTTTTGATGAATGTTGCCCCTTTCACAACAAATCATTCACCGTCATTAATAGGTTCAACATTGTTTATTCATTGTGATTCTCTTCTAAGCTTAAGAAAATGGGGGGGGGGAAACAACTTAATTTTTTGTTGGTTGATGTTGTAAAGTCTTAAGTTGATGTCAATGCTTTTTAAATTAAAGTGTAGAAAAATGACTGACATAAACTGGTAGATGACTTCCGTAGAGCTATTGACTTTTCAAAGTGGGGAAAGCAGGGATGTATTAATGAGGGCTCCACTTAGATAGGTCCTATTTTTAATACAAGCTGTTTCACAGTAATCATTATTATACCTTTGCTTCCCCACTGTGACAACTCAGAATGCCTATTATTAAAAAAACACCTATTCTTCTGTGTTATCCTTAAAAGAAAAGCTCCTGAATTTGTACACTGGCATCCTTTCATGAGTTACTAAACATTGCCCGTTTAATTTATCTGTTTATCTGACAGCATTCTGTCATTTAGAGACTCCTTGCTTAAACTGTAGCGTTCGTTCTCACAAATCCACAACAATGACGGAGAGAGCCACAATACCTGCAAAAGACTTGTGTGAACAAGTACTGTCAGTAGCAATGCCAGTGAGGTGTAACCGCACTTTGGAATATTCTTTCTGCCATTGTCACTAAGAGCAGGGTGTGTTTGTTGCACAATGCTGATCATAGGACTGCACACCGCTCCTCCCACAGACACTCAGAGATCTCTCATAGATGTTTCAAATATGCAAAATGTTACTATCTACATTATTGCTGTTTAAGGCATTCTCTAGTGAGCTGTGCATCTAACAGATGTACTAGAGACATGCACAGTGATAATGCTGTGACTGCACGCGCTCGTGTGCTGAAAGTCTTACATAAGGTCCAACCTAGTAAGAGTGCTGTCACAGCTTTTGTAGGTTAAGTGGCTAGGGTGTTCATTTAGCACAAACCCGACACCTTTGGATGCTGTCAGATTATTGGAAGGGATTGCATGTCTGAAAGGGGCTTATCGCGTTGTCCTTTAAGCTTTGTTACACTTGCTAACTCTTGTAACAATGGAAACTCATGCATTCTTGCAAATGAAACAATTCATCTAAAACTTGATAAAAGCTTTATTAGGAGGTCGGGATCAAATCCAGTCTAACATTTAATAATTTTTCCCCCCACCATAAGTTTGCATATGGGGTCCTGGGAAAGAGGCAACATTCTACAATGAAACATGTTTGTATTTTCTTTTTCTTTTTAAATTGGAGGTAAAGTAGAGGCAGCTGTTGAACTGTCCTTTTAAGACCAAATCACTTAAACACCCTCCGCCACAGATGTATGCTTATGTGGATGAATTGTATCCGCACCAGACACACTTCAGCATTCCTTTTTATTACAGTAGTTGTGTTGAGATACGTGTGTGTGTTTGCCTTTTTGAAATGCCACTTAGAACCTGTTTGGCCAGTGAGAAACGGTTTGAGACAAAGGATTAAGTTTTGACTCGGAGACCATAAAACTTATTTCCCAGCATCCATTTTTATTTTACTGTGTGACTTTCCACCTATTTACTTCTGGGGATCCATACCACTATCAAAGGTTATTCAATAGTCCTGTTTCACAGCAGCTGTTTTATGTGAAATGGAAGTAGTAAACACAAGTGTTACTAATGATATTAATGAAGGTTTAAGTGCAGAGCCACAGTTAATGTGATTAACAACACCCTCCTATTTCATAACAACATCACTGCTATGAAAGAGGTCTGGTTGAATGCATTCTTTCGCTGTCTTTCTCTCTACAGTCTTGTGCCTTACTTTGAATTTGTTCCAGACAGATTTGCTCTGGCTTAATTTGGTAATATATGGCTCTCAATTTTTATTTTATTTTTTTGTCCTTTGGTTTGTACCAGCATTGTTAAAATGGGGAAAAGTGGCTCATTTAATCTTCTGTTTCTTGTTTAAAAAAACAAATGTTTATCTCTGTATGCATATAGCCCCATTATATGTATCTAGAAACTATGAATGTAAGTCAGTTAGATGCTTAATATCCTTGCTAGGTGATGTAGCTCTGTTAGGTGTATTGTTGCAGGTGTAGAGCTGTATTCAGCCTTTTTGTCTTACAGTCTCCTATCACTTAGTCCTCAGGACAGTTGTTTGGAGCCTCATTTAACCACATTACGTTCATATATATATATAAAAATATATGTGGACACATATATTCATTTATCTCTTTTAAATGTTAAAATTTACTTGTATCACTTCTAAGCTTAACTGATAGCTATTTGTAGTAGCTTGGTTTGATTGCTATCTCAGTGCCTTGACTCCTTAAGTTTTTAATTTAAGGCTGAAACGGGCACGGTTAGTTGATTTTGTTTACCTCTCATTCAGGTGTTTGTATCTTAGCCTGTCTACAAAGATGCCTTTATCCCATTATATTCAGGTAATCGTACCTGTGAGAGGGCAGCTCTGACTCACTTGTCAATTGATGGTAATAACAGTCTTGAATGGTGTTTGAAATCCCAGTATATCTTTTTTTTTTCTTTCCTTAAATTTATGATACCAGAATTGCAGGGTGAGAGAGTCCTCACCCAGTACCCTGTCGGTGTACACTTATGCCACAGTCAGGTGCGTTTAGTGCACTTTTTTCTCAACAATAGATCCACCATGCTGAAGTCTTACACGTTGTCACATTCCTGTGTGCCTCAAGCACCAGTTTCCACAGCCTTGACCACTGTTGTCTTGGACCAGATACAGATGTGCTCTCTCTATTTTTGTAAGATTCTTATGCATGATTTAACAAAGCTTCATGTAGCTGCAGACGGTTATTGCTGTTAAGGACCAAAGTATGTTCTACCCCTGCTGTTTTGTAGCGTTCTGATTTCTTAGGAGTATTTTTTTTTTTTTTTTTGTCTCGTCTTTCACCCCCACGTTACAACAAATACGAGGCAGTTCCAAGTTCTATTCCTCAGATGCTTTGGAAAAAGTCACATTAATTTAAATTGTCTTTTGATTAACATATACTGTATATTGTACCCCTTTTGTTTGATTGACTTTACAAAGAGCCTACTTTGCTTAGAATGAATACTTAATTGAACCGCAGTCCTAGCTGTGATGTTGTGTAGAAAAATTGTATGCCTTTCAATTTTGTTAAAAGCTTTTACTTTTCTCTTTTCTTTTTTTATATGGGGCCTGGGGGTGGGGGTATTGTATGAAGGGGGTTGATGGTTGTATATATTCATGTTTTTGTACCACAAAATCATTTGGAGTATATCCACATACGTTCAAAACATGTATATTTTGATAAAACAGCACAGACCTATTAAGCTCTCCTGAGCTGTAAAACAGAAAAAAAAACAACTTTTGTAACACAAAGACATTAAACCTATATGAACACAGAAGTGTCTCTGTATGTGCCCCACTCCCCCTTGCCATTCTGATCTTGTCTCTTGCATCTTCTGCTGCCTTCAATAAATCTTTAGTTTGTTCTTTCTTTCATCTGGCCTCATTTGGTTTCTGTCTCTTCCTCGCTTTCCTTCTGTACCGGTTAACATCTTGTAACATTTTCAACATTTCTCATCCTGTTTACTGCTGGTGGGTTGTATTTTGTCCTTTACTGCGTTTCCAGCTTCATACTCATCACATCTAAACTTGACTGACTGCTCATCTGGACTCAGCGCAATCCTGTTACAATTCCTTGATGAAACTGTGGTGAGTTAATTGGGGATGCAGTGCTGGATACTCACTATTCTCACTGATTCAGAGTAATTCTCCTGTGCTCTCGTTTGACCTTTTGAAGTTTAGCGGGTGTAACTCGGGAAGGAGGGGTGTTGCTGTGGAAACCAAGGTACTGTATCTCATAAAGTTAATGATTAAGAAAAAACTGGAGTATAGCTGCCCAGTATATCTGGCATCCATGTTTTATCAGAGGTGCCCTGGGATGTGAGGAGAGGTGAACCCCAAACCCCTGTGAGTAATTTTAGGTGTACACCTTTTTGGCCACTAGGGGGAGGTATTGTTCTCTGGTGGTGATCAAAGGTTTCTGAACAGAGGTGACTTTACCTGCCACTCACACAATGTCAATAGTTAGTGGCTTAATCTCAAGTGCTTCCCATGGCTTTCTGGCATTATCCTTTTTTTTTTTTCCCTCGTCTCGCTATCCTCCTTTTTCTTCTACTACTTCCTTACAGAGCAGTGGAGAGGATTAACCTCAGCTCTTCCTTGCCTTTGGGGGGGGGGACAAATGAGAATAGAACTGAGCCCAGTGGTGTGTATTTGTGGCTGAGACCTGGATTTTGTTGTATAGAGCCAGCAGCTCATCGAGTGCAATCGTAAATATAGCGAGCTCCGGCTTGGTTTGAATTTCACGCTCGTTTTTCCCGTGCCATTACATTGTGCAGAAAAGCATGCCTTGAAGGTCATATTGAAGAAAGATGTCAGTCGGAATATTTGATGAGCACAGCCAAAATGGGAAAAATCTGCATGATATTTTGGCATGCTGAACTAAGGTGGTGTTAGCCCAAACATGCATTTTCATGTTTAAAGTCATTAAAAATTGCAACAAATCTCACGTTTAATGTTCACCTATGTTTTTGATGCTGCCTCAGAGACTTTAGTTTGCTTGCAGCATCTTTCCATTTCACTCTCTACTAAGACTAATTTGAAGCAGAGACCTGTGTGCACAGAAACCTCTTTGGAATATACAGAAACACAAAGACATTACATACTTGGGTGGAAGGGTAACTCAAAGTAAGATGATCCAAATGTAGATACGTAATGTTCTTAGCTCACAGAATATGGTGCTTTGATCTAATTTTAAACTTTCATGCAGAACATTTTTGTTCCAAGATTGCTCTGATTCACAAGTTACTCGACACCAAAGAAGGCCTTTATTTATTTTATTTTTTTTACTGCTCAACTCCTTTGCACTGTCTAAAGCACACAGAAAGTGCACTGCATGTGCACTTTAAACATAAGTGTACAATTTGTGTAATCATACCCCACCTGCCCTCCCATTTGTTTCCCAAATACAGACCCTTGGGGTGTCTCTTGCTTGATCCCGCCAGTGCCCATGTGCATGGGACTAAATGAAACCATGTGGCGTAGTAATTCAACCACATCTGGCAACATTTATTTACATTAGTACTGCGGTCTCTAATCAAGCACGCCCTGGCAAACATAAAGGCCACACACAAATGAAAACCTCATGCTTAATGAATGGGGGCAGGGTGGACAAGTGGTTCAAGGAGCTGTTCTGTATACAATTTCTGACATTTTCAATCCCTAAAGCAGCCATTTAAGTCAGGAAAACGCTGAATTTGAATGGCTGGTTTGTGAATGAACCATTTGAAAACACATTGGATTTTCGAATCTTGGAGCTTACTCATATCTATAATTTATTTCTCTTGAGTAGAGTTAAACTGCAGTGCAATCACAAGCTTAACCAGCAATATATTCTAGGATTTAACACCACATTAAGGAGGCATGCACCCTTATGCTGACTCTCTGACCAACACTCTTAGATTTAGGTTCACCTAAGAGGCTGTAATATCAGAATCAACTCAACACTGTTTAGTCTGTATCACTTACATGAGCTTTAGACTCGCATTAAGAGTGTAACAGTTGAGGAGGAAAAGTATGAAACTGAGGTGAAGGATGTCTTTGGTCTATAGTGTTTCCTCTTAAGAAAGCCATCAGGAGACTATCCACCTGTTTACATATGCACGCCTCAGACAGATGTTGAATAATTCATACACAGAGGCGGACAACATGCAGCTGTATTTGGGTTATGGGGGTGCATGGGTTCTATCCCTGCCTGAATTTGAAGCCCAAATTATAGACATTACTTTGCAGGCAGAGCAGGGCAGAGGAAAAACTAGGCCACTTTGCAAAAAGGGTCCAACCAAGAGGCACAATGAGATGTGAAGGATGGAGCAGTAGAAAGCTTGGACTTAATATAACAGGGCCTTTTAGGTTTGGGAAGTTTGGAACAAGTAATTTGGGTTTGATTTGGGGGAAACTGTCTTTTGTAGGAACATCAAAGTTGGTTAGAGGTCGCTCTTGAAAACCCTTTTACTCGCTCGTGATTCTGCAAATTGTATTTCTTTCCTTTCATTTTCTTAATGTGGTAATGCCCTTCTAAAGAATGCAAATGAAATTGTTGAAAACTGTTTTCTGCAATCAATTCTCATCTTGTTGAGACTGGATTGATCCTCGCTGGAGCTCATTTTGCACAACATAGTCTTATCAACACGTGTTCGAAAACGCATGGAGCGCTTTGCGGGAACCACAAGTGTAGTTACTATTTCGTCTTCCTTTGGGGGGAGACTAAGTACCTGCGATGGATACGTTTTTCGCAGAGTAGTCTGCACATTCTCGCAGGACAGAGGCATCAGGGGTGGCAGGGCTCTGTCAAACAGCTATCTGGAGGTTTATGGCTCACAGGTTTTAGACTCGGTGCTGCCTCCGCTTGCCATTTGGGCCTAATGGACACTGATGGAAAATGACTCCACTGTTCCAGCGATCCATCAGACGCCCTCTTTCTCTCTCTATTCATCAGAGAGCGGCTTTCAAACAGTGAACTTCGTGGGCGATTTACATGCCCCGATAAGATGCAAACAAACAGTCTTTAGTCAAATTGATGATTGTGGTGAAAAATAACAAAGTCAACTTCAGCTATAATTTACCATTTCCCTATTGGGGGGGGGGGGTCTTAATGTCAACTATTTATACAAAGATTTCGAATACGTGTCACAATAAAAAGTAATTTAACTACCTAGAATGAAGCGTTTAAGTGACTTCAGACTTTCCACTATACATCTCCGGCTGCATATGGCCAGGGCGCAGTGAGTCAGCCAGCCACGAGTCCCCAGAGGGAGCGCAGCACAGCACGGCTCCAGACCCCGCCCGCTCAGAAAGAAAAGCGAGCGGGAGATGGAGAGAGGGGGTGGGGGTTACTTACACCGAGTCGGGGTACCTCTGAGTGATGTTGCCGCTATAGGTGGAGGTTGCACGGGAGCGTGTTGGGATTAAAGCTGTAATCATCGACGGCTCCCTGCCTGCGCCGGTCAGCGTGACGCACGGAAAGACGCGCAGTAACTGGAGTTACGTTGGATTGGAGCCAGTGGCAGCGGAGGGATCACCAAGTTGACACGCCGTGAGAGCTTACGGTTGTTTAACAAGGATGCTCCCGTCTTGCAAATGTTATTTTGTGACAAGTTTGAGCAAAAAATAGCGAAAAGGAGCGCGCTTTTGTGTGCGGAATGCATTTTCTTGAACTGCAATAAGAGAAAAGGTCAAGTGGACGCAGTTTTAGGCTGCAAAGAGATTTGCACCGTGGAACAAGCGGAACAAAGCGTGCGCCAGGCACAGCAGAAATCTGGGTAAACAAATATGACGGCCGGTTCTGGCGTTGTCTTAGGTCTGCTGATGAGCTACGATATCACCGACAGAATTGTAAACCTCGGATGAATTCTGGAGTCTGATTACCATTTTTCTGAAAAGGGAGAGAAAGAGAGCGAACGAGCGAGAGACAGGACCTAATCCAGGTAGCGCATCTCTCTCTCTGGCTGCGCGTAATGGGAGAAAACTTTCGGACCTTGCAGAGGAAACGCACCAGCAGCATCCTGCCGACGACGACGCTTTCGTAAATACCATGTGAATTCTTCTGTTTTATACGCAATTGGCCAAGTTTGAGAGTGAATTTCAAACATTCAGTATGACTTGAAACACCCCCGAGGTTATCGGAACTTCAAGCATCAAGCCAGTTAACCGCCGAGCCGATTTTATCAAAAGACGCGCAGAAGGACATTGATGATCTAGAAAGGATTTCTGGAGCAGCAGCAGCGCAGTGAAAGCCTGATATCAGTTAGTAATAAAAGACTCCCCCCTAGATGTCTATGATGTTGTGCCAGCTCGGGCAGAAGTGTGTGATGGAGGTGGTGTTGCTGGCCATCCTGTCTTGGGTGTCCGTGTGGGCGGAGGAGAAGATCATATTTGACAGACACGCTGTTTACTGGAATAGCTCCAACCCCAAGTGAGTTTTAGTAGGAGTTTGGCCTGAAGGTGTGTGTGTGTTTGAAACATTGTTTATCTAGGCTACCTGCTTGCTATAGATGCCCCTCAAAAACTCTCATTACTCACGTACACCTTGAAATCTTTAAGAACCTACACATTTCTCGGTCTTTTGTCATGTGCTGTCTGATCACATCAGTCTTATTTACATTTCATTTCTATTTAAGCAGCGGTTTGGCAGAAAGCTGCAATATTGATGTTTTAACAACACACACACACAGACAGAGGCAAATGAAAGTGTGTGTGTGTTTGTGTGAACCTTGGATATTTTATTCTGTGGCACAGAGAGCTCCTTTTGTTTTAAACAATGAGGGCATCCTGCCTCATCTTCTCAACAGTGTCTAGAGACTTAGTTTCTCTCTCTCACTCTCACTCACTCACTCACTCTCTCACAAACACACACACACACACACACACACACACACACTCTCACTCAAACCTTTTACCTTTCTTTCTGCTAATTTCTCGCTCCACAAGTGCACATTATTTCTTTGTGAATTCAAGCACTTGTGCAAAACCCACATCCATAAATAAACACAAAGCCACACAAGGATGCACGCGCATTAACACACACACAACACACAAATGGTTGTCTTTAGCTGGCTCTCTCTCATTGACATGGGGCAGAGCACACTGGGTCCGTCTGTCTAATGGTTTGTGACAACCTGGCCAGCCTCTTTCTCTCCATCTCTCTCCCTCCAACCCCTTCCTCTTCTCTCCCCTCTCTCTCCCCCTCTTCTTTTTTTGCCTCCTTCTTTCTCCCAGGTAGATAAATAAACATTGAAAGTGCTCCCTCTCACTCACGGCTGAATTAGTCCAAACTAACTGCCCTGTCTCTCTGCAAAAACCAAGCGCGCGCGCACACACACACACACGCATACATACACAGAGAGCGCTAACAGGCCTGTCTCTGACTGCATCACTGTTCCACAGAAGGCTTCTCAAATATTTAACAGGCCAGGGGGAACATTTTCTCCCTTTCTCGATGTCTCCCTCTCCCTTTCTGTCTTTCTTTTCGTCGTTCTGTGCACCTGCTTTCTCATCACACACATACACCAACACATTGCAAACGTCACAGGGAAAATTTAAGCTATACTGATGGTTGCTGGGGGCGCTGTTATTCCGTCAGGGTCGTATGGTGAAGCTGAAGCAGAAAGGGGGTACATCAAAAATGCATTGCTGCTAAAGCAATGAATCTAGGCTCTGGAGCCCTGGCGAGGTTGGTTCCCCCTGTTAGACTCTGGCTCTGTCACTGCTCATGCTGTGCCTTTTTCTGCACACACACATACATGCAGGTCCATCCCTTGCTGTAATCCTTTGAGGATTACAGGAAGTTTTATGAGAGACTCAAGACTGGCGAAAAGAGATGAGAATACTGACACTAAAATCATTGGAGCTTATGTAAAATTTAAAGGAGGATCTGCTTTTTTATATATTTGCGTTGTTTCTTTTTTAACAACTTTGGTTAAATTTGGGAAGTTTTTGTCTGTTAAACTAAGGATTTCTCACAAAGTTATTTGCCAGGTGGTGGATGCAATAAAGTCAAACAAGACAAGAAACAAGAGCAGACAATCAGGTGATCAGGCAGATAAAGAAAACTGTTAGGGAGGGGAAATCAAGGTTATTGTAACCACTGTCATTTCAAAAATATAAAATCACTACAGTGACTACAAGTCCTTTATTCAAAGTATTTATAAAGTATAGGCACATATATATTTCAGCAAAGAATAGCACTTCCTTGTGCTTCTTTGTCATGTTAAAGATGACAAGCTTTGTCTTAACATAAGCTTGTTCTTCAAGGTGAAAACAGCTTTATGTATAAAATATAATTTTAGGATAAGTATTTCAAAAGATCGCTCACCTATTAATACACTATATTGTGATTTAGTCACCAATAACCGAAGCTCAGAGAACAAATGCAACAGTACTGCACCGCATCCGAGCAGCAGCTATTGTCTGAGGCAGTGAAATGACACAAACAGCTTGGAAAATGAACAGCTGTGTGTCTTAATTGATCACACAACATCAAGCACGCAGCTTGTATTGTGCGTTGCCTCTTCACATGTTCATCAAAAGTTTGCTCACACCACAACAGCTCGAGAAGGGTGTTTTCTGCAAGGTCACAAGTACTGGGTTGGAATTTGTAGAACTGATAATCAGTCAATCTGAAGTGCAGCTTTAACTTTCTGGCATGAGGTGACAAATTACTTTGGAAGAAAATCTGCAACCTAACTTTTATTCGTACATACTGAAATATACAAAGATTACACCTGTTGGGTTTTTTTGCTTTTAAACTTAATCAATGAAGCTCTTAAACCCCATGTGTGCTATTAACGACAGCACACCTGATTATTTTTGTTTCAGTCCTCTTTATTTAGCCAAATAAATTTCAAAATGCACTGTGCAGAATTAGCAACCAGCTGGAGATGGTAGTTCAGCTGCTAAATGGTTGCAAGGAGTATTCAGAGATATGGTCGTGCATGCTCTGTATTGTATATGTATGTATGTGCGCCAAAAAACAAAAGAGCAGAAAATTTGTCATCGGAGTTTTAGGATGAGAAGAGCTTTTCTACCTGAAAATGGTTTTACGCATCCAGCTATGAACTTAGGGGTAAATTTAATTGACTGTTGCATTTCTTTAAATGCTAAAGCTACTTACCCAAGTTCCATAAAAAATTGGAAGAGAAGTGGAGCATGAGGTAGCGAAGATGCAATTAAATTTTTCTGCAGAACAAAACTGCAAAACGAGGAAATGTTCTATGTTGGGCTCTCCGGCTGCCTCTGAAGTATAGTCTCTGTGTTTAAAGCATTGATAAAATTATGTCATGACATTCAATTCAACAGCAGCAGCCATCCCTAGAGATGTTGTCCCAGTTACATAGAAAAAGGCTGTAGACCTTCAATGGATTTACCTTGAAGTAACATTTGAGTAAAATCAAAATCTCAACATAAAAAAAAAACCTACATGGTGAAACACCACTGGTGTTAAGAACTGATCCATCTTTGTAGTTTGGGAGGCCATCATTACAAGGTATTTTACCCAATACCTGTATTTTTCAGCTGCTGTAGCAAGAGCTTCATCTCTGTTTACCCCATTCCTTCTTGCTCTACTTTTTTCTTGCATACTTCTCTGAGATTAATCATCATCCACACTGACATCTTTTAATTGTTTTCACCTGCTTTGTGCTGCCAGTAAGTTAGCTGTGCTTTTAAGGAGTGCCTTGATCTCAACAAAACTAACCTGGATAAGTCGACAAAAATAAAAATAAGTCAAACAAACGTTTCTATTTAAGAAAGGCGGCATCCTACAAATTGGCCAAACCCTTTAAATCTCTGGCTGTGACTCTCAGCAGGCCTATCTCTTTCAAGGTCTTGCTGGATAATAGAAAATGTATGAGATAATCCAATTCAAATGGCTCTGGCCACTTTTGGTCACGGTGGGGAGCAACACTCGTGCACTCTCAGATTGTTGTCCATTCTGCTATTGTGATGAGATACATGGCGCTGCACAATAACAAAGTACCATAACACACATTATCACAACAATAGTGCAACATTAGAACAGCATCTGGAAATCTCCCAGATTCACATAAAGGGATTTATGCCACATGCAAGAAGGAATGTATGAGAAGCACACACACACAGGCACACATGTGCACTTATACACACCAGCTAGATTTAGGTCACAAACTCACACACACAATCACATACAAGCAGAATGGCTGCCCATTGAATACAAGGTTAGGCAGCCCCCATTTTTCTATTTACTTGCTGTCATGCACACACATACACGTACACACATCAATGGAAGCTAGATATGGGGCACACATGCGCAGCCAGATTGGTTTTTCTATTCAGTAAAAACCCATCCTTTTTCCTGTTGCTGGCTTGCACACAGGGCTGCACTTGCACACACACAAATACTGAGCCCCTTTCTGGCTCCCAGGCCCATATTATAAAGCTCGCAGGTGAGGGGCTTTGTTCACCCCGAGCAGCTAATGTGCTCAGTGCAATGGGCTCTCCTCCACACACACATTCTCCGACACACACATAGAGTACACTGGCTCAATGGTCCAGAAGGAGCACCTTATCTAATCCCATGGTTTATCCTTCAAAAGACTTTCTTTTCCTTTTCTTCTTTGTTCCTCCTCTCTCTTCATCTCTGTGTCTTTGAGGAACTCCGTGTCAGTGAGAAGCGCTGATGGTTGACGACACTCTCATTCCACAGGACAGAATCTATCTCCTTGGAGACTCACACACAGAAATACACGCACCCACACAGCCTTTGAGGAAGAAGCGACTTATGCATCGAGCACATATACTGCCCACAGAAACTTTAAAATGCAAGCTCGGGTCCGTACACACACACGCACCTCATATACATGCGGTCCGTACTCACACCGAGCACATCACAAGTCCCTGCACATAAACCCCCACACACTCACTGTCTTACCGTTGCGTCCCCTGTGGCGTACTGTGATATGTGTAGTGACTAACACTTCCTCAGCCATACCACACACATACAGACACACGTACACATAAGATTTGCATCCAATTTACATGTAGACTTGTAGTCACCCCCGCTCAGTTACTGACAGTTTGTCAGACTCAAACTTGCCCTTGGGTTAAATCTATCTGCCACTGCCACCCACTCCACCTCTTTTTCTCTCCATCTTTCTTCCTCTCCATCTTTATGTCTCCCTATCAAGCTCCCATCTTCCACTCTCTCATCTCCTCTCTCTTTTATCACCACTTCTCGCTTATCCCATTGGGATGTGGTTTGCATGTTTTTCTTGTGCAGGACCCTGAACTGTCCACCTTGCCTCAGGCAACATTTTTCTGTACATTAAAGCTGCACTACATCAGGTTATATGTTTGTGCTTTGACCTATATGACCTTGTATGGCTTTCTTTAAAATATCAGCACAGATTTGGGTCATGTTGAGTGAAACGTGTCTCAGAAGTTGTCTTTGGAATTCGTTCCCTCTGGTCTCAAGCTAAAGACGATACTTAGAGTAATTAAAGTCAGGGCTGCTACCTCGCGAATTATTTCTCACAGCTCAGCAGGAGAGACACAGTTACATAAGAAGATCTAGTGTAGCAGATCTTAGTCATCAGCAGATTCAATGCAGTGACTGGCAGGAGGGGGTCATCTGAATATCCAGGGGCATCGAGGTGGAACAGCGTGTTTGCTGATATTAAAAGCTCTACCAGTACAGCTGTTTTAAATATGGGTGCATGATATTTGATGACACGGATGGTATTTTATGTCTGTTGAATGATAATGCAAGCCAAGAGAAAGACAGCATGCAGTGTAATGATAAGGAACATCTGAGGTAAGCTAAGACACTTTTATATATCTAAGAGGTTCCCATCCTTTTTCATCTGACAGACCCCCACAGCCCTGTCAGATGGACAAAAAGTCATTCCTCAACAGCATCTGACATCTTCAAATGTGTTCAACTGAACTCGTTTCAGACTCGATCTGGACCAGTTTCAGCTTACCATTTCTCTATTATAGTCAGTCAGACAACTTCAAATGATTTATTACAGCAAAGGCATATAGTTAAATTTTAGCATCAAGCTTCCAAGTGCATGACTCCCCACAGCATGATACACATAAAAATAGGTGGTAATGAATAATTATCTCACCAGAGCCTACAGGAGGATGCTGGGGTAGTGGAAGGCTTGAAACAGCAGGAGGGAATGCTGGTCAGGAGTGTCATTGACATGTCAGAGGAAGAGATGGGAAACTGAGGCTTAAATTTACCACCAGATGTGTTTACCACCTGATTTTTCCTTCACTTTTTTTTACGCTTTTCTTTCTTTCTTTTCTTCTTTTTCCAAATTTTGTGGTGGAAACAAACTTCCATAAAATAGTAAGGTAGAAGAGTGAACATGTGTATCACAGGTTGATTTTCCTGACAGAGCTAGCTCATAGGCTTTTATTTATCTCTTAACCCTTTAAGACCCACCATAGAACCAAGTTCGCCAGAGCTTATCTTTATATTTTTACATGCTGTAGTGCCATTTTTGGGAGCATTTCAAGTTGCTATACGTTGATACAACCGTTATACCCCAAATTTTAATTATATGTATGCATTAAATCCATAGAAAATAGAGAAATTTCAGGTGTTTGAGGTATATCCCTCAAAACTGTAAATGCATAAAAATTTGCACAAAATCGTTTCCAGCCACAGGAAATTTATTTTGAGTGTCTTCATAGTTTTATTTTTGAGACACACCAATTTTTTACATGCTGCAGAAAAAACGAAAATAAATATTATAATGCAAATTTGCAGAAAAAAACGAAATCTGCATCAAAATAAACTATTTCCAACAGTGCAATTTGAATTCTAAGCCGCCCAGAAACTATACAGAAAAGCATAAAGTCAAACATGACTTTTAAAAACACCAGTATACATGTATAAATGCCCTAAAGGGAAAAACTACGTTTCCCAAGAAATATGATGTCACTCCCGGTTTTGGCAGGTAGGCTAATGGCGCACATGCGATAGTTCGCGCTGACGTCGTCTGTTCCAACGTAGGAAGTACTATGAACAGCTGATCGGATCGCAACGTGCTTCTGGAATATCATGTTTTTGTTTCTGCAAGTGATTTTTGTGCAATTTTTGCAAAGCCATATGTGGTGACAGCTGAATGCATAAGATGTAAGTACAACTTCTCTTATTCCATATGCGAATAAAAAAATATTGCGCTATACGTGGTTGCAGTTCTACCGGGATTTAAAATAGTTGCGCAAAGTGAAGCAGTCTACTTTAAGGTTTATTTCCAATAAGTGTTATTGGCAACTTTTTTCAAGGTTTTTGTACTTTTATCTCGCATCTAACACTTTCATTTCTTTATGTTGTTAAGTAATAAGTACTTTTATTTAGTATAATTTTAGTTTTAGAAAAAAAAAGAGACTAAAGTAGTGATCAAAGTAATGACTGAAAGACTATGATTAAAAAATACATGAAAAACTATGGTAAAAAAAAAACCCCAGTGTGAGCAGTATGCGTTCTTATTAGTACATTTCAAGATACTAAATTAACCCTCTGATGCATAGTGGTCACTGGAGTGGACAGCTACTAAAACGTACATATCTCTTTAATGCATTGGTTTCTATGGTGGAACTGCATATTAGCCTCTAGAGTGCTCTCTGCTGCCATGCTCCATTGAGGTCAATTCAGTGTTCAGTTAGTGCAACTGCAAGTAAATTTCCTCTGAATCAAAGATGGCAGACAAACTGTCACCCCTGCCGACCACTGCTGGCATATCCTGTCAATCCTTCTATGCTAAAAGAGCCCAACAGGTAAAAAAAATATGATGATATGCAGTAACATCTAGGGAAGGATATTATCTGTTTGGAATAAGAAATTGTTATGTCTAATATGTAGAAAACTACAATTAACCATGTGTCCACTGTAGTGGACATCATGCATTACCCACTATATATTTTTTTAACATAAGTCATAAATTGTCTCACTGTTTTTTGGGACTGTTTTGGTTATTATTAAGCATATAATTGTTACATTTATAAGCTACTCATTTAAAATATATATTTCTGTGCAGATCAGCTGTAGTTTGAGTTACTATGATAATTATTTTATCATATTTTGTAGACTTCAAATGCAGCAAAGAATAAGGCAGCGTACAGAATAGTCCAGGAAATTCCATCCAGCTCCAGTGATGATGATTTCATTGATGAGTGCAGTGATGAGGAGTTCAGTGATAAGTCCAGTGATGATGAGAGTGGCTGCCAGAGCAGAACAGAGACATAGGAACTACGGATGATGAAGACACAGACAGTCAGGATGCAGAAAGTGAGAACGATGAGGGGCAGGATGAAGAGGAAGGTCAGTATGATCAGGGAGCTGTGGGAGATGGGTACATGGCACCTGACCATACTCAAGCCCGCAAAAATATTTGGAAAGTCCAAGACAATGACTTGGTTGGAGACTTGCCTCCTTTTCTAGGAGAGTGGAAATTGAATGTGGAGGGGAAGGATCCCATAGATTTCTTCAGACATCTGTTTCCAGCAGATCTAATTGATAATATAACATACAACACCAACTTGTATGGGAAAGAACTGTCAGTAACAAGAGAAGAGATTCACCCTCCAGCAATGCAAAAGAGGAAGACCCAGTGGGACCCCACAACCCGTGAAGTGGAGAGCAGTCATCAAAGTAGCCTGTGAGGTCAGGTTTGCCACAGGATATCACTGGCCCCAACTGACCGAGGTGAAAAATGCAAACAGGTGCCATGATGTTGCGTGCACACGGAAGACCAAATACATCTGCATGCAATGCTGTGTGCCATTGTGCCCTGGATGCGTTGCAAACTTTCGCACAGCCTAGGTGTGATGAACATAGAACTGTTTGGAGATGCAGAGACTAAGATGTCAGTTTGTGTTTTCTTCCAGCATGCTACTAAGGGCTTGGTAATACTGTCCTGCATCGTTATAGAACTGTGTAGACTCAAAAATGTTTCTCTTGTTGGAGATAGTTTGCCATATTCAGGTGTAGGATTCACAGCTAGGACTGTTGATTGGTTTTGTTATTTACGTCTAAACATTGGGGCCTTATGAGTTGAAAGTTCCAAAAAAATTGCTGAGATGTTTTTCAAAGGATACAAGCAAACAAGTGTTTGTATATTTACAATAGAACACGAGGTAATTAATTTTTACAGTAAATTCACAGTATTTCATGCTAAGTGCTCAGGCGCATGTAGTCCACTGGAGTGGACAAGTTTATAACTTTATAAAAAAACATATTTTTGGAAAAAAAAGAGTTAAACATTTTTTTTCATGTCCTGAGAAGAATAAAAGCACTTAAGAAAAAATCTTGACCAAGGCTTTCATAGTTCATGCATCAGAGGGTTAATAAATAAATGGTGGAAACAAACCTTCCATATTCCAGCTTCTTCAGGTTGACTCAATTCTTTAATAGACTGGGGAAATTGTTATTAGTTTTTTATTGTGGTCTCTATTAGTGAGATAGTAATCTCTTGCCCTGATGGGTCAATACATATTTATTCTGTTCTCCTTATTCACAGTGACCATCATTGGCATCATCATCATTAACATTAATATAATCAGCATCAAATGACCGTAATCGTAGCCATCGCCCTCACTGTCACCACCTTAATTTTCTTCATCAAAACTTTAATCACTGCTGTCATGTTCCCTGCTGTTTTCATTATCCTTATCATCATCATCTTCATAGACATCATTAGCATCACCTTCATAATCAACACTGATTTCAGGCATGTAAATAAACACCAAATGTTTTTCTGTTTTTTTTAAAGTTAAGAAACACATGCTTAACACTCTGGTACGACTACCTGCTTTGGAAACGTGAAATTCAAAAAGCCGATATTCATCAAACAGCATTTTAAATTAACCTGGAGAAAAAATAAACACACAGCTGCAATAACCGAGTGCAGTTCAGGTGTGGAAAAGGTTTTGAAAGTAGTTGCATGATCTTTGATTTTTAATTTTCCAACTCCTCAGCCTGGCAGTGGAAAATGCACCCACAAAACAACCTTTGTTAAAGGTCTTTGTCCTTTGGGCTGTCAGGGACAATGACAACACCAGATGAACTATTACAACCGCGCAGTGAATGGCTGCGTACCTCTCCTGAATCTTTAATCTATCAGCTGTAGAGTTTTAATTTATCTGTTTACAGTTTCTGAGCTGAGGCTGAAGACAAATTTCCAGCCCGGATTGGATAATGATGACGGACTTTATCATTATCACCTCCATTGTCATCCTCATCCGTATGTTCATCATCACTAATGCATTCAGTATCACCTTCATCAAATCAGAATAATCAATATCATCACCACCTTTGTCATCACCTGCTCTTCTTCCCTCTTTCTGGAGGCATATCAGATTAGTGCATACAGCCCTCAGAGTCTTTATTAGAATTACGCAGGATTAGACCTGAGGTGAGGATGATTTTGCAGGTCAGAAGGAGGATTGCTGCAGAGAAAAAAGTTCAAATCCTCTCAACCAGAAGGCGGAATACATGCAGACACCTTGGAGAGACATAAGAATCAATGGACTGAATTAGTTTGCAGCCTCTGCAGCACCAAGCACAATTAAGTAGCGACAAAATCACGAGAGTGCTGCAACATCTGTTGGTTCTGCCTTATTATGTCCCATTAGCATAGTGTAAAATGGGGAGTTTATAGTGCCCCCATTCTGGATAAAACAAAGGTAGTGGGGTGTCCATAGCTGGCTGGGAATTAGACAGTTTCGCCCTGCTTCGTTTGATGGATTACATGCAAATGATTCACTCGCTCCTTCTTTTGTTTGACCCGTCCACTCCTGCTGTTTGAAAATCTACCAGGGATATTTTTGGATGAAGGTGATTTTTTATTATTATTATTATTATTGTACCAACTCATGCACGTATTATATGCACACAGACATATATACACACACGAATGCAAGCCAACAGTCTCGTGATGGTATTGTGCAGTCGGACATGCTGAAAACAACCCTGCCAAAAGACAGGTTGTTTTTTTTCTTTTGGATGAATTTGTTTGCCAAATTGCATGGCTTTAAAAAAAAATTGCTTCTCGGCGAATACCAGCGTGAAAGTTGTCAGGGTCAGCTTTTACAGTTTAACCTCACCTCGAGTGGAAGGAGAAAATGAACGAATCTTCTCTTCTTCTTTTCTAAATGCCAATTTTCTCATCCTAAAAGCTTTGCGCGCCAGAGGGCATCTTAAATATTTGGCAAGGCACCACGCTAAAGGCCATTGTTTCTCCTGTAATACCAGCTTCTCACCTGCTGAGACCATCCAACCATGTGCTCTCCGTCCAACTACACTGCTGGACTCTTACTTCCCTTCCTTCCATCTTCTTGGCGTCACAGATTTCCACCGCTTTCCCTCTTTTTTTCGCTTAATTTCTCTTTTGTTTTGACTTTCCTTCCCTTCCGTTGCTTTGATTCTCAGTCCTCTTCCAGAAACTTTCATCTTCCTTCTTCTTTGTGAAAAAGCTGAAGTGGCCTCGTCTTTGTTATGCTCTCAACTTTTTGTCCTTCTTCATATCCGCGCTCTGGGTCTAATCCTTCAAGTAGATCTTTCTGTTTCTCTTTCACATTTTTTGTCTGTTTTTGTCTCTCAGGGCCAGTCCGAGGCATATAGCCAGACAGTGGAATATGTGTTATTATCAGTCTCCAACTGGTCTATATGAACACTGAACAGAAGGGGTCCCATCAGAGTATCAGGCAGGCAGAACTGAAAGAGTGCCATTCTTCCGCTCGGGTAACACAATCGGCACAACCAGCCGGGACCTGAGGAAAAGTATTAGAGGGAAGCAGAAACAAGGATGGAGCAGGAATGACAATGCCCATTGTTCACGATGTATTGAGTGCAGTCTGGCATGTTTCATATTCTGGGCTGGTATCTCCCTATTTTGTCCTCTTTTATTCATGCTTTCATTCTTTCATCCTGTCTGTTGGCCTCTCTGTTCCTTCTAAAGATCCATGGATCTCTGAGTTTCTCTACCTCCTGGCTCCAACTATTTCATTCTCTTCATTAAAACAACAACTCTCGGGATCTCCCCCAGGTTGTTTTGGGGACTTACATCATCATCACCATCACCGCCATAGTCATTATCATCAACAAACCTCATTAGTGGAAGCTAGCAACAGCAGCAGCAGCTCTGCAGCGTAATATCCTTACTCAGTCTTTCAACCTGCTCCTCTGCATGAACGATCAAACGCGGAGGGGAAGTTAAGTAAACATTTCATATTGCATTACTGATTCAGTGCCATGCTGCTAACATACTAAACAGATCATTACACTCCTATGAACAGATGAAATGATGATGATATTTTCCACCAAGTACAGACTCTGTCAGGGCAGGATTGAAAATATGAAAAAGAGCAGTGTTTTGTGAAAAATGCAAAGGAAAGGTCTGATTTCATTTGCTCTGGGGAGATTTTTTTTTCCTTTTTTGAGAAAAAGAAATCATTTCTAAGACAAGGATTATCATTCTAAGCCACTCCTTTAATAAGAGAAAGAGTAAAATAATCCTAAAGTGAAATGATGAGATTTCTGCCACTGAGAAATAAAATCGTGGGGAAGGATATATTCTTAGTTCTAATTGTTACATGCTTTGACAGCAGGCTGCAGGAAATATGGTTGGCAGAGGAGATTAGCATAGGGACCACAGGTCACCATTGTTGTGAATAGGGAGTGTCATACATTTGGTTAGATGAGATATATATATATATATATATATATATATATATATATATATATATTAAATATATATATATATATATATATATATATATATATATATATATATATATATATATATATATATATATATAAATATATATATATATATATATATATATATATATATATATATATATATATATATATATATATATATATATATATATTAAATATATATATTAAATATATATATTAAATATATATATATATATATATTAAATATATATATATATATATATACACATATCGCAAGGTAGCACTCCTAACAGATCTTCTCTTAGCAGACACTTCATCCCTGCAGAAAAGCACAGGTGTAATTAATCACGTTAATGATGCTGTTACACCCCGGCCTAGGCAACCGGGGTGCAACGTAGAAAAACAAAGATAAGGAAAATAAAACCACGAAGGCTCTCCACCAAAATCCCCAAAACGAAAATATCCCATGACGAAAGTATTGACAAACCCATTCACAACTATTTACAACAGACTATTTATTTACAACAAAACACCAAACTATTTACAACACGGGGGAGATCGCGACCATGACACACTGAAACACAGGGTTTAAATACATAGAGGGAGCAATCAGGAAATGGACCACAGGAGGGAAACACAGCTGGGGCAAATTAGAACTGACAGACAGGGAAAATGTAAACTGAACACACTAAGATAACACAGACTTTCAAAGTAAAACAGGAAATACATAAGTCATGCAAAAACAAAACACTGACACACCGAAACGTAACAGATGCTGGTTCTGTGAGGCAGCGTGCACAGTGAGGCTAGCTCTGTAACACCTGAATGGAATGCAGCCAGTTGCTAAACTGGCATTCAACAATTCAAACTGTGGACAACTGTCTTTTAATTACTCTATTTGTCTGAGAGATAAAGATATTTACTGTTCAAAAACATCATGAAAACCACATCTAAATATTATTTCAGTGTCAGTTTGTTGGTCAGTGGGTTCACCACGGCTCTGTTTGTGGATTATAGCTCTGTTTGTCCATCAGGCTGTGCATTCAGAGATCATCTTCTGTATACCTTGGTTTTAACAAATCATTATTACTTTTGCCTTCCTGTTGGCTCACAGCAATATAGCCATTCTCCTCTGACCTGTGGCATCTACAGGGCATTTTCACCCAAACAAGTGCTTGACTTGATTCACCAAGTCGCTAAAATGTGGTTCACTGATTATTAAACATTTACTTTTACAAGCAGCTGAACAGGTGTACAGTCGGGGTATGTCTGTAAAAAGTAAAAAAAAAAAAAAAGGGTGTATGTGCAAAAAGCTGATGGGAAGAAGCATCATGATGGCAGTGATATGCAACAAGTAGCTATGTTCTAGATATAAACAGTGATAATGACGCTGATGTTGGTAGTCGTTGCACCGGTATGACAAAAAAAATGTGAACGATGGCGGCATTGTTGATGAGAAGAATGAGAAAAATGGCAAAATAATGAAGAAAATGAGCACTGTGGAACAATGATGACAACGGTAAAAAAAAAAAAAAAAAAAGCCATAATAACGGTAATTGAAGTGGTGAAGAGAGTGAGAAAAGCAGAAACGGATAAAAAAAAAGTGATTTTCATGGGGTGAGTTTGTTGATGATGAAGCTGGATTACACTGATGCTAGAAGAGATGATGGTGATAATTCCCAATGATTGCACTAGGGTGATGATTCTGAACACAATAGCTGAGTTGTTGACAATAACAAGATTAATGACACTGATACTAAAAGAAATGATGATGACGATGATAGCAGTGATTGTGCGCATATGATGATGATGTCGAAGATAGTACGATTAGTAATGGTTTTGAAGACTAAGATGAAAGGAGCATAATGAGTCACCTCCTCTCTGCTGTTTGCTCCCCCCTCCTGTTGTCCAATTTCAAGACTCCCCACTGCATACCATCTTCACCCGTGTCCCCCTCCTCTCCCCCCACTGAGCAGGTTCGTGAGAGGACAATCAGAGCGCTCCGTTAAGATTCCTTTTCTTTCGCTTGTGTTACCTCTCTGAGGAAAATGAAGAAGGAGGGGGCAGATGTGAGAACATTACTAGTTTTTTGGCAGTTTTGTCTTTTCTGTTGATAGAAATGGGAAAATGAGCAGATTCACCACTGATGAGATGCTTCATTCTTTGAGGCGTCACCTTTAACTCCCTCGCGCAGCCGCCGGGAGGTGTTTTGTCACAAATGAGAGGGAGATTACTCATTTATTCTTTTGTGTCCTCCGTTTTTTTTATACTTTGGTCGTATGTATGTGTGTGCACATGCCTGCCAACTCTTGGCGCGCGTGCGTGCATGGGTCTTTATTTCTTTGTTCATTTGATGTGGGTGTTTAGGTGCAGCTTAGGAGTGTGTAAGTGTGTTGGCGTCAGTGGCAGAAAACGGTCCTTACACCGGTTTGAAGAGTCTAATCAAAGGCTGGCAAAATTTTCTCGCTTCTTGTGTAGTTCCGAAGCTTCCCTATTTTTTTTATTTTTTTTTTTACTCCCTCCTCTCCTGCCTACTCTCATCTCTGATTACTGAAGGGCTTGCAGGCGGGCTCTGTTCTTCACCGAGTTTTTCGATGACGTCCTTCATAGCTGTTGCACTGACTACGAGCACGTGTTTCCTTATAGGAGTCTTTGAAGAAGCAGAGCTTGTGAAGAAACTGTGAAGGTCTGCAGTCTTTATTTTCCAACTGTGGACACTGGTGGATAACATGAAGCCAGCTGTGGCACCAATCATCCAAAGCCTGAGGTGCAGTCAAAGACAGGAAGGCAGGAAGGAAAGGCAAGATAGTAGGAGATGTATTTATAGTACATGCACAGTGCTGAATTATATTTGCCTAATAAGGAAAATGGCTCTAAGGAGCTTCCTCGTTTTGGAGATAAGGATGTGTTAAGAAATAGAAACGAACTGTTCCAGTTTAAATAAAGTTTGAATTTTTTAGTTTTTCTTTTTTGTCAGCCATGTATCGTAATGAGATTAGTGTCTGATGCAATTACGCCATGATTTTTTTTTTTTAAAGCGACGAATACAAAGATGTTTCAAATGGATCCAAAATTTAAAAGGGAAGAAAGGGTGATGTGATGGACAAAAACCTGAGGGAAAGATGGATGGAAACAAGGAAAAAAAAGTGGGATGAGAATGAAGAGAAGAGCGTGAGAGATGTAGAAAAAGAGAGAAAATTGACAGGAGGCGTGTATGGCTGTCTCTGGGTGCAGTGAGGAGTATAGGCTGTGGCATCCGCTAGTGGTGCTGCATACTCCGTGTTTGATCAAACACACTTCAAACACCCTCTCTGACTTCCTCTTGCAGAGGGTTGGGAAACGAACGTGCGCGCGTCTTCTCCTGAATGCGCGTGCGGCTGGGTGTTTGCTGAGGAAAGCGTTATTGATGTTTTGTTTATCTAAAATGGGTCAACCCTAAACAAAACAAGCACAGTGACTACAGTGGCTGAGATGTTCATTGCTGTAAACTGCGGTTTCCTTGCGGCTCCCAATCCAGTGAATAATGTTGACGAATGACCCTGTGTGTGTGTAGTTGTACTGCTCTGTGTGTGTGTGTGTGTGTGTGTGTGTGTGTGTGTGTGTGTGTGTGTGTGTGTGTGTGTGCGTGTGTGTGTGTGTGTGTGTGTGTGTGTTTCCACAGCTGAGCGTGTGTGCACTATTTCTCTATTATCTTTGCCCCAGTCACGTTTTTCACCTCTATTAAGTTATTCGCCATTAAATGCTCTCTACTTCGACTTAATTTCATGTCTTCATTTTCTCCATGTTCCCCCATTGTGGAGCTGTGCATCTCTACGTCTTAAAGAACCACGACTCCAGAGAGCTCATTAAAGCCATTAGCAGAGAGAAGTCACAGAATAGTTAGGCTCGCTCGCTGTTGTCTCATTTCATATTGCTAACAGCTCCAGTACTGATTAACCAACCTTTGACTCATTCACTTATATCTGCTTGCCCGTCACCTCCTTTAGGTCATGCATGCTGCATAATGTGCATACTGTGGCCCACTATGATTTCCTTAATTTTCCTCTATTAAAATCATGTTACCACGCTCATCCTGTCACATGAAAGTTTGATTAGGAACATTATTGAAGATTAGATTGATGAATTATTGATCAGCAAGGTGGGAAGTCTACTCGACAGTAGATTAGACACGAGTCAAGAAGTCCTGTTTGTGTGAGTGTTTAAAACATGCATGGGACTGTATATGCATAGGTGAAGCTGAGTGCATATATGAGAATTTGTGGTCATCCAGCATGCTTATCAGTTTGAAAGAAAGTGATAACTCAGGCTGAGGTTGATGGTATATCAGTAATGATTCTGTGTTAGAAGATCATTCAAAATGCTCTGTGATGTGAACAATTTCAGAGTCTCTCACCGTGTGAGTCTTGCATGGATTGCAAAAAGGCTACAGTTCAAATCTGAGACAGTTTTTTGCAAAGAATCGATAGAATGTGTTCATTTACAAAACTGTGAACAGAATATACCAACTGTAGTTGCATAATTGTTGGACACTTGAATCAGCTGTAGGTGGATGTGTGAACAGTGTGCTGGATAAGGTGTTAGATAATGTGAAAATGTAATTGTTTATATGATTACAAGTGTCTGCATCTGTAACTCTGCCTGCTAGGATCCATGAAGTCAAAACAGCTGTCCAATCAGAGCCGCGGGGCTCTGTAGAAGATAGAAAACATGGATGTAGTGCCGGAGCATGAGGGGAGTACTAAAAGCTCACCTAGCTAAGCACGAGTATATTTATAAAGTGCGATCAAAACATTCTGGAACAGGTCCATGAAGATCAAAAGCCTTACCTGATTAAAATTTAGTCAATCTCCAGTTCAAGGTCACCTCCTCAGGCATCTCATTTTTAGATCGCTGGAAGTCCCGTTCTTACCAGTTCCACTGTGTGTTGATTTCACTGCAGACAATTTGACCTAGATTTCATATCATATGTAATGACCCAGCAGTTTTCATATAAAGGATCGACAGTTTCCAAGCAGAAGACTGAGGAGCGTGCAGGGTTTCTTTTATTATTTATTTATTTTTTAACATTAATCAGTTCACATGAATTCATCCTCCCGAGGCGACTGTAATGTCCTAAGGGGGCTGAGGGTGAACATTCAGCAGAAATCAACTGAGCTTTTTTGTGGCAGCTCTTGATTGCACAGGGTGCCTTGTAAATAGCTTTTTCTCCATGAATACAATTGTTGGGTACCACCTTGACTAGGGGTGTCAAACATAAGGTCCATGGGCCAGAATCGTCCCAGTAAAGATTCCAATCCGGCCCACGCTACAGCCTTAAAAACATGATTTGGTGCAGAGATTTGAAACTTTTAGCTGTATTTTCATAAGTTTTACTGATTTTCCTAATGATAAAGGCCCCCCACTGCCCATTGTCATGCTTACAACACCAAAGTACAAGGACATTATCTGTAAATTAATAAAAACCTTACAGTTTGAGCAATGATCTATCAGAACCGTTTCTGTAACATTACACGTTTATCATGTCGTTTCACTGGTGAGGTCCACTTTACATCAGAGTGGCCCATGATGTAAAATGAGTTTGACATCCCTGACCTAGACCATTCACAGTTTGCCTCCCTGTCACTGCTTCAGCTTCTTGAAAATGAAAATCGAGTTAAAGGTTCACTTTCGGCACACTGTGAATCTATGACTTGATTTATAGGCTACAAGAGATCAAGTGCACATGCACAGGTCCAAGTGAACAGAACTGGACTTCTACAAAGTGATCTGAAGATTTTTGGCTTTCATAGCCCCCTGACTGGAGCACCCTCATATTAATATATACATATAAAGCAGGGTATTATGGTGTTCTGTCATTTATATAATGTAGCACTTGATTAAACACTTCATCAAGATGTTTATTAGAAAGTCCCACTCCAGCCATCCAAGACCAGTCAAGATTATAGTGACCAAAATAGGCAACTATCATTCTGTTTAACTAAAGTTCAATGACTTCAGTTATATAAACCTAATACACCTTTAGAGGTAAGGTTATCGGCACCAACACCAACATTAGTAGGACTTGATGTAGCCTGGAACAGCAGCCACATATTCACACACACAAATGACCAATCAGCATAATTAATCAAGTGTTCCACAAACATGCTCATTAACATTAAAAATGACATATACCCTGGAAGGGTAAACCACATAAAAGCAGACTCGTGCACACACAGACTGAGAGAGGGAGGACCAAAGCAATGCACCATAAAATACACTTAACAAAAACTCCCCAATAAATAATATTTAGGTGGGCAAGAGGCTACACCAGTCCAAAATTGTAAGTCAGCTTACTTTTGATTAATAAAGCAGGAGACGACCGCTGGAAGTCTTTGAGCAGTGTGATGGAACTGTAGGAAACAATTCATTTGGGGAAATATGTATCTGGGTCATGTGTGGAGCACCTCGACAAATGATGGAAAGACCGTGTCTGCTGTCACCGCTCTTCAGCTGCTGTACAAGCACTTCATCTTCTGCATTATCCACTAAGAGAAAAGTGTGCTGCCAGTGCTGCCAGGTTGTATTAATGACTTCTCACCAAAAGCATTTGACCGAGGCAAGCAAGCACCGACTCTCATAAACTCATATTCCCAGCTTAAAAATGAGCGTTCTTTCCCTTTTGAAGTGTTTATCTTTCTAAATAGTGGCTGCATACATGGAGGGTTGGGTCAAAGGAGAGCCAAGTGCTAAGTTGCATGGTTATGCTGACAGGAAAAGGGTTCAATTAGCAGTTGAGCTGTCAGGTACTTGACAGTGGCACTTGTTGAGGAGAAACTGATAAAGGGATAGTTTTGCAGAGCTGAATTTTTCCTTCTGTTTTTCATAGTGTCCTTTAATATCACAGAAATGATTTTTTTATTGCTCGTAAATTATTTGGATAAAAGCAAGGAGTGGGTGAATTATTCAAATGTTGCATGTAATTCAGGGGACCTTTGGAGGGTGCAGCTTTAAACGGGTGAAACAGAACAAAGGCTTCAAATGATTGTTATTGCCCATAGATGAAGCCACGCTTTTAACCAAGGTCATCACAATTAATTTTCTTCTCTTAAGCCTGGTTATGCTTATAAACTGCATTCATCCACTCCACAATTATGGAAAAGATATGAGATGATAAAGAACTTAAAAAGATCTCCATATTTAAGCTCAATGATACTTTTGCACTTGGATGTAACTGTGGACTGCAGTAGAGTCTTTGATCAGATATAACTTTATGATTCTTGGATGATGGGGTAGAAGTCGAACCGTATGATTAAATAGTAAAATAATAATAATGATCATTTTTTGCTCATTGTGCAAAGGTTGGTAAACAAGGTTCAAATGAGTTTTTAAGGTGACAGGATAATAAATCTAACGACACTACTTTTTGCCTCATCCCTGCTAAGAGGAAACAAACTGAGTGTCAGTTACTGAGCTTTTATTTAGAAGCCCCATTTGTTGACTGCCTCTAAACACACTCTGACCAAAGCATCTTGGGAGCCACTTAGCAAACAACTCGGAGTCAGTAATGAAGAAGGTAGCATCACTCTCCGCAGAGGGTCTCCCTTTTCTTAAACCCATTTTCCAGTTTGCTGATGGCTTTCTGTCTTGCTGCGTCTCTTGGCTGTGACACCGACTGTCACCATCTGCATCCAAATTATACGTGCCCACGGAGAGGCAGGAAAGCTCACATTTTCGGCAGAATATGCCTACCAGGAAGGTTTTGGGATAATCCAAGTCAAATAGCTGTGGGCAACCACTGCAGATCAGATCCTTCCCAGGAAGGGACTTGCTTACCAGGCACGCACCCTTAGGCCACGCTTATGGGTGAGTTTTAAGTTGTCGTCAGAAGACAGAGAGAGGATCACTTGGAAAGTTGTCATTTTTTATTGACAAAAGTCAGTTGCGCAGGAAGCCGTGTTTTTGTACTCTGTGAGGCTCAAATCGGCTCAATTACATGTGTACTGAATGCTTGTCTCGTTGAATGATGTGAATCGTCAGACGCGTTTTGTTCTGGGATCCATTTTATTTCTAACACTAAACTTCCTCTTTTTTTCTCTCTCTAATGATGATTCTTTTTTCACTCACATTGTTCAAAGCGTTTCTGTGATTCCCTCCTCACAACCATCAGAAAGTATGAGTGTAACAAAGATTCAGCCTTTCAAAACACTTCTATTCTCACTGAGAATGTTGGCATTTGCTGTGAAAATCTAAAAAAAAGGGGAGAAATTATTCAAACATGAGCATGCATGCATGAATTGCAGGCGGTGACTAGTTGCTTTTTTCCATGTTTTACCCACATGCAGATTATGCATGATTTCTCCTGGGACTGCATGGCACACCAATGATTCCTTTTGTCATAGATATTTAGATATTTATTATCAGCTGGCCCAAATTTTGCTGGAGAATTCAAATCTAAGCCCTTTGGACTGTGCAGATTCACCACACGGATAGAATGCAGGCCTCAGGCACAGGCAGAAACAGTAATACAAACTTTAGTTTCCCGTTGTCATCCCCGGCTGCATCACTTAAATCAATTGCTATGAAATCTTTTTCAAGCTTAATCTGATTTTTCTTTATCTGTGCAGCGATAACGGCATTAACAGCAAACAAGACAAGATGGAAATCCAGATTAAAGATTAACTTTCTGAAGGCGCAGTGTCAACCATACCTCAATTTAGAAAAATCAAGAACAAGCAAAAAACACATGATTGCATATCATATTAGGTGCTGTAACTAAACATTGCATGCAGGGAAAATGTAACATAAAGCATTAAACAGATTAGAATATAACCCCCAAAGAGAGGATGAGTCACCGAGGAGTTCAAATGCTAATTTGCGATTGTATTAAGTGACTCTTTCTTCAACATACATGGTGCTTTTGTGGAAATGGTTCTAGTTTGTCTTTTATATATGTAGAGAGCGTGAATTTCAAGGCTGTGATGAAACATTGATGTGAGAGGAGAAAATACCCAATTTGGTCGGCAGAGATTAACACAAAAGCATAAAAAGCTGATAAAAGGCCCTCTCATCTCTGAAAGCAAACAAATGAAGCAAACATGAACGGTACCCCAAAAAAAAAAAAAAATCAAAAGGCAAAACAAATTAGAAAACGAGAATCTGTGCAGTAAACATCAACCGATATCACAGGCTCTGCCAGCAGATCAACCGAAACTGGACATCTTTCAATCTGAAAATATGTGAATTTATTTTTATTCCCAAGAAGCTGACTCTTCAGAGACGTGAGGAATTTCTCTTGACAGCAGTGACAGGCAGGAAGTCCTCCCTGCATTTTCACCACAGTTGATTTGGTTTGCATCTCAAACGCAGGATTCTCTCTCACATCCCTGAAGCACTTTAGCTTCGAACTGTTGCCATTTTTCCACCAAATGGACAAATATGAACCAAGGACGGTGCTTTCAGGGGAAAAAAGAAAATCTACCCAAATCAGTTAGCGTGTGTGAGTAGGTGTGTGTCTGTGTGCGTGTGTGTGTGTGTGTGTTCCTCTCCCAGCATTTCCCCCATCTGCAGAGGAAAGAACTCGCTGAACTGTGAACCAATGAGCATCTCAGCAGCAGAAAGATGCTGCTAGGAGCGGTTCCTACATCCAGCTGTGGACCTATGCATAACGCACACACACACATTAAACACACGTCTAGCGCACATCCAAAACAAACACAAAGTCTCTGTCTTAAGGCCATACAGTGAAGGTGATAGACACTTTATGGATGTAACCTTCTCCTTTCCTCTTTCTTCTCCTTCCACTCCTATTCATCACAAGTTAACATGTTATATATACGGAGCATGTTATCTCCTACTTTTTGCTGCCATTTCTTTTTCTCTCTCCTTCCAGCTCTCCTTTTTTTTTTTTATATCTAATACACAGAGACAGGGTGGATGTATAATTCATATCCCCTCTGCCAGCCGTGCTCCTCTCGGTGTGTGTCTGTGCATATGTGTGTGTCTATGTGAGAGTGTGCATGTTTGTGTTTGCGCTGCCACCATTACTTCTCACCCAAAGCGGAAAGAGCGGGTCAGCTAAGTACACGTGTGTTCCTGTGCACTTGTGTGTCTTTACACTGATATAAATCTTGCATGGTCGTGGGAACTCCCACTCGCTCATTTTGCTGTATGTTTCATTACATGGCTCGGGGTTAAAAGGAGTGAGCGTGGGTAAAACATTTGACGTCTGTTTTCCTTTGGTGTATTTATTGGTTTTGGGATTCACATCTATCTCTGCGTAGCGTGCTCTCCCGCACTGCTTATGAAACTGTAAAAGCAGGCCAGCGTTTGCTCTCTGATGGCAGACATGCTTCTCTGAGCTCGAGTTTCTCTGAAATAGAATTTGGTAGGGCAAGACCCACCTCTCTTCTCCACTCAACCATACACTTACTCATTCCCTCTGGGGAGGAGAGAGGCAGAAAGAACGAGGTACGGGAGTGGGAGGAAGGAGAGAGAGAAGCGATGAAAGAGGGGTATAAAGTGCAAAGGAGGGAAGGGGAGAAAAGAGGGAAATGGCTGGAAAGGGACGGAAGCAAAGAAGAAGCAAGTGAGAAAAAGAGAGAATGGATACATCTGCTCGAGTAATGCATTTAAATCCCATTTTAGGTAGATGAACCTAACCCCAGTATTTCCACAGGATGGTCATTTACTACCACTTTACAAGTGGGAGATGTTGAGATTAAAATATTGCACCTTTAATAATATTTCTGTGACCATCATAATAATTTATAACTGCAGACTAAAGGTCTGGTAATGCTGTGCTATAATACATTACTACACTATTTATATTTGAAAATGTCAACAAGTTCTCTGAAGAGACCAAGAATTAATCTGTCCCACTAGATACACTTAAAGTCTCACTAAAGGTCTTGGATAAGCTAATAAAAGTTGTTATATACCTCAGTGGCACTGATGTCATTGAATTACAGTCAAGATCGTTTCAGTTGCATAGGCTAATGCACTGTAGCTAAGCACAAGAAGCAACAGGGGCATTGGTCAGAGTAGCAGCAAGTAGTAACTCAAGTTCTATTAAATTCACATTTTTATTATGGGTTGAAGTTGAACTATATTTGAGGGTATACCCTATTGAAATGTAGGGATATATCTGGCTGTGTGAGACTACATTTCTAGCTATAGTCTGCCAAGGCTGAGGTGAGGTATGTTTTTAGGTCTTTTTTTTTTTTGTCTGGCTGTCTGTATGTTGGGAAGACAGGCTAGGCTACACTGTTTGCTGAGGCAGGTGCTCCTATTGATCAGTGGTACCAAAGTAAAATCTCAGCTTTGAGTTTTAACAAGCTTCTGTATTTGAAGTGGAAAATGTCTCCTTTTTTTTTTTTTTTTTTTTTTAAACAAGTCCAAAATGTCAGAGCTCCTCAGTTTAACCCAAAATACGTGGCACGCACGAGTCTGCGTGGCTGTGCTGTCGCCGCACATCTGCGGCGTGCAGAAAGCAATCTATGGATCACTGCTCTGTATGAAATAAAAAGAATCAAGTTTAGTGTATAATAACACAAACTGACCTTTAGTTGAGTCACATTAACATTAACTGCTTTGCCAGAAGAAAAAGTTACAGCTTAATGCTCAAGTTCATTTAATGCATTTTATGGCACATTTTATTTCACAGTGATTCAGCGATGAAAGAAATCTGGAATTGTGGAGTTCACCAGACCTATAAGGCCACCTGTCACATCCCCCAAAATCTCTCTCTGAATTTTTAGGGGTTGAGGTCTATTGTCAAAAAGGTAGCAGCCAGTTTTTGACAAGAAGAAGGTGTAAAATAAAGAAGACTGATTGTTATTCCACTTTTGTGACATTTCCTTTTAAATTGGCCTTCTTCCGGACAGTATTCTATGTGTTATATCGGTGAAGCACTACTTTATTCGATTCCCCTTTGCCATAGAGCACACTTTTCACCCATCCATTGGTGCCACAAAGCTTTATTCAGAAGACTCACCGCTCAAACACAGTATTATGTATTGTGTTAGTATTATGTATATGGACGTTGTACTGTAGTGCTGCAGAAAAATATATCCGAATTGTATGATTCACTCTAGTTTCCATAACATTTCCTAAAAACTAGTGTCCATCTGGACTATCAGTCAGAAAGCTGTGATATTATATATTTATAACTTTTTCTTAATAATGTGGTTAGTGCTGTCGCCTTACAGCTAAAAGGCCGACTAGGGCCTTTTTAGTATGACGCTTGCATGTTTTCTATGTGCTTTCGTGGAGTCCCCGCTTCCTCCCGCAATCCAAACACATTTTATGCATTTTATATTTGTTTTATGTGTCCAGTGTGTGTGTGGTTGCCTGCTCTAGGGCGCACCCCGCCTCTCGCCTGGGATAGGTTCCAGCTCCCCGCGTTGGATTAGCGGTTAAGAAAATGGATGGAAAATGGATCTTCGGTAGGAACGAGTGACTGGAAGTCATTAACAGGATGGAGAAGTTTGGAAATACTGAGAGAAAGACTTGTTCACTGCAGACATTTTGACATGTCGTTACAGGGAAAGCAGAGGAGTAAGTATAAACAGTAATGATGACTGAATTCCACTTAGACGAGCCTTTTCCCTGCTCCTGGCAGTGGTGGATTATTGGGATACACACCAGAACTCAGCAGTCATTAAGGTTTTTCATTACAGCTGTGTGTATCTTGTAGAGACGAGTCAGAACATCTCTGCAAAAGATCTACATTGGTTAGTAAGAAATGAGCTCTTTGACCAGCTTTAAAATTAAATGTATAACTTAGATAACTTAAATTCAGAGTTTTTCTCCAACTTCTGGTGGATACAGATACAGAAATCCATAAAGAGAGGAAGCATACGAGAGAGGGTGGAAGGAAAAGAACACAGAGGAGGTATATGTGCAGAGAGCAAAGTAATGTAGAGCAAAAACAAAGAAGAAAAAAAGGAGGCCAAGATGGGGAAAGAGCTATAAGCCACCTAAAGCATGTAAAGGAAACAAGATAAGAGCACGAGAGAGTGAGGCATAAAGCGCAGGGAGAACTGTTATGGGATGGGGGGGTGGGTGGGGGTGGAAACGTGCAAAAGGGAAGGCACAAGCCAAGAGGAGAACATGTAGAGATAAAAGAGAAACAGAGAGTGAGAGGGCGACAAAAAGGAGGGAGATGGAGCATCGACTCTTCTCCCTCTTATGGGTGACTGAGTATTGGGAACAGTCAGCTGAGTCCATGTCAAGAGGAAAAGAACCTAAACTAGAACGGAGCTTTACATGCGCAGTTTATCCCGCCGCTACAGCACTGTAGACAGCCGACGCACTAATGGACAGAACAGCAGAGCGGCGGGGAAAGATAGACGAGGTAGAAAAGAGACTTGGGGAGATGTTTCAATTGAAAAGTAGAGGAAAAAAGTGCATTCATGTACTTTACTGTAGTTCTTAGTGTAGCTGGACTCGGTGCAGGAATTGACTGGCTCACTATCTGAAAAATTGCAAATAGAGCAGGAAGAGGAGGTTCACATGGGAGATGCTTTGATTAAAAAAAAGTCTCAAAACTCATTTAGAGTAACTTGCTGCTGCAGCTCTGTTTAATAGATGGAAGGCAAGTAGAGGAGGGGAGGAGAGGAGAGGGAAAGTTACATCAAAGTGCAGTTGGTGATAGGAATGCATTAGATATAAGCGCTGCCCTGATGTTTGGAATTTCAAAGCTTTAATATTTTTGCTTCCTATCCTGGGATCTTGGTGTTTTTATTACTTTGAGGGTGTTTTTCACTAAGGAGAGCGGGTGACCGTGGCTAATTCTGTTCAATAAAGCAAATGATACGTGTTGCACAGCGCCTCATTTCTCTATTTAATGGACAGCAAAGCAAAGAGAGGCAGAGGTGGGAGAAAGTGTCTCCGAGCTCATTTAGTGTTTTCGCTGGCTGTAGCTGCTTAGTGCTCACTTCAGTGGACATAAGGCAGAGGGGGTTAGAGCGAGAGAGACGATTGAAAACCCTCAAAACATTTTAGTCCGCTCTGCGAGAAGTTTATCAAAAGTTGCATTAGATCCATCATCAGGACAATTTTCTCTTCACTCCACTTAGTTTTATTCACAAATGGACAATAACTGATTGAGGCATGTTTTTCTTATTTAAATGTAATGTTGCAAACTTGCAAAAGTCTTTTATTGTACAATAGAATAATGTAGACTAGAATAGAATAGAATTCAATTTTATTGTCATTGCACACGTCACAAGTACAAGGCAGTTTGCATCGATCCGGAAAGTGCTTTAGCAATAATATCAACTATATTTACAGAATATAGATCTAATATAGATATGATACAATGTACACGGAATGAAGGTATCTTATGAATATACTATAACTGTAAGTATGTACAGGCTATGACTGAAGTGAATGTACAGGCTATGTACAGGCTATGAACAGGTTATATGTATGGTTATAAATATGAAAAGCTATAGCAGATTATAGATATACAATTGCGAATATTAATAAACAGTTGTAAAACTAAAATTAATGTACTGTACATCGCACAGCAAACAATTCTCTTGGTGATTGTGAACAACAGAGCACTGTTTCACCACAACCGTTCTAATATGAAATAGTAGGTAAACACAGGTGTTACTAATCACATTAATTACAGCTCTGCACCTAAATAGAGCACTCTTTGTTAATGTGATTAGTGACACCTGTGTTTATTGAGTGTTTCACGTCAAAACAGCGGCTGTAAAACCGGCTTATAGGCTCTAAAATTGTGTGGTATTTTCATTAAGTATGTTAACTTAAGCAGAATTTGTATTCAAGCATTTAAAGTATCCAAACTGTATTTTGATAGAGAGGCCTTTTTTTCTTTCTTTTTTTTTACTCCCTAGACTGAAGAGCAGAGCCCTGGGAAGGGCCTTGAAGTTTTATCATCAATACGCAACATTATATAACTCCAGGATGAATCAAAGTATGTCAGTCTTGCAGTCTAGCATACTTTGCAGACGAGAATAAACAGTCTTGCAGGAAAAACGAGGAAAAATGTTAACAGCACAGATGTGACATTAATTAAATTTCCACTCTCTGAGACAATACACACACACAGGTGAGCAAAACTTTTATGAAACCAGAAAAAAAGGTATTGCCAGTTTTGCATCTATGAGATCCCTTTATACACAGCTGTCAAAAACATACTATACGCCTAGTGCACACAGCTGACTAGAACATTTCTAAGTATGATATTTTAACAGACTTAAAGGCCCACTTTGTGCAGCATGCAACACAGTCGTAAACATTTTTGCTGCAGAAGAATCAATAGGAAAAATTGCTCTGTGGCAACTCATAATACGCCAAGGCTTTACCTTCATCTGAGTGCTCCACTTATAATGCTTAAAATGTGGCTTGGAGCTCAGGGGTTTAAGGAGATTAAGTCCCTCTTGAGGGCATTGATGCCCAAAGTGTTCAAAATGTCTTCAGGTACAGGTGTGTGAGTCCCTTCTGTGCCATGATGGACAGTAGCCTTGGTTTTAATCACCTCAATTTGGAGAGTGATCACAGATGAGGCCACTGATGGGGGTAAACACAGGTACAATTCCTCAGTGTGTGATGTTATAAAAATCTAGCTAATTTTCAGTGAGGCACCATTAGCTACTGGTGACTAGGCTATGAAACATCGTTTGACCGTGATGCTTGGAGTTATTTTAAGAAATAATAAAGATTTGTTAATGTTACATATTTATTTAAACACGTGAAATCAAGTGTTCTATAGATAAATAAACAGGAATGCTATTTGAAATGTTTTAACATCTTTATTTGTTTCTGCATTTGTCAGGCGGTGCTGTGATGTCTGCCTTTTGTGACAGGGGGTGCTGCAGCACCCACAGCGCCACTACTTCCCATGGCCCTGTTTAAAAGTAAATAATAAAACAGCAACTACATAAAAGCTGGTAGTGTGCTTTAGTAATACATACTCCCATCAAATCAAGTTGCAATTCAAAATAACTGCTCATAAATTAAGATGACACCAAAAACATAACCTGTAGAACTGAGTTACTAAATTTTGTCATTGAAGATGATTTCCTGAATCAAAACTGTGTTTTATTAAACTTTTAATTCCAAGTAATTGTTTTTTCAATGTAACAAAAACTACATACTTAACACTGAACCTGCAGTGCCAGCTTTTAATAGTACTTAATCAGTGTGTGTTTCACACACTTTTACAGACAACACTTTTATCTCCCTCCATGCCACTGATTTTCATACCGGTTCTTGTGTAATTTAGCATACCTCAGAATTCAGTTTTCAGCTAATATTTCTTTGGAAATCACCATGTTGATGCAGTACTATTTTATTCCTGTCAAACTGAGTATTTTTAAAGAATCAGCTAAAGAAATGTGAATAAATTACATATTTTTGTGACAGATTGCAAATAGCCAAGTGCATAGGATTCGATTTTAATTTCTTTATTATATGTAGGCCCAACAGTGGTTCATCCATTGAGTTAGATTCCTTTTTTATGCTTAAATGGTTCAAAAGTCTGATGAAAAGGACAGCACTGAAAAAAAGTGAGGAAGCAACCAGTGTATATAAAAGTATATTTTAAAAAATTACAACAAAATATGTTTCCTTGGAAGCAAAATATAAAGAAATAAGGGCTGGCTCAAGACATGTGCACAGCCCTTGCATTGTACAAGACCTGAAAAACATCTGAACAATTCCTCTTAGAAGAAGAAATCCCAGTGCAGCCAACAGCGAAATGGCAACAACAACAACAGGCTTCTGCGCATTTTATCTTAGCTCTGTGTACCTGGCAGCATGCAGGGAAGGGAGGGGAAAGAGAGAAACATCCATGAAGAGATGTCAGAGAAAGAGAGAGAAAAAATGTGTCCTCCTCCCTGTTTAGAGTTTCCTTGTCAGTGTAACTAAATAGCTTTCTATTTAATGGACAGCAAACAGAGGGGAGAAGGAAGAAACAGATACACGGTAATAGGACTGGATATTGAAAAATGAAACCCTGTACTGTGCCGCTCACTGTACAGCACCTCTGTACATCACAGAAAGTAAGCAGACGGTGAGAGACGGCGAGAAGAATACACACGGCAGATGCTTTAAAAAGTGTCTCCAAGTCAATTTGGTTTCCCCAAGCCACTGTAACTAAATAGCTCTCTATTTTATTGACAAAAAAGTCCAGGAGAGAAGAGAGAGTGAGAGAACGATGCAAGAGTGATGAGCTGAATGAAAAACGAGCCGCTGGAGACGTAGGAATCCTCTCAACCTCATTTGTGAGCTCTGGTATTTACTGCTGCTATCAGATGTGTATTAGAGGCAGATCACAGAGGCAAGTCGTTTTATCTCATTCACTCGCTGAGTATTATTAAATCATTACTGTCCTGGAGAAAGCTTCTATCTTTCCAGTTTGACATTTTCCTTTAACTAATTAGCTTGTTTAAAACCGCGTGCCCTGTCCAATATGTCTTCTTGTCTCGTTTCGGTACAATAACACATATTAAATGTATATATTAGCCATACAATTCTATTTAATGTCAGTGTGTGGGTAGCTGACGCCTGAGACGACACGGAAAACGATGACAGCGGTAGAAATGTTTTAAATGTGCGGATGTTCAATTAGCGATGTGAGAAGTGTGGGGGAGTATTAACACCATTTTAACACTTGTCTCTCATTAAAAACTGAAATGAGCTATTTATTTTGCCTTTTATACTGCATTAAGCACACATTAACCATTTAAAACATTGAAATATTTGTATCATCTTGGAGACAAGCGTTAGGCTGTTGTGAGTAATGAATAGTAATATAATAGAATAAAGACGATTGCTTTTTTAAAAAACTGGGTCTTTAATTTCTTAGTAACTAATAATTACTAAAGATTTTGTGATTTTTTTTTTTAGTAACTTGGGTTTTTTTTGTTATTATTACAATTTAAATGGTGCACTGTTAATCAGTTCATTTAACTGTAAGTGCAGGAATGCCATCTTTAGCTTCATTGTAGTACTTAGAGGTACAACTTTAAACATAAAGTATAATGCATCACTGATATGATGGCTGTGCATGGTCATTTTTGCCCATTAAATTAACATATATTTACCTTGACTCAAGGGCTTTGGCTGATGTGAGCCAATTATATTTGGTTTTTCATGCACCGACGATGGCTTGTAAAAATATTTGGAAGGTAAATGAACTGAGCAAAAATGTAGTGATGGAGACCGGGATTCACATCTTCCAACATATGTTTTGATTAAAATGCTTTTCCTGCTTCGAGAAGACAAATTAGAAGTATTGCCAGTGAACATTAACCAAATGTGCAGTTCATTTATAATATATAAATGAATACAAATGCAATTACAAAGAGCCTTGAAGATCATCTGCAGAAATCTGAACTGTGATGCTGTTGTTAAGTTGTATCCAGGAAACCAGTAAAATAAAGGAAATCATCAAAATCATCAAAGTTGTTATAAGTTATATTAGAAAGCACTGGGGCACATCAAGGGGCACAAAGGTTACCAAGTTCAAACCTGCCTGATCCTGTCAGTCTTTGCTTGCCTCCAACTTACACATACACAAAGAGAAAGCTAGGAAAATTAGTCAGTGAAAATGCTCAAAGGAGTACACAGTATGCTGGTTTGGGAGCAGTGTGGTGTGAGATAAATTGATGGGGTGAGAGAAAAAGGGGGAGGAAGTAGCAGGAAACATGGTAGCGAAGCAAAGGAAAGACAACAGAGAAAGAAGAAGGGAACACATGCATCGCTCCACTGGGACTAACAATTCCAGTCTTCCTCCAGACCTTCAAGTCAGAGCCGTCTACCACTTCAGAGAGAACATTGCCTCACTAAACCAACACACACACACACACAAACTACCTCCCCTCTGTGTCTCAACGCTCAGAACAGCTGTCAGATACCTCTGGACTCCTCTGGGGGGAGTGCATGTGTGTTTGTGTGTGTGCACTGTAACTGCACGTCATGCAGCTCCACTGCGTTTATCTATGCATGCTTGAACATTTGTGAGCCAGCATGTTTGCATGTGGGTGTCTTGTGAAGTTTCGATGACTAAGGGGCTCATTATTTTTATCTGTAATATTTATACCCAACTCCAGAATATTTACCGTTTTTCTTTTTTGTTTTCTTTTTTTGAAAAATTAAAAAGGGACAGAAAACAAGGATTTTTAAAATGCAGTCATAGCAAAATCTGAGACCAAGCTGGATTTTAAAATACCTTTTGCAGTGCAAACGTTAACCTTTTCTTTCCCTCCTTGCTCACTGGTGCATAATCAGTTGCTCATTTGTACCTTCTTTCCCTTTTTTCCTCTTCCCTGTGTTTTAAGGTATATTTCCTCAGCTATGCCTGGCCTCACTTTGAGGGAAGCACAACAAAACATGTTTGCATGCATTTTTTTTATTTTATTAAACATATTGAGCTAAAAAAAAAAAATCAGACTATGAATTGTAAGAGTGGTTTTCCAACATGCATTGTTGTAAATCTATATGTGTGAATGAGAAAGAGCGTGCATAAATCTCACCGTCCCACAGCAAGTGTGTATCTTTGTTTGCTACACGTGTATTTATGCATCATATTAGCACGGAGGCGGAGTAACAAGGCATTAGTGGTCTTACTGTGCTTTCTGTCACTTTGAGTCTTGTTAGAGGCTGTTTTAGCTCTGCTAAACTAAATCAATACACAACAGCTATTGCCTTACAACACATGCATGCACTCCCCAGCAACCACAAACACACACACACACACACACACACTGAGGCTGCAAGTGAAATCGCCCAGTCAGCTACGATGTCCAATCAAGAGCTGTTTAAGAAGACAGAGAGCGCTGTTTAGAAGATGTGTGTGCCGCTCTGCAAAACGAGAAAGGCATTTAAAGAGGTGTCGCTCCTGTTAATGACCGGTGCCGCTTGAATTCACCTGCTGCTGTTTCATCAATAATGTTTTAGTGCAGATGCCAACATGTGCAAAAGTATGTGTACCTTACATTATACATATTAGGTATCTTCTAATTTAACCCCTATTCAGCTTAAATGAATAAAATAAAACTATCATACACAACCTGAAAAAAACCCTCTTTGATTCCACAAGTTTTAAATACTTTTTTGTTTCAAAGACAGTATCTGCAGCAGAATATTTTATATTATATTCAGAAGAATTATTGTCAAATACTAGAAGTGTTTACTTTTTTAAATTCTGGGGTTTTTTGACAAGTTTTGTTTGTGGTGCGCCGGCGCAGAGAGCAATTAAAAATGCATACTTTGCTATTTATGGAGTTGAAACCTCAGTGTTATACGAGGGTGGATCACACGGTACTTCATAACCCGTTCAACCATAATAGTCTGGTGTGTGTGTGTGTGTGTGTGTGTGTGTGTATGTGTAGGAAGAGAAGGTTGAACATGTGTGCACCAACCTCTATGTGTATGTGTCCATATGTGGGTGTGTGATGAGCATTTGACTGCTAAAGACCTGAAAAACTGTGAATCAATACTGCTAATGAGAGTCTTAGAGCTGGGAGAGGAGGGATATAAAACCTCTCACCCTGTTCTTTCAATTTGTCTTTCCCTCCTCCTTTCCCACCTTCTTAACTCCCTCTCCCTCCTTCTGCATCTCCTCTCTCTGTCTCTGCTTCTGTCTCCATCCGTATGTTTCTTTGCTCAGTGGCGCGCACCATTTTGTTGCTTCCTATCCCCCCCGCATTTCTTAGACCCGCAAGTATAGGTGATGCTAAATTGTGCCATCATCTCCTCCTCTCAAATGCACTTTCCTCCACTCCTCCACCCTGACAAATTGAATATTCTCTCTAAACACTTTTTCCACGAGTGGAGGCATCTCATGTTCTGCTTCCGCGGATCTGCAAACTTAACATCAATGCCCCAACAGCCCATTATCCAAATACCAAAGATGTATCCTGCAGCATCACAATCCCCATGTAGCAAAAGACCATCCTGTGGAGGATTTGCAGGGTTTTTTTGCAAATCGTGTAGACTTAACATAATTTCAAATGCAGAGCAATTCCACATTCATTGCTGTAGCCCAGGTAATCCTCCAGTTCTTTCAAACTTTAAAAACTTGCTTATTTGTTTGTGTGCATCGAAGTCTAATCATTCTTGTCTGTTCTATAATTATGGCGAATTATGGTTGATTGAGTTGAAACAGTAACAGCTGTATAACAAGAATTCAAGCCTGTTACAACAAATGTGCAACATGATGTGATTATTTCCTCTTACTTATTTTCCAAGAGATCCGTAGGAATTGTTTGTCCTCAGTTTGAGAGCACCACGTATTTGCAAAACGTGACTCCAACATGATTTGTGAACAGAAGAAACACTGAGCACACAGGAGACTAATTTGGGACTTCTGTAGTTTTGCATTATCACAAGGTTGTGGGTTTGTCTCCCTGCATGCATTTCTGGTCAAACTTTATGCAGCAAGAGACAGAGATTGATATTTTCTAATGCTGTAGAACAGTTGATCAAATGTTGTATGTGTAAAATAAACACAGGTTTGCAGTAAAGAACCGCTTACCATAGATGACAACAGCATAATGTGGAAATACTTATCTAATGTACTTTAATGTAATCTACCAATAAATGAATTCACACTTAATATTAACTCTAATATACTACACAAGTTTGTGCACAAGCCTAGTTGTTAATCTTTATATTGACTGAAAATGGGATACCTGAGAGCCAAATGCATAAAAATCTATGGCACAAAGGTAGACGTGTGCATGCAAATCACCTCTTTGATAAATCCCAAACACTGGGACACACACATGCCTAAATATCTGATTTCCACTCCCACCTCTACCTTGGAATGGCTACAGAAATTTTCTTATTTGATCGACTGCATATAAAATTGCTGTTTCCACCTCAAGTTATCACAGTGGAAAAAACAACAGCCAATAATAAATGGATTTTTACTTAATGTGAAACTGACATGGTTGATGGAGAAGTGAAGAAAGAGGAATGTGTGGTTGGTGGTCTCGGTTCTGAAATAAAGAACAGCAGAAAAACTATGTGAGGGGAAAAATAATTAAGCCTATCAACTCTGCAAATTCAAAGCAAAGGATCCTGGCAGAGTAAAAAAGAAAAAGTCAGAATAGAAAAAACAGGAGGCAAGAAAAAAAAGCACATCAGTTCACACAACAAAAGCAGACCATTATGCACACTCGCAGCTATTTATAGCACAATTAATGAGAATCATAATAATAATAATAAAATGGAAACACAGCACACAATAAATGTTTTCCATTTAGGTACGTAAAAAATAAAAATGATTATAAGAAGTTTAGGCCCTTGTTTTATATCACAGTCTGTCCCCCTTTATTTTTATTTTTTAATCTCCACCCCACTGTATTAGGCTTCACCTTCTCTTAAAACATGTGCACATGTCTGTATTTTTACCCCTCCTTTATAAATATTAGTTTATGTTTTTGTGTGCACACATCGTTTGTGCAAGAAACACTTCAATTTGCATCTGTGGTTTACAGAACATTTAGGCTTATTTCCAAAATGAGTTATAGTTTATATGATCAAACATGCAAAACTCAGAATAAGGTCCTGTAAGAAAAAAATACCGCCCATCTAATAAAGAAGTTATGGAGTTGCTGATTAACACAGTCAGAGGAAAAGGGGGGTGGAGAAACGATAGTTTAGAGCCTGGTTTGCAAGCAGAGGTGGGGTGTGTTTGATAAATGGCTGACTGCGCGCAGCATCGTTTAGAGTTATTAATAAAACACAGACACTATCGATCCGTGACAGGCGGGGCGCAGAGCCGGCAGATATGCTCTCTCTGATATAGATTTACATATGGCCCCTGTTCCTCCATATGGATTTAGCAGCAAAGCCCAGAGTATCTGCAAGGCTTTGACTGATTAGGGCTGTCCAACCTGCTAAAGGTGAGAGGAGTGATAGAAATGAGTGGGAGTGAATAAGACATATTTACTGTATATAAAGAGAGGGAGGGAGAGGGCAGAAGGGAGATGCCCCCGTTCCCAAATCAACTCGGTACAATGTGGAGAGCTAAGCGGACCAGACAGGTGTCAGCAGCATGGTAAAGTCTCTCTCCCACAGAAGCTATCAAGAGGTAGAGCTGTCGGCATTGAGTTAAAATTTCTAATCATTTCCTCTGACTCCCACAACTTACAGCCCATCGTCGCCATTCATCATCTTCCACAAGACATCTCAGAAAGAAGTTCTTAATTTACCGTGATTATGACTCTGTTTGCATATAAATTGCGGGTAATGATTGGAGCCCTAATTTGGAGGGAGGAGAATGTGAGGAGGGAGGATTTTTCTTTTTTTTCCCTCCCCCTTCTTTTTGTCTCGCGAAAGCAAAAGAAGAAGAAGCGGATCCCACGGTTCAAGTTTCTTGCTACTTTCACACATACACCCACCAGTATAAGCACATGCAAACACATGCATGGCCTATCTCCTTTTCCCCCATGAAGGCACGTGCAGGGGTCCAGGGATCACCCAGAATGCTTTGCCCTGCATTGTTGAACTGTTCTTTTCAGTGCATTAGAGGAGGGTGAGAGGCTCCACGTTGCCAAAAGATGGGTCAGGCCCTTTCACTGCCAGCATCCTTCTTTCACCCAGGCCTCTGTCTCCCAGGGCAACTCTCTTTCTTGTCCCCTGCATGTGTGTGTGTCTCTGAAAGTGTGTGTTTGCGTATGCATATGTGTGTCTGTGTGTGAGGAAGAGTGCAAGTGAAAGAGGAACATGAAAAGGAAAAGCAGGCTCGATGACTCGCAGCCAAACCTTCTCCAATTTCCTCTCCACGACTAATCTGATTGGCTCTTGTGATGCTCCGACGGTGAAAGGAGAGCAGGATTGGATGATGCTGGTAGGAATTGAGCAGGCAGTACTCCATATTTGGCTGGGAATGTTGTGATGAGGCAGGAATTTGGGCAGATTTCCCCCTATAGAACTCTTTCGGGGAATCACAATGTGTGTGCTGATGCATTTGAATAATGTAATGTATGTTCAGAGCATCTTCCTTGAAGTGCCTATTTAGTGTTTTCGAGTTAATTCGCAGCTTCACATAAGCATCCTGTCTGATTGAAGGGCAGAGGAAGCTTTAGATTTAGTGGGGAAATAAAAGAGAGAGGCCAGGGGAGAGAATGAGAAAACTCTATCTTTTCACTCGATTTAGGATTACCAAGAAAAGCAGGGGGGCAGTCGGAAAGAAGGGGAGGCAGAGGATAACAGGGAGAAAAAGAGAGAAACACAGGGAATTAGCGATGTCGAGAGAAACAGTGAGGTCCAAATAAATCAGTCTGAGCAAACCAAATCAAGAGGGGTGCTGGGACTCTGAATCAGGTTAATCAGCAGGTATATTTGCAAGTACATGACCGCACAAAAATTCAAAAGAGCTCTTTTTACTCCCACTTTGACCATCCATACTCATTGTGTAACTCTTCTTCAAATTAACGCTATACGGCAAGAAGACAAAGACCCTTGTTAGTCGCTTTTTGCGGTGGTGGTGCAAGGGCACAGTGGTGCTAAAGTCAGCAAAACAGCCTCGCAATATCGTAACAGCAGCACTTACATGCTGATGTTTAGCAGGAACAGTGGTACCCATGTCACTTGTCTTACTCTTAACATGCTTGAATTTGCTAATGAGCACTACACAAGAGCTGCAGTTGCAGTTAAAAGAACGCCATTGCTTTGTTTGTATTTGCACAATTAGAAAAATGAGTAAGATGTCGGATTAGGGCATTTATCTTGTCAACAACTTGATTGTTTGTTAATTTGGGGGTAATGCTTATTCAAGTTGCTGAGACATTTTATTCACAACTACAACTTTAGCCATCCATTTTCTTATACTTAACCAATTCAGCCTATCTGCCCATCTGCCAGAGCGAGAGGTCGGGTACCATGGACCAGTCGCCAGTCTGTCACAGGGCTAAAACAGAAAACCATTCGCACTCATATTCACATAATTTAGAATGACCAATTAATCTAATCCCCACTAAGTGCCTTTTTTTGGACTGTGGTGGGACGTGGGAGTACCCAGAGAAAAACCCACAAAAACATGGAGAGAATGTGCAAACTCCACACAGAAAGGTCCCGGCCAGATGGTGGATTCAAACCCAGGCTTATGCTTATGCAGCATTGCTAACCAATGCATGTTCTTCTCTCCAACTTCTCCAAACAGCAACCCAAATATTAAAGAGAAAATGAAAACCTGCAACTTAACAATCATATCTGAAACAACCAATCTAATCCGTTTAGCCAGCCTGTCAAATTGCACCGTTTTGTCAGAGCAGTTTGTATATTTCAGTCATGCACAAGGTGTTATGGCAAAGTTACTGTACTAAAGGGTCTTTTTTCCTCAGCCTAACCAGCTATTGCAAATAGTTGTAAAAAGAAAATGAAACAGAGACAAAGCAAAACCGAGTGGAATACAAAAAGGTCCAAATGTGAACTATAGTGAACTAACTGATAAACCTGCAACCAAAATCAGCAGGATTCACTATCCTAATGGGCCCTAACTGGAAGAAAACGGCCTACCCCGCATAGATCATTTACACAACGAGTGTCGAGATACTTGTAATTTAAATAAAAGTGTTCATTAAACTGCATGCACTATACATTAGGACTTTAGCTTGGAGAGTTGGTGTACATAAATAATTGCGGGAAAGTAAACAGTCATTAACTCTGACACTCTGCATTGCAGAGTATAGGCAACAAGATGTTTTACACAGCAAACAGTCCAAATCCAAACACTGATACAGTGCAAGACACACATAAAGTGATGGAGAGAAAGAGGCAAGTACCATGTGAAAAGGAGAAGAGAAAGGAGAGGATCAAAGGCAGAAAACAAGCTAAGAAGCAGATGAGTAAATAAAATGGATATACTCGCCAGTTCAGCGGAAAAACGCGGTGAGGATTAGGAGGTGTGCAGATGTGGAAAAAGAGAGTGGAATGGAAAGACAAGATTGGGGAGATGAGTAAGGGGGGAGGAAATGAGGGAAACAAAGACCTCACAGTGTTAAGAGTGCTGCTGGGCATCCTCAGAGGAAAAGAGAGCAGACGCCTTTGTACTTGGAGTGGAAGCTCCAGGTCTTCGTGGATGTGTGCATTAGCTGGTCCTTGAATTAGTGGCTCCCCAAGGTCCCTCTTTCTCTCTCTGTACCCCAAATCTATCATTTTCTTCATCTTTCCAGCTCTGTAAAGCCATCTATTTCCATCGGTTTATCTCTCTAGCTCTTCACCTTTCTCTATATCTGTCCATCTCCACCTCTTCCACTCTTTCAATTTCTCTTCCTCAATCTCCCACACAAACTTTATCTCCTTTTCACACACACAGAATAAACACCAAAATAGAAGCATTCGCTGACCCACAGTAATGCACAAGTTACACAAGCATATGTATACACACAGGGAAACACAACATGTTGTTTTTTTTTTTTTCTCAAAGGCTTTCTCTTACACTCAAACTGTCTTTCCAAACCAAGCTGCCTTAGCGAGTCCCCAGTTGCACAACTCTGCATCAAAACAGACTCCTTCTTCTTCTTTTCTCTTATTCCCATTTCTGTGTCTGCAAGAAGCTAAAACTAAAAATCCACAAACTGGAATTGACAAATTACTCACAGCATGCTATACCCAGTTCCTCCTCTGTCTTTTTCTGTTATCCAGTTTCTTTCTTTCTTTTGTTACAAGTTTTATTTCCCCCATCTTCGAAACTCTAATGCTCTTATACGCAAACCAAGCTTTACTTTATTAAAAAGAAAATTTAAAAAGCTTTGCTTGTAGGTGCTTGTGTAAAAAGATACTTTTAACACTGTTTGTATGAGGAGCTCTACTTTTCAGTGTTCGTGTTTTCTTTTCTTTTCAAACATCCACGATAAGCTTGAGTTTGGAAGTGTTCTAGCCAAGCGCCGCTCATTTAATAAAAAGGGATCACTTAAGCTCCAAACAGTCTTAAGTCTGGGAAATTTGGATTTTTCGCTCAGTCCAGTGCATTATTAGCCCAATATCAACAGTGTGTGTGCGTGTGAGGTTAATGAGACTATAAATTATCTATTTGCAACAGTGAGGTATAGTATAAGTTCATAGTGGTATAAAATAAGAGTAAATTGTGAACTTTTCCCTCAAACTTTTTCACGTCTTTATCATTCATGACACACTGCCTTTTATTTTTACCTGATAATCTTCTCTTTTTTTTTATTTTTTGTCATTGGTCAGTCTGTTAATTAAAGGGCTATTTGCTTCAGGTCATAATTAACATCATGGCTGAGCTGAGAATGCAGCAAATCACCAGTCATGATGACTTGATGACCAGTTAAAAATTATGGATACCCATCAGCTAGTTTGCTGAATTTGCCTCTAGGGACAACGGACAGTATTGTGGGGTTTTCTGTGAGGATTTTCAGATATCTGAGATATCAGGACTTCTTGTTCCTGTTTACGAATGATGATTAAAAACTTAATTAAGGTTTGTTAAAGATAATAAGAACTGTCATCAGGTAATGGACGATGGTTTCGAGATTTTGAAGATATCAGTGTCCTCTTTAGACGCAATCAAATTTTTCTCAAGCATGATTGGTCCATAGAGCTCAGAGTATAGTACTGTACACCAGCGGTCCCCAACCCGTTGGCCACGGACCGGTCGTTCATGGTTTTCAGGGTTTTTATCATTATTTTTTTTTATCGTTAACTCTGTTTCCCTGAGTCTTTTCCCGTGTGTTATGAATAAATCTGAACACTACCATGTTGTGCCATCCTTCCCTTCTTTGTATTTTGTTTCCAAGTAGTGTCTACATATAACACCAACTTAGGCACATGATTTATACACATTTATTTACCTAATCTAAGAACAATGCCAAAGATAGAATAGTCTGACATACTAAATTCTCAAGGAGCTATTGGCTGAAAACATGACATACCACAGCATGGTGTGTAGTGTGACTTTAAAAGTTAAAAGAATAAACTAGATCAGGAGATAAAAGAAGAAGTGGCAGGGATAAAAACAAAAATCTACAGCAGGTGAACAGTAACTGAAAGTTATGTCCTTAAGTAACATGTACAGAGGAATAAGAAATAGACAACTGTGAGTGTCTACAGCCGTCTGTAAAACACAGTGAAGCTCTGTCATGGTTTGAGGCTACATTTCAGCCAGTGGTGCATCTGGATTATTATTAGAGAATCAAACAAAAGGCAGCCAACATCATCAAAAAGAGAGCATTGAATATCCTTCAAGAAGCATGAAAAACTATTCTCAAAGACTACTTAATGAAATTACAAGAAATCCAGCCTATTTCCCATTTTTATAGCAAAATATAAAGCAGATTACAGACAATAACCAGAAAGCCCTAGTACCAACGATCTTTCAACTTGCCTATTGATTCTACATATTTACATCCCTGTGTGTACAGACTGTATAGATAGAACATGGAAAAACAGCTCAAACGGAGCTGAGTAAGGTACTGAATTCTTCTATCCTAAATTTATAACATACATTTCTATAGCTACCTAATAATTTTAGGCATTAGACATATCTTTAGTCCCCTCATTATGGTCATTGGTGGAAAGTGAATTTAGGTCCATCTCACTAACGTTGCCAACAGGTCAACTGTAGATTGTGCATCTTTTATAAAGTTCGCTAACAGATTATGGATCTCAGACACTTGTTCAGGGAGAAAATGTTCCACCAGTCAGTGCTGTGTGTATTTTTCTCAGGACAGCTGGCATATTGAATGAAACCCTCTCCACAAACCTCCAACCCCCTCAAGCCTCACACGCCTCCTCCTTCTCCCTTTCGCTCCTTTGGCTGCATCCTCCAGCTCCCCTCCCCACCCCTCGCTATTCAACCGAGCTGGCGCAGAGACAAGAAGCAAGAAGAGATGGGATGGATGGGGGGGGGGGGTAGGGGAGGTGTGTGAGTTGGGAGTTGCTCTGGGGGAGGGAGGTTAGAGAAAGAAAGCGAGTCGGTTGCACCTACGGAGAGCGCCGAGGGGCAGTGGGCAGAAATAGGGCCGTTGGTGAGGGGTTACAATCTGAAAATGTGAAGTGTGAGCCACTGAGCTGGAACAGTAGACGATAAGGGTACGCCTGTCCTGATGAAGAGCTCCCTGTTGAGTTATCAATCTTTGAGGGTTTGGGGGTTGTTTGTGTTTGTATTGAATGTTTATGTGAAAAATGTGTCTGACAAGGCTTTGCGATTGTGTCGGTGCACATGAACAACTGTGGATCATTTGGTGTGCTTATGTGCTTTAGTGTGTGCATGCAATTTGTGTATATTTGTGCGTCTGAAAAGTTTGTGCTCCCCCTCGAATGTCTCTGTGCGTGGCAAACATCTCGGGGCGCGTCTGTCAAATGTCTGCTTGTGTGCGTGTGGCCTCCTCCACATCTGTTTATCTCATTGTATCAGTCCCAGCAGTAAGGGCATGTCTTCAGCGAGTCCCAGTCTGCCCATATGTCTGCCGTGATCCGTGAATAACGCTGCCTAGCAGTCTCAGACAGGGCCGGCCCTCTGCTCCACACTGCACTACTCTCTGTCACACAAACACGCACACAGATGCTAATGCCTACCCGCACTTATTTATGCACACAGGTATTCACGCGTCTTCTGATGCAAGCACTCATACACCCACGCAAGTGCGTGCACGCGCACACACACAAAGACGTTTGCAGGCACAAAATCTGTTCAGATAGATAATTGAGGCAGGAACACACGCGTACACCAAGACGCACACCTGCACACACAAAATGCAATCAAATCACTCACAGATGGGTAATTGATGCAGGAACACAGGCAAATATACACATAAAAGCATCACACACATGCACACACAGACACACACACACACACAGACAACCCCTTCAGCATCACCCTCATTTCCTCCAGGTTAGAACACTGGGGATTTTGACATTGAACACAGGAGAGGGAAGTAGTTTATAAGATTTAATAAAGTCAGATAATAAGGGGTAAGGTAAATAAGGGTAAGGTTAATAAGCTCTGGGCGAGAAGTTGTGTTAGAACACAGAGCTGAAAAAGCAAAGAGACCCAGGTTCAGGCAGATCAAAGTCTTACATCAAGATTACTCCTCTTGGAAAATAAACCACAACAAATTGGTGGCAGCCGAGGACTTCTCTCTGATTCTAACTATGATAGCATCAATTAGCACTTCAAAGCAGCATAAGGGTTTTCTCCAGCTATCTTTAGATGCCAGTAGGCGTCTTTCTGCCTTTCTGTCAATAACACTCAAAGTTGCTCTTGAGGGAGAAAGATATGGGTAGTTTATTGCAGAATGAGAGGAGACATGTTCGTAAACATTTCCAGTATAATCACAGAGGTCAGTATCTCTTTCGTAATTAATTAACATCACTATAAAGAGAGGCACGCGTTTAAAATATCGAGACAAATGAAAGGAAGAAAAACATTGTTTTCTTCTTTGGATTATTCTTAGCGTCACGCTCTTCTGTTATAATGATGTGCATGACTTCATCAAAGATTTACAACATTCTCGCAGATACTCAGCATTTAGATTTTCAGAATCAGAAAAATCACCACCGTCATCAAACTGCACCATAAATTATCTCCGTCATCAGCACCCTTACATTTAACTCCAGACTAGAGTTGTGCGCTCAGGATTGCTGCGTCCCATGCAGTGGGAGGGCAGCATGACCCTAATATTTCGCCCTAGACAGTCTGATTGCCGCTGATTGAGATGAGATTGCAGTAAAGCAGGGCTTGCTATGGAAGCCTTATGATTTCCTCCCGCGCTTTGTCAGCTGTACAGATTGACTACTGCTGTTCATTATCATGGAGAGGCTGTCGACTATTTGGGGAATCCAGTGGGAGGCTGGAGGGAGGAGTAGGGCGAGGGAGGAAGTAGAGGGAAGGGAAAAGGAGGGGGTAAATCAAAGCGAAGTTTGGTAAACTTTCCTGAAGGTCGTCCGAGAGCGTGGCTGGGACGGGCCCAGGGGGAGGGCCAATCAAAAGACAGCTTTGTCAACCAATCAAACGGCAGTCACCGTATCATCTTCAATTGACAAAACACGCCGGAGGAATGAAAGAAAGGAAGCGCTAGTGAGCATGCTTCACTCTCTCAGAAGGTGGGTACAGAGAGATCCTAACCTTTATCCACATACTTTATCAGCGACTTGAGCAGACTTTGACCTCCACGGCTATTAACGAGCATTTCTCATGCACACACACACACAAAATGCAGCACACATACAAATGCACTCTGTCCCTGCCTTTGTTTTTCTCTTCACAAGCGCACACATAGTAGGAAATTTAACGCTCCTTCTCACATGCATGAACCCACACACACACTGCTTGGTGCTATGGGGCTGTTTACATAAGGCCTTGCCCTGGGAAAGCACTGTCATGCTGCCAATGCTGCCAGCAGCGAAAGAGCGAGTGAAAGAGATGGAGAGTGTGGAGGGGAGGGAGATGGCGGGTGATGGAAGATAGAGCTTTGCCAGTCTGATGTGCTCACAGCCTCGGGGACCAGCGGTCACTCAGAATGAGGGATGAGGATGGATAGAAGGAGGGATGCAGAAAAGGAATGCAAAATGAAAGGAGAAGTGTAGTTGAAGAAAATCTAAGCAAGAGAAGGACAGATTTGGATGGATGAGAAGATACGCGAGTGGGGAGGGGGAAGAAAGGAGATAGATTTAAGCGGAGTGAAACAGGCCAAACTAAGCAGAGCAGAAGAATGGACTGACAAGCAGAGAACAAAGGAAGTTAGGGAGAGATTGGCAGGAGGGGAGGATGGAGAGACAAGAGAGTGAAGCAAAAGGGAGGAAAAGAAAGTGGAGAAAGATGGAGATGGAGAAGAGGAATCCCAGAGTCCCCGCAGTTTGATGCCGTTTCTCTTTGAGCCTCTTAATCTATATGAACAAACGCATCAGCCTCATATTCACACACTTTAAACCTTCATGTCCATACTTCAGGCTTAAAATAAAGTTTATTTATTTAGCCCATAGAAAAGGGAGTGAGGGGGTGAGGGTTGGCGGTGGTGGGGAGACTGGTTTGAGAGGAAGGGAAGATGTACCCAAGGTCAAAAGCACTTAAGTGTGTCCCTCTTTCTTCTTATGTAACCTCTCTCACTCTGTATCTGTATCTGAGCTGCATACTAAGAAACACACTCAAAACACACACACGGGCACACACACACAGAAGCATACTAAAGCAGGCGGGAGTGTATCGATTTAGCATGGTGTGCAGATTCCCACCATTGCCCCTATACGCAGATTAAAGGGAGAGGAGAGGAACACACGCACACACACCCTTGCTCCCTTGCGCGCGCGCACACACACACACACACACACACACCTGCACACATATGCAGCAAAGCAGCTTTTGCTCTCCAAGCTTTTTCCTTTATCAGTGCAAGCGGGGTATAGTTATTATGCATATTAATTTTACGCATATTTATAATTAGTTCTCAGCGTTAAGTGGTTGTGACAGTATTTTCTAAACATGCGAGTTTAGATGTGCAACTTTTTAGATTTAATTTAACAGGGATGTGCAGGAGTGCGTGTGTAGGTATGTGTGCAGGGGCGCATGTGTGTTTGCATAATGATCATTCCCCTATGCCACAGCTTCTTGGTGCTCTCAGCGTGCCAGCTGTTATCCCCTGCTGAGGGACTGCACGCACACACACACACGCTACACCTACGCTCTCACATGTCACACCCTCTCCGTTTCAACATTCAACAGTCAACAGTGTGCTTCTGTGTCTTCCTGCATGGCAGAGTGATGTGCGTCAGCCTCGAGAAGAGCGTGTGTGTTGACACAGTCCTGTGTGATCTCTGTGTTCGCTCCCCTCTGATGGCCTCTGTTCACAAGCCACCCCATTAGTGGCCCGCTGGACTCTCAGAGATACTCGGACTACAAACCCAAAAGGAGCTTTTACTGGCTTGCACCAAAGGGACAAGGCACGCTTTGCTCCATTAAACGCATTTAAACTTATTTTTGTGAGCCTGACAGCTTTTTTTAAATTTATCTTGGGTTCTGCACGCAGCCTTTCACATGCAGTTTGGGTTGTTTCCCACTCTTGCTGTGCATTTAAAAGCACTAAAACTGTGTTTCTTTCAAACCGTGAGTTAGGACCCAAACATCACTCATTTGGTCATTTCTTCACACATAGCATTTTTTTTTCTAACTCAGACTGCAGTGCAGTAACTTACAATGCTTAATTGGGTATGCAAACAACCTATATAAAATTATCATTGTTCTTGTAGCCAAACAATGATTGACACTTTTTTTCTGAACTCTTAGACAAGACCACAATGTGCTCTGAGGTGAATATGGGTAAGAAGAGCATAACATGATGCAGCACAATGCAGAAATGATAAAACAGCAAAATTGACAAAGCTAATTGAAAGCTTTACGAGCAGCTCAGGCAATTCTCAAGTCTGTGTTAAGTTGTTTTCCACACTTTACAAGAATGAATGGCACCAACAGGGTTTTTTCAGCAGGTAAGAACAGAAGCTCTGGTATTTCCAACATTGTTGAGTGACTGTGCAGACAGAAAAAAAGTCACTTAACAGAGAAAGTCAACCCTGCCCTTTGGCAGAAGCTTTAAAAAGCAAACATTTCAGGGAGGTTTCTTCAGCTCTGTTTAATAAAATCTCTTCCTGTTTAAGAACGTATTCACATGTATTAACCTTGCTGCTGATACTGCCCAAATTCGGTATAGTCACATGATCAGTTCCACTCATGTAGGCACACTGAAGCGATTTTGACAAAGACTGTTAACCATCACCGTCATCGTGCTTGCCTTATGGCTTCCAGTTTACTTAGACTATAATAAAAATCTCTTGTTCTCTTTGTCTTGGCTGGAAGCTGCAGATGGGTCCATAAGTATTTGGACAATGGCAGAATTTTTTTAAAATTTTGCCTCTGTGCAGTGGATTTTAGATTAGTCATCAGTGAGTTAGCATTAGCTGTTTAGGAATTATAACCATTTTTATAAATGATACCCCATCAGAGGCTCAAAAGTCATTTTAAAATTGACTGACATGTAGTTTCATGGCCAGGTGAGGCCTGTTTCCTTTTTAATTCATGACAAATTAAGAAGATAAAAGATATGGAGTTAATTTATTAAGTGCTGAATTTTCATTTGGTCTCTTTTCTCTGGAACTCTTAATATCGGGTCCAAATAGATATTGATGCAAATGAGGGAGGCTGTCATTAGGAAGAAAAACCAAAATAAAACAAAACTTGAAGAAAGGCCAATTCAACAATCTGGTGTTTTCTGAAAATGAAGAACTGTACTGGCAAGCTCACCAACATCAAGAAGCCTGAAAGACCACAGAAAGCAACTAAAGTGGATGATTGCAGAATCCATTCATAGAAATGGAGAGAGTTTGGAGCAAGGTGCAAACAAGTCCAGATTAGCCAGAAAACACTTGAAGGGTTTCTAGAAAAATAATGGGAAGAAAAAAGTATGGAGAAGGAGAGAAACAGCTCATGATCCAAAGCACATATATATCATATCATATCTGTTAAACACAGTGGAGGCAATGTTATGATATGGGCATGTATGGCTGCCTGTGGGACTGGGTCACTAGTGTTTAGTGACGATGTGACTGCTGATAGAAGTAGCAGGATGAATTGTGAAATGCACAGGGCTATACTCTCTGATCAGAATCAGGCAAATGCTGCCAAACTTAGCAGACACTGTTTCACAGTGCAAAAGGATAATGAGCCAAAGCAAGCGGCAAAAGGAATCCAAGAGTTTCTCCGGGCAAAGAAATCAGATATTCCTCAATGGCCAGGACAGTCACCTGATCTCGACCCAACATGCTGTTCACTTACTGTAGACAAAACTGAAAGCAGAGAAACCCACAAACAAGCATCAACTGAAGGTGGCTGCACTAAAGGCCTGACAGAGTATCTCAAAGGAAGAACAGCATTTAAGGATGTCCATGCATTTTAGATTTCAGCCAGTTATCGACCGCAAATGATTTTCATCCAAGAATGAAAAACAATCCTTACTGCATATGTTAAAACTGAGGCTAAGAAATTTTTCTAGAAAAGACAGCTTTTATGAAAGAAGTTAGATCTATCTTATATATCTTGGTGGTTTATATTGCATTAACGTAAGAGGGATAGCAGAGAGGGACGAGTCCTTTGAATCACCAGGATGGCTGTTGACAGAATTTGTCATGTGAGGATTAAATTGTAGAAAGATGCAAATACTAAGCAGGATAACTTAGAGCTTTTGGAAGACACTGTGACTTAGAAGATCATGTTAATGCTGAGTATTTATGTCATCATTACGATATCTCTGATATAACAAGGTTTTAAGTGCATCGGTCCAGCACCGCTGGAAGCTGCCCACAATAAAACTATTCCAGTGGTTTGCTGTTGGAAAGTCTTTGATGCTAAAGCAGCAGTAGGAAGTGTTCAGCTCATAGCACAGCGATGCTATGTATTAGATGAAAGTAAGTGTACGGTAGCATGGGGAAAAAATCAGCTCCATTAACAGTGATACACTGGCCATTTTTGCTGCTTTGATAACATTTTTCACTACTAATTATGCCAAGACAGGTCTGTTCTTCAACCATTATCATCAAAACGATTGAAATTCCAACCACCTATTCATCCATGCATCCATCTTCTCCTCCATATCAGTCACAGCTTACACCTCTTCCAGGGCGATACTCGGGAATTCCCTAGTAAATAAAGAGAGATAAACTGCCCAGCATGCCCTGTGTCTCCTGCCAACACCTCACTTAGAAGAATGGGCATTTTAGCCAGATGTCTGAACCCCCTCAACTCCCCAATGTGAAGAGTCACTTTCTGAGTGATTGAGCTCCTTGTGAAATCTATAAGAATAATATTTAAGTATCTCTCTCGCTTGCATCTCAAATCTTATAATTTTGGTTTCTGTTCTCAGCTGGTGTCCATAGGTGCGGGTAGGAACATAGATCGACCAACCGACTTTGCCTCTCTCTTCACCACATCAAACCAGTGCACTGCCTGTGTATCATAGCAGACACTGCACCAATTCATCTGTCAATCTGGCATTCCCCTCTTCCCCCACTTGTGAATAAGATTTAAAACGGCAAGATTTTGCAAGATAATCCACAAGTAATGCAGGGCATTGTAATAGCAAGCACATATTTACATCCACTTGAGATGCACACAGACATTTTTAGGCCAAATATGTGATCTCCTGAGGTGTAGATTTTCAAATACTAATCTCAGAAGCGTATCAAAACAACCGCTATAGCCGCTAACAGTCACCTGACAAAGCCTCCACACAAAAATGGCTGGCTGTCATACTTGTCAGGTTGACGAATGGTTGCATTTGTGGCTCTTTCACACACATGTTGACCATTTGGGTTGTTTGAACCAACACTGATGATAAGATCTCAGCTTAGCTTATTTATATATACACAGCTAGACAAACTACAGTCAGGTATGTAGCTGCACTTTATCTTAGAATAGAGGCTGTTTAGTATTCTGTCCTACTTTGAGTCTCGCCTTTGTACTTGGTTTCATATTCTGTGCTTAGGCATTAGGAAAAAACCTAACCTTCTATAACTGGTTTTGTGTCTGTTTGATAAATTAGTCTTTTGTGAATGTCTCTAGTAGCGAATGCTTTAAATAACATGATAGGAAAGGAGGACTTTATAACAGAATGGCCATCAGTGTACCTGAGACTGCCTGATTCCCAGCTGATTTAGTTAAGACTAGTGTAGAATAGCATAACTAATAGCTACTTATGTATTCATTAAGTGTATACTCCCTGTTAGAGAAAAGCTGCAGGTAAGAATCAGTCTGGACAGTGCAAAGACTTTCTTTCTATTCTTTTTCCTTTTTTTCTTTCCCTGCTCTAATTAGTCATTGGCGAAGATAAATGAGACCTTTACCGTGAGACCTTTACTTTCTGGCAAATTTAAAAAGCATTGATAAAAAGATACCTTTTTTGTCTTTCTTACTTCCCTTCTTTCCTTCCAGCTCCTTATTATAGAGCTGAGCTGTGTAACAGAGCTACTAATGGAATCAGAAAGGCTCACACCATCATGCTAAGATCAATGTAACATGACAGGGAGCTTTTTGCCCAGGTATTTATAGACTACAGCATTATGGCCTCTTGCTCTCGCGCAGACAGTTCATTATTAGGAGCAAATCAAGTCGCTCACAGTGTGTGTGCGCTCATGCTCAGGGATGTAGGGGAGCCAGTCATGAAAGTGGAAAAGAATGTCATTGGCTCTTGCTTGCTTTTTCAGCCTGTCCCTGGTCACACTTAGCATGTACCAAGGTGTGGGTGGTCAACCATTAGCCATCTTCCAATCACGCTTCATACCTTTTTCACTAAGCCACCTCTGCACAAAAATCCACTATATTCCTTCCATTTAAAATCAGGCCACGTCTATGACATCTTAGTAGAAACCTACCCTGGAACTGCATTTTGGTTTAAGTAGATTCAGTCCCCACTCTTAGTGTCACTTAAGGAGCAAATCCGAAAAGAAGATTCCTGAGAGAACAAGTAAGAATTCAGTCAGTTAAACTCTATTTATAAACTTCGCTGTGCTGATTGGCTGCTGCATAGTTGCTCTTGTCTTCATTGGATAAAAACACATGAAAGAATCAGAGAGCATGCACACGGACGCAGATGCTGGTGAATGCACTCACACTCGAGCACACACCAGTACGACCACACGCCCTCAAATGTGCACAGATACCTCCACCAGCTTAGCATGCATGTCTCCTAATTAACATCCAACCCCCAAGCTGTAACGTACAGTACACACTTTAACAATAAACTCATCCGCCCTTCTCTCTCTCTCTCACACACACACACTTCTCTGCTAATCCTCTACGTGTTTGCTGAGAGGCATCCCCGTTTCCTACTTCCCTCCCTTCCTCTCTCACTTGCATTTCTCTTTCCTCATCATGCACACACACCCACACACCCACATATATATCCTCCTCACAAACAGCCTTAAAAGAAAAGACTTTTAAGACTTACGGATCTTAACAGTTTCTTGGGGTGGCTTAGGGGTGTTAGAGGGTGTGTACGTGAGAGGATATGGAGCACTGTAAATGTGTGTGTTACAGTGCGTCTGTTTGTGACTAGGAGTTTGTGTGCATCCTTGTGCGTATGTGTACGTATGAGTGTGTGTATGCATATGTGGGGAGAGGAGGCGCGAGGGGAGGGTTGGGGGTGTTAAGACTTCAGGGTTTAGAGGGATAGAGGCGAGGGAGAAGAAGGAGAGGCAGCAGTGTGTTTGGCATATTTGTGTGTGTGCACGGAGGGCGTGCGTGCGAGAGGCAGTGACGGCGGAGAAAAAGCAGCGCTAGCACTGCTTAATTAATCAACATCAAAAGACAGCATTAAAAATGAATGGAACCCGAAGCAACAGTTTGGCTAAAGTGAATTATTCAGGCGTGGAGCTTACCCCGCTGCCCAACATTCTATTAAGAGCTAAAATCTTGATTTTTTTTCTCCTCGTGCCCCCATTTAGTCTCTGTTTGTACCAAGGCTGCAAAGTTTGCTGCTGAGAATCAATGCCTGCCTTGCCCAGGGAATTTTAGGCAAACAACTCCCAGTCCACTTTTCAGGCTCTTCTGTTTGAGCCGAATGCCATTAGTCTCACTGCTGACCACAGTTACGGGCCCTTAGTTCCAAATTAAGGCTCTATTCCTTTTTCAATTAATTGCATTCAAGGAAGTGGTTTTCAATTAAATGAAAAAGTCGCTGAACTCTGAGATGAGGAGATCTTTAACCTAAGTGAAAATCCATTCTCTTTTTCATTATTTAACTGTAATTTGAATATCTACTCTAATCACATTGAATTAAAATCGTGATAAGACACATTTTAATCATTTAGGAAGCGCTGTGTGCTGTCCATCATGAGTCATGATAGTGAAAGCTCAGGGACATTCCCATCATGTGTTTACTCTGCTTCTCTATTAAAATCTAAGCTCTAAATTATTGCAGTATCCTAGATTCATTATTTAACAGTGTTATTAAATAGATTTCGACAGGCATGCTGGTGCTGAAAAATAGTGTTTCCCAATCATATAATATGCCCTCAGTCAGCTAACAACAGAGCAAAATTTACATTTTGCTACTTCCTTCTCTAGGGGGGCACAACATCAGTTGTATTTCAGTGTAGCATGAAATGAAGGCAGTAAAGAAGTTGGGACCTCTATGCAGGCTACATCTTTGTTTAGCTGGTAAACACAGATGTCATGCCCTGCCAGTATGCAGCTGTTCACACAGCTACAGCCACACAGCGCCACACAGGAGCTGTAAACTCCGTCGACCAGCCGGAGGCAGTCTGCTGCATTCTGGACTCACTTCCTTTTAGGCTGGCCTGAAGGAACGCCTGGTGTCAAGGGGATAACAAAGGAAGAGGAATTATGGAGAAGAGGGATAGATGAGTGGATTTGGGAAGACGAACCAGAGGAAAATGAGGAGAGAGTATTGTGAGCTAAAGCAGTGGGACTTTGTTTGGATGCTTTTAGAAGTCTGTGTGCCATTCTCATCAAAACCAGATTGTTGCATGAATCATATTTTTATAGAGTGGCTCACTGCCTCTAGCTGAAAAAGTATTAGTGAACTTTGCATTTGTTTTCAAGTTGAAGGCACGCCAAAACATCTCTGATATGCAGCATCACTTGTTAATGTTTTATTAACCCAGTCCTCTGTGTTAACTGTCTCCAGGAAGGAAGCTACGTCGATGGAGAACATTGAATCCAAACTGAGCAGATCTGAAGTTTTTCATTTCATTTTATGTTGTTTTGCTTCATGCTCATGTATACTTATTAACTTTAAGATATTGCACAGGAGTAATGAGAGAGTCTCTGTGTAATTATTTTGGTCTTCTTGCTGTCAAATTACTGCATCACACGGCACAGAAATACATACTTCAGACATGTAGACCAATCTGACACCTTTCTATACAAATCAGCATGAACTTTTTGGGCAATTTCAGCTACAGTAGCTCATCTTTTGGACGAGACCACATGGGCCAGCCTTCGCTCCCAACATAAGTCCTGGCCACCCATGATCCTGTTGCTTTCTTGGACTACATTTCATAAATACTAACCACTGCAGACAGCAAGAACACCCAACAAGAGCTGCAGCTTTGGGGATGCTCTGACCCAGTCTAACCATCACAAAATCACACCTGGTCAAACTGGCTCAAATCCTTACGCTTGCCCAGTTTTCTTGCGCCTAACAAATCAACTTTGAGGACAAAATGTTTGCTTACTCCCTAATATATCGCACCCACTAACATGATGGAGAATAATGAGTGTTATTCACTTTACCTGTCAGTGGTCATATTGTAATGCCTGATCAGTGTATCTAGCTGGTGAGTAAAAGACAGTAAGGTACAGTACACACTCAGTATTTGCCCCCCTATAGGCTGATCTCCTGGGACACTTTGGGTTAAAAAAAAGAGGAGAAAGAGACATTGAGAACAACAGTCTGGGTCTGTGACTATGGGGGCTGTATATGTGTGTGTGTCTGTGTGCTCTCCTGCGTTTTACTCAGCAGTCGACAATATGAGTTCACCTTCTCCCCAGAGTGAAAAAGTGGAAAACCATGCTGTGTGCGTGTGTGTGTTTGTGTGCACTATATCCATCTACGCTCAGGCAATGGGGGAGTGAATGTGTGCGGTGAAAGGAAAGGCTGGAGGCTTTATGTGTGTGCATGTGTTTCTTTCTTTTCCTCCCTTAGCGAATGCCTATTTCTAGATCGGTTTGAGGGTCAAGGTTTGGCCACCGGTGGAGAAAAGCTGTGTTCCCATTTAAAAGGGAAAAAAAAGCTCTTGCTCTCGCCTCACAATGAAAAGAAGTCCGAACACACATCAACCCCTTAAAGCCTTAACCCTTGCTCTGCCACATAGCGTCTCGCTACACAGATCCTCATAAGTGCGGCTATGATAACAGATCCCCTTTGAAAGGAATGAGATAAAAACCGCAGCTTCTGCCATGCATGATATTTCACTGACCATTAAGCCAAGCTGTTAAAATTTCAATTCAAATGGATCTTTGTTTGCACAGGCTGGAGGCAACAGAGCAAATTGATGCAGCTATGATTTCATCAGTGAAAACGTTGACGCTTTAACTCTTCATCTGCCTCGTAGCTCAATACAGAAACTTTTAGAATATGATTAACACACGGTAGACCTTCAATATGCTTAACTGTGATGATACACAACCTTGGTCGCTTGGCTTAGGATTTGCTTCTAGCATTTATAAACTAAGAGTCATGATTGTGGTGACTCAGTCTCTGACTCATAGCTTAACCCTGGCCTGAAGTCCATTAGACCAGATAAACAGGGTTAGAGCACTGGTGACATCACTTTTTAGGTTTTTGAAGAGTGATGTGAAGCCTGGGTCCATATTTATAAAACCTTTAAACAGGCAGATATTAATAACACTCTGACACTTTCATTTCTACTTAGAATTAAAAGAAAGAATAACCTTTAAGACCTGTTTTAAGCATCACATGATCTGGAAGTTATTAATTATTTTTCACAAGTCAGCTGAAAGTTAAAGAGAGTGAAGCAAAAATATGAAGAAAGGCTGAAATAAACACAGGTGACAATTATTTCTAAGCAAACAGACTGACTGAGAAAACACAGGGAGCGAGGCAGGATATGATTTCAGAGATGTAACTGAACGCAGGTGAATTAACAGGTAAAATTAACATACCCATTTTTTTCTTTTTGTTATAAACAATAGCAGAAAGTGATTTTTTTTAAAGGTGGACAAATATGACTGCTGAACATTAGAACTCTTAAATTTAAGAGCATATTTATGTCCAAAAGGTTTAGTGGTAGAAGTAAAGTAGGTGGTTTAAAAACCAGAAGGTCAGTAACTCAATCCCCAGCTCCTCCAGTTAGCATGCTGAACTGTCCCCTGCAAATACTGAGCCCCAAATTGATGATGCTCTTGCATGCATCGGACTGTCTATTATAGAAAGGGCTTAAAGGGATAGAATAAAGGGGTGTATGCATGAATAAATGTGGTTTTGAGTCAATTTACCATTTAGTTATACTGACAACGGTTTGAGTAAAGCAAAGGACAGAACCAAAAGTTATTTCTTAGTTCAATTTCTTACTTGAACACAAAATGACACTTTTAGCTGTCTGGTAAATGGGTAATGATGGCATTCTGACTTTTTGGCATCAAATTTTTACCTAAGGGGAGGCTTGTAGTAGAGAGTTATAGGCCTAGACAGAAATCATATCTAAACAATGCTTTTTTTAAGACATAACATAATGCCAGATTTCAAAACTGGGGCAAAACTCTGCACTTTTAGCTGCTGAAGCACTCAGTAAGATTGCATGAGCATTCATTCTGTAGTGCAGCAGAACTGGGCAGAGATAAATGTGCAATTCACCTCCTTGCTCATAAGAGTTTGAACTCAAGGGAATGCAGAATCAGACTGAGCTGGACAGAAAGGATCATCATCATCATCATCATCATCGATATTCATGATCGAGCCAAACACATATACTTTTCAGTGAAAATAAAGGGTCTGAAATAATTGCTGTTAGAATGCTAAACAAACCCCAAACTAAGCAGTATTTATATGACGGATAGTGTCAACTTTCCAACCCTGTTTGTGACGCTCTGTGGAGTATGCAGCATAATTGCCCCATTCCTCTAGCTGGAGTAACCTGGCAGATTTTTTAATGGAAATAATGGTGTGTGGCAAGTTAAAAAGGCCTAAAATTCAGAAAATGCAAAAAATAAAAAACCTCACTCTACTGCACCTTAAAGTTTCATGAAAGCGAGCAGTGCCTTTTGAACTGGCTTTATTTTGATGTATTTCCTGGTATTAATGATATATTTCAGTTGTACCTGAGATAATGACTCCCAGCCCTAAAATTCATCCCCAAACTAGCTGGCATGTCCTTATTAAAAGCACAATGATAATTAGATCACCCTTGAATATGGAGGGAAAAAAAGTTAAGCTTTGCATGTTTCTGTATTATTAAAAAAAAAATACCATTCGTGCCCCACAGATTACTCAGGGGATGACATAACATTAAACCTTTATATGCTACGATAATCTTTTCAAGCCCTAACACAGTGCAATATATTGATCTCAGCACGTCATCTAAAATAGCAATGTCCTTATCAACAAGCTGTGACCTGTTGCTGAAAGAGCACAACCATGTTCTGGATTCTCAGGGGATTCACAGCATCCACGTGTGATCTCAGCTGTGAATTTTAATGCCGTATTCAGCTCCAGCCTCCATTACAGCTGAACCTGCTGCCAGCCAAAAAGAAAAAGAAAAAAAAGATTGAAGGTCCATTTGATAGCGTAAATTCATAACCCAGTTAGTGATTTGCATTGACTCGGCTGTGATGGATGGACTCAAAACAACTTTATGAAAAATATTACTGCAGGACATCTTTGCACAATTTGTCCCCGGTAATTTTTAGCGTACTCTGTGAAAATCAGCTCTCTGCACACAACAGCAAGTTTTGAGATGGATGAAAGACTTCTAGCATCACAACCAAAGGAGCTTTGGGCTAGGGTGAAATCATAACCAAGATTGACTAATGTTTATGGATTTCTTTGTGTGTGTGATTGTGTGTGTGTGTGTGTAGAGGGTGGGGGCTATCTGTGACTATTTGAGAAAAATAGGAACGACACTCAGGAAGAGAGAAGCAGCTCGTCTCTGTGGAGTTGTTTTGGTCATGGTGCTTGAGCACTGATTAATGCTCATAGAGAGACACCAGATGGAAAGAGAGAGAAAAAGAGCGAGAGAGAGAATGAAAGACTGGAAAGGGAAATTTGGGGGAGAACAGCACCGTGGAAAGAGAGGATCAGAGGGCAGGAGACGGAGGAGAAAAGGGCGAACAGAGGCATGGGGGGGTGAGGGGGAAAAAGATTAGCATTAACAAATGGAGATGATGAGAGAAAACGAGAGAATGAACCTGCACTCCAAGAAATGTGGATTCATCTGTAGATTCTGGCTTTGGCAATGATTTGTGAAATTCCCCCGATTAATGAGTCATTTTTGTAAATCTCTTCAACTTGATTTTTAAATTCATCTTTAATAAAAACAAAACGGTCTGTAAAAACATGGTCAGGGTATATGACTTAGATGTAGAACCAGAGAGACAACTGCATCAGTACATTTACACTACCACAGTAACAATAATTAGAATAACTTGGTTGTTTTAAATGTGCAATCAGTGCAGCTATGAATTCATATAATCGTTTAAACTGTGTTAATGAATTTAGACATGTTTATTCTACATCCTGAGTGTATATGCACCCACTATGAAATTGTTGCCTATTATAATATGTTTACCCAAATTCATCCAGTTTTGGCCACATTTCCAGATTCCAATGTAATTTTTGTTTTATTGTTTCAATTCATTTTGTGCAATAAAAAAACAAACAAATCTTAATCATTAAAATGTAACCAAAGTGTTAAAATCTCAACATTTAGCAAGACTAAAACTGATGTGAGGCGGTATTAAAAGTAAATGTTTAGCTGATTTATAAACGCATCTCTGCGTAAGGTTCTTAACTCCCTAATTTTTCATCCAGCACAACAACATATATATGTTTTTGTTATATATTAAACACTGGCCAGTGACCTGTTCACACCTAACTTCAGTTTTCTGGATAGACTACATCCTTGTAAAAGAGATTTTCTAATCTCAGTGGATTTTTTTTCTCCCCGGTTAAATAAAGACTTAAAAAACTACATGTAAAAAGAAACTTTTCGTAGGACTAACTGAAGTTCATTCTTTCCGCTTCCATAGGAATTAAGAGGGTCAGTAGCAGTCAGTTGCTGCTAATAAAACGATTAATTGATCATCAACAAGTGTGACAACGTCTATAAAAACAGAAGTTGTGGCACTTTGCTTGTCTGGGACATTCAGGTGTGTAATTAAAGAAACAATCTTACCAAGAGTGAAAAAGAAGAGCAAATTCACCCCAAAGTCAAGTCGGGCAATTCTCAGAGAAAACCCAAGAGCTAGATCTCAGTTAGCATATTTAATTTGAAATATTATGATCAGATAATTAAAAAAAGACTGAACAAGGTTGACTTGTTTGAAAGGGCTTCCAGGAGAACCCTTCTTCTCTCTAAAATCAACATGGCAGCTTGGCCTAGGTTTGCAAAACTGCATCTAAACAAACCACAAGACTTCTGGAACAATGTGTTTTGGACAGATGACATCAAAATATAGATGTTTGTCTATATTGCACAGCGGCACATTTGGCAAAAAGCAAACACAGCATATCGGCAGAAACACCTCATGGAAACACAGCAGTAGAAGGTTGATGGACTCCTCTGTATACCAAAAATAAACAAAAATATTCTATAGTCAAATGTGAGGTCATCTAAAACTTTGCAGAAACCGGGTCATGTAACAGGACAATGATAATAAAGAAAAGGATCATGATGTTGCAATGACCCACTCAAAGTCCAGACCTAATCCTGATCTAAATGCTGTGTTGGGGATTTAAGAGAGCTGTGCATCAAGCATCAATAAACTGAAGCAACCTTGTAAAGAAGAATTCCTCCACAATGATGTGAGAGACTGATAAAGTTACACAAAAAATGAGATAAATGAAAAATAAAAGCATGTAGGAAAAAAAGTTTAGTGTGTGTTTTAGTTTTAAAAAGTTAAGTTTAACATCAGCATTTCGTAGCAAAGCATGTCTGTCCTTGATATCCGACAAACGTGTTGCACTCGCTGTTTTGAACGCGTTACAAACAATTCAATTATGCATTGTTTACATCAAAGGTTGTTTGCTTGTGTTTTTGCTTGTATCGTGCATACATATCATTATGAACTTGCATGATATGAAAAACAAAATTAAACACTGGTCCACCATTAATCACAAACTCGACAGAGTGCCTTTGAGTGCATAAAAAAATATAAACAAATGTCGGCTAGTAACTATATCTATTTAGGGGGTGTTCGATGGGTAGTTTTCAAGACTGCAGACTGATGTTGGAAATGCACTTTTCTCCTCACGAATGCTTGTTTGGACTTTTATTACAGAAAAAAACAAACGGGTCAATACTTCGAATTCACTGGAATGTTAGTCTTGTGTTATGTGGTGTTGTGTAGCTGTCTGATTGTTAGTGTTATCATCATCTCATGGCAGAGAAACAAATAATTTAAAATACAATGTAAGGCATTGCCTACATACACATCGTACAGTCAAGTGCAATGCTGCCGCTCCAAAACGAGGCTACTGTCATAAGGCTAAAGTATATAAATGATAGATTTCTCCCTTTTGGGGAATTTATTTTTCTTAAAAGAGGTTACAGAATAATTTTCTTAGAGCAGATCATGCTGTTAAACTTCAGTTGGACTTCAAAATTACAAAAACAGAAAATCAAAGAGTAGCACTTTAAAAATGCACTTTAACTATGCTGATTTTGTAGCGTTTGATTTTTTTACAGAAAAATGACAATGTTGTAAAGGGTCTGTGCGAACGGTTCGAGTACGACGCTACAAAGAGCATTTGCAAAAGTGTTCATTATGGCTCTAAAATGGGGTTCGGGGCTGAAGAATCTTTTTTCGGTTTAGAGCGCAGTTAGAGCTGTAACGTTTGCAGAGGAGACATTTTTTTGAAGGAGAGAGAGCGCAAAGAAGAGGAGTGGGGGGTGGAATTTTTGGGAGATCAGTGGCAAAGAAGAAGATGAGAAAAGAGGGTTTGGGCACAGTGGGATTACTCCAAGACGTGGTGAGTGGGAGACAGGAATACAGAAAGACAGAGAGGGGGGGAGACACCAAGACAGCAGCACTTCTTTTTGATTAGTAGTAAAAAATAAAAAAAATAAAAAATGAAGAGGAAAGAGACTTCCTGTTTATAGCAATTTAGGTTTATATATTATCTAAAAAATGGAAATGTGTTGGGAACAAGAGCTGCTTGGCCTAATTCTTTTCTAAATTGAAACGTCTTATGAAACCTTTCACCATTTTGTAAACGTACACTGTCAAAGCTTCAGTCTCATAGAACCGGCTAGCTTTGCAGTCAAAATCAGTCTTTCCCATTACACAACACACAAACAAGCAATCATACATTACTGATGACCACATGACTGAGCTATTAAGTACTCATTAAGTAATAAGTATTTTGAGAATCTGCTCTATTTTGAATTTGAGAACATTTCTTTATTGACACACCTTTGCAAGATTATCCAAAACACTGCTTAAAGACAGCAGAACATTTTCAACCCTTTACTTCCACAAAAGCAAAGTGTCTTTCTGTGTGGAGCTTTCTCTATCTGGCTCTCCAAAGACAGATGTTAAGTGAACCACTGATTGAAACTCACTTTAGATGTGGATGAAAGCGTCAATAATCTATGTTAGTCTTGTGATTCACTGGCAAACTATCCACCACCTCTCGTCAAATGTCAGCTAGGACAGATAAAAAGCAAAACACGGGGTTAGAAAATAGATGGTTAGGTGTACATAAGATTTTTTTAATGTAATTCTATACTGTAAATCTATTGAAAAACTACTCTGCATCATCATCTCTTCTCTGTTCCTGATCTGGTCTCAAAATATAATCCACCTCACAAAGGATGCTTCTTTGTGAAACCTGCTCCTGGAAGTATACCCTGGCAAATCCAGCTTTGAATGCCTTCAATGCATCCACATTAACCTCAGCCACTGAAATCAAGAGGCTTTCTCTTATGTAGGAATTTCCACCGCCAAAAAAAATAGAGGAATAGAAAAAAATGCAGGGAAAAAAATAAGAGTTCGTGAATATGACACTGAAACAGCCAGCCTCACATCATCCAGCATATGAGAACATCGAGTAATAGATGCATACAGTGCTGGGAAAAGTTATTCCCATGCAATGAAAAATTATACTTTCTGATTTTTTTAGATTTGGCATTTTTCTTGCACTTAAATGTTCCAGATCATCAGAATTAGATATATTGAAATTGAGGGGTTTATTTTTTTTTATAAAGATTCCATTTATTTCAGCAACAAAGCTATCCAAACCTGCCTGGCCCCACGTGAAAAACATACAAAAAAACAAACAACTAAATGTAGCTTTTTGAGTGACCTAGCCAAGGTCTAGACTTAAATGATGGACTTAAACAGGCAATTCATGCTTGAAAACTCTCCTATGTGGCATAATTAAAACAATTCTCCAAAGGAGAGTGGACCTAAATCCTCCACAGCGATGTGAAAGACTCATTGCCAGTTATTGCAGTGGCTTGATTACAGTTCATGCTGCCAAGGTCGGCACAACCAATCATTAGTTTTGGGGGGTAATTACTTTTTCACAAATATATATATTTGATATAATATATCTACTCTGGTTATTTTTGTCCAATTAAAAACTGCTTCATGACCTGAAATATCTAAGTGTGAGAAATATGGAAAAAGAAGAAATCAGGTAATCATGATACTGTATATTGCATCGGAAATAGATCGTCTTAATAATCTCCTCGGTTAGGATCCATTGTTCCAGAGCGCTGGCAAACAAATAGCCCTATTTGTAGAGCTCGCATGATTCTGATTCAGTGGCTTTGTTTTTAGGAGTGCACTTGCAGTGTGGATGGTAATGACTCGAGTGTACTGCACTGGTTTCATGTATTTGTTGAATGAAGATAAAGTGCAGTAAATGATTTCTTTGTCCAGTTTTAAATATTACTTTGCAGAAAGGTGTTTGCACATAGGAAATGTGGAAACATGGAAATTGTGTTTACAGTTATTAAAAAAGTGTGTCTCTTTTGAGAAATGAGGCAGAGCTTTAGCCAGTTATGTGTTAGAGGCCAGAAAAACAACTGTTGTTAATATCTTACAAATGACCCAAATGAGAGTTTTCTCTTCTGGGTGGAAAACAAATCCATTATAAAGGTAGTCACAAAATGTGTCTTTTATCTCTTCCTCTGGTTTAAGTAGATTTAGCAGAACGTCCAAAAGTCAGAGGTTTTGTGAAACGACCATCAGGTTTTGCTATGCTGTAAAGCTGTCAGTATGCTTCAGGTTAACTTTTGCATGTCAAAACAGCTCTGGTTGTGTATCAGCTCCTTTGAGGATTCTTGCAACTTTAGTGCTATTTAACATATTTCCAACCATTTTAATCTAGACCATTGCAAGTATGACTGTTAGTTGGGTGTTTTGCACATTCTCTCACTCCAGCATATTTGACATATTTCACTTGAAAACTTGTTATTTTCCTGGTCCCACCTGAACCAATTTACTTTTGGTTGAAATGCTTCAAATGGTTCGAAATTAGGCTATCAAACTACGCAGAACCTGTTTTTCGTCTGTGTGAAAAGGTTATCAGTATTTGATCAGGTATGTGGAGAGAAATCTATCTAAAGCTCACCTTTCACACAACAAAGCATGTCACTTTCCAGTACAAACAAGCTCCCAGGAAGAAACCACCAAAAAGTGTCACCTGTTTTCCCTCAGTGTGTAGCAGACTTTCTTCTTTTTGTGTCTGAATGCTACCACTTGAAACATCTGTAAATAGCATTTCTCCTTTTGAGTTAATGCAGAGTGTTTTCCTTACCTCTAGCCCGAGAACTAGAGGTCCTGACTAGTCAACATAACCATGGATCCAAAAGACAATGCTGATGTTGTTCTAGTCAGGGCAATCTCAGTTACCCATGTAGGGTTTTTTTTTCTTTTGTCTTTTGCTTCTTGGAATTGGCCCTGAGATTGAATTGAAAGCAAGTGACAGAGAGAGAGAGAGATTGATACAAAGAGAAGTGGACAGAACGAAAGCCAGAGAGTTTTGAGGAGGGAACCAGAAGGAGATCAAGGCAGAGAGTCAGACACATATGAATCAGAGAAATTGAGGGGAGGAGGGAGAGGAGTCAGAAAAGAGATGCTCGCTATTAGAGTCAGACAGCATTGACCTTCACTCCAAGCTGAACCACGTACAACATTCAGCACATATGGCTCCACTTAATGTGGCGAGACCTGAGTCTGTGTATGCGTGTGCTTTAGTATATATGTGTATATATATATATATATATATACACGTGTGTGTTTGTGTTTCTATTTTTGATCTACTCGTAGGAGTGTGACTATTAGTATGAGTGTGCACGCTTCTGTATGTGTGTCTTTGATTTTGTTTACATGCTGATGTTTGCCTGCATGTCGACACATGGATTTATGTGTGTGCGCGTGCTCGCCAGCATACACAGCGTGTATCTTAATTGGACTCCATTCAAGTGTTTAATTACTCATTAGAGATGCTGCAAAGCAATCTATACACCAGCTTTCCCCGTTCGCTCTCTCTGCCCTCTGTGACTCGCAACCCACAGAGGCTCAAACGCTTTGACCCAAACTACATGGATTAGTTCACCTCGTCAATCTGGATCAACCCATCCATATTAGATGAAGATCCTTAAGCCAGAGGGTGATGCCAAAGCAAGGCAGACAGCTAATATGTCAGTCAGTCTGACACTCCATCAGTTTATTCTGGTGTAAAAGTAGTTGTCAGGCAGACAGTTTTTTTTCACTGAAAGATGATAATCAGTCCACTGGTAGGCGAATAAGTCAAACTGGCTAAACTAGTCAGTTACATAATCACTTTGTTGATCGGGGCAGAAATCTGAGAGCGGAAAAACACTGCAAACCTTTTGTTTACGGTATATATGAAAGTAACAGTAGTATTCCTCAAGCACAGACTAAATGCAACTCGGTGGTTAAACTGAAAAAAACATGAAAAGAATTGATCTGTAACTTTTAAAGTGAAGGTTCTTACACCAACATTGAGCTAAAACAGTAAACACATTTGTCCCAAGTCTATATCATGGAGAATTGATATTATTTGCTTGCCAGACTTGAAAGGTTTTTTGTAGAATATGGGGTGTAAAAAAATCATAAATGTACAAAATAAAGTTAAAGGTTTTTATAGTTGTACTCCCAGAAGACAAACTGTATACCTCTGGCCAGATGTAGGCTGGCCATTTTTGTGGAAACACTTTGTTATTTTCATCATTCTTAACAAAATGTTTGCGGTCCGTTTTAATGACAGCCAAAGATGGCCCCCAATCTGTCAGAAAAAAAAAAGTTGAACTCAACCTTGAAGAATGCATGAGTATTGATGGAATAAAAAATGTCAGCCAGTTCTTCTCCCTTCTTTAAACATTGACTCTGTGGATACGTGACATTTCTGCCGCTCCCCACCCTTGTTGAGAGATTCCCATTGGCGAACTTGGACACCAGCCATCAGCTCCTTCATTCGTACATCTTTTTGAGCCAACCTTGTCGATACCAATAGAGCCCCAGTGCTGTTTGTGCTGTCGACAGTGCCAGCGTTGGTGCTGCATCATGGTGAATGCCCCTCAGAAAACAAGGAGACTGATATAGGCATATCATGCACTCTGCCTGTCAGCTTGTCAGAAATACCGTGTGTGCCCGAGCTCTCATCTTGTCCGTCTGACTAACTCAACCTGTTTGCCCATCCATCAGTGGCTTTGTCTCTGTATCTGACTGCCATCGGGTCTATTCTGTCTTTACTTTTTGTGTGTATTTTTTAGCAAACACATCACCAAAGTGGTAATTATCCTTCCCGGGTGGGGGGCTCAAGAACAAGGTTTGTTATGTTAATCCAGTCAGTGGGCGTTGGGTTGTATGTGTATATGTGAGTGATGGGCAGCCTGTTTTATGTCTGACTGTGTGTATGTGTACATATGTGTAAGAATTTCCCAGGGATTGACACAGGCAGCACTTAATCCGCAGGGGGGCTAAGTTGCCTGTCTTGGAGAAATACATAATAACCTTTCAGATGTGCTGAATGTCACCACAGTGATCTATGGGCGACATTATTCAGAGTGACAGATGTGGAACTTGTCAAAACAACACAGTTTGAGCTGCTCAGGAGTGTGTGCCAGTTGTGGGTTGAGGCTTTTGATGGTTTCTTTTTCATGTTGGCTTCGGTGCATGTACAGTGAGATGTGCATGTGTGTGTTATGTGCTCTATTCCATGCTGTTTGCATGTGTTTAACACAGAAGTGAGGATCAAGAGCTAATCTGCATAATTAAACATGTACATCTGTGCTTATGAATCCCAGTACTTCGATTTGTGTTAATTTGGCTTTACATTATACTGAATGCATTAATGCTTTCAGTGTTACATGTGTTATTTTGTTGAGATGAGCTTGTACTCTACGCTATAGTATACATCCATGTGTTGGAAATGTCTAGATATGTCAGCCTCAGTGTGTTTGTTTCCAGGGAGGTACCATATTTACTTTTCCTAATGTATCTAAGCATCAGCAGCAATGCGATGGGAGACACAGGAGAAGACAACAGCATGAGAAAGGAACACCTCATGCTGGGGAAAAAAGCAGCTAAAGAGTCCTAGCCAGAGGATGATGTATGTGTGCGTGTGTCTGTCTGTGTGCATGAAGGAGTCCTTTTAAACATTCAAACAGAATGAGCAGAAAGCAGATGATGCCATGGTGAGGGAATAAAAATACAATAATGGGGGAAGAAAGTTAAGACAAAGGAGAGAACAGGAAGAGAAAAGAGGCGGGTGGGGGCGTTGACAGTCGCGAAGACTGAAAAGAGGAGATAGCAAGAATGTCAAAAGATGCTGGAGCTGAGCTCCAGAAAGGAAAGTGCTGGGAGAAGAAGAAAGAATAGACAGGGAGTAAATGAAGCAGAAGTGACTGGAGATGAAGATTGAGGGAACGAAAGTAAAGAAAAGGAGGAAAAGACAGAGTAAAGTCAGGAGAAGATGAAGATGGAGAGATAGAAACAGAGAGTAATGTGGAGTTAATTGGAGAGATATTGAGAGTGACTGGAGTTATGGTGTAGGAGACTGAGACAGCAACATAACTGAGGCTACTTTCAGCCACACACGTCTACAAAAGCCTGCAATTTCTTCCTGCCAGAAAGCCAAATGAGGTGAAATCGTGCCTGTTTTGAATATGAAATGTTACATTTAAAAGACTCCACATATTCATTTGGCCAACAGTGCACAGAATTTGCCAGGGTTAGGCAGCAATACTGGTGGAGTCTCTTTGTGCTGGTGTGTGGAGGAGAGCAAACCGGATGTTCATTACTCTCAATGAGAGAATGGTGATAAACTGCGTCAAGATAGGAGTTGGCAACTAAAGTTGGACAACAACTTTTGAGTTGACTGAAGATGTGACAGTGAATTGGATTTAAAAATTGAGCCAAATCCAATTCTTCCACCTATCCTGCTTGCAACCCCCCCCCCCCCAAAAAAAAGAAAATCACCTCTGTGCAGAAAAAGTATCTACAAAGACCAAAAACTTTTTTGTCTTATTTTCATGGTGTAAGTTGCGCATTTTAACATTAGAGTTGCTACATGTGTTGACACGTCATTCCCATCACTTCAGATGAAGACAACCTGCATCATGTGCATTCTTACACATGATGCAACCCAAGCAGAGATTCACTCATAAATCCTCTGCCCCGTAACGCTAAAAGAGCCCAAACATCCTCATCCTAATTCTTCAGTTCAATTTGCACCAAATCACAACAACAGTCTCCTCAAGCCTCTTTATATTGTAAGGTAAAGATCCCAAGTTATCAGATAGCAAGCAGCAATGATAAGCTGAATGGGTGCAACTCACTAAGACACATACATGTACCTGCAAGTTAGTCTCAGTAACAGACTAATAAAATACTAGACCTGTTGGCCTGATTGTCTACTACTACTGCTGCTACTACTACTAATATGAGCGACTGTCCGTCTCCCAGCAGGCCATATTTCTTTGTTGGATAATTCCATTAGAAATGCTACAAAATGAACATACACCACAAATGTGGTTGAGAGTCTCAAATCGTTGGCTTGAATAAGCAGTGATGATGTTCAGCAGAGAGCAGTCAGCTATCATGATTATTTATAACAAAAATAATAATAATCATACCCAGTACAGTTGTTATGGAAAATTAACTATAGCATGAAGGCTCTAAACGTGTTATTTTATTGGCATAAGTTGGGCATTTTAACATAAGAGTCTATGGGGAATTAATTCCTTAGTCAGCCTCAGGTTGCCGTTAGAGGAACTGCATGTTCTGTCACTTGGCAGTTGGCTTAATTTGACTGCCCTATGCGTTGCACTTTATTTGGGCACAGATGCTGCACACACACACAAAAAAAAACAGCATGCAGACGGAAAACAAAGTTGTTTACACAGTAAAATCTGAAAGCTGTTCCAGAAGAAGTGTCCAAAAATCCAGTGTCGAGAAGTGTCTACCAAATGAAGACGTTGTATTTTGAAATGGTGCCTCCTGTAGTTTTTGCGGGTTTGTGCAGCCAGTTTCTTTTCTCCTCTGAGCCATTTTTACCAAAAGCAACTGGATCAGAATTTGACTGACAGACCAAGAACGGAAGAAAGAGGTTTTTCTGGGTTTTTTTGTTTTTTTTGCAGGCCACGGTGTGAGTGCACCATAAGTGGGAGTGACAAAGACAGATCAAGTAAAGCTAAAGAAAAGGAGAAAGTTATAGAATGAGAGTGGGATGACATAGTGGGAGAGAGAGAGAGAAGCATCCTTTGATGTTTGGTGGTTGATGGAGCCTGCTGTTTAGGACGCAGGCAGGTATGGTAAACATCCAAGGCTTCTCCAACCAGAGGCTTTGATCACAGCCATATTGAGAGAGGATGTTGATGACTCACTGTCGTCAGAATACTAAAGAGTGGCCACTACACGCAGGAGTACAGTTACTACTGTATGGAAAAATACAGAACTTGCGATTGCAGCAGATACGCACATCCAGAAAAAAACCTCAAAGACATGTTTTCTCTCGTCCCCTTTTTGTTTGGATCTTTTATTTCAACTTTTAAGCTCTCCCATTTCTATTTTCTTTCATCCTGATATGTGCACACAAAACCATAAAACACTTTAACGCAGATCCATTTCCACTGATTATGGTCCAAGCCTCAGAATGATCCTTTTATATCCAGATGAGAGCCACCAGCCAAAAGCCAAGTCTTTCAGCTGCGTCTGGCTAACATCACCAGACAATTCAATTGCACTGAGAGAGTGAGGAGAATTTGTGAGGCATCAGAGGATTATGAATGATATCATATTGCTCAGGTTCATACACAGACAATATTAGAAAGAAATTGCTTCAAGCGGCGGAACAAAAAAAATATGAAAAGACCATGTACTAAACAACATGCACTCCAACAGCAGTCTGTTTAACAGGCATAATTTAAGACAGTGTTTTCATAGACACTGCTTAATTTCAAAAGCATAAAACATAAAGTTTTAAATCTTTATCTTTGTACCCCTTCAGAACTTAATTATCAATATGCTAGAAATACAAACACATATCTTTCCCTGGAAATGAAAGATAATCAAGTTTTTTCAGCCGTAAAATAACAAGCATGGACATTATTTCTTGTACCGGTTGTAAAAGTTTACACTGAATGAGTAAAAGGATTAGTGAAACTTTATAATTTTGCGCTGTACTTTGTTGTAAGCTACCTTAAAGCTTCTTTTGTGCCAAATGTTGAATTATTATGATGAAATAGGGTTGGGGGGAGTTATTGTTTGTCAAAAATGAGACACTCTATGAAAATTGGTGCAATCCATACTGCTTTCTGTTCAGTCACTTGAAATTCCCTCCAAGATATTCCATGATCCAAGAAGTGGAGGCATTTAGGAACCACAGAAACTTAGCGCATGGTCGCGTAGTGCATAAAAGTCATCAAAGCTCTGCTGACTCAGTAACTGCAGAGCTACAAATCTCCTCTGCCATTAACAACAGCCTCCAAACTGTGTATCAGGAGCTTCATGGCATGGGTTTCCATGGTGCAGCTGCTCCTGTACGTATAATGTGTAGGTAGCTCTGATGTTTTCATTGCAGCCAGTTCACTAACTCTGTAAATTAGATCCTTCTGCATAGCCCAGTCACTGTTTGTGCAGATGCTTAATTTATGTAACTGCAAGCAGTACCTGAGTAATAAGTACTGAGAAAGGTTTTGCCTATTTAGAGAGCGTACAGAAAAGGGTGGTGGGTTGATCTAATGCTGATTGGTTGACAAATGGGCTGGCACAGGGAAGGGAGTGACAGCGGAGTTCATCAGGAGTGAGAGAAGCACAAGAAAAAATTTTATAATTTAAATTTTCTCCACTGAATGGCCAACAACAACACAAGCAAGAGTAGCACACAGACTGGTTGTACCAAATATTTTTGACACTGCCCCCATCTGACAACAGATACTCTCTGCAGGTAGATGAGCAGTCCGAAGCTGCCCACGGATCGCTAATAGACTGCCAATGTGCTACCACAGCTGAGCCAGAAATTCCCCATGAGGTTTGCCATACTTGCTGCAGTCTTTTCCTGAATTATCGGTGCCCACACTTTGAAAAAAAAACTCCACACTAAAGGAATAAAAGAAGTCGAAACAGGCAAACAAAAGCCATCACAATATTGTGTATGAAACTTCACAAAGTTTGATACTTTTAAGCTGAGAGGATTGTATTCTTGTGTTTACAAACTAGCAACACTGTCTGTCTCACAAAAAAATCGAGAGGCACAAGCCACAACGGTGCCGAAGAGATGTCACAACTGATGGCGCACCCTTCAAAAAAGCAGAAATGACTATATTTAAAGAGGTTTAAGCCTCTAAACCTGAACCACTGAACCATTTGGGTGTTAATATTCGGGACTCAAGCTGCACCTAGATATTTGGGAAATGACTATGTGTTGTTTGTCGGTTTGTCCAACAGTTTACCTGCATGCAACCTAGGCTTGCTCAAACGTGGGTGCGCAATGGTACTTAAACAACAATTAGAAACCACAAAACATTTCATAATAAAGCTCTTCTTGGCAGATTTTGCCAATAAGGGACAAGAAGATGCCCGCTTATAGAGATGAAGTGTGTTTAAAAGACTGTTCTATTGCAGATGTAACAATGATGTTACAGTGCTCTGACTATGAGCTAATAACACTAAGAAATTAAAGCCCTGATGTTCAGCGAAATGTAATTTTCAAGACTTAAGTTGCAAATAAATTACATCATAAATAGAAACATTTATGAAGCTTCATAATGTCAGCTTTTATTATGAGTTCTTTAAATATAATGTTGCACAATACTGTTATATCACTGCTTTCACAGCTTTGAAATATACGCACATACAGATTCAAAGACATCCCATTAAAAACACCAATAACACACAGACACACACACACACAGCTCTTTCTCAAAGAGCCGTGTCTTATATGTGAGTGCATTCCCATGTCTTTTTTGGCTAGTGCAGTGTGTGTGTTTAATTCCAAATGACACTCAGCCTGAGAGTGGAAGACACGGGACACACAAACTGTGACACACACCAACATGCGCTTTTTAACAGCTCACAGTGCAGTGGCACACCTGCACGTTCACCCACTCACCTGCACACACGGTTTCGGCTCGCCTCGGCAAATTAGGAATGCAGACAGTGTCACAGGAGCAGGGCAGGGCACTGATACAACCTAATGTATCCTGGCACATTAGCCCTTTCTTGGATTGAGCATCCTCACCGAGTGAGACCCACTTTGCCATGCTACCATTTAACCGGCCCCACACACACACACACACACATGCTTGCCTGCATGAACCCACACACATCCGTACTTTGCTGCATATCCAATGTACTAATGCTCAAGTGGTAGTCATCCATAAATGTATCAGCGCACAATCAATAGGCAAAGCACATTTGTCTCAGATGAAAAACCATAGTCATATAAATTGAAATGAAATATAGAAAACTCCTCTTCCATCTGCTCTTCTTCCATCTGGCCTCCATCTCCTCTTCTGCTTTTTCTTTCCTCATTTTTCAGCTTTATTCTAAACTAATTTCATGCAATCTCATTACCCCATATTTGATTGTCGCCCTCCTCTCTCTGCTTTTTCTTCTCTATTGTTCTAGCTTTGCACATATTTCCCTTCCTCCCCCACCTTTTTTTCTCTCTATTTCACCCCTTCTGTTCTTTGCTTTCAGGCTTTTTATTCTCATTCTATACATCTCTCCCTCTGTTTCTCCCTCTGCCTTCCCCCTTTAGTTGTTAATAAGAGTTGATTGGGAGCAGAGAGAGCCAAGAGGAGCTCCCTGGTGGATCAATGCCTCTAAATGATCTGTTCAAGGATCCCTTTAGAAGCTGCAAAACGCACTCTGATAGGGCACCGAAGCATGAAGACGCTCATTTCACATCTAACTCACTTCCTGATTTGCCCTCTGGGAGAGAGATAGGACTGCCGTTATAGGGATAATTTGTCCCAAAGCTAAATATCCCACTAACCAAGAGTGCTTAGACCAAAATGTCTTCATTCTAGGCAATCAATTACTGCCAAGGTGAGGGAGAAAATGATGAATTTGTTTAAAAAGCCCAAGCCGCCTGTGTGCGTGCTGTCTGTGACAACTAGATTGCACGACAGCTTGGTTTTGTTTAGGCTATGCTTATTTGATTGAAGACATTTTCCTGCGTCTCAAATTTACCGAGCTTCGACATACAAGATTTGATAACGCGGTGTAATGAATTTTAAATGTACTTGAGGTGGTACATTTGGAATTGAATTGATTGTAGCTGTGGTGATGATAATGAAGGTAATGAAAAACACCGGAGGACGTGGCGGTTGCAGACATCGACAGGTTTACTTGACCACAAAGAATAAAATGGATATTGCACTGACTATTTAAAAATGCATCGAAATGTTAGATGGTTTACTGAAAAGATGTTTATACTTTTACTCTACAGAGCTCATTTTTGCCCTGCTTTTTAAAACACATCTGCTGTGCTCTTTCATAAGGTATTGGCTACTAATAGAAAGGAATTAAATGCAATTTCCTACAGGAAACAATACATTACATTTTATTTTAATTTAACTTAACTCAACTTAACTCATTGCCTGTTTAACTTAACTACTGAGTCAACATATACTCTGTCCTGCTGATATAAACATCCCAGAGCAATCAGCACCAGTTGCCATGTTTATTAATCAGCAAACAAAAAAATAGCCTCCAACAAATGCAAACGATTCATTATAAACACACCGTGCATTATTTGAAATGTATGTCTATAGAAAAACAAGGCAGGGAAATCCAGAAGTGTAGAGAGGCAGGCTGCACGCTGTTGGTTTTAGTCCTCATCTGCATTTGTTGACAATAACAAAAATATAGAGTATCTCCAGCCTCATCCTTTAAAGAGAGACTGTTTCACTTCACTGACTTCAAGATTGTAAACAGAAGTTCAGTTCTCTTATAAACAGCACTGGCACCAAAATATAAACATAAATAGAGCCTGTATTATAAAGGGAAAATGTGCAGCCATATGTTTTTAATGTATTAAAAGTGACTAGCAGAGGTTGCTGAAAAAGGATGAAGGGGCCAGCATCTCATGCGTTTCCATATCACCTGCATTCTATGAATATTATAAGGGACTGCCGCAGTGTAGAAACTCCAGGATGAGCGTTTTAATACCAATAGTTTTTTTTTTCTTTAATAACTTGTTTCGGTTCATGATGCCAACCTCACTGATCTGCATGCTTGCTGAACTAAGTGGACACCTACAACAGCAATGTGTGCTCTCTACCACGATGACCTACTTCTCTTAAGTATCATACCACAAGGTTCATTCAAGCACGCCGACTGGAAAAAAAAAAACCTGTATTTGAAACATGCCTCGAATTCCCATAAATTGTAGTTTACCGAGCTTTATTAAAATAAAATTGGTTGCTAAACTGGCATAACCAGAGGGATCATCATTGATTTTTCTGGCTTTAACAATATATTGTTTTGTTTGTTTTTTTAAATGCCCTCTAGGATTTTTTTTTCTTTTCACTGACTCAGGTGGTTTAAATCAGAAAAGCAGTTTCAGTGTCCTTGAGCAATATATGGAAACTCTAAGGAGTGTTGTTCTGCGACCTTTGATTTGCCTCTGAAGATGTGGAAACACAAAAATGTTCCAACAATCGCACAATTTCATATGGTTACATTGCACCGGATGACTACGCTAGGCAGATAGTTTCCTTTGTGCTGTGCAGTCATACAGAAATTGTAGTAAATATCGATTGTTTTTCAGGAATATAAAGATTTTTCTTAAAACGTAAGTCTTCCACGGTCTCATTTTACCACAGAAAGCACAGCTCCTCACAGATTCTGCGCAGATCCCTGAGTCTGTTCGCTTATTTTTTATTCATGAAGAATGTTTCCTTTTTTCTGTGTCTTACAGGTTCTGGCATGGAGAGTACAGGGTGGCAGTGAACATCAATGACTATCTAGACATCTATTGTCCATACTACGAGGGGCCTCCATCCCACGGACGCATGGAGCGCTACATCCTATTCATGGTCAACCATGAGGGCTACACTTCCTGCCAGCACAGGATGCGTGGCTTTAAGCGCTGGGAGTGCAACCGTCCCACCGGTCCCGATGGGCCCCTGCGCTTCTCAGAGAAGTTCCAGCTCTTCACTCCTTTCTCCCTGGGCTTTGAGTTCAGGCCTGGACACGAGTACTACTATATCTGTAGGTTATCAGCCAAGTAGAGTGTGTTTCTCTGTGTTTGGGGAAATTGTGTGTGCAGGTAAAGATGTTTGTTATCTGTGTGTGTGTGTGTGTGTGTGTGTGTGTGTGTGTGTGTGTGTGTGTGTGTGTGTGTGTGTGTGTGTGTGTGTGTGTGTGTGTGTGTGTGTTTGCATGGTATCCACGCTCCTGCTCAATTTGCATTTGTAAACAATATATAAATATGCAATCAACAGAAGCTGATTGAGAGAGTTCTCAAACACAGCCCGCACAAATACACCTTCCATCTCCTATTCGCCCCTCTCACTCCTCCCTCACTTTATTTCTTAGCGCATCTCGCTGCTTCTGTCGAGATCATAAGTGGTGTGCTCGGCAAAGTGGTAAAAATGTCAGCAGGCGTAGTTTGTAATCATTTTTATATTAGCTCTATTGATGTTTCTCCTCACTTCAACAAGTGATGTATTAGTATTACCCCCCTGAGACTACTTTTTTGAACAAAGCTATCATTACCCCAGCAGGCGTGGGACATATAGTAGCTTCAAATTACTCTTAAACATTGTTTTCAACTTCTCAGTGTGGGATGGATTTACCGCATCCGGACTGTTTAGTGCAAAATCAGTTGGTAATCACAGAAAAGCAACATTAAATTGACTTTGGGAAGCTTTACTGTCAATGTTCAAACACAGGAAAGCACCACTTTTCCTTTTTATGCTGTAGGAGCTGCAGTTGTCTGTTTTAGTATCCAAACCACCTGGGATGAAACGTGTTTTTCACAGAGCGCACAATTACAAGGACACCAAAAGCAATCGAAAAAACGATGTATGCTGTTTTATGCTTTTTTTTTTTTTTTTTTTTTTTTTTTGCTTTCATTTGTTTGGTTGGCTGATTTTATTTTTCTTTGTCAGTCTCAAATGACCATACAGTCATTTGATGAGTTATGTAAACTCATCATTCGTTTTTGATCAGTTTAATTTTTAATAAGTACATGTCAGTCAGCAGTGTTAGAGAAAATACTTTGCTCTTGCAGGATTCAGTTTGCCAGCAGATAGCTATAACGACTCAGGAAAGTCATCCTATTCTTTTTTTTCTGACTTGACCTTTGAGATTCTCTTAAGAAAAATCTTATTTTGTCCAAAAGATTATTTTTTTTTACTGCGTGGAATTCTGCCAGTATGCAGCCTGACGGTCTCTTCATTTCTCCTTACATTATCGCTGCACAGTTGGCTGAAAAACTGACCTTGACCTTTTTAGCAGGAGATGGAGCATTCTCACCATGACTCATAATGGGAAGAAGGTCCTGTAGCACCAGTTTCAGGTCAGGTTATAGAGGGAGTTTTTTTGTCCTTGGATAGTGATTCTCATTTTACAGTGATATTGTCTTCATTCTGAGAGTACAAGGAGACTTTAAGCAAAGAAAAAAAGTTAGATATAGATAGGCAGATTCTGAAACAGGTTTAGTTTTTCAGGTTTTATTTCTCATGCAGCAACAGTAACTGGTTTTGCAATACAATTAATATAAAAACAAATGCGCAATGCGAAGATACAACACTTTTGCATTACTGAAAAGTTTGCATTTAAGACTATTTGTAGGTAAAGAAACTTTTTTTAAATGCTAGTTGTCATCTACAAATATTTACCCAAGTCTGTTGTCTGCACAACCACAAAGACACAGCAGGCGAGAGTCAGGGAGCTGAAGAGGCAACGATAACAGCCACCCGATGTCCCGATGCACTTTTCCCAGTTGGCACACATACACACAAGCACACATTCTTCTGTTTTCAGTCTCATGTAGGGATGGTTTGGGCCCCTCTAGTTAGTTGCTGACTATGGTATTGTGCTCACGGGACCCCTAGGGATAGTGTGGGTTCCACATGACTAGAATGCTTGTGAATGTGTTTCAATATATATCTGTGTGTGTGTGTGTGTGTGTGTGTGTGTGTGTGTGTGTGTGTGTGTGTGTGTGTGTGTGTGCGCGCTGCGGGGGGAGGCCTGGTCATGGGGGTCAGTTGTCAAGCGATTGTGAGTCCGTGAAAGGCCATGTCCATCATCTTGACTGGCAGGCTAACACACATTCTTGCCTCTCACCGTCACTCACATGCTCACATTAAACACACTCATGCACAGGTCAGTACTGATGTGGAACGACAACGTGCCGACCGTTTTAACCACCCGGCCTTTCCGCTAAGTGCCTTATTGTGTGCGTCCTCTCTGAACATACTTGTGAAGCACATATTTGATTGGCATTTGTGGTCACATCCATGAGAGTGCATCCCTGTGAGTGCACACTGGTGTGTGTATTTGTCATGGGGCTGACATGTTGACAGGTCAGCTCCACCCCTTGCTTCTCCCAGCTGTCATCTGATGAGGCTGAGTGGTTTTCAATGGGTTTTTAGGAGACTTTAGATTGTGGATGTGCTGGGAAAATGAGTCACTGGGTGAATTGGTGTGACTTTTAAAAATGACACAGGTGAAAATTGTTGGGGGTAACAAAGAAGAGGGAAAAAAACCTTTCTAGCCATTTTGCCTTTTTCAGTCAAGCCAAAACAGAAACGTCCACTAGGACAAGCCTTAATGCTAGGCCCAAGTTCTTCTGCCCACTACAAGTAGTGCAGGGAGATAATCTGAAAAAAATTGATGGATAGGAAGTGGCCTATAGGTAAGGCCTTACAGGGTAAAGGAGGTGAAGGTCAGAGAGAAAGATGGAGGGAGGAGTCGTGGGCTAAAAAAGAGGGAGGAGAGGGCAAATGAGGGGTCAGATTTATTTCCTGTGCACTGTGGATCTCAAACATGATTCTCTATGGGGTCACTACTGGGTTGTGGCTTCCTCAAGGGAGAAGGCCAGTAGGTCTCCACGCACACTTCTGCAACCAACTGTGCGTGAGCACATTCTTTTACACATCTGCGTATGTGTGTGGGTGGCTGTGCTCGTCAGCATGTCTGACTGGTCAGAGACTTGGACACAATCTCCTTTAGGGTCTCCAGCTCTATTTCACATTGGAGCGAGGTGGGACTAAAAACCCAGATTCAATTTCATTTACTCTACTTTGAAGTTTGAATCACACTAACTTTTTAACATTTTTTCTTTTTCTTTTTTTTTTGGTATTCAATCTGGGCAGCAAGCTGGCTCAGTGGTTTGCACTGTTACCTCACGGCAAGATAGACCTGCGACTGTGGGGAATTTGCATGGATTTCCTTCCCCATTCCAAAGACATTCAAGCCAGGTTGATTTGAGAGTCAGTTATTTCCCTTAGGAATGTGAGTGTGAATGAATTTCAGTGATCCCTTACAAACTTGTTTACATTGCCTAACGTGCTTAGTGTGTTTATGGGAGCATATAGTATGAGGACATAATATATGAAACTCTGCACTTGCTTAAACTTCTAAACACTGCAACTGCAAAACAGTTAATTAATTAATTACTGGATTAATGCTAAATTGTGACAAATGTTTAACATGTTAACTGAAAAATTTTATCTTTTGGATACATTTTTATGTCATCTGACATATTCAGTTAAATTAAAGTTTTTAAGGGCACGCTGCATACCAAGGTTTTGATAATAGCTCTGCAGGAACCACCTTGCTGTTGCAAACATGAACCGTGCTATCTTTGGTATTTTTTTCTAGACTCGGCTAAAGAAATTATGAACAAAAGATGTGTTTTTGATACAGGCTGCTAGTTACAAAGTGCATAAAGATACAAATTGAATTTTTTTTTTGCTAAGTTATCTTTTATGTGTAGACACAACATCTCTGGTTTGTTCCTCGAGTTAGGTGACTTTTTAATGCCTAAATAATTCCTTGCTCAGTATTAAGTGGCTTAAAAATAAAAATTCCTCTGAAAATGCTCAGGTACAAGGACTGAAAAATAAGTGGGGAAAAAACATGTCCAAAGAAAAAACTGAAAGCCTTTTTAAAGGTCTTTTGAACTTTTCGTGGGGTTTACTACAAATGAAATTCAACACAGCCGGGCTTTCTTTGCATTCTTTCTTTCTTTGCACTGGCTCAACAAAACCCCAAATCCCATCCATTGGAGATCACACCAGTGGTTATCAACTAAGCCGTTCTCTGTTTCACATGTCCTGTGACTCTTTTTCAACACAATACTGCTACAAATAAGAGAAAAGACTAATGCTAAGTAAAGCCATCTTTGGATTTATTTCACAGAGCAGTAAAATAAGCATTTTAATTTATCGTTGCATGAGCCCTTTAAGTTTCAGTTTATATCTATGGTCCTCAAACCACATCTGTATTTGTGTATATATAGAGAGGTATCAAACCTCGTGATTTAGGTTAAAGGGGAGGTCATCATCAAAGTTACTGTCCTATAGCCTAATAAAGGAAAGTTTATCTGCAAATCAAAATGATTTAATTGTACTGATTGAACAGGTATTTTTAGTGTGTGTTCTGTGTTCTAGTAGCTCCAGTTCCAGCAGTGTAAAAGAGACTTTTACAATTTTTTGCAATCAAGAATTTTTTTTTACATTTTCTGCATTAGGCAATGCACAGTTTGTGCTTCATTCATTGATTTTAGTAGGGTAAGACTTAACAACTTGCAAATATAAAATGTATGCCACCAGCCGAGAATCTCAATTGCACATAAAGAATGCTGTAAACACGAGAATCAGTGAAAACGTGGCCAATTTAAAACCAAAACTCTGAACATACCCCAGCACAAGATACTACAATGATTTAGCCAAGTAAAAAGACAGCCACTTTCGTGACACTGAAAACTCTGGCTTTAACCTCAACATAGCTCACTAAGCCATTGATCACGCTTCACAGTACGCCCCTCTGGAGAACTATGGCTCGTGACAACTTCTAAAACTTCTAAGAAAGTTTGGCTCCTTGGAAGCAAAGTCTAAAGAGCTTTAAAGTATCTCATGACTTTCACACAATACTGTTGGTTCTTACTGGCTTGCAATATATCAGTTATTAAAAATGAAAAAATTCTGTCAAATCTACTTTTGGTTCACATAAACACAAAATAATCTTGTTTTATATTTGGTTATTAAATGTATTTGGTTTGCAATCAGCAGCAAAAATCACGTTATCTCTAAACTAATCTCCACTTTCAATGTCTCTTCTCACAGCATCTCCTCACCCAAACCATGTGGGGCGGGCATGTCTAAAGCTGAAAGTGTATGTCAGACCTCCAGGTAAGTCACGCTCTATCTACACACACATGCTCACTCACAAACACACAATGACATATACACACAGAGGTCCAGATTGGCTATCAAAGTAAAATTAGGGGGAATAAGAGGTCTGATAGAATGCCCCGGCAACAGACCTCGCTCTGATTCACAGACCGGCCAGGCAACACTTTAACACCTTTACCCACAGACACGCACGCTGAAAAAACACACGCGCGCGCCCGCATACTGACACATTCACACATGCGAGCGCACACGACCGTGCGCAGACGCAAGCACACACTTACAGGCACAGAGAAGAGTGCACCCACATACACACACACATAAGCAAAAAGTGGCATACGCACTTCACATCAAATCACATCACATCACACTGGGTGTGAGGGAGACCTTCTGTCCTTGTAGAAAGAGAACAGAGCCGGCTGAAAGTGCTCTCTAAGAATGTTACCAAGCCTCAACATCATCAGACTTGCTTGAATCACTCATAGGAAACAGAAAGCAATCTAATAATAAACCAGCTGCATGCAGTAGAAGTTTAATTTAAAGATTTAAAGTTTTCCTAATGTTTCAGGTTTGTTTTTAAAGTTGACAAGGCAGATGATGAGAAGATGAGGGATGACTTGCTTGCCACGTCACTGTGCAGCTTGCTAAAACACACACCTTTGATAAGTGCTTCCTCATAGGCAGAGCGCAGTGCTGACACTAGTGAGCCATGCTGTCCAATGATAGCGCTGTTTAAAAATAACTCAAGAGAAGCCTTGCGTACATGGGGATCAGAGTATGGCAAGCATTACATTATACTTGCGTTATCTTGAAAATCTACCTGTATGTCTACGAATGTGGATTTTTATCCCCCTCCCCCAGCCTAAACCCCACCAAGGAATCAAACCTGGGTAGTTACACGTCTCCCTGGATAATGACATGGCTTTGAAGAGCTTCATAAAAAAGAGTCAGCTTACACAGCTTTCCAGGTTCAGATCATTCCATATCTCGCTAAGGGAAAAGGAAATTCTCTCCTCCTTCATAATTACTGAAACAATGTACATTCTGTCGTTGCTCCAGCTCCTCTTTGAGTTGCTGTTAAAGCAATGTGTCTGACATTGCAGCTTCCATCTTTTCTGTGAAATGTTGTCATTCGATTGAGCTCTGAGCAGTTGTACATGTGTGTGAGTGTGTGTGTCTTTGTGAGTGTGTCTGTGTGTCAGCTGCTCCAGATTCTGAGTCTCTGTGATTAAACTGTAATTAGGTTGGTTAAACCCCCTGCAGAGCTCAGTTGCCGTCGTCTTCTTTTCCTCTTCCTCCTTTGCCGCTCCTTAGCTGTTAAAGGATGAGAGTTTTGTGCTTTGCTGCTTGCTTTCCACCTCTCCCCAACCGTAATCATTTCACTTGTCTACCATTTTTCTTTGGCTAAATCCACCCCCTCGTTCATTTGCTGTGTTTTAGATTGTTTTGTCTTTGTCTGTGCGTCCTCTCTCAGTTCAGATGTTTTGTCGTTTTTTTTCTCTTTCTCATTTCTTTGTTTCAGATGGGTCGGGATATGATTCTCCGGAGCCTTTCCTGACTGATGGAAGTTCAAGCTGGAGGGCAGGGTGCATGACCCTCTTAGCTGCTCTGGCCTCACTCTTCTTGGGACTCTTCTACTGGCTGTGACCCTTCTCTCCTTCTTCATGGAGCTCCCGCCCAGGGATAATGGGCTGGGCTGGCTGTCCCTCTCAATCCACCACCCCTCAGGGAAGCCCTCTGTCTCCGTTCCGCTCCCACCGCCACCTCAATACAACCACCAACCACCCCCACTGCCAGCATCCTTTATGGCCCAGCCACGAACACCCTTCACAGGCCTGACTAAGAGGGCTGGGTCTTAAGCTGTCTGGGAAGTTGTCGTTTATCTCTGGTCCCTGAATTCCAGGTGGAAAAGCACCTCTCAGCTGAAAAACACAAGAGAAATGCCTCTGCACTCATATCAGAGGGTCCTTTTGATTTGACTATTGACTCTTGGCCACTGATGGGGTAGATATCGCCATGGCTATGATTAAACTTGTCGTTCTGGGGCAATTCCAATCATGCAATCACGGCAGGATGCATTAAGCGATAGGCCTGGATGCACAAAAATTGAATTTTGCTCACATTGCTATCCAATCCTCAAACCAAGAATTGGAAGTGGCCAAGCTTGCATTGTAATTGGAATTCTATGCTATGTGGACCAATTCCAGCTGCAACAACAATAAGAGCAATTGCATAGAGGAGAGGAGCACAGTGGCTCAGGCTGTGCAGAAAAGAAAGGGGGAAACAATATGAGCACAGATTTACATGAATACGTCCATATGGGAAATGTAATATTACACGTGTTGATATTTTCAGATCCAGTGTAGAGTCACTGCAATGTGATACAAAACTCATGCAGTTTTAGAAGAGACTCAGATAACTCATTTAAATGACAAGTATAACCATAGCCTGTTTCATTGGGAGGGTGTGGGGGTGTTCGGGGTAGGTTCGATGAGATGTAGATCTTCAGGTGGGATGTGTTCTGTCTTATTCGTGTTTCTAAACAAAGCATTTATCACAGCCTGGCCAGCACAGGCGTCTTCAGCACTGTCTAATGTTGAATGGGTCGGGTGACTTTTGGAACCATGATTTTCTCATGTATGAATGTACCACTGGTCACCCACCTCTTTGTCTTTCTGTATTATTATGACTGTGGTCACTTACAGTACCTTCTCTCAGACTGGCAGGATGAAAGAGTCAGGGATTTGAAAAGATGACATGTGGGAGTTGGGGCGGGGGGTGAAGTAAGGATGAACGGAGGACAGGTGAGAAAAGGAGGCGACACTTAAGTTGCATGACCACTGTGAAACCTTCAGATCAATCTTGTTTCTAATGATGATATATATTTTTTCATGGGGAAAATCAGAAACACCCTGCTGCCGCTCCTTTGCTCTCCCTGAGACTTTTTCAGACATCAAAAGGAAAATTTAACCTCTCTCCTCACACGGTTTCTCCTGTCTGGCTTTCAGTCGTTGATGGATTAGCTTGGGCCCGGAGATAAATGGACCCACAGGGTGAAACTGACTGGAAATCAGCCCTCAGAGCCCAGGCCAGATCACAATGGACGTAAACACTGACTGAAGCTGGTCCTGGGTCTGAGGGTTAAACCAATAAGGGAAGCGCATAGACTGTGGCAAATGAGGCGAGATGTGTGTGTGTGTGTGTGCGTGTGTAAGCGTGTGGTAGCATCACTAAATAACACATATGGGTGTATACGCACGCACACACACATTCACATACACATGTTTAGTCTTTGATAACGAGACTGTTCCTCTGAGATGGTGGGAGCATTCATGGTCATGACTATAAAGGGAACAGCACAAAGAGAGAGCGAAGAGAGGAGGGAGGGGGGGAGAGAAAGCATGTGTGTATGATGGGACTGAGACCTCTTTAATGTTGGGAAGTGAACATAATGAGTAAGCACTGTGAACACACACCTGCATACACACGATGACCCATGTACAGATATACACACGTAAAGACATGTAGAAGAGCGAATGCAGATCTAGACATTTACAAAGACATGGCATGAACATACACACATGTACAATCACACACCACATACACACACACACACACACACACACACACAAGAAAACACAAACAAGGGGAAGCACTTCTTTCCCAACTTCATCTTATTTTTGTAGCATTTAAAATCACTGTTAATTACTCCTGTGTGGAAAGCAGTGATGGGGTATAGCCTGTGGAAGATTAAAAAAATGTGTCTTCTCTTCTTCTATTCCACTGATGCTGTCCTTCTATTGTTCTTCTTCTTCTCTGGTTTGTGATCCATGGTTGGTAGTGGTAGGATGCCTCCGGGGCTGAGCGTCATGTATGAGTTTGTCTCCTTTTCTGTTTGTTGTGTTCTTGTGGACGCTGACCTCAGTCATTAAAGTCAGTCAAAAGTAAACACAGAAGTCAGAGCAAGGAGAGAAACACACACAAATAAAGATTGTCTTTTTGTCTACTCGGAAATCAAGCCAAGTGAGTGGAATTTCTTCAGTGGAAATGTGAATTAACTTTGTTTGTTTTTTGTTTTCTTCCTCCAAAGTGCTGATGATTGTATTCGTATATTAGACTGCACCTGGGTCTTTATTTTGCCCAGTCTATCTTCCTCTGACATCAAAGCTGTGGGACGGTGAGCAGTGAGCTCTGCCAGTCAAAGCATGAAATTATTCAGATGAAATCACCCTCTCCAATCTTCAGCTGTTTCTCCCTCAGTGATGTGACAGCTAATCTGAACTGCTGACAACAAGGAGAGTGAATAACTTGATAGCCTTTCCTCTTCTGTTTCCATCAGATTTCAAGAAGGGTGGCCTGCAAGTGCTAATAACCAAGCAGTGTCTTCGAAGTTGACCTATTACGCAATTTGTAATTGTAAATGCTGTAGCAATGGTTGGTGGTCAGTTCAGGCTTTTTCTACTCGTGGCTCTATATGAGTAGAGAGGGGAAATCATTCAAATGATCATTTAAGGTACTCAGATCTGGCTATGACAATAAGAGCTTCGAAGACCTGCTTTTAAAACCTTTTGTTTGGGAGGGGCAGCCAATCGGGAGAAAGCTTTCTTCAAGCGGGGTGGTCTTTCAGAGAGAAGAGCTCGTTTCAGGCAGTGGATGAAATAAGTGGCTTCACAGTAGCTTAGTATAAGATAAATTATTTTGAACTTTAAATTATTCACACTACCATAGTCCCAGAATAAAAACATTGAGCTAGAAACGAGCATAAAAGGAGATCTCATGTACTGACTGCACTTGCACTTTACTGTATGCCCATGGTCTAAACTGCATTTAGAAGGAAAATACTCCACTAGATTTCTGATTTTGCAAAAGACAGATGAAAGACCTCCTCTATGCACAAAGCTGTGTCCAGATAGATTTCAAGTATCTCTAAGTTCATTTTTGTGCACTTGCCTTCTTTCTTTTAAAGGTGGAAATGAATGAGAATGCAAACTGAAGCTGAAATATTACACTCAAGCTTTAAACAAGACCAACACTTGCAGTGGGTAAATGTTCAGATAGGTGGCTCAAGAAGGAGTTAAATTACATTAAAATAGATTAAAGAAATAATACATGAAACAAACAAAATTCACTTGAAATTTGCTCGTTTTAATTGCATCATCTGTTTATGATGTCTTCTTCTGCACTGGTTTTATGGCATCTGAGCAACTGTCTTCAGCTGTTTATCTCAGTAGGGGGTTATCTCAAATCCTTAATATTTCACAACAGTGTGTCTTAATATTTTACTTCTATTTTTAGACTGTCTTTAAATTCTATAACATTATAAGCCGGAATTGAGTGGAAACTTTGAGCCGTTTGTTTACGACTTGTTTTAATTTTCACCAACATTGATGATGATTTTCCCTTTACACAAGCTGTCATTTAAGTAAGCGTTAACTGTTAAACTGTTTAAAAGAAAGCAAAAAGTAAATCAATGAGAATTAGTTTTCTAACTTAAAAAACAATTGTTGTAGAATTCATCAATTTATTACCCTACATTTATTTTGTACCCCTTCCCAGACCTTTTAACCTATAAATCGAGAATTCACACACTGACAAATGTCTAAAAGCATAAACATTTGAGTATGAAAGGTCAAAGGTCAAGTCTGAACAAACATGGATGTAATGCTGGTTGGAGGAGGAAGATTGTGACCATTCCACTGTCTCTGCAGCTGGACTGATCTAACAAGAAAGTTTAATGTTTAATAAGTCAAAATGAAATGTTCACTTAAGCTTGTTAGGTTTTCCCCATATCCGGACATAAACAGCCAGACAGACAATGGGCACTTTTCCCTTTTGGGGTTTGTAAGGGCTAGTGCTAGCTTGAAACACTCATCAGCTTTGTTTTAAAAGCGTTATTTGAAACTACTGACTTGTCGCTTTTGGCAACGAGATGTAAAAAGAATATCAGAAATGTTGTTTTGGGGGAAAACTGAGGCACATGAATAATAGATGAGCTTTGGCTTTCCATGTTTGGCCCTCCTGTGCAAAGCGGGCTAATGGCTATCGATGTCTCTAGTTTCCTTCAAATTGCTTCACATGAGAGCTCAATTCAAATGGAGAAAGAGTAGACTGCAGTGAAAAGGAGACGAGGGAATGAAATTATCTCTGAATATTGAGATGCACGCTTGGTCAGCCAATTCGTTGTCCTGACAAGTATCAGGTATCAGCGGAATTAGCCTAATGTTAAATTAAGCCCGATCAAGCAAGGCCTTGAAACATTCCCACGTCTCGGTCCTTGTGTGAGGAAAGATGGATGTACGATCCAACTGGAGCGGCGCCAGAAATGAACAGATGTGCTCCTTGAAATCACGAGAAACAAGAAATCAGGGCTATGTCACTGACACACATGCTCAGACACGCTCTTTTATATCCCCATGTATTCTCTTCCAGATCTAATTAATCACTTGATTATTTTATCTATTTTCACTGGCTGCCATACACATGGGACAATAGTTGGCGAGAATAAACTTGGCCTATATGATGTTAGTTTTGGCAACAATCAAAAAGCAACCGAGGAAATACAGATGGCGATCTCCATTTTTCTCCCCCCCTCTTTCCCTTTCCCCCTTCATCTCCTCTTCTGATGCTTCCTTGCGCTCTCAAACACATTATTAGGGTATAGGCTAATCTATTCTCCTCTCTCCCTTGTATTTTTGTCTCCTCATACTCAACTAACTAGCATGATTTAGGAATTATGGAATTAGGGCAGCACTCCCATCTCTATTAATGAGGAACAGGATGATGAAAGAGCTTGTTCCTCAATGTGCCATCTGCAGTCACTATTACACATTCACCTAATACATTTCTCTTTCTATTCTTTGCCCTTACCTTCCTCTCTCTCTCTTACACACACACACGCGTGCGCGCGCGCACACACACACACATTATACCTTAGTTGTAATTACAGAAGAAATAATTTCAGCTCTTCAGGCACTGTTGGATGTGGCGTGAAATGGTGAAATGGCACAGCAAGAAAGTTAACTATGGACCCCAACACCCTTACACAGACACATGAACAAACACATTTGCAGGAGTCCAGATGGGCCGTGTGTTATTGCTGAATAATGCATGCTATGTAGACTCTATAAAAGATACATGGGCAGAGAGAGCTAAGAATCATTCAGGCACCATGGCCAGTTTGGTGAGGGCAACGTTGGAGCATCCCTTGTGCAAATTTGGAGCTATAACAGGCTTTTCAGCTTGTACATATTTAGCTATAGGTGACCCAACAGGGAAAATATTTAGCTCCAGTTAGAGAGAAAAATAAAACTTGCCTTTTAGACACTGTCAGCTGATATTGTGGCTGGCACTCTGCCCGGTGTCTTTGCAGTCACCTTCAAAAGGCTTTTGTGGTTTAAACCATAAAACTTGGGGAATTACACAGCAGATTCTTTGCTAGAGGCTCGGATTTCAGAGCATCGCTTAGAAACACTATGAAAAATATCCAACAGTCTGTCTTCATGTAAAATACCCAGAAGAGGGGAGGGGCGAGGGGGGGGGGAGGTCCAGGTGAAGGGTAAATGCTGCACTCATGTGGGGAAAATGAGCAGCGCTTTTTTTCTTCTTCTTTTTCCTCTGGAGTCATATGACAGGACACGCGCATCATTAAGTGTTGCGTTCAGTGCTGACGGAACGCTCACTTCTCTATGAGTCGCAGTTTGATGCACAGTAAGGCCACAAAGAAAATTGATTAGCAAGAAAGAAAAATTGAAAGCCAAGTAACTTCACACAAGTTGTATTATCTCGTGATTTTGTTAAATCAGTATACAGCAGCTGAAAGATAAACACAGACAAAAAACACAAGTAGTTTAACAGTTATATTTAAGTCAACTTTTCATGTAAAGTTGACTACCTGAGAACTAGACTACTTTTTCAGTTTTAGATTGTTAAACCTATAGGGAGAGAAATAATGCATGCCGTGCCTCAAATCATTCTGGGCAACACGTGGGATGCAAGGTCCATTGAAAGTTTTGAGTTTTCATATTTCCGACAGCATTTGAAAGCACCATCGTAACTTCGGACAGACAGCGGAACCAGTGAAGGAATTCGGGAGTTGCCAGCGCCAAGTTCACATACCGTCAAGAAGGAGGAGTTTTCAAGTCATCTTTTTTTTAAAAAACAAGGAGGGTTAACTGTAAGTATTTACTCCCTTGGAAAATATCTATCTACACTTTCCTCTCAACACAGCTGTTTCAGTGTTAGCGTTAGTTGACAAGAAAGCGGAACTAGCTAACTAGCAGGCCAGCACGTACATTAGCCTGTTTAAGAAATTACCCTCTCGGATTTTACCCTCTTTGCGATAGCTGAGCACCACTGCAAGTTTTCAGACAATGTAAGACAAGTTTAATTCGCTTTGATAAACTGTTTGACATTTGTCTCTTCCTCTTTTGTAACTTTTTCATTGCGTTTAAGAAGTTTTGTTTTGGAAACCTCTCGGCCCCAGTGATAGTGTAATGGGTGTGGGACACTGCCTGAAACTACGGGGGTTTCTTGTAATGCTTTTTCACCTGTTTATCAAGTGATCCACGTTACGTGGCCACTTGGCAGTTAACCACAGTCAGGTGTGTGGATACGTGTTACAGCAGGAATCATTAACCACATGTCGTATTTTCCTCAGTCTTCTGTCTTGAAGAATGCTTTTATCGTTTACAAATAGTTGAATCAAATGTCGCAGTTTAGGCTTTGCCTGTCTGGTATGATGTCATAGGTCCCCTTGTTTGTTATTAGTCAACCCTCCTACCCAAAACATGACACACTTTCCTCCTCGGCATAATAAATAGGTTGTCTTTATTCAAGACAGCCTGTAAGGACAAATCGTTGAACAATAGCTTCTGTCTGATTGTTTAAAGAAAATAAAACATCAAGAGTGAAATGAGGATATGTGTTCAACGTGATTGGAATAAGACGCCACCTGTGCTCCAATCAAATCTGGAGGAACAGGTTTGGGTAGAAGAACAAGAAACGCATTTCCCTGTGTGGTGTTTGCCACTTGTGCTTGGTCAAGTGAAGAAACTGCAACATGAATCGGTATGTTCTTTAGCCTCGGTTGTATTATTTCCTTTGTTCCTCTGAACTAACATTTTTCTGTTTGTATTAACTGTGGAATGAATTTAAGGGTTGGGTACGTAGTTTGGGGTGCAAATAAACAAAATATAATATTTAAGTCATATACTTAGTAAATCTAGTCACATATGTGGCTAAACACAGAGAACATTTGCTATCAGTTTATAAAAAGCTCTGCTTTTACTGTCACATTTATTATGTATCGCTGACATGTTCATCTGCCCTCATCGTGGCTATCTAAAGAGTGTAGGTGTGTAAAGGAGTCCACCTTCATTGTTATAGTTGTAAACTCACATCAGTGTCTTGCCAAGTCCAATAATCGGTCAGAAAAGGCAGTGAAGCCTGAGTGAATAAAGTGCACTCTTGTCCAAAAAGCAGAGTCAACAACATTAAATCCTCTGCACTGTCTGCCAAGTAGACTATCCGTATTTTGTTTTTTCTTTTTTCCTTTCCTTTTCCCCTCAGGATGTTTAGGGGCTGCAGGTTTGAAAGGGAACTTGAAGTTCAGGGGTTATTTGCAAAACAGGAAAATGCCACTTGAATGTTAACAAGGAAAAGCAGATGACAGGAAAAATGAGGGGGGAAAAAGCAGCAGTGTTTGCATCTAAAAACTCTAGCCTTGGAGTAAATGATTCAGCTTTGTTTTTACAGTTTACTGCTTCTGCCCTTGACAGTACAGTGATAGGAAAACAAGCTTAATTCTTTGGTTATGATGAGCTTTATCTAATGTTGCCTTGTTCACCAAAGCTTGTCTGAGGCCATTACGCCAGTCATTTTTAGCATATCCCATGATACGAGACTGCATGAAGGTCACCTGACAAAGTAATTTTGTTTGGATTGGATTTGTATCTGCTAAACTCCTGCACGAGCTAACATCACTCATTATGTGATCCAAATTATAACTGCAACAATTAACACACTTTGTTCCTCTAAATGAATTGTACTGAAATGCACAATACAAGTTGGGAGACAGCTTGTTCCTCGTGTATCTTGTTTTTAGATCTCTAACAAACATAAGCATTTTCTTCTGATCTGTTTTCATCTGTCTTGTTTTGACTGAACTATTCATACTCTGCATTGTTTGAAAACTACAGAGGGCACAAAAAAACAGGCAGTTTTCACACTTTCTGGGTTTTAGTTGCTAGACACGGTCAGCTCTTCCTGCTGCTGTTCACAGCTTCTTGATGATACTGCCTCATGCCTAGCCTGCTGTTTTTACAAATTGTGCATGATCATGAAATCTGAATGTTGATCTGAACAGAGCATGCACTGAGCTGGCAAACATGGACTTGTGCATCCTGATGTGACCAGCTCTGGAAGTTAATCACATCCAAGATTATAGCAGTAAAACTGGTAATGCCTTTGTTCTCAGGCATTACCAGTTTTTGGTGACTGAGTAACTGACAATGAAGCTTCTTAAGAATTCAGTGTTTAACACAGAGGAAGGAAAGTTGTTTGATTCACATTACAAGGCACCTTTTTTATGGATATATGACAGGACATGGATTTTATGGATGTTATACTGTTCTAATTAAGTTGATTTAGTGTTTCAGTACATATGCCGACCATAAAGATACTAGTGAGTGCACAGCCTGTTATCTTATAATCACATTTTGTCATTAGTTTCGTGTTAAACCAACCACAGAGAGCATCTGCTGTTATATAATTATTCTAATGTAGCAGCATAGCTGTGTTTTAGGTATTTATGCACTTCATTTTCACAGTTCTGTGTTAAAAGTAGCTCTGGTACTGACTTAAGATGTAAAAACTCACTTTTTATTTTGTTATATCAGTTTATGGTATCATGATTTTTCCTTTTCCAATTTTATTTAGTGACGTACACTGCATCTGTTTCATGCAGCGGGAGGTTGATGCATTTTGAAAATTCTGAAGAAAATCACAAGCTCATCACTTAGTTGTAGTCGAATAAGTTAACAAATGTAAATACCACCGTAAACCTCTAAATATTCCTTAAGGACTTTATTTCATGTGCTTTTTATAAACTTTTACTGGTTATTTCACTGAGCTGCAACCTTAAAATGTCTAATAATAACCAGTGATTTAAATTCACTTTTATGTATCGTAGGCAGGCACGATAAGTGTTTCCTGCTAGTTGTCACTATCCAGTCTCACGCCTCTGATTTCCATATCATAAGCTCCACATCAAAGTTCCCTCATTGTTGGCATACATGATTCTACTAGCCATCCCACTGCTAAGCTTTACATGCCTTATCACTAAGCCAGCTCTGTGTCCAGACTCGCAACACTCCTTCAGGGGAAGGAAAAGAGATTTGTTTGGATTTTGCATCTTTTCTTTCCCTCTCCATATGATGGATACAAACAAGGTGAACATTGATTGCACATTTAAATGCTTAACCTTTTAAATGCGTCCTCTATTTTTAGTAATGTAAAACACTGAGCCTTTTTTTTTTCTTTTATTTTGTGGTCTTTCCAAATCTTAACAGATGGATTCATTTATCCTTATTTTTTAAAACATTAATTGTTCTACATTTATGGTTCACTGCTGTAAAAAATGTTGTCAAATCAGATTTGATAACTTTGTAGCGGGTTGTCAATGTGAGGAAACTTTCCACCACAACTTATCACAGTTTTTCTGGTAGATTTATCTACGAACAAGCCAGGAAACAAAGTAGACCGAACATTTAATGAGTTGTAATCTCTATAAGCACACATCTGTAAGCACAATATAAACAGTATCTGCAAGCAACATCATTTTGATACCTGAAAATATCAGGTTTCCACTTCTCCTATTCAACAGGCTTTGGTTAAAAGGTCGGAAACCATTGGTTTGTTTTGATAATGACTGGTGAACGGGAAGTGTGGCCTTGATATCCTTCATCTGCTATTGTCGATATCGTGGCTGCATCAGAAGCCTTGATATATCAGCTGTTTTATTGCAGGAAATTCATGTAAAAGAAGCTTATTACATATTATATAAGTTACATATTATATAACCATGTTTGTTTTTTGTTCTTTAAATTTTGTTAACACTTGCAAAGTTCACATGGCAACTGTGCTCAACTTAAAAAATAAGTTGCAATTTCATGATAATTGATGCACTCTGATGCTATTTAGTGACCTTTGAACTCTGCCCCTCTTGCAGGCCTCAGACTATTGAGCTCAGTAAGACGGGAGGAGCCTCCAAACAGGACACCAGCAACATGGATGACATGACTGTGGAACAGATGGCGATTAGGGCCAACCAAGTGACTGATGAGGTACTGACTCCTAAACAATGCATACTCACATCCATTGTGTCATCATCTGTCGAACTGTGAAACTTCCTTAAAGTGAGTTTGTAATATAGAGTTTGTAAATGTACGAATGTCATGCAGGGAAATGGATTATGCTGAAAGGGAGGCACTTCATAAGTTTGCTTATATGCTCTGTATATGAGCTTTTCAGTATAAATTTTCCTAGACGCGTCAATTTAATTTGGCTACAAGGCAAAACACATCTGCTGAATGTATTCCATTTACTTACCAGTATAAAGGACTAGTATATGTATTTGTAGGGTTGGGTAGGGTCAGTGTAGTATAAATGGTAGAAATCTGCCTAGAGACAAGCCAAGTTTATATAAAAATTAAATTAGTAATGAATGAATGTTTACTTGGATTCAAACTTAGCATTTCATTACAGCAGCCAAGAATTCCTAATAATTAGTTGTAAATCACATAATTCTTCAGGAAACTTCCCAATAAATAATTGGGTAATGACTTAGAAATTGTTTATCCCCAGACAGCATTCAATAAGTGATCACAGTTTGAATATAAAAAGGGATTTTCATTGAGTGTCGCTTGATGACAAACCAATGCTAGGCATCCAGAAGGCTAGCATTGTAAGTCCGGGCAGCTATTACGTCCCGCATGCAAAACCACAGTTAGCTTGTGTGCAGGAGAAATAACCAGGGTCTGACTGAAGGTTAAAACTATCCACCAGCTAGCACCTATGAAAGTTGGTTTTTGAATCCTTAGAAAAGAACATAAGCTATAGCTCCAAATTTGGCATAAATACCTGAGAGAGATATTGGTCATCTTATTTTAACTCTGGCAGGAAAGCTCTTGAATATTTTATATAGTATTCATAAGTATAAGCAACAAATCTGAAATATTTAAACCACTAACAGTATTCATAGGAAGTGTGCGCATGCATGTGCCTGTGTGTGC